>NC_138528.1:12500-592500 GCF_964234715.1 Podarcis melisellensis | reverse complement strand
TGAATCAGGTCTTCCTCATTCACAGCACATTTGCAGACCCAACCTGCTGCTCACTGTTTGGTAGATCCTTGAGTGCCTTTATTATTTCCTGCACTGCACTTCTGATTCTGTGCCACAGCAACGCTTTCAAACGGCAAACAGAGTCTTTATAAGATCTTTTTTTTTCTTCTTAGAAGCCAGAGGCTGCATTTAAGTGGCAATACAAATTCAGGAAACAATCCCACAGGAGAAATCCTTTCCCTGCCACTTCAGCAGCAGCAAAGACAGGTGGGCTGCACCATTTTTATCTTTCTTATTTTGTTTTTTGTAGCACAGGGAACCTGGATTTCTGTTTCCATTAGGCAGCAGCAGCATTTGGGCTTCTGGGAAGTGCAATTTCCCAGGGATTCAGGTCCAGATCAATGATGATCCAGGAGCCCATGGAAGTTGCAGTTCCTATGGATCCTGGCCCTGAGGGTGTTGCTGTGAATATGCTCCGGGTTTCTTCAGAATGACGATGACCCCCTGGGTGCACATGAGAAGGCACACAGCACCCTTCCTGCAGTGTAGCTCTTGGGTTTGGGGAGGAGCGGAGCCGGGGAAAGGCAAGAGAGGAGAGGAAGAGGCCACGGAACCGTTCCAACGCAATGCAGGTGCTGGATCCTGCCAGGGGCCTGTTTTCAGATGGGCTCTGCTCAGCTGCTGCATTTTCTCCCTGGTGTAAATGCTAATGGCGCTCTTGCTCTGGTTCCGTAATTTATGTATGAGGTTATTTTCTGTGCTGACTTGTAGCAATTATCCCATAAACTGCACTCAGCAGAACCAGATCATAATTATACACGCCGTTATTTGAGGGCACGTGCCAGAATATGATTATTGATCCGCAGCACAAAAGACATGGAGGAGAGGAAACAAAAACAGGCGGACCAAACAGGCAAAACAAGCGCCACACCGAGACGGAGACGTGGAAGACGAGGGCGGACGAAGGAGGGAGGAGGAGGGAGGAGGAAGGGAAGCGGCACAGCGCACGCAGAATGCGTCCCCCAGTCTGGGCCTGTTCTCCTTGGATGCTGTGGTCATCGTTGTTTGCAGAGGATTTCAAAAAGCAAACAAGCATAGGGAAATCCTCCTCTAATGTTTATTTAAAAGAGGGGCTTTGTTATTATTATTATTAGTGTTGACCATTAAAGCCCTAAACGGCCTCGGCCCAGTATACCTGAAGGAGTGTCTCCTCCCCCATCATTCTGCCCGGACACTGAGGTCCAGCTCCAAGGGCCTTCTGGTGGTTCCCTCATTGCGAGAAGCAAAGGTACAGGGAGCCAGGCAGAGGGCCTTCTCGGTGGTGGTGCCCACCCTGTGGAACGCCCTCCCATCAGATGTCAAAGAGATAAACAACTAGCTGACATCCAGAAGACATCTTAAGGCAGCCCTGTTCAGGGAAGTTTTTAATGTATGACATATTAGTGTATTTTTGGTATTTGTGGAAGCTGCCCAGAGTGGCTGGGGAAACCCAGCCAGATGGGTGGGGTACAAATAATATATTATTATTATTATTATTATTATTATTATTATTATTATTATTATTTTCACATCTTGAAGCACAAGAGGGGAAGTTTCAGACAAAAACTCCCTGCAAAGGGAATGTCACAATCTAGGGGCAACTGGATCATTTTGGTTGCCCCTTTCTGAATCTTTTCAAACTCCCCAATATCCTGTTTTAGGTGAGGCATCCAGAACTGCACTGTGAGACACAAGCCCCCTGAAGAGAGAATGCCACCATCTGGAGGCACTTAGCAGAAAACTCCAGCGTCTTCTGACCACCCGCCTGTTCTCCAACGGCAGCAGAACAAGTCCAGCGGCTCACCTGGGCAGGTGCATCTGGGACAAAGTGGCTCTCCAGGTCTGGGGCTTTCAAGCTCAAAGCAGGCCTCTTGAATTGCACTTGGAAACTAACTGAGAACTAAAGAGCAGGTCTTATTTGCTCTTGGCGACGGAACTCGGTCCATGACTTTGCTGTTGCTGCTTCCCAAGCAACTGCTGTGCCCACATAGCTTTCGAAGGCAGCCCCTTGTTGAGCACGTTAGACTAATGTAATCTGGAGGTGACCCGGCAGGCAGCCCAGTCACCAGGTCAGCAAATTCTAGGAAGGGACCCAGATGCACAACTAAAAAGCATTGCTGGAAGGAAACGAAGCCCAGCTATGCAAGAGCCAAACGAGGCCCATTAAATACTTTCCCATGAAGTGAGGGCTGAGTTCCAGGTGAGGTTTCTGGGCAGGAGGTGAGGTTGCTGAGCCATCTCTTTGGAGTACAGGAAGCTCTGTCTGACTATAGATTTCTTTCTGACTCTTCACCTTAAAGCCCCATAGTGGTACTCATAGAATCATAGATTTGTAGAGGTGGAAGGGACCCCAAGGGAATCACAACTGAAGCAACTGAAGCAGGAATCACAACTGAAGCATCTCTGGCAGATGACCAGCCAACCTCTGCTTCAAAATTGTGGGATGTAATCCATGGAGAGCGGCCAAACACAGCACTCTTGTTTTCCTAGAGTGGACATGCGGGAGAATGTTTGGTCCAGCCAGTCAAAAACTTCCTGTTTCTTCCTGGCTGGAGCATCCTTCCTTTGCATGTGACTACAGGTGCGCATGACCTTACCTGTTCAGGTAACAAAAGGACAAGGCATGCTGCCACACGCTCTCTCTTTGACTTCCTCCATCATTGGAGTAGCAGAAAAGGGCAACTAAGAAGATCAAGGGTCTGGAAATGAAGCCTTATGATGAGGAACAGTTGAAGGAGCTGGATACATTTAGCCTGGAAAGGAGGAGACTGAGAGAAGACATGAGAGCCATCTTCAAGCATCTCAAGGGCTGTCCCATGGAAGATGAAGCAAGCTTGTTTTCTCCTTCTCTGAAGAATAGGACTCAAACCAATGGCTTCACGTTGCAAGAAAGGAGATTCCAACTGAACATTTGGGGGGGGGAACTTTCTGACAGTAAGAGCTGTTTGGCAGTGGAACAGATTCCCACGAGAGGTGGTGGACTCTCCTTCCTTTTTTAAACACAGGATGGATGGCCATCTGTCATGGATGCTTGAGATTCCTGCATTCCATTGGGTTAGACTTGATGACCCTTGGGGTCCCTTCCAACTCTACAATTCTGTGATTCCATGATAAGCACAAGAACAACTCTCCCCTTCCGTGGTTTCCAGCAACTGGTCTTCAGAAGCATTGCTACCTCTGAGAGTGGAGGCACTGCATGGTCATCCTGGCCAGTAGCCCCCAAGAGCCCTCTCCTCCTCCCTGAATCTGGCCAATCCTCTTTCAAAGCCTCCAAGTTGGTGGCCATTTCTGCCTCCTGGGGGAGCCCGCTCCACCGTGTGCTGGATCCTTCGGGATTCGAGGAATGCTTTTAGCTGGAGGACAGCCTTACTACTTTATGAGCTTATAATATTTCACTGGCACCAAATAGCTTTCGAGAGTGCTATTTTGCGAGCAATCATTTCCAGGACGCAAACGGCACTTCTGCTTCAGAGCGAGAGACAGCTGACAGGAACTTCTGCCTTCATTGTGCTGCCGATGCATTAGCCGCCGGCGGTGAGGAAAATCTGGTCTGTTCTATGTGTCTCGGCTCAGAGGGAAACCCCACAATGACCCTCAGCCCATGACCCTGTTTTATTGGATTTCAGAGGCTTAAAAAACCATCTCCATGTCCTTTGCTTGGTTTCCTTCTCTCACTGTCCCCTGGTCTAAGCAATCAAATCTCTCCCTGTACAGGTCCAAGGTGTAAGTTTTATGGCTCAAATAAATCTTGTACTGCAATATGTGCAACTCTCGTAGTACGTATTGTAAGAACCAGGAGAACTGCCCTCGTCAGAGCGAGGTGGCACCATTTGGGATAGGGTCTCCCCCTCTCAGGCCTTGGGACCTCCCTCACTGTCAGAAGAAACAGCAGAAGCTTCTTCTGGAAGCGGGAAGAACGCCGTCTCTGCAGATCTTTTTCCAGGTTGGTTGCCAGGATTGGGGGTGGGGGGAGGAAAACACTGGGGGGGGGGCCGAGGCTGATTTCTCACGCGAAAAATAAATGAGAAGAAAAGTACTAGTGCATTTCCCATCATGTCTCAGGTTCTACAAATTTTGGGACTTAAGCTTAAGGATCTGAGAAATGCTGGAGAGGCAGATTAAATAAAGCAGATTACGCACACATCTTTTGGAATTGTTCTCAAATGGAAATATTCCGGAAACACGTCCTGGCTAATATCTCTGATATGTTAGGATACCTTGGACCCCCTGGAACCTAAATTATTTCTGCTTGGTTATCTAAAAGATGTCATTCCTGAAATTGATCAAGAAATAGCTGCCGCTAAGAGTATAATAGCTAAAAAATTGGAAAACGCGTATCTCCTACTATATCTGAACGGATTGAGAAAAGTCGGTCCGTAGTAATTATGATTTAGCTAACTTACTACAAAAGAATGCACTTAGAGCAGCCTAGCAGGTTCATGGTGGGAAATGGGTATTTTTTTGTAATGTTTTGCAACAGCCCGTAGGCTGGCTTTGATACCTTTGTTAGAGCGGAGCTGAAGTGGCAGCCCATCTGCTGCCAAGACAGGTTCAAGGTTTACAAATCCCTGAACAACTTATGTCCAGGATATGTCAGGCATCTCCTGAACCTTTCTATCACAGGTGGGTCACTGAGGTCCTCTGCAAAAGCATCACTGGTCATTCCCTGAAATGGCGAAGCTCATCTCACAACAACAAGGAACTGAGCCTTTAGTGGTTGTTTGTTTGTTTGTTTGTTTGTTTGTTTGTTTGTTTGTTTGTTTTCTATACTGCCCTTTACCCGAAGGTCTCAGGGCAGTTCACATAAAGGATCGCATACATAAAATCAAAATATAAACAACAACCCAATAAAAAAAACCTTAAAAGAGCCAGTATTTTAAAAAAGAGTATAGGATGTAGATCAGGTCAGGCCTGGTTAAAAAGGAACCTTTTTGCCTGGCGCCTAAAGGTGTATAATGAAGGTGCCAGGTGAACCTCCCTGGGGAGAGCATTCCACATATGGGGAGCCACTGCAGAGAAGGCCCTGTCCTTATGTAGCCACCCTCCAGACCTATTGAGGGGGAGTCACACGAAGGAGAGCCTCAGAAGATGATCTCATGATCTGGGTAGGTTCATATAGAGAGAGGCGGTCCTTGAGGTCTTGTGGTCCTGAGCCATTTAAGGCTAGTGTTGTCAGCCCTGTGGAACTCTCTGCCACTGGAGATTCAGGGGGCGTCTTCTGTGTTAACTTTTAAATGTCTGCTGAAAACATTTGTATTCCACCAGCCCTATGCAGGCTGTTGGGAACACATCATTCCACAATGGTCTAATGATATTTGTTTTTAATTATATATGCTTTCCTCTTTTAAAGATTTTGCTGTATAGTTTTATGTTTTGATATTATTGGAAGCTGCTGTGATATATATTTTTATCAGTAAATAAATAAATACTGTTATAAGTTTGGGGGACACTCCCCCCTAACCCAGAAATAAATAAATGGTAGGATTTGATGATTTGGGATGAGAGATACCAGCTGTAGAGGAATTCCTGAACTAGCCTGTGCAAAATGACCTGGCCAAGCTAGGACCATTAAGAAACAATACAGGGCCATTGAGGGCCATTGGCCATGCAAGAACTGCTTCCCCCTTGCCCAGAGGTGTGAACAGAGACAGGGGTTTGGAAGTTCACCAGGGTAACTGGGTGTGAGGTGACAGAAAATGAGAATCTTAAGAGCAAGGAGTGCTGGGAAGAAGGTGGGCTGAAGGCTGGCTGCGCTGCTATGGGAGACAAGCCCCTCTCGAAACCACCATGCTGGAAGATCTGGACTCCCCCCTTGCAGACTGAAGATGTCAATAGGTGAATAGGTCATATTTCTTAAAGCTATGACAGTCTCTGCTGTGTCTTGATTCTCCAAAGGAGCCCTGGGTGAGTGCCCAGAACCCCCGGGGATCCTGACACCGCTCAGCAGAGATTGGGGGAGGCACTTGTAAAAACATATAAATACTTCTATTTAGAGGCTAGGGGACACTGGGGGGAGGAGTTCATGGAACCAGTTTGGGGACAACTATTCCAGATGAAGATACCTAATCACATGGAAGATGGTGCAAGCTTGTTTCCTCCTTCTCTGGAGGGTAGGACTCGGACCCGTGGCTTGAAGTCACAAGAAAGGAGATTCTGACTAAACAGATGGAAAAACTTTCTGACAGTAAGAGCTGTTCAACAGTGGAATGGTCTCCCTCCAGAGGTGGTGGGCTCTCCTTCTTGGCGGTTTTCAAGCAGAAGTTGAATGGCCACCTATCATGAGATTTCTGCCTTGCAGGGGGGTGGACTAGATGATCCTCAGGGTCCCTCCCAACTCTACCATTCTATGATTGCATGATTCTGCGATTCCTGAATTTCTCCAGCGGCCCGTCAGGAGTCTGTGTGACCCCTTGCCCAGCCTTTCCTGCCCCCCTGAAGTAATCTGGCTGACCTGATTAGCAGGGGAGGCTCCCGGAGGTGCCTTGGGGTGGGAGGCTGCTGGGCCGAGGCCGCGGCGGAGATTAATGTGAAGCCTCACCAGAAATGACACCGTCTCTCCTTGGAACATGAAGATATTTGTATGTTAATGAAGAGCGAGAGCATGAAGAGCCCCGTCAAGATGGGAGGCCGATAATAAAGAGAAACGTCTCTCCCCGGCTCCAGCTGCCCACATGGAGACCCGGCGCTCCTCTGCAGTAATGCGCCTCTCGCGAACATCATTCTGACAGGCAGGCAAGGGAAAGATCATTTGTCTTTAAAACGGAGGGGAGAGGAAGGCAACCAGGATGTGGAAGGAGCTGTCCCTGGTACTGATGTAAGAAAGGGAGAAGGAGAGGGGGCGTGGCCACGGAGACAAGGAGGTGGGGCTTAGGAGATAATGAAGAATTGAAAAGTTGGAAGAGACCTCAAGGGTCATCTAGTCCAACCCCCTGCAATGCAGGAATCTCAGCTGAAGAGTCTCTGGCAGATGGCCAACCAACCTCTGCTTGAAAACCTCCAAGGAAGGAGAGTCCACCACGTTCCATCCCATGGTTGCACAGCTCTGACTGTCATAAAGTTTTTCCTGATGAAGTCAGAATCTCCCTTCTTGTAACTTGAATCTATTGCTTTGGGTGCTATGCTCCAGAGCTCCATCTTCCATAGAACCCTGGAACTGTAGAGCTGGAAGGGACCCTAAGGCTCATCTAGTCCAACATCCCACAAGGTGACAGCCCTTGAGATATTTGAAGATGGTATCATAGCTCTTCTCAGTCTCCTCCTGTCCAGGTTAAATATCCCCACTTCTATGAGGCTGTGAAAGGACAGGAGTCCAGCTACATTTCTTAGGAAGTTCATTTGAGGGGCAGAGTACTAAAAGAGAGGCAATTGGTGGGGGGAGCATGAAGAGGATCTCCAAGTGGTTGATTTCTCTCACCTCCTTGGCTTGTGGTTCCACAAAATGTAATTTCTCCCTGACCGAACTCATGCTTTTTGTCTCTAAACCAACAACAAGACAATTTTGCTCGCTTTAATCAAAGACAGTCTGAACATGGCAGCTTTACTTCACCAAGTGAGCCTCTGCAGCACCTTGTCAGCTTGAACTATATTTGCTTATGCCTCATCATAACTGATGGATGTCAAACTAGCAGCAGGAAGAACTTGGTTTTGGGGGCTTCCTGCTTCCAGCCAGTGGGGAAATCGAATCCAGCAGTCCTGTAGCAACTGTGGGTGAGTGAACCAGACCAGAGGGGCAATTGGGGGGGGGTGACATGCCGGTGTATTGGAAAGGCCAGAGATCTCCTTCATGCCACAAAATCCTTGCAGGGACCAGCAGAAATCCTAGCTTGGCTGCACCCACCAGAATGACAGCAGGAACCTCACGTTCATCCACTGGCCTGAGTCAGTTCAGGGTCCTCTCTATCCAAAGGATGTTAGCAAAGTTTATGGTGGCCTCCCCAAGTCCCAGACACATCTCAGAGCTGTGGCTGCTTCCGAGGTGGGCTGTTGCAGCCCCAGCCCTGAGGAAGCACCCGCTGGCCTCCCAGTATAACATCAAGATCTGCGGCTTTTCCTCCCGACATTTGGGAAGCCAGCCTCCTCTCCCTTTCAAAGCTCCAGCTCAGCTGGTCAATGCAACCTGGCCAGGATTTTGCAGAGCTGACATTTTGCTGCGAGTGGCTCCTTCTAAAGGTCAGGCGCTTGCTCTCCTGGTCACACCTGAGAGGGAGACAAAGGAGGTCCGCCTCAGCTCTCAGAAGGCCAGCTGGGTTGCCTGGCCCTGCTTCAAAAACTCCGGCACAGTTTGGATGGAACGAGAGGCTGAGCAGCTGAACAGATTGTTAATGGCACACCGATGATGAGAGCAGGCGCTTGGAAGCAGCCCCAGCCCCAAATGAGCTCATTGGCCTATTCCGGATGAGTTCAGGCCCTCCATCGTGCAGTGCGAAGCCGTCTCCCTGGTTCTGGCCAAGAGGAAGGTGCAACTTCACCCTGCTTCTCGCACACACCAATCAACCATTGTCCTTCGGTGTCTGGGATCAGGGATGCGGAGAGCACTGCACTGCCTTGCGCATGAATATGGATGATGAGGCACAATGGAAGGGTTCAGAAAAGGGCAGCCCAAATGATGGGGTGGGGGTGAGGAGAGGGTGCCACGCTCAGGGCTTTTTTGCTTGGAACAAAAGGTGAATGAGAGGCAACATGGGAGGAGGGGATGAAATGATGCCTGGCAGGAGGAAAGTGGATAGAAACCACTGTATTTTAATATTTTGTTGGAAGCTGTCCAGAGCAGTTGGGGAAACCCAGCGAGATGGGCAGGGTATGTATGTATGTGTGTATGTATGTATGTATGTATCCAGCAAAGCTGAATGTTGGAAGATTTGGGACCCATAAAATGATGTATTTTACACAGCGCATAGTTCAGCTGCGGAACTCTTGTCCACAGGAGGCAAAGATGGCCAACTCCCTTGAATGGCTTTAGAAAGAAGATTGGACACATTCCTGGAGGAGGAGAGAGCTGTCCAGGTCTCCTAGCTAGGATGGCTCTGCTCTGCTTCCATAGATGGGAGCATCAATGCTTCTAAAAACCGGTTTCTGGAAGCCCCAGGAGGGGAGAGACTCTTGCGCATGCATCATGCTTGTAGGTTTTCCATAATGGGCATTTGTTCAGCCACTGTTGGACTAGATTTGTAATATTTTCTTTTTATTTGCAATTAGTGTACAGTAGTACCTTGGGTTAAGTATTTAATTTGTTCCAGAGGTCTGTTCTTAACCTGAAACTGTTCTTAACCTGAAGCACCACTTTAGCTAAAGGGGCCTCCTGCTGCCGTCGCACAATTTCTGTTCTCATCCTGAAGCAAAGTTCTTAACCCGAGGTACTATTTCAGAGTTAGCTGAGTCTGTAACCTGAAGCGTCTGTAACCAGAAGTGTCTGTAACCTGAGGTACCACTGTATATTGTTTAAGAAACGATGATGATGATTTGCAGGATGCTTCAGACACCCCCTTTAATTGCACCCTATTCTGTTGTGTCCTGAGCAAGCCAATTACCTACTTTTAAAATCTGGCAGGGCTGGACTGGCACTTTCGTCTAGGCAACATCTTCATGCCATTTCTGTCATTGACATTTTGAGTTTGATGTGGTATCTGGGAAGCTGCTCACAGAGGAAGGGAGGGGCGGAGAGATTTGCTAAATCCGGCTGATATCTAGTCTTGTAGGGAAGAGAATGCCAAGGCACTCGCTTCTCACAGCCCTCTCAGAACTGCGCCGGCTGCGTGTGGAAGAAGACGCACCAAGGCAGATAAAATCCTCCAAGTCCTAATGCCAAGGGTGAGGAGCGCTTCACACTTAAAGATGTCGCTGGCGGGAAAGTCGTGTGTGGAAAGTCTTGTTCTTAGGGAAACAGGGAAGCGGGATGAAAGTGAGTGTTGGAAGATTCAGGGGAGATAAAAGGAAGGCCTCATTCAAGCAGCACAAAGTGTGGAACTCCCAGGAGATAAAACACGTAACTTTAGAAATTATCTGATACTTACCAATGAAGTGAAGGGAAGTCCGAGGCTCGGCGGAGCCCAAAATAACTGTACTATATATATGATTCTTGTAACAGCTATGTTATATGCAGCTTATGTAATCTAGACTGTATATATGTATAATCAATGGAAAACCATAAAAAAATTTATATGGAAAAAAGAAAAACAAAGTGTGGAACTCCCTCCCACAGGAGGAATTGAAGGACTAATAGTGATGCAATCATCAAAGAAAACTGCCTTGAAGTGCTCTACCCCTAATAAAGATGGAATCGCCCTGTGTCTGGGGAGGGTCTGCTGCAGCCTTCCAAAATTGAGCAGTATTCTGTATTGATTTGTTTTGGATGTTTGCATGTGATGCCAATAAAAGGTTTGATGATGATGATGATGATGATGCCCTTCCTTCGTGGTCAGAGGCAGCAAGGCTTCCCAATACCAGTCACTGGAAACCGCAGGAGGAGAATGTGCTCCTGTGCTTGGATCCTACTTGCTGGCGAGAACTGGACGCTGGACCAGGTGGGACATTGGCCTGATCCAGCAAACTCTTATTATGTTCCTAAGGCTCTGTGGGTTTCAGACATCCTCCCCAGCCCCCAGCCCCGCTTGCAAAACACCCCTGGGTGATGGCATCTGCCCCATTTTGGGGATGAGATTGGCGTTGTTCTGCCTCTGGAGACAATGGAGGAGTGCGTATTTCGGGGATGAGAGGGCCGTTGGCACCTCCAGGTTTTGCAAAGAAGGCACGCTCATCCCCCTCTTGGGCAGGAGGCCTCTTCACATGTTATGCTGAACAGTCTTTACACCTCAGCAGGCTGTACACTCACTGAACACAGTGCGATTGCCTCTCATGTGGGGATTTGGTTCCGAGGGATCCACATGTGCGCAGAGCTGTCCTGAACCTAGAGGGTGGGGGGCAGAGAGACAGAATCCTCTCTACTCCAGGACTCAGCCTGTGGTGTGGACATTGCCCAGCAAGCAAGGGACCCTTTCCATGGTGTGCAAACTCAAAGAGACCCTGTACCAAAAGAGCTTTTAAGTTCTGCACTTTGGCTTGGCATTAACTGGCGCACTTTCAACCATTCTGCCATCACTCCCGTATGGTTGAAATCACAGAAGTTAAATGTGTGCAAAATGCAAACATACTGTACTGCATTGCAGGGGGGTGGACCAGATAACCCCTTGGGAACATTCCAGCTCTACAATTCTATGATTATATATGAAGCATCCGTGATAGATAGGTCTGAAAAAGCTGTTCAAATAGAACCTATCAGGGCTTTGCTTTACCAAACAAACAGAGTTAAGAGAATTTCAGAGGCCAAGGTGGCAGCAACAAGAGGGCTCTCTTTTTCCAAACATGCTGAAAAGCCGCAGTGGAGCTGGACCAGGTCAGAACTGGCTTGGAGCTGAGAGCAGAAAGCCAGACTCTTGAGATGTGGTTCCTCCCAGGTTGCAAACCGGGATTAGTCTCCAGGGACTTGGCTAGGAGGAGGAGCTGCACCAAAAAGCTCCGTGGAGCTGCTTCCTTTTGCAGGTATTGTGCCAGGGTTCCAGTTCTGAAAGCAACCCCCTCCCTAGATGAGGAATGACCAGAAGACCTTCTGTTTCCACGGCCCCCTGGCCAGAGCCCCCTTGGCAAGGCTGCCTGGTTGCTTCAGACTGAGCTGATGGTCACCATCTGCTCAACAGGAAGGGCCACCTGAACTTTTGTTCTCTAAGACTCAGATTCCAACTAAATATGAGGAAGACCTTTCTAGTGGCAAGAGCTGTTTGGCAGTAGAGTGGAAGGTGGTGGACTCTCCTCCATTGAGGGTTTTTCAGCAGAGGCTGTCTGGCCATCTGCCAGGGATGACTGAGCTGAGATTCCTGCACTGCAGGGATTTGGACTACGGAGGCTTTGTGGACCCTTCCAACTCGACCTTTCTGTGATTCCTTGACCCTTTTGTTACCAGAGTTTCCACCTGTCACATTCTTGCCTTTCCGCACTCAGCCTAACCTACCTTACAGCGTCTTTGTGGGGATTAATCAGGAGGAGGAAAACCACGTAGGCCACCTTGAGCTCCTTGCAGAAAAAAGGTGGGATATAAATGCAACAGACACGCAAGCAAGACTTCATGCAAGCAGGTGGCGTAAGAAAAACCCTGGAGCCTAATTTGATCCATAGAACACTTGGGATCTGGGGGGTTGTGTGTGCTGCTCCGGGATCAGCCCCTCTGCTATGCACTAAGCTTGGATCCTAGAACAATAGGCAAGTAGGATCCTAGAATGCAACAACTGATTGGCTTGCAGGAGAAGACCAATCAGGCTCCAGGAGGAAGTTAATCAGCCTATTAGGCTGGTAGGATCGTAGAATGCAACAACGGATTGGCCTGCAGGAAAAGACCAATCAGGCTCCTAGGAGTGAAGCAGAATCAGCCAATCAGACGGGACTCATTGTGTAAATAATGTATATAAAAGCCTGAGGTTTGGGGGGCAATTAAATCACTGTTTTACAAGCTGCAATAAAGAGCATGAAATCACTACAGGACTCCGAGTATATTTCACCCTCCCTTCAGGGTCTGTTCCATGAAAAAATGTCCCTTAAGAGAGACCAACGGCCTCCTCTTGCTTCTTGCCTCAGACCTGCCTCATGTTTAGTTTCTCTCATTCTGTTATTTTGCTACAGTATTCTGAAAGCTTGGTTTACATTTATGTGAGCCACTTATTTTTCTCAAAAAAAACCCCAAATTCTGCTGAAGAAAGGTGTGGACTATCCTAAACTTTGGCAAGCGAGAGGGTATTCCCACTTTGCCAAGAAAGTTGATTTTGTTAATCCTCTCCCCACCTCCACAACAGGTAGGCTATGACAGTCCTACAAACAACATTCATGGTGTGAGTTTGTGTGTTTGTGTCAGGGGGATCTGAGCCTCCTTTGCCCGGCTTTGTATGCAGTCAGCTTTTGGAAGCCGTCAGCTGGAAATGGGTCTGGTCCAGAAGCTGCTCGGCTGCTTCCGCTGTCCTCCCCCCCCCCAGGGTCTCAGGACCCCCCACTCAGGCTGTGGGTTCCAAGGCCGTTGTGATCAGAACAGCAGAGCGCCTGAGGCCAGCCGGCTGAAGCACAAGCCAGAAATACTTCCCAAACCCCGACTTCCGGGATAGCGCGAACGGGTAATGGCGGATTCCCTCCGAGCTCCGGAGGGAATCGGCTCCGCCAAGGACGGGTCTTGCCGTGCCGGCGACACGGGGACCCTTAGAAACCGCAGGCGCGGAAGCCTGCGGACATGGTGACTCGGTGGGCACCTTAAGCGCCCTCCCTGACCCGCGAAGAGCCTTTTTAAAGGCTACGGAGTGGACCGGAGAGTGGTGTGGTGCTGAGAGTCGATCGCTGCCTTGGCGGAGCGGAGCCGCGAGCCATGACCGGAGAGCGCTATCTTTTTTCCTGAAATTCGGACTGAAACAAAGAACCCGTGAGTAGAAGGAAATTTTGGCACTAAAAGCTTTATATCTAAAATTGAGTACGATCGGGGGGGGTGTTAAAAGGAAGTCCGCACTCCCCCCCCCCCCCACAGAAAGACTCAAAGTAAGCAGAGGAGCACTAAGGCGGAAAAGACTTTGGTGCTTAAATAAATAGCTCTCATGAATTGGATTACAAAGTTATTGTGGTGGAGTGGAAAAGAGTAGAATCTCGGAAAATTTTCTTTTTTTTTTGGCAATCCCCCCCCCCTGGACCCGGGAGTGCCCTGCATGTGAGCCCGAGGGAAAAGAATCAAGAGTTTGACAGCTGTCAAAAGAGCTGTCAAACGAGCGGTAAAGCGGAACTGTGTTGCCAGTATTTCTTTGGATTAAAAGAGCTACATTAAAATTGAACTTTTAGAAACAAAGTGACTGGGTATAACAAAGTGGCTGGAAACAACAGTAACGAATTGTTGGAATAGGACTATGATGGAAATCCCCCTGGAGGGAATTAAAGATATTGCAATGGCTGCAGAAGAGAAACTATGGGCAGAGATTGAAAGGATGTTTTTTCTCGTGGGAACTTTACAAAAGCAAAGTACCACAATGAGTAAACAATTGGAGACCTTCGGTTTGGAACTGTGCAACTCTGCTAATGATACAAAGTTGATGGAAAAAAACTCTGCAGCTGCAGAGGATGAGATAACTTTGAAATTGGGGGAAAAGGAAGAGGAAGAAGGAGAGGAATCTCTGATGGAAAAAACCAATCAAAAGCCGACAACCTTTGGGAACAAAGGAAACAAAGAAAATGACAAGTGGACCACAAATCTGCAAAAGGAGGGAAAGAGAAAAGAAGAAGTCCCTGGAATAACTGGAACATCGGACTATATAAGAGTAAACAAACATGATAGGGACTTCTTCATTTGGCTGGAGCATGGGAGAATGAGTGGTCCTGAACAGAAACTGATATTGATTGACTCAGAAGGAGAAAAACATGAGGGGCTGATGACAAAACCTCCCCAAGAAGAGAGGGCCAACAAAATGGACTATCAACAAAACTGGTGGAGAAAGACTAACTGGGGCTTAAGAGCCTCTGACGTAAGAAACCCGGGCTAAAGCAGCCAATCTATTGGGACATCGGTTTGGGAAGGGACAGAAACCGGGGCAGGGGGGGAGGGGAGAGTAGAATAGTTAATATCTGAGATTTTAGAATTGTTATAATATGATTTTTGGTGTAATATGGGAAGGGAGGAATTCATGGGAGAAAACTTAGGCCGCCCTTAGGGAAATGATTTACTGTGTAAAATTGGACAGGTTAAACTGGGTTAAGTAAAGGAGACAAATATTAAGAAAAGATAAGAAATATTTAAGGGATGAGAGGAAATAACTTGCTGAGATAATTTATGAAATTGGAATGTGGGAGGGAGGGTGCGGGGAAGTCAATGAAAGAAGGTAATGAAAGTAAGGTTATGAAATCATGCATGTTTTGTTCTGTTTTTATATGTTTGTCTGTCTGTTAAAAAAGTTAAAAACCCAATAAAAATTTTATTAAAAAAAAAAAAAGAAATACTTCCCAAACCCATGCAGGAATTAAGGGCTGCATCACTCGCTACGCATCCAAGCTGCACTCCCAGCGTCCACACGCAGCGTGTTTGAAGCAGTTGCACGAGTCTTTCCCACCACTAGTGCAAGGCTGGCACCCAGGAACAATCTGCTACAGAAAAAGTGGCAAAATGTGTTGAAACCAACAGGCTGCCTAGCCAGGACCCAAAGGGCAGGGACAAGACCCTGCAAGGAACCCAGATCCCAACTCTGACCCCTTCCGTGTCCAGCCTCGCAGCAGGATTACTAGAGCTAAGAATGTCCTCCATGACCCCAGGCGTTGAGTGGGCTTCTCATTTTCCAGTGTGATCTATGCCGCTCTCTTCCCACAATGCCCTTCTTCAGGGGTCGTGATGAACCCTACTCTATATTACAAGCTCAATTACAAGCTACATCGGGAGAGATTGCATGTCTCTAATCTCTGGTCGCCTGTTCGGAGGCGCCAGTTGTCCTCTGACATTGCAATGACTGAGCAGTCACTGAATGCATTTAACAGGACCAGAGTTGACTGGTGGAGCTCTGCTTCCCGGACAGGTCTCGACTCAAATCCCAGACATCTCAAGTTAAATTGATCTTGGGAAGCAAAGTGGGGAGCCCTTTGGAGGGCACAAGGAGTCCATCAGGAAGACCGGCTTTGGGGTCTCAAATCTCCGTTGCGCCCTTTGCGACACCAAAATTATGCACCTCTCGCCACTTGCTCTCCTTTCTGGAGCATAGTTCCTGCACCCCTAGTTCGTTTGCACTCCCCTAAATCCCCCTCTCATAGCTAGCCAGGCTTCCCACGGGAGCCCCCAGAGAAGTCTGCGCACATCAGTAGCCTGTGGTCAGTGATCCAAACGCATTTGGCATCATGCATCCAATTCAGCATCTGAGAAACAACCACAAATAGCATTTTCAAGCATCTGCTAATGTGAGCCAAAAACTAAATCGAGTCTGTGGACCTTGTGCCCACCCACACACTGCCAGCTGGTCCCTGGCACAGAGCGGGTGTAGTGTTTGGGGGCCGTGCCCATGTGGCTCCTACATGCCCCAGAGCTGCCTTGAGTTGCCTTCTTGGCAAAGTTGGAGGTGATTTCAGGTGAGGGTGCATGAAAAGCTGTGATGGAGCATGTGGCAAGAGACAGGAGGGCTAATTGTTTTCCAACTATAATTACCTGAGAAGATGCTGTTTTATTGGACTGGATAATCACAGCTAAGAAGACCGATAAAAGGCAAATATCAGAGACCAGCTTGTGTTCGTCTTTAATTAAAGAGGCAACCCACTGCAAAGTTCCTTTTTCTCTTTCACAAAGGCTGGTTCTTACATGAAACAGAAAAAGGATGGCCCTCTGAATCTCAAAAATATTCTTCCTACAAAGCACAAGGCTTCTAGGGAGACAGATTAGGAAGGTATTGGCTTCCAACAGAATGGCCTATGCCATGGGTAGGCAAACTAAGGCCCGGGGGCCGGATGCAGCCCAATTGCCTTCTCAGTCCAGCCCGAAGGCAATTGGAGGAGCACCAGCTATTTGTGGTGCTCCTCCAACCTGGAAGTGGGCAGTCGTGCAGTGCAGCGCTGGTAAGAGCGGGTGGCAGTGGCAGGCAGCGGGGGTCACTGCAGGCCTTATCCAGCCTGCGGACCTTAGTTTGGGGACACTGATGTAAGCCCTGGGTGATGCCTCAAAAGAGCTATTGGGAAAGGGCCTTAGCCTGGGACAATTCTTTATCTGCGTTGCTAAAGGGGGTTGGACTAGAGGACCTCTTTGGGTCCCTTCCAACTCCACGATCCTACGATGCGGCTGCAATTTCCCCTTGAAACCCAGGTCTTGCCATGGGGTGGGGAGGCTTGCATGGGGCTCCTTTGCAGGGCACATGCCTCCCCCCCCCCCCGCCGCCTTTCCTCCTCACGCCTCACACTCCTATCAGCCGCACCACCGTGAGGAATAACGGCCTCTCCCCCCCCCCCCGGCAAGTGTTTTATATTCATGAGAGGAGCTGGTTGCTAATATCATCTCATTGCCTGCCTGTGCCGAGAGATTACCAAGGCAACCCAGCCTTGGCATGCGGCGCCATGGCCTGAGCCATCCCGATGCTCCCCAACCCTGACAAATCTGTTGTCAGACAAACGCACAACCTGTTGGAGACAGTTTTCATTATCTTGTGTCCCCCCCTCCCCCCCCCACGACGCCTGTAATGAGCTGACCATCCTTTCACACACTGAGGCTGCGAGGGTCGAAATTGTCACTACAAACCATGTTTTTTAAAAAGGCAAAGCTCTGGAATGAAAGCCCAGCTGCTGATATCAGCGCCACGCATTGCAAGGGAGAATCCTTCGCAATCAGGGCGATGGCCTGGTGTCAAATGAAGTCCCAACTTGGACTCCCAGAAAGATCTGATATTTTGATGGAAGCCTCCCAGAGTGGCTGGGGCAACCCAGTCAGGTGGATGGCATATAACTAATAAATTTATTATTATTATTATTATTATTATTATTATTATTATTTGAAATAACCAAGAGATGCTTGTGTTTTTAAGCAGACTGGAAAACACACCGGTTGGTTGGTTTTTAAGAATTGTATTGCTTTTCCACATCTAATAAGCATAATTTGCAATACAATGAAGCAACAACAATAGCAGCTGGTCTGCCATTTATTGGAAAAAGCAGCTTAAAGTTGGAAGCACTGCTTAGTGCAAGTTTATGATGTGTATTCAAGTCTCTAGTCCACTGGGTCTCTCCAGGTGTCCCTGTGGGTCTGGGGAGGTTTAGCTGTTCAATGGTCACATCTCACATGAGAGATGAATGGCAATGCAGAAGGAGAAACAACTCGTTTTCCCTTCAACCTCCTTGACTTGGCAGGTCCGTTTCTCAGCCAGAACAACAGAGGGTGCCTGGAGTCGATTGGCAGTCCTTTGACAGAAAGCCGACATGTAGCAATTTCCGGACAAGCAGCTCCTAGCAAAAATATCAGCACCTCCCACCTAAGGCACATCTTCCAGTATTTCCTGTTGGAGGTTTTGTGCAATTCAAAAGCTTGCACATTCCTGTGTCAAAAGTGGAAGCTGATTTGATAAACTTTATTGCTTTTTTAAAGAGTTTGGCAGCATTAAAGCACTCCTTTTTTTTTTATCCTGCTATTCAGCCTGCCCTGCCTTGGAAAGTTTTAGGCAGGGAATAGATGATATAGATAGATAGATGATAGATAGATAGATGATAGATGATAGATAGATAGATAGATAGATAGATAGATAGATAGATAGATAGATGATAGATAGATAGATGATAGATGATAGATGATAGATGATAGATGATAGATGATAGATAGATATAGATAGATGATAGATAGATGATAGATAGACAGATAGATAGATATAGATGATAGATAGGATAGATGACAGAGAGAGAGAGAGAGAGAGAGAGAGATGATAGATAGATGATAGATAGATGATAGACAGATAGATGGTAGATAGATAGATGATAGATAGATGATAGATAGATAGATATAGATGATAGATAGATATAGATATAGACAGACAGACAGATAAATAGATGATAGATAGATGATAGATATTTGATATAGATATGAGAGAGAGAGAGAGATGATAGATAGATAGATAGATAGATAGATAGATAGATAGATAGATAGATAGATAGATAGTAGATAGATAGATGATAGATAGATAGATGATGATAGATAGATAGATAGATAGATAGATATAGATAGATAGATAGATAGATAGATAGATAGATAGATAGATAGATGATAGATGATAGATAGATAGATAGATAGATAGATAGATAGATAGATAGATAGGTAGATGATAGATAGATGATAGCTAGATAGCTATCTAGCTAGCTAGCTAGCTAGCTAGCTAGATAGATAGATAGATAGATATAGATAGATAGATATAGATAGATAGATAGATAGATAGATAGATAGATAGATAGATAGATAGATAGATAGATGATAGATTAGATAGATAGATAGATAGATAGATAGATAGATAGATAGATGATAGATGATAGATAGATAGATGATAGATAGATAGATAGATGATAGATAGATAGATGATAGATAGATATAGAAAGATACCATATTTTTCCCTCTATAACACGCAGATTTTTTCTCCTAAAAAGGAAGGGGAAATGTCTGTGCGTGTTATAGAGTGAATGTGTGGTCCCTGGAGCAGAAAAATCAGGCAAAAATCAAATCGCGTTTCACGGAGAAGGGAAACCTGAAAAGAGGAAGCAGCTGCTTTCCTGCATTCTGCCTCAGGGTCTTACTGCCCACCCACCTCTGTTTCCTTGCTGTGTTTGCTGAAACGGAACAAAGAGCTGGGAAAGCCCCTCCCCTCCAGGCAAGCAGAGGGGAAAGCAGAGTGTGTCTCTGTGCTCAGGTGCTGCTGGGAGAGAGGGAGAGAGAGAGGGGGGAGGGGGAGAGAGAGAGAGAGAGAGAGAGAGAGAGAGAGAGAGAGAGAGAGAGAGAGAGAGATGGATGGAGATGGCTGGCTTGGGTGGGGGGGAACTTTTGCCTTTCTTTCCTCCCTCCCGTTAAATCCCTCTCCTGCATTCTTAGCCAGCTGCTTCTCTGCACACCCCTCTCATGTCCCTTCTTTGTTTTTCCTTCGCTCCCCACTTAAAATGTGGTTACAAAGCATGGATCCACATGGATCCTCAGGATCTTTGCATTGGGTCACCCCAAATTCACCATCAGATCACATGTCTGTGGCCACAGCATGAAGCACAAAAATGATACATCCACTGTTTCATTCAGAATGTTTTTTCCCTTGTTTTCCTCCTCTAAAAACAATGTGTGTGTTATGGTCAGGTACATGTTATAGAGCGAAAAATACGGTAGATAAATAGATAGATGATAGATAGATAGATAGATGATAGATAGATAGATAGATAGATGATAGATAGATAGATGATAGATAGATAGATGATAGATAGATAGATAGATAGATGATAGATAGATAGTTGATAGATAGATAATTAGATAGACAGACAGACAGATGATAGATATAGGCAGATTAGATAGAGACAGAGATAGATATAGATGAGAGAGAGAGAGAGAGAGAGAGAGAGAGAGAGAGAGAGAGAGAGAGAGAGAGATGGATAGATGTGGCTGAGCGCCAGGCAGCCTCCTCTGCTCCTCGGCTGCAGTGGGGGCATCCTAGAACCATAGAACTGTGACGCTGGAAGGGACTCCAGGGGTCATCCAGCCCACCCCGCTGCAATGCAGGGGTCCCAGCTCCAGGGCGAGCATCCACTCCAGTGGGAGGAGAGCAGCTTGCAGCTCCAGCTTCCATGCGCATTTATTCCCCATCCCTTAGGAACCCTCCTTAACGCAGGCATTTTATACTGAATATTTCATCTGCCTATAGATAGATCTGCCAGACTGGGGCTGCTGAGCCCCGAATGCCAGCGAAGGTCCCTTGCCTGTGTGGGCTGCCAGAGTCTCTTGGGGTCACCATGAAACGGCAAGCAAGCTGGTGGCACAGATGGCACTTCTCTGGGTGCACAGAGGAAACAGAAGGCAGAGGATGAATTCCAGTTGGAAAGCAACAGAGAAGCATGGAAGGGACCCTGGTGGTCAAGCAGTCCAGCCCCCTGAAATGCAGGGAGCAGAGCTCAAGAATCCCGGAAGAAGATGCTTAAAATAACTTTTGTTAAAAAAAACCAGAAACTTTCTTCTTAGGTATCATAGGGCAGGAGCTAACAAAAGAGCAGAAGAAATTGTTCATGTATGCTGCAGCAGTGGCTAGGATTCTACCAGCCCCGAAATGAAAAGATGATAAGATACCAAAGAAAGAAGAATGGCAAGTTATGGATTATGCAGAAATGGCGAAACTTACGGGAAGACTCAGAGACAAAGATAATGGAGGCTTTAAAAAAGACTGGGAATCGTTTATGTCATATCTACAGAAATTTTGCAAGGAAATGGACTCACTAGCAGGGTTTGAGTAAACACTTAAACTAAGAAAACAGGAGTAAAGGTTAAGAAATAACAATATGGAAATCAATTAAACATAAGATGTAATTGGAAGGAAATTTGGTATCAAAATGATAAGAATATAAGAGCATTCAGCTAAAAGATGAAAAATAAGAAAAAAATTAAGTAGAAGTAGCAAATAGTTAAAGAACCAGAAAGGGAAGTTGAGAGAAGTCACAGGGTGAGGGGTGTTTTGTCTGATTGTATTTTCTTTCTTTATTGTAGACAGCATCTTAAAAAGCAGAGACATCACCTTGCCAACAAAGGTCCGTATAGTAAAAGCCATGGTTTTCCCAGTAGTGATGTATGGAAGTGAGAGCTGGACCATCAAGAAGGCTGATCGCCGAAGAATTGATGCTTTTGAATTATGGTGCTGGAGGAGACTCTTGAGAGTCCCATGGACTGCAAGAAGATCAAACCTCTCCATACTGAAGGAAATCAACCCTGAGTGCTCACTGGAAGGACAGATCCTGAAGCTGAGGCTCCAAGACTTTGGCCACCTCATGAGAAGAGAAGACTCCCTGGAAAAGACCCTGATGCTGGGAAAGATGGAGGGCACAAGGAGAAGGGGACGACAGAGGACGAGATGGTGGGACAGTGTTCTCGAAGCTACCAGCATGAGTTTGACCAAACTGCGGGAGGCAGTGGAGGACAGGAGTGCCTGGCGTGCTCTGGTCCATGGGGTCACAAAGAGTCGGACACGACTAAACAACAACAACTATTTTCGTTAGGACAGACAAAAGAGAACACTTCTGCACACAATGGGTAAGTGACTTATGGAACTCTCTACCACAAGATGTGTTGATGGCTGCTAACTTAGGCTCAGGTGACTGCTGCTGCTAAACCCGACCTCTTCCTACATCTCCCCCAGTAATGGTCAGTGAGGCCTATCAAGAGCAATTGCCCATGAGAGATAATGGAGCCTCCATGTTCAGAGGCACTGCATCTCTGAATACCAGCTGCAGCTGGGAATGTCAGGGGGAGCTTTGGGTGTCCTTTGCCTCACCACCAAACAGGCCAGGGAACCTGAATCTTTGCACGCTTGTAAACACAGATCCCTTGCTTATGTCTTTAAGCTTCGAGACTTTGCTGCATCAGGGCTTCAAACTCTCAGTTATAATTCTGATAATTTATAGCACAGCAAGAACTCCTGCAACTTAAGTGGTGAGAGGAAGATCCTCAGGAAAAGCCCACCTGTTTCTCGGCGCAAGCCTCTGATCTGAGCCTTTTTCCTTTTCAGACCTTGAGCTTAGTGCTGGAACTCCCAGAAAGACAAATTCTGCACCCCAACAATTCAGATGTGCTAGGCTGCTTTTGTTTTGTTTTTAAAGGACTGTTCTAGTGGGAATACCTTGATGGTGGTCTTCAATATCAGAGAGCAAGAAAGGGGGATAAAATTGGGCAATGATCAGGAACGGGCAAGGATTTCATGCAGTGGAGAGTTAAACTATGGAACTTGTTCTCCCAGGAGCCATCAATGGGGAAAGGTAAGGGGACCCCTGACCGTTAGGTCCAATTGTGGCCGACTCTGGAGTTGCGGCGCTCATCTCGCTTTACTGGCCGAGGGAGCCTGCGTACAGCTTCCGGGTCATGTGGCCAGCATGACTAAGCCGCTTCCGGCAAACCAGAGCAGCACACGGAAACACCGTTTACCTTCCCGTCGGAGCGGTACCTATTTATCTACTTGCACTTTGACATGCTTTCAAACTGCTAGGTTGGCAGGAGCAGGGACCGAGCAATGGTAGTTCACCCCTTTGCGGGGATTCGAACCGCCGACCTTCCGATTGGCAAGCCCTAGGCTCTGTGGTTTAGACCACAGTGCCACCTGCATCCCCATCAATGGGTACTGTCAGGGAACTGCCATTGGAGCCAGAGGTGGAGAGAAGGCTCCGGAGGGATGCCGGAGAGGGTCCCAGTAGGGAGAGAGGCAGCCCATCTGCTGGGGAAGGAAATCAGTGTAGCACCAGTGGAGAAGGGGGGCAGATGGGGGAATCGGCGAGGGGGCTCCAGGACTCCTCGCCGGAGACCAGCGGGGAGAGCACGGGTCCTCCACTGCCCACACCCACCCTGCGCAGATGACTTCCGCACAGGGAGAGTAAGAGGAGACTCGGCGTCAAAGAACTTCTTTGTTGGAAGAAGTTCAAGAAACGCCCACTGACGGATTCTGCCAGCGATTGAGACAGCCACGGATGGGTGGCTCCAGGACTCCTCGCCGGAGACCAGCGGGGAGAGCACGGTTCCTCCTCTGCCCACACCCTCCCTGCACAGAAGACTTCCGCGCAGGTAGAGTGGGAGGAGACTCAGCGTCAAAGAACTTCTTTGCTGGAAGAAGTTCAAGAAACGCCCACTGACGGATTTTGCCAGCGACTGAGACAGCCAGGAGTGAAAGGCTGTCCAGAGAGAAAGGGTTCACCCAGGTAGCCCAGCCAGGTGTGGTGACGATTTATGCACGAGCAACCCCTAGAACCATTACAGATACCAACCTTTAAAAGAGGGTTAGACATGGAGGGGGAGGAGAAGACTGCAGATGGTTGCTGGTCATGGTGGTGATGCTTCTGAACGCCAGTTGCTGGAAACCTCAGGAATGGAGAGTTGCTCTTGAGCTGAGCTCAGGCTGGTGGGCTTCTCTTGGGGGCATCTGGTTGTGAGAACAGGAGGCTGGACTAGAGGGAGTCCCTGGCCTGATCCAGCAGGATCTCCTTGGGTTCTTATGGGAGATCTGAGAGGTGCACTTTCAAAAGTCACACCATCAATGCAGGGCAAAAGTGGGGTGTGGACAGTGACGGACCGCGGGGTCTCAAATCAGCAGCACCCTGTGCAAAGCCAGATTTCAGTGGCTCCTTGCCTCTTGCCTTCCATTCTCCATCCTAGTTGTGGCAGCCCTAAGGCTTTGCCCCCAGAGTGACCCAACCTGCCAGGCTCCCCTCAATCCACCTCTGGTTTGGCTCCCGTTCCCCCGGGGCCTGACCTCTTCCCTGCCCCAGCTCCCTTCTGTGGTCTCTCTTAATGAGATCTGCATACACAAGTTGAGATGCACCAAAGCAAATTTCTCCCCCAGTTTGCAGCAGCCCATCTTCCAGTAATTGTTGCAGTTTTATGGTAATTTCTGTCATTCTGAATTCACAGGGGGCTGGTTCGGGTTCCCCCCGCTCCTTACAGTTCTCAGCAGCGACTAAGCCACAAAGGAAAACGCGAGAAATTGGGCAGGCTCCTGTTTGCAACGGAATATGCAATAAGTTTGCCAATTAGATCCAAGAACTGTTTCTCGCCGCTATCTCCGCGCACAGAGCCAGTGAGGGACGAAGTGGCCGGATTTGTTCAAATTACTCTGAGAAAATCTCCCTTTCCGTCCCGCTGGCTGGCTGCACAGGGAGGCGCTCCTTTGACTAATGACCTTGTTTGCGGAGGAATTAACAAGGCCTCTTTCACAGGCAGGTTAGACCCGCATCTGTGCGCCAAGGCAGTGCTGAACAAGGGAGCCTGGTCCAAGCTGACACATGAGCCCCAAGTTGGCTCCTTGTCCATCAGAGGCAGCGTGGCTCTCTGCCTGGCACCCACAGGGATGGCGGTGGGGTCTCCAGGGTCCAGCCCTGAATGGGACTTGGGGTCGTCCGCAGGCCAGTGTGGGTGCTCAGACCCTGTGCCAGGCACTGCCCCCTAACCTTGACCCTTCCTGCTACCTGGTGATCTCCCCCAAACGCAGTGGAGGGGGTTGGACTAGAAGACCCTGGGGTCCCCCCAACCCTATGATTCTATAAAACAATGCCTGGTTATTTTCCCAGCAAGGACACGGCAGGCAGGAATGGCACTTCTCTCCCCTAGTTTTTGGAGGAGGAAAACAATAATAATAAAAAAAAATCTGAATCTCAGAAGCCAGAACAGCAAGAGGGATCGGGCTTCTGGGATAGCTATGCAGCCTGCATTCGCTCCATAAGATGCACACACATTTCCCCTTACTTTTTAGGAGGGAAAAAGTGAGTCTTATAGAGCAAAAAAATATGGTATATAGTGGGAGGGTGGGGTGAGGTTTTTCTCAGGAGGGAGTAGGAGATGGGTGATTGTCAACCTGTTGACAACTGTTAATGACTGCAAATAGTCCTATGGGGAAAAGGGATAGTATGCCGATGATTAGCATCTGTAATGAGACCAACACAGCTAGCTACCTGAATCCTACCAGGGAGGCCAGGCAGCCAGCAATATAATATAGCAATACAGTGGTATCTGTGGTTACGAACTTAATTTGTTCCAGAGGTCCGTTCTTAACCTGAAACTGTTCTTAACCTGAGGTATTAGCTAATGGGGTCTCCCGCTGCCGCAAAGTTCTTAACCCAAGGTACTACTTCTGGGTTAGCAGAGTCTGTAACCTAAGGTGTTTGTAACCCGAGGTACCACTGTACTCTGATGTGCTTCCTCCCTTGCGCTTGCAGAAGCCTTGTGCTTGAGTGAAGCTGAGAAACCCCATTGCTCAAGGTGCCAGCGTGGCTGAGCAGCTCAGTAACACCCTGTTTTCTGATACTTCCCACGAATCAGCCCAAGGACACAGCAGCTGTGGGAGACGACTGGTCAGCAGCCCAGATCAGCTTGCCGGGCGATTAAATGGGTCTCAGGGTATTCCTGTCTCTCGCTCGTGGATGTTTCATCATGTGGAAATATATCTGGGCTGCATTGGGGTTTTTTTTTTCCCCCCTTCCTTCCAAGAGGCAATGGCAGGCTTGTCAGAGATTATTTGCAGCGAAAAACAAGCTGGGAAGACAGGAGAACTTGATTTAAAAGGCCTGTGGAGCTTCCACCAGCGAGGACGGCTCATCCATCAAGGCAGAGCGTCATGGTGTCTTTGGCATGCAGGAGGAACAAGACGGGACACGGTGGAAGTGCCAGCCTCTCTCTGCACAAAGGGAAGGAAGAGGCCGGCAGGAGAGCAGGAGGGGGCTGCAAGGGGCCAAGGCCATCTCGGGGGGATTCTTGCGCCCTGATTCCTGTATTGCAGCTTGTTAGATGGGGTGATCCTTGCGGGGTCCCTGCCCACTCTGCAACTGTGGACGCATGTTCAGCTTGTGGTCCACCAAGACCCCTCGATCCTTTTCGCCTGCAGTACTAGTGAGTCAGGCTGGCTCCTCCTGCCTTACATTTCCCCAAACTGAAATTCATTTTGTTAGTTTGAGCCCAGTTCTCCAATATGACAGCTCCTCATAACCCAGACCCTCCAAGTCTCCCTATTTTCCAAAGACAGTCCCTGATTGACAGAAGCCATCCTGGTTCCTGAGGTGACCCCAGAATGCCCTGCTTTTCCTTAGGATGCCCCTATTTTCATTAGAGAAATGTTGGAGGGCATGTATAACCTATGTTGTGTGTTTGATCAAATA
This sequence comes from Podarcis melisellensis, assembly GCF_964234715.1. Classification (NCBI taxonomy): domain Eukaryota; kingdom Metazoa; phylum Chordata; class Lepidosauria; order Squamata; family Lacertidae; genus Podarcis; species Podarcis melisellensis. Next base: position 566,091 of record NC_138528.1, on the reverse strand, counting down.
ATACCGTATTTTTCACTCTATAGGATGCACTTTTCCACCTCCAAAAATTAAGGGGAAATGTGTGTGCGTCCTATGGAGCGAATGCAGGCTCCTTGGCTTCAGCAATAGCAACGCGAAGCCTCCAAAGTGCAGAGGGAGCGCTCCCCCTGCGCTCTGGAGGCTTCACGTTGCTTTCACTGAAGCCACCTGAAGCCCCCGGAGCACTGCGGGAACTCCCATTGCGCTCCGGGGGCTTCAGGCAGCTATTCGCAAGTCTTTGGAGTGCAGCAGGAGTTCCCGCTGCGCTCTGAAGGCTTGCGGATAGCCGTCTGAAGCCTGGAGAGTGAGAGGGGTCAGTGCACACCAATCCCTCTTGCTCTCCAGGCTTCGCTTCACTGGAGAGGTGCTGCACAGTTTTCCCTCTCTGTGCAGTGCCCCTTCAGCAAAGCGGGAGGAGAAATGGAAGGGGCTCCATTTCTCCTGCCCCTTCGCTGAAGGGGTGCTGAGCAGAGAGGGGGAGATTAATTTTTTTCCTGTTCTCCCCCTCCTATGGTCTGGTTCGTCCTATAGAGTGAAAAATACGGTATATTGTAAAAACTGCTCTGGTATCAGTCCAGAATGCTGAGAGGCTGGGCGTTCTCTGTGCTCTATTTCTTGCACCTCTGGAGCTGATGCCATGGAGTGCTTTGCCGATAAAGAACTCAACTGCCCGTCACTTGTCCTCCTGGGGGGCTGGTTGTGTTTGGAACAGAAGGTGACTGGGAGTTTTCAGGGAAAGGGACTTCTGTGTCTCCAAGGGAAGCAGCCCTTGGAGGCAACCCTGTCCTCTAGGGGCCAGGAGGAATGTGCAGGATCCTGGTTATTACCGGTAAGTATAATTGGTTTCATTCATGCTGAAATGTGAATGCCTGTGTGCACTGGTGAAAGGCTTTAACTGGAAGATTCCACTGAAGCTAAATTAAGAACAAAAAGGGCTCTCTGAGCTGCCTTGATGGGTTTTGTTTCTGCCAGCCAACACTGAGTTTTAACTTTAGATCACTTGAGAGGTATTGAACTACAAATCTCCCGTCTTGGAAGTGTCATGGCTGGAGTCCTTTGTACTTAGAGTCTGTGAGGGGGATGGTGTAAATGAAGTTCTCCAGGAACACCCAGACTCAGTTCCTCGTTCTATGATTCACATCCAACTAAGTTATACTCAGAGAGCAGCTAACCCCTTGAAATGAATGGATCCCAGATAGTCACCACGCCCATTTATTGCATTGGGTTAACAGGAGTACTTCTGGATGCTCAACCCACGGAGTGAAAAGTGCTGGAAATGTAAAGAGAAGGAAGGTACTTTTTATCATTTATGGTGGAATTGTAAAATAAAAAAATTGGGAAATGATATATAATGAAATGAAAAAAATGTTAAAACTCCAGAAGCAATTTCATTAGGAATTTTAGGTCAGGATTTGCCAAAGGAAAAACACAGACTCTTTATGTATGCAACAACCGCAGCAAGGATGCTATTGGCACAAAGATGGAAAAGCAATAAAATACCAGCTAAAGAAGAATGGCAAGAAAAACTTACGGAACATGCCGATATGGCAAAACTGATAGACTACAAAATAAGGGGTGGGGGTGGGTGGGAATCCTTTAAAGAAGACTGGAAACCATTCTCAGCTTAGCCACAGAAAGAATGCAAAGATTTGAACTCGCAACAGGTTTTCAGTAAACATTTACAAGTAACAAAATGTATATAAATTATAAGATTAATTTTTTTAAAAGGGCATCAAAGGGTAATATGCAGGAATTGATATTATGTTAAAATAAACCAGAGAGGGAAGTTGATTGAGGTCTGGGAGGGAGGGAAGGGATAATTTGGGATTGTTGAATTATGATATTTGTTATAATGATATTCTGGAAAAAATGGAAAACTGAATAAAAATTATTTTTTTAAGAAAAGAAAAGCACTTTGTAGATCAAAAGGGATTATGGACACGGTCTGTAACAGCAACCGCTCGCTGTTTTTGGCTCTGTTGAATTTTGGAAAGTTACCGTACTCTAACAGCGAGAAACCAGCAGGCTGGTATGTTTTTCGGCTGCCTTCCTCCGATGCAGTTCATGGAGGGACAGTCTCTAAATCCTTCAGATTCAGCCGTCCATCTTCACTGCAAATGTGGTTGTCAGATTTATTCTCAGCATTGCCACATATCCTTCCCAAAGCCCACATAAAAGGAAGTGTGAAATTCAGTTGACTCAGCTTACCTCCAGCTGCACCCATCCCTGAACGCTCTGGGCAATATTGATACTCGTGGATTTAGGAGGAGGACTTCAAAAGATGGTAGATTTTGAGAACATTCCTTGTGTTTTATACAACTGACAGGGGAAAACCTCGCCGACAAAACTGCCTGATCCTACTGAGACAAACCTTTGGCGTGTCTTGGCCCCAAAGAGTTGAGACTGCCTAAGAGTGACTCTGGAGGACTTGGGCAAAGGCAGGATTGCTCCATGATCTCCTTCTTGGTTGAGATACCAGAGGGTTGAACCTGCAACCATCGCCATGTAAAGGGCGGACTCTGCCCCTCAGCTGTGGGTCCCTGCTTTCACCAGAGCTTTTGTTAAGGCTACACGTGTTGGGAATTTGAATACGTGCAGCTTCACACAGAGTCAATTAGGGTTTGGCCTACAGCCAAGGCAATGTGAAGGAGTAAGTCTGCCTGGTGATACAGAGGCATGGAGACAGTTCCATGATTGGTCAAGCTCTCACATGGGAATAATGATTTATGGCCTACAAACTGGAATGTGTTAGTTCAGTGTCTGTTGTGTGTAGGAGTTGGAGGTTGAGAGTTGTGAGTTGTGTAAGAGAGAGCTAGTCAAAGATCCGTGTACTGTTCTGTAAATAGTCCACTGTATATAATAAACACCTTTAAGTACAAGTTCCTGGTTCCTGCTTCGTCCATCTTGTCTGCAGCCGGTTGACAATTGCTTTTGTGAACTCTGCGTATACTCTGCTAAGTCTGGCTAAAGTCCTGCAACTAGTCAGAAAATTGCAAAACACCAATAACACGCTGGTTACTAGACGTGGGATCCCCACTGTGATCCTTATCAGGAGTCCATAGGATTCCCACCAGGATCACTGAGTGGTAGGGATGGAAAGCTCTGCCCATTTTTGTTGCATCTTTTTCCTCGCTCTTCCAATCTGAAATTCAGCTGCCCACCATTTGCTGCCATTTGCAATATATCTATAAAATCATGGTGAGGATTCGCCAGCATTTTAGTGCAAACTTCTCCTTACAAACCCAGTGGGTGGAATTCAACCTTGCCCTGTGATGAACCTTCCATCTGGGAAGAATTCCAACTTGCCAGTCAAAAGACGCTCCTCCTCTGGCCATTTTGGAAGGTTAGCCCAACCCCCCAACCCCTAGAGCCAATGTCAAGGGGGAAAGGGAGGAAAGAGAGAAAGCCCTAAGACACAAGGAGAAGCTTTGCAGGATTTTCTTCATAACGTCTTCAATTCTATGCACAATTTCCCCTGAAATATGTATTTTCATGAATCAAATATCTCTCCATTCCTCCTGAGCACAAGACCTTCGACACAAGGAGAGCACCCAGGAGGTCACCCAGATTCACAATGACAGCAGAGGTTTATGCAACAATGACAGCAAGGGCTCTCCTAGCCCCAAAATGGAAGCAGCAAGAATTACCAACGATAGAAGAGTAGCAGATGAAGATGGTGGAATATGCAGAATTGGCAAAGCAGACCGGGAAAATCCAAAACCAGCGTGATCAAGCTTTCCAAAAAGTCTGGGGTAAATTTGTACAATATTTGAAGGGCGATTGCGAACAGGTAACAACACTAGTATTTAAGAATACTTAAAATGTTAATGATGGGGACGCGGGTGGCGCTGTGGGTAAAACCTCAGCGCCTAGGATTTGTCGATCGCATGGTCGGCGGTTTGAATCCCCGCGGTGGGGTGCGCTCCCGTCATTAGGTCCCAGCGCCTGCCAACCTAGCACACCTCCGGGTGCAAGTAGATAAATAGGTACCGCTTTATAGTGGGAAGGTAAACGGCGTTTCTGTGTGCTGCGCTGGCTTGCCAGATGCAGCTTCGTCACGCTGGCCACGTGACCCGGAAGTGTCTGCGGACAGCGCTGGCTCCCAGCCTCTAGAGTGAGATGAGCGCACAACCCTAGAGTCTGGCAAGACTGGCCCGTACGGGCAGGGGTACCTTTACCTTTACCTTTATAATGTTAATGATTCATTCCTTTTTGTATTTATTTAAAAATGTGGTAACTGGAATGAAGGAAATGTAAACAGGAAGAGGTACAAATACTATGACGCAGAAAGGAATTATGAAAACCATGGCCTTCTCGGTAGTGGCACCCGCCATGTGGAACGCCCTCCACCAGATGTCAAAGAGAAGAACAAATACCAGACATCTGAAGGCAGCCTTGTTTAGGGAAGCTTTTAATGTTTACAAGACCACTGTATTTTAATACTTTGTTGGAAGCCGCCCAGAGTGGCTGGGGAATAAATTATTATTATTATTATTATTATTATTATTATTATTATTATTATTAGGAGGGAGGGAAGTTGACCAGCTTGTATGAGCAAAAACCAATGTGAATAATAAGGATGTACCGTATTTTTCGCACCATAGGACGCACTTTTCCCCCTCCAAAAATGAAGGGGAAATGTGTGTGCGTCCTATGGTGCGAATGCAGGCTTTCGCTGAAGCCTGGAGAGTGAGAGGGGTCGGTGCGCACCGACCCCTCACGCTCTCCAGGCTTCGCGGACCTCTTCGCAAGGAGCGGGAGCACTCCGGCTCCTTGCGGAGAGTTGCCAGCATGCCGAAGCCTGCGCGCGCTGAGCTCAGCGCGCCCAGGCTTCGCGGACCTCTCCGCAAGGAGCCGGAGCGCTCCGGCTCCTTGCGGAGAGTTGCCAGCATGCCGAAGCCTGCGCGCGCTGAGCTCAGCGCGCCCAGGCTTCGCGGACCTCTCCGCAAGGAGCCGGAGCGCTCCGGCTCCTTGCGGAGAGTTGCCAGCATGCCGAAGCCTGTGCGCGCTGAGCTCAGCGCGCCCAGGCTTCGCGGACCTCTCCACAAGCAGCGGGAGTGCTCCCACGGCTTGCAGAGAGCTGCCTGTTTGAGGGCTGGGGTCGGGGGAAGCTCGAGCTTCCCCCGCCCCAGCCCCGCGCCTGGGGGGGGGGAATAATTTTTTCCCCTTTATTTCCCCCCCCAAAAAATGGGTGCGCCCTATGGTCCGGTGCGCCCTATGGTGCGAAAAATACGGTACTTAAATACCATGAAATGGAAACCTAATAAAAAAAATCACACAATGACTGCAGAGGTTGTATGGCTGTTGGCCAGGGTCTCTTGCGCTGTGCTTCCTGCATTGCAGGGGGTTGGACTAGATGGTCCTTTGGGTCCCTGCAACTCTTTGATCCTCCCACTTAGTCCCTGAGAATGGTGTTTGGTAGACGTGTGAGGTGTCCCAGCCCAGCCACTAGGGGGAATGACAGTCATCATTCCTGCAAGCTTTTCCATTCTGGTTAGGGTATTGTTAATTGTGAGCTTGACGTGGCTTTTCCTCCCTGGGTACTGCGTCGTTATCTTTTTTAAGTGCATTTTAATTTTGTTTACTCTGGCAGCCGTAATGATCCCGTCGCTGGCAGGCGATTGTGGCGTGTGGCTCTTGCACTCTGCGGTTTGTCCCCTCTTTTATGGAGAGCCTGCCTAATTCCTCGGGCAAAGGCGTCTGGAGGAGCAGGTGGGCATCGCAGGACAGCATTAAAAAGGTTTATGAGCTGCGCAGGGACCCTTCCCGTCCCGGTTTTATGAACAATCCTCTCTCGCTGCTTTTCCAGAACTTTCAGCTTTGGGGAGGGAGCGGACACATGTTCCGCCTGGAGAAGAGAAAACCAAGAAGGGACATGAGAGCCCTCTTCAAATATCTGAAGGGCTGTCCTCCCACGGAAGAGGGGGCAAACTTGTTTTCTGCTTCTCACCCGGAGGGCCGGACTCAAATCAGTGATTCCAAGTTACAAGAAAGGAGATTCCGACTCAATATCAGGAAGAACTTTCTTTTCGGAAATGACCGGGGGGGGGCACATCTTTCAAGTTGTCACAATGTTACAAATATTATGCCTGAATGAAATCTTTCGACTAGACAGCTCAGGGAAGATATCTAGCTTTATAAATTCATATAAAATCAGTAATTTGACCAATTCTCTTCATTCCAACACCATTTTGGCCTGAGAGGAAAGGACTCATTTACCTATGGGTAGGCAAACTAAGTCCTGGGGGCTGGATCCGGCCCAATCGCCTTCTGAATCCGACCCGCGGATGGTCTGGGAATCAGCGTATTTTTACATGAGTAGAATGTGTCCTTTTATTTAAAATGCATCTCTGGGTTATTTGTGGGGAATAGGAATTTGTTCATTATTATTATTTTTTCAAAATACAGTCTGACCCCCCCCCCCACAAGGTCTGAGGGACAGTGGACTGGCCCCTGCTGAAAAAGTTTGCTGACCCCTGCTTTTACCTTTCTCTCCCGCCATAATCCCCCCCCCCCCAGTGTAAGGGCACATACACAACACCACACCCAGGGAGTGTCCAAGGGTGGCAATCACGGAGCTGATAGCTGACCATAAAATCCCAAGAGCTCATCCCCAGACTTGCCCCAGGACAAGGATATGTAAAGAGTTCCATTGTTCTTTGGTATTTGAGAGCTTTTAGAGACCTGTTTGGACATGTTTGCCAAGGTTAAACCAGGGTGTGCCCTATCTACCCTTCCCCTTTTGTGACATGTCTGTGGGTTAAACCACAGAGCCTAGGACTTGCCGATCAGAAGGTCGGCGGTTCGAATCCCTGTGATGGGGTGAGCTCTCGTTGCTCGGTCCCTGCTCCTGCCAACCTAGCAGTTCGAAAGCACGTCAAAGTGCAAGTAGATAAATAGGTACTGCTCCAGTGGGAAGGTAAACAGCATTTCCATGCACTGCTCTGGTTCACCAGAAGTGGCTTAGTCATGCTGGCCACATGACCCAGAAGCTGTACACCAGCTTCCTCGGCCAATAAAGCGAGATGAGCGCTGCAACCCCAGTCGGTCACGACTGGACCTAATGGTCAGGGGTCCCTTTACCTTTACCTGTGATGTAAGGATGATGTATCAGTGATGCTGCACAAACTGTATTCTGGGATATGCTGGGAAGGTATAAAAGAGGATGTCGCCCCATGCTCAGGGTTCTTACTTCGGGGGGGGGTGGGGGCCTGTTGCGCAATAATAAAGATCATGGTCTACCGACCACTCTTTTGCTCCAAATTACTTGGCTGGAACTTCCTTCTTTTACTGACTGCATGGAGAAGCAGCTTCTTTTATCCGCCCTGAACCCTCAGCTTCTAGCCTTCTCTGTGTGATGGCCTCATGTCGGGATGCTGCCAGCATCACTGTCAAGGCTAATGGGAGGTGGCATTAATCGATGGGCGCCTTGGCGGCCACTGAGGACATGTGCCAAGCCGCTGACTTTGTCTGAGAAGTCTTCCGTGAAGCAATTGCTCCCTGGGAGGAGAGCGTGAGACCCTTCTCAGCACAATTAAGCAGAGCGTGACGCGCCTGCGAGACTGAGCAGTGGCAGCGGGAAAGGAGGACAGAGACATCCGAGGAGGAGGGCAAATTCATGGAGGGGAGGGCGATGACCTTTCTACCTACCTACGTCCCATGGACTGCAAGAAGGTCAAACCTCTCCATTCTTAAGGAAATCAGCCCTGAGTGCTCACTGGAAGGACAGATCCTGAATTTGAGGCTCCAATACTTTGGCCACCTCATGAGAAGAGAAGACTCCCTGGAAAAGACCCTGATGTTGGCAAAGATGGAGGGCACAAGGAGAAGGGGACGACAGAGGAAGAGATGGTGGGACAGTGTTCTCGAAGCTACCAGCATGAGTTTGACCAAACTGTGGGAGGCAGTGGAAGACAGGAGTGCCTGGCATGCTCTGGTCCAGGGGGTCACGAAGAGGCGGACATGACTAAATGACTAAACAACAGCACCTACCTACCTATTGAGGACTACCAGGCGTAATGGGTAGATGGCCCCCCTCTGGCCTGATCCTGCAGGCTCTTCATATCCAGACACCTGTCTCCATCGGTCTGGAGTGCTGAGTCGGTGATGGAAATCCTTCTCAGGATTCCTTCCTGCAACCACACGCCACCACACACACACAGCAGAGGCAGCAGTGTCTTTGTCAAAAGAGACCTATCTCTGGCAGAAATGACTGGCAGAATCCGAATCGGTAGAAGAAGGTTGGAAGAAGTTTAAAGACTATCTACAGAAACACTGCAAAATTAAGGAATGTTAGAAGGATGCTGGAATGAAGTTATGTGGTTTTAGCAGTAATGTTATAAAGGAGTATGTAAAAATGGGTTGTCAACAAGTGAGAATGTAAAGTTACAATATATTAAGATAAATGATGAAGATAAAAACAAAGATGGAAAGGATTTGCTGAATTAACTAATTGAACTAGAATACAAAAAGGGAGGTGTGAGGAGGTCAAGGAAACAAGTAAATGAAAGATAAGATATGGAAAAATTGATTTGTTTTTAATTTTTAATTTTTCAGTTTTTTGTAATTTTTTGTTTTATTACTTTTTTCTTATGTTTGTATTTTTTTGAAATTTTAATAAATATTATTATAACAAAAAGAGACCTATCTCCAGCCAAGCCCAAGGCTACATTTCAGGGTTCGAGGTGCGCCAGGACCTGGGAACTCTGCTCTGAGCTCACCAGCCAAAACAGATCACACAGACAGGTCATCTCCTCTGGCAGCATTCGATTGACCCTCGTCTAAAGTCACCGATAAGAAACAAGACCAAAGGTACAAATTGTTGTAAGAACGTATCAGAAAATATAGAAAGAGTAAGCTAATACTGACAGGTACACTCATCATCAGAAAGAGAGGACACTCCGGGAAATGATAGGAAGTCTATTCTCCTTTATTTTAATTTATCTTCGTAAAAAGAAAAGAAAAAGAAAAAGAGAGAAACAGCGTAAATCTAACTTAAGTTTAATTTTTGTGAACATGTAGAAGACTATTTTTGTTTTAGTTTATATGGTTTTGTTTATATTTTTGTTCATGCAAGAATGTGTACATTATCTATGTTATATACCAGGGATGTCCAACAAATAGATTGCAATCTACCCCGGCTGATCCTGGTAGATCGCAGGATCCTTATCATGTACAAAAAGTTATGGGGGGAAGCTTAAAAACTCTGTGCAATCCTCCCCCCAAATAGCTCAGCAACTCTGGGCAGTCCACCCCCCCCCCTGCTCCTCCTCCCTCCCATGACAATGGGTAGATCACTGCCAGTTTTTTTATATATATATACTGGGAGCAGATCGCAGTCTCTTGGGAGTTGGACATGCCTGTTATATACAAATTTCAATAAAGTATATTGAAATGTGTTGTTTTGTGTTTTTTTTTTTTAAAAGACAGGTCATCTCCTCTGGTATAGCAGGTCCCAGCCCTGTGGGGGCAGCGTTATCTTAACATGATGGTTCAGGGAGGGGCGACTGCAGTCAGAGCCCCTTCAGGGCATTTTGCTCCCCCTGAAAAAGCAGCCTTTCTCACCTGGCGGCGTGGGGGACCCCACAGAATCATAGAACTGCAGAGCTGGGAGGGATCCCTCCCTCCCTCATCGAGGCCATGAGTAAATTTGCAAGCTGCGTAAAGTTCCCTCCCCCCACCAGAGCTGACCCAGCTTGGCAAACTCCCATCCCGGCCCAGAAGGGTGAGCAGCTGCCAATGGATTCCCTGCCTCTTCCCAGCGCCTCCTTCTCTCTCTCTCTCTCTCTCTGACAAACGGAGTGATTCTTGCTCACAGTGCTCCACAGGGGACGGCCTGCAGCTACCAGCGAACCCTGCCAAGCTGGGAGTTCCTTGCCATGGAAATTTGTCTGATTCATTATCCTCTTATTATTGCAGGCTAAACATCGAATCAAACAGTGTTGGCTTCAGAACTTCCTCTTCCACAGCTAGCTGTCGAGGGCAGGGGTCCCCAAAGTCAACAGGACCACCTCCAGGGGGGAGGGACAGGTCGGTGGGGTAACCTAAGGGGACGCAAAGGAAGTATACAGTCAAATGGGTGCAATATTGCACAGAATATTGATTGTATAATACTGCAGATATAAGAGCCTCTATTTAATTATTTAATTATTTATCTATTGTTGTGGTTTTCATTGGTGGGGGATCACTCCAGATGACGCCCTGAGTCCCTCCCAGTTCCTGGGGTCCTGTGCACTGTGAGGGTTAGAATCTCAGAGAGCATTCTCTTGCTAAACTGATCAGAGAAGTTGCTTTGTAACACCATGGCTTCCTCAGCCGGCCACCCCAGTGTCCTCATCAGCATCTCAAAAGAAGGAGCCAGGTTGCAGGACCTGCCACTAAGTGAGGGGCCTCCAGGCTCATGAGTGAACCCTTCCTCCACCCCCCCCCACCTAGCTGTGAGGTAGCCGAACAAGAGCCAGAGAAAGTTTGCAGGAGCTGAGATATGAGCAGCTGGAAGGTGGAGACCCAGAGACCTGCTTCCTCTGTGTTGGATCAAGCTGGGACTTAACAAAGAAGCAAGATGCCGTGAGCCCCTCCATCCTATGCTGAAGGTGTAAATAAAACCATGTACCCTACAGACAGCACGGCCTCTGCTGACCTCCTGCCTAAGTACCTGGAGCCCCTGGGGTCTCTCACCACTTGGAGTTTGGGGTTTCACAGAACAGAAGGATTTAGTCTGGCTGAATGAAGATGTTTACCCAGTGGGAGAAGTTTCCCCCTGAATCCTCCCTCTGCATAACGCCAGCCTTGCTGCTTCCCTCCTGCACTCCAGTGTCTTTGCAGTATAGCAATTAAGGCCCCATTAGCAGCTATTTATAGCCCCTCAAGGATGCCTTGGCAGGGCTCTTTTTCCAGAGGCTTCCGAGGGGCAGTTCAGACGCAAACAAAGAGTGGCAGGAAACAGGCCTCTGCAAATTGCAGTAGAGTTAATTGCATGGCATTAGTGTCAGGGAGAGAGCATTGTGTGATGCCAGCTCATTGACACGGAAAACACCTTGTGGGTCAAAGCCCGGCAGGTTTGCATCTCCCCTCCAGTGCTCCTGAGGGCCCTCCAGGAGCGGGTGGGAAACGGAGCTCTGCCCATCTTCAGACAGAGATTGGTTGGCCTCCTGCCAGGGATCCTTTAGCTGTGACTTCTGCATTGCAGGGGGTTGGACTAGATGACCCTTGGGACCCCCACCCACTCTAAAATTCGATGCTTCAATTATTCACATGCACACATGTGAATTTTCAACATGCTTAAGTATCTGGTTTCCCCAAAGTTCTCGGCTGCCTGCCAGAGAATCAAAATTTCTTCCTGCTCAGGCTTTGCCAAATTTGGAACAAATTTCTTGCGTTTGAATGGCTTTTTGTGCGTTTACAGCTTTTATGATGATTTGCACTGTTTGTGCACCACTTCCTTTGGTGGGGGGTGTGTGTCTATTTCCCATGGAATGGAAGAGGATCCCTGCTGCTGGATCCCATCGAGAGCTCCTGTCTAATCCAGGATCCTGCTCCCCCACAGACACCCTATAAGGGATCCCACAGGTGGGATGTGAAGGCTCTCTTGGCCCCCAAAGATCCAGGCAGGAGGAAGGAAGGAGAGTTCCTCCCCCCTCCTCTGGTCCCCCCTCCCCTCCCCCTGAGGCTCCAGCAGCCACTGAAGCCCAAATTTGCTGGATGTTCCCGGAGCACCTGATGCTGGCAGCCCAGCAAAGCCCACCAGACTCCAGGAATAGCCTGCTCCTGCAAGAGAGCGGAAGATAGACTGCGGCGGAAATCTCTTTAGAGATGCGGCGTTTTCATTGTTGCTCAGTTTTGCCATGTAAATCCCGCCGAGATCCTTTTTGTTGGAAATGAAAAGCAATAAAAATACTGCAAGCGCATGAATAAGTAAACACATGGCTTCCGCCACCGTGTCAAACAACAGAGGAGCGAGCAGTTCAGTCCTGGGATCCATTTCTAAGTTGTTTGTTTCCAGTTCCCCCACTTTCTGGCTTCTCCAGAGAACCCCAGTGGCCTCCCCCCACCACGAAACGCTGCTTTGGGGGCTGGCGTGTTTCACCTGAGCTGCTGTCTTGGGTTGGCTGGGCTTCAGGTGCAGAAAAGGGCAGCCCAGGTGTTCAAGGGGGTGGAAAGAAAGGTTGCCGCTTGGGGAACTTTTTAGTTTAGAGAAAAGGTGAATAAGAGGCAAGAGGATGGAAGTTTGTAGAATTGTCCATGGCCTGGAGAGAGGAAGGGCCTTCTTCCTCTCTCCTAACACTAGAGCTGGTGGAGATCCAAGCTGATGGATGAAAGAAAGTCTTTCATGAAGCATGTGGTTAACCTATGGAACTCCCTCCCCCAGGAGACAGGGGTGGTCACCAACCTAGGTGGCTTTAAAAGAGGATGAGACCTCTTCAGGGAGGAGGAGAGGACAATCAGTGGGTCTGCCCCACAGTTGGAGGCAGCAACACTTCTGAATAGTGAAAAGGGGTGGAAGAGATCTTGTGCTCAGATCCTACTTGGGGGTTTCTCCTTGGGGCAGCTGGTTGCCCCCCTGAGAGAACAGGATGCTGGACCAGATGGGCCATGGACCTGATCCAGGGGACTCTGCTTAGGTCCTTCTACAGACGAGTCTCCATTCCCCGCATTCTGCCCGGTCTATCTTCTCAGACTCAACTTCTAAACTACCGATGTGACCTTTTCTCCTGTAATTATTCTTCTTTCCCGGGGAAGGCTCTGAACATTTTGGACAGATGAATAGATTTGCCCTTCTCTTAAGCACAAGGGGAATGTATGATGGATAGGAAGATGCTTCCCCCAAATCCCAGTATTCCAGTTTGTCCTTAGGAGAGAGAACATCCCTGTCCGCAAATGGCTTCAGACTGTTGCTGCTTCAAAGAGCTGAGTCAGTGAAGGTCCACACATTGATTTATGGCATGGTCAGAGCCGGAATAAGCTCAGAAAGGAAGCCAGGTGAGCCTTCCTTGGAGGAACATTTCACAGGGTCAGTGAAATGTGGACCCAGAGGGAGAAGGTGTGAATCTCAGTACATAATGCCCTTAACACTTGACCTTTGGAACTCCCTGGCTATTGAGATCAAAGAGGCACTTCCACTGTACAGTGGACCCTTCGGCTATGAACTTAATTCATTCCGGGGGTCCATACATACCCCCAAAAGTCCGCATCTAGAGGTGCCGCTTCTGCACACACGCACAGTGCGCAGAGCACTTCTGTACATGTGCACGTGGCAAAACCCAGAAGAATACACTTCTGGGTTTGCCACATTTGCAGCCCAAGTGTCCACTGTACAATGTCCACTAGACAATGAGGGAGAATCCACCTTTTTTCAAGGGAGTCCGTTCCACTGTCAAACAGATCCTCCCATCATCCCTTACCCACAGAAGTTATGGGGAACCCAAAGCATCCCACCCAAAATGCCAGGCCCACCTCTCTTCAAATCTGCCTGCCAGCAAAAATAAAGCAAACTTCTTTTTTTAACCAATGGAGGGAAGTCAACCAGGAATGGTCAACTCAGCCTGTTTCTGGCTCATGTCGCTTTTGGCATGTGCGTGCTGTGAAACACAAGAGCAGTCCAGTACAACATTCCTAGAGAGAACATGTTTACACATGGGGAGGAATGTTTGTCCCGCCAGCAGGTCAACCTCCTGTTTCCTTCTGGGCTGGGAGAGACTTCCTCTGCATGTGACTAGGGGTGGGCGTGGCTTCACCTGTGCAGGTAACGACAAATGCACAGGGCAGGGCAGCCATTTTTCTCTCTGTGACTACATGCATCGAAGAAGCAACATCTGCTTAGCCAAAGATGCTCTCTTGGTCTCCAGCTAAGAGAGGACAAAGGGACTGTCTCTTTATGAGATAGTTTCTAGGTGTATGTTACTTTTCTAAGCTAAGTCTGCCTTCTGGGATCTGATTGTGAACAGAATGTGAGTAAACTCTTTTTATACTTTTATAGAAGACTGTGTCGTGTCTTATCTTTTATGAGGGAATGAGGGGGAAATACCAGAACAGTTATTATAGAGGCTTTAGCGAGCCTGAGCAAACGCATCCACTGTGAGTTTAAAAAGGGGAATGTTACTCTGCTAAATTGTGAACTTGTTAACACAAGTTGGAAAGGCTATAACCAAACAATATATCCTCTCCTGCACCCCTGAACATCCCCACATGTGCTTCATGAATAAATACTGTTTTGTGTTTGTGGGTGCAAGACACGTCTGAATTCCTAGACCTAGTAAGTGTTGGACTTTAATCAAGGCTCCTGAACCACTGGATCTCGTAAGGGCTAAAATATAAGCCAAGGCAGCTCCTTCATGAAGCGATTGCATGGGAGATGAGCCATGAAGAAAGAAAAGGAAAGGTAATGAGCCAAGGAGGAAGCCAAGGAAAGGGGTCTTTGTGCCGGATGACAAAGGGGCGGGGCCCTTCCTCCAGCTCTGAGATAGTGAGGCGAACAAAAGCCAGAGTTCAGAGTTGAGGGTTGACCCTGACGTGACCTAGAGGAAAAAGTGTTGCAGGCTCTTAAAGGCAGTAAGCTTAAGAGAGGGTCAGGGCACAAGGGGTGATTTCTGTCTGAAATGGGAGGATGCAGCTATGGGAGAAACAAGACCCTTTTGGGGTGTCGATGCTGTGAGCCCCTCCGTCATAGGCTCAGCTTGTATATTTGTGCAAATAAACCATCTAGCCTGAAGACACCACAGTCTCTGCTGTGCTTCTTTCCCAAAAGGAAACACAAACCCTGGGTAAGTGCCAGGAACCCCTGAAATCTTCCACCGCTCGGAGATTAAGGTGCAACAATGCATTCTATCTCATTTCTGGTATTAACTTGGGGGAAGGGAGAGACATAATGAAAACACACATTTAAACAGCATTCAAATACCTACTTTTATTTCCACTCAGAAATACTGGCTTGTCTTTCTTTAACAAGATCTGTAAGACTCTTAATCAGAAAAAATATCCCTAAGCTGATATAAAATATTCATTAAAATAACAACAGTTGACTTAATAAACTTATCACACCATAGATAAAACCAACAGATTTCCAAAGTAAATATAATCATAAGATTATATTGCATTGCTAGGTAGGCTTGCCTAAACAAAATAAAAAAAGTTTTAGCAGATACAAAATAAATTTCTTCCAAAATACAAATTTTGAAATGTTTCAATCCACTTTGTGGGTTGTACCAGAACATTTGGGGATTGTGAGCTCCAGTGGATAGTGGAGACTTGCATCCTAACCTCATTTATCTGGGAGTAAGCTCCATTGAATTCAATAGGGCTTACCATGGAGTAGAAGTGGTTAGGCTTGTGCTGTGAGGTCTGCTTTGGAAGGTGCTCTCTCTATGTTGGCAGCAAAAGTGGCATAATCTGTCACAGAGGAAAGTAAATCCCACATTATTTGCAGGATGACAAGCTCCAGAACTTGGAAGTCATCCAGTGGGCAGAGTCAACTCCTCAACAGAAGCCCACTATCAAATTCATATCCCAAGTGCATCGAAAGTGAAAGTGACTCTATCACAATGCCATCATACAAATCATTGGTGCAGCTGCATTTGGAACACTGTGCGCAGTTCTGAGCACCTCGCCTCAAAAAAGATACTGCAGAATTGGAAAAGGGGCAACTGAAATGACCAAGGGGATTGGACCAACTGCCATATGAAGAATGATTGCAGCACTTGGGCCTTTTAAGCTTGGAGAAAAGGTGAGGCCACAAGACAGAACAAAGGCAGATTGAGGGGATTGCAGTTGTTTGGTCATATTGGGCACAGAGCTTCTGGGGCACTGGAGCTGTGAAGTCCCATGGAAGATGAGAGGCAGTAGGGGGCAGTGGATTTTGGCACAGCTCAGGGCACCACTGAAATTTAAGGTGCCAGGGTCTGCCACTGGGATGGAGGTTTCTAAAACAATGTGTGGCATTGAAGAAGTGGATAGAGATGAAGCTTTCCTCCCTCTCTCCTCATGCTGCCCTCAGGGGCATGCGGCTGAATGTGGTGAGAGTCAGGAGAGACAAAAGAAAGGACTTCTTGACACAGCACAGAGGTAACTGTGGAACTCATCCCAACAGAAGATAGGAATGGCCACCAAACTAGGTGGCTTGGGAAGAGGATCTCTGTGAGAACAGGAGGCCGGACTAGATGGGCCACTGGTTTCCCCAGCCACTCTGGGCGGCTTCCAACAAAATATTAAAATACCATAATCCATCAAATATTAAAAGCTTCCCTAAACAGGGCTGCCTTCAGATGTCTTCTAAAAGTCATATAGTTGTTTATTTCCTTGACATCTGGTGGGAGGGCGTTCCACAGGGCAGGTGCCACCACCGAGAAGGCCCTCTGCCTGGTTCCCTGTAACTTGGCTTCTCGCAATGAGGGAACCACCAGAAGGCCCTCGGAGCTGGACCTCAGTGTCTGGGCTGAGCGATGGGGGTGGAGACGCTCCTTCAGGTCTACTGGGCCGAGGTATACTGTTCTCCTGTTATGTATGCAACAGAAGCCTGCCATAAAATCCACAACCTAAGTGGGCTTCTCAAATGCCACAGGGCAGTGTGCTCAAAGGAGAGGTCATTGCCCAGGCCTCTGGCTACCAGGAGCATCCCACCCCTGCCTCTTACCAGGCAGCCGCCTGCAAGATTGCTGATCTAATATTTATCCATGGAGAGAGCTCTCCCCTCCTCTCCTCTCCTCCGTCCTCTCTCCGTCTCCGGCAGAAGCACGTCCTGTGTGGTTTAGAGCTTAATACCGGTCAGGGAAGGTTGTTTGGGAACATCTTCCAGACAAGCCAAACACAGCCCAGAACACTTGTTAAATCAGTACCTTTCAGGATTAGGCTGTTGGTTTAGCGGTTTGTGACAAGGAGGAGAAATGTTGATGCTGCTGGCTGGGTGGAGAGAGAGAGAGAGAGAGATGTCAACAGGGAGAGGTAAAGGAAGAAGCAAAGAAAGCAGGGGTGCCTCCTGGAGAAGGAAAAGCGCCTTGAGGAAGCCCAGAACTGCAGAGTCAGAAGAGACCCAAAGGCTCAGCCTCAGCCTCATCCTCATTGTATTAAATTTGTTAGCCGCTTTCTCTTGCCCAAGGCAACCCCTTCCTTCCGCTTGCTCTGGAAGCTGCCGTCAGTGCAGGATGCTGCAGAGAGATTGCTGGCAAAAGTGAGACCTTGTCAGGATAAAACTCTTGTGCTCAGAGATCTGCGCCTGCCGCCAGGTTCGGGGGGGGGCTTGTTGTTGTTGTTTAGTCGTTTAGTCGTGTCCGCCTCTTTGTGTCCCCCTGGACCAGAACACACCAGGCCCTCCTGTCTTCCACTGCCTCCCGCAGTTTGGTCAAACTCATGCTGGCAGCTTCAAGAACACTGTCCCACCATCTTGTCCTCTGTCATCCCCTTCTCCTTGTGCCCTCCATCTTTCCCAACTCCCTTTTCCAGGGAGTCTTCTCTTCTCATCAGGTGGCCAAAGTCTTGGAGCCCTCAGCTTCAGGATCTGTCCTTCCAGTGAGCACTCAGGGCTGATTTCCTTCAGAATGGATGCATTTGATCTTCTTGCAGTCCATGGGACTCTCAAGAGTCTCCTCCAGCACCAGAATTCAAAAGCATCCATTCTTCGGCGATCAGCCTTCTTTATGGTCCAGCTTTCACTTCCATACATCACTACTGGGAAAACCATAGCTTGAACTATATGGACCTTTGTTGGCAAGGTGATATCTCTGTTTTTAAAGATGCTGTCTAGGTTTGCCATCACCTTTCTCCCAAGGAGCAAGTGTCTTTTAATTTCGTGACTGCTGTCATGGTATTTATTAAATTTGTTAGCCGCTTTCTCTTGCCCAAGGCAACCCCTTCCTTCCGCTTGCTCTGGAAGCTGCCGTCAGTGCAGGATGCTGAAGAGAGATTGCTGGTGGAAGTGAGACCTTGTCAGGATAGAACTCTTGTGCTCAGAGATCTGCGCCTGCCGCCAGGTTCTGGGGGTGACTATTGGCATATGAAGCCCATAACAACTTGGGACAAGTTTCCCCACGAGATCCACACATTCCCCTTTGACCACTTCAATCGGTGGAATTGGCACTGGTGCAGCTGCCGCATGAGACCGGTTCCACATCTGTAAGAACTTAATTGTTTAGTGTGGCGGCACCTACGCTTTTATTTTGTTTTTTACATTTCTAGACCACCCGTCATCTGATGATCACAGGGCTGTTTTAAAGATAAAGACACCAAAATATATAGCATAATAACAAACCAAAACAATAATGCCTCCCCCAGACGATTTAGGTCAGCACCACCGCCTTACTCTTTGAAAGCAAAGAGATTCAAAGACTCTCTCAAGGCAAATCTAAAAAAAATGTAATATAAACACTGACAACTGGGAAACACTGGCCTGCAAGTGCTCCAGTTGGAGAACAGCCTTTACCAAAGGTGTCATGGACACTCGAACTCAGGACGCAAGGGAGAAACGTGCTAAGAGGAAGGCATGCTTGGAAATTCCTTGTTGTTCATCTGATGCTTGACATTACACAACTCCTTACTCCTTGTTTTTGGCATCTCACATCCTTGTCCTTGGCATCATCTCCCAACTCTTATCTTATCTCGAAGGTCATGTTGTGTAGCCCATCTCCATGCCTCCTTGTATGTGCTGTTCTGTACCATTCCCAGAACACACTGTTTTGCCAAAACATCATGATGTTTTTCACATTCCATTATACAACACAGTTCATGGATAGTTCAAAGACATCGCATCCATTTTGTGGTGTTCTTCAGCCATCTTTAGGCCCGTACAAACCATGCCATTCGTTACAACCTTCCAGGTGAGTGGGAGTGGCCCAGGCTTTCAGAAATGTATATAAGCAGTTGCTTTGCCCCTGTTTCCCAGTTCTGTAGTTCAATAAAGGTTCTTGCTGTTATCACTGTGTCTTGCCTCGTGGGAACCCACCTACGCTTCAGAGAGCATGCCACGGACAGGGAGCCACTGCAGAGAAGGCATGTTCCCCACCTCTCCCATTTTAAGTGGGGCATCCCGGAATCACGGAAGCCAATCCCAACTTCTGTTTGCATCCTGGAATGTCCTGGATTTGGGGGGATGAAACTCTGGCATGACTCCTCACTCCAGAGTGCCAGGCCAAAAGATGCTCACTCCGAGGGGAGTCACCAGGGTCATGCCAGAGCACTAGAGAGGAAGGGGCTCTGATGGCACATCGCTGATGTTCCAATATTCGGGACGGAAATGTTGGAGGGTGTGAAAAGGCCCATTGTCTTCTTGCCACCCTCTGGACCTCTCGTGGAGGAAGCACATGAAGAATAGCCTCACATGACCATCTCAGGGTCTGGGGCAGTTCATATGGGGAGAGGCAGTTTGTCAGGTATTGTCACTTTGAATTTTGCCTCGGAATGAATTGGCAGCCAATGTAGTTTGGCCAGGATTGGTGTAATATGCTCAAACCGTGTGTGTGTACACTTTGTGTTAATAAAATAGTTTAATATTTGGAATATAAGAAAAAAAATTAACTCCAAATATACCCCACCTGTACTGTGATGCCTTAAAATGGCAAAATTGATGGTTCAGTGTTTCAAGGGAAATCTAACATTGTGGAAAAAGTAAGGGTTGGTTGAATTATCAAAATTAATCAATGACAGGACCTTTAAATAAATATAATGAAACAGTCGATGTCAAGGGACGAGGTTGTCCTTTATTTTTGCAATATCTCCTCTTATGGAAAACAAGCAAACAGTTTCACGACTAAATATGGCCCAATTAGAGCAAGAAGCTGAATTTCGAAAGATTTTAACAAAAGGAAAAACATCCAAGCTGCCGAGCAAAATATACAAAATTAATTATGAATCTGAATACAGCATCAAATAGTTATCCATCTAAATGGGAAATAAATCTGGGTGAGGGCGTTCCTCTTGCCATTTGGAAATGGCTTTGGGAAAATGTTCCACAGTCAAGAACCAGTGTTGCTTTAAAGGAAAATGTGCTCCGACCAGATTCAATCAGATCTGCCCAACATCTAATAGCATGTGCTGCACCTGCTGATGTTATGCGCATATTTTGGTCATGCCCAGCAATGAAATCTTTCTGGGCAGTTGCATTAAGTGAGACTGAGAGCATTGCAGGATACGTTCCACCAAGAAACCCATTAAGGGTGCTCCTCGGATATGTCAGAGATCCTATCTCATCAGGCGTCATACAGAAACCAGAACAGATTCCTTATCTGTGGCTCATTGGACAATTACTGTATTTTCCGTTTATAAGACGCCCCCATGTATAAGATGCTCCCTATTTGGGGGACTCCAAATTAAGAAAACACCCCTCAGCACCCCCCATGTATAAGATGAGCCCCAATTTTAAACCTAATTTTTGGTAGAAAAAAACCTTAGTCTTATACACAGGAAAATACAGTAGTTATCACTAGAGAAAAATGAACCCCCATTAGGATAATGTCCTAATGGTAAAAATGATGAGCACTGTAAGAGTGAGGAGGGGAAGGAAGAAAAATGATTATTTTATTGAGAGATGGCCTTGTATTGTGTCCTGGAGCAACAAAATATGGAGGGTGTTGAACCATGGATTTTACGGGGAGCATCCCATTCTCTTTGACATCTCTCTGTCTCCCCATCTCTCTCTCCTTAATTTTTTAAAATAAATAGATTAAGAATGTTACAAGTATGTCTGCAAACAGGTCATGAAGGCTGGCCACATCAATCCCTTGAAGATGACTGCAGGGCTTTGCTATTTTATTTATCTATTTATTGCCCAGAGCAGATTATAGCATTAAAACACAATTATGTACATAAAAAATATATCAAAGCAACTTGCAGCTGTAAATATAGGGAGAGAGTCTCCCTGACACGCACCTCAAAAGGTGGAGTCAAGAGCTCCACCTTCAGCAGAGTGAAGGTGACAGATGCACCTCGGTGGGGAAGGGGGCCCACAGGGGCTCAGGGGCTGCCCCAGAGAAGGCCCTCTCCCAGTCCGCCACCCCACCAGCCTCTGAACATGAAGGGTGTCCCCAGAAGGCCCCCTCTGCCAATTCTGGTGTCCAAGAGGGTCTGTCGTGAAGAAGGAGGCCTTTCTGAAATCTCTGGCCTGGGTCATTTAGGGGTTCAAAGACCAACGTCAACACCTTGAATTAGCCCCAGAAATGAACCGGCAACCAGTGCAGCTGTTTTCAAAATGGGGTTGCATGGGAACTGAATGGAACCCCAGCCATCAATTTTGCACCAGCTGAATTTTCTGAGTTGTCTATGAGGGCAGCCCCACATAGAAGGTGTTGCAGTAACCGAATCTGGAAGTTTCCAGAGTGTGGAGTACACCTTTGCCTTTTGTCTAGAACTCTTGGGCATCCGTCTCTTTGTATATTCTTATGTCTCTATGGGGCAACATACAGTGGTACCTTGGTTCTCAAACTTAATCCGTTCTGGAAGTCCGTTCCAAAACCAAAGCGTTCCAAAACCAAGGCGTGCTTTCCCATAGAAATTAATGCAAAACAGATTGATCTGTTCCAGACTTTTAAAAACAACCCCTAAAACAGCAATTTAACATGAATTTTACTATCTAATGAGACCCTTCATCCATAAAATGAAAGCAATAAACCATGTACTGCAGTCAAACAATCAATCAATCAGTTCCACACAGTCACAAAAACAAAACAAAAACGCAAAATAAATAGCAAAAACAGACAGACCTCAGTGTAACACTCAAATTGGAAGTCTGGCACTCAAACTGGAAGCTTAACACTTACAACGGAGCATGTTCAGTTTCTGAAAAACATTCGCAAACTGGAAAACTTACTTCCAGGTTTGCAGTGTTTGGGTTCCAGGTTGTTTGAGCACCAAGGCGTTTGAGAAGCAAGGTACCTCTGTACAGGTCCATTGGGCTCAGGCTGGCATCGCCAAGGAAGTGTGACGACTTCCTCCAGATTTGCTTCCAGGAAGAAGTCATTTGTGAAGGTCACACAGGCCAGGAGAGAGAGGGGGGATGGGAAGGTGCTCCTTCCCAGATACTGGCCATGTCAGTCAGCCTCAGAAATTGCATGCAAATCATGGTTGAAATATTCATTTCAGCTTCACCATAATTAATCCTCTCCCCCCCCCCAACTGCTGTGTGTGATTATTCAATTAGTCTTGGATTCCTTGTCAAGTTGTTACAGGAAGGAATCCCTGCTGAAGGCTGTGAAGAGACCTCTGTCTTTCTGAAGCACTTGATTATGTCAGTCTCCCTGTGAAACGCCTTCCTCTGCTGGGGAGCAGATCCCTTGCCGAGGGCCTTGGTTTCAAAGGAGCATCCCTCAGCGCCTCCAATTCACAATATTCCCTTCCCTTTCCCCCCGCTCTCTCTTACTCGCCTCCCTGTCCTGGATTATTATGATCCTAGACCTTCTAATGGTACATTCAGATACAGTCATACCTCGGGATGAATACGCTTCAGGTTAAGCCTTTTCGGGTTGCGCTCCACGGCGACCCAGAAGTAACAGAGTGTGTTACTTCCGGGTTTTTCTGCTTCCACATGCGCAGACACTCAAAATGACATCACACGCATGCGCAGAAGTGGCGAATCATAACCCGTGCACACGCAGATGCGCGGACGCGGGTTGCATTCGCTTCAGGATGCAAACGGGGCTCCGGAATGGATCCCGTTCGCATCCAGAGGTACCACTGTATATCATAGAATCTTAGGGATGGAGGGACCGCAAGGGTCATCTAGTCCAACCCCCTGCAATGCAGGAATCTCAGCTCAAGCACAGAAGATTCTGAACAGGCGGATATAGTGCAGTGCAAGAGAAAACAGATCCACCAATAGCGGGACCTGGTTTGACAGCAAGAGACGTGAAAAGGATCTAGGGTTCTGTCCTGGATCTGTTGTTGTTCAAGGTGACCTGAACAAAGGAATTGAGGGGGTGCTCATCCAATTTGCAGATGGCGCCAAACTGGGAGAGGAGCTAATTCTGTAGGAGACAGAGTCAGAATTCAAGGTGGCCTTAACAGATGGAGAACTGGGCACAAGCTAACAACATGAATTTCAATGGGGACAAATACGATACGGTAATCTTTATTGTCATTGTCCCATACAGAACAACAAAATTGGGGGGTGGGATCTACATAAGACATTCAAAACCATCCAGCCTGCTATCCCAGCTATCCCAACCTGGTTACCCCCCTACAAACTCTGATACCCCATAATTAAATACAATATACTCCCATAGAGACTACCTTACACTGCATTTAAAACCAAAATAGCATTTGGATCGAAACTGTTTCTCAGGTGGCTAATCCTGGTCTTTACAACTCTGGACCTTCTTCCAGAAGACAGAAGCTGAAAGAGATAATTTCCGGAGTGTGCACTATCCTGCACTATCTCTGCAGCTTTCTTATAGTCAGGTTCTGCACTTAAGCAGGAAGAACCAGATGCACAAATATAGGATGGGGGGCACCAGTATTACTAGCAGTACATGTGGAAAGGATCTGGGGGTCTTGGTGGACCACAAGCTGAACATGAGTCAACCGTGTGATGCAGCAGCAAAAGAAGTGAATGCTCTTCTAGGCAGTGTCCACAGAAGTCTAGTGTCCAGATCAAGGGAAGTCACAGTCCTGCTCTCTTCCACCTTGGTCAGGCCACACCTGGAATACTGCGTCCAGTTCTGGGCACCACAATTTAAGAAGGATGTTGACAAGCTGAAAGGTGTTCCTATCCTTCCTGAGAGGTCTCTAATGGGAGTTTGGATGGCCATCTGTCAGGGGTGCTTTACTTGTGATTCCTGCCCTGCAGGGGGTTGGACGATATGACCCCCAGGTCCCTTTCCACGCTATAATTCAAAGATTCCATGAATTTGTGCAGCTATATGTACTGTTATTTCAGCACAAAAGACCCCAAAACAGGCTTAGAAGGAAGAAAAAGAGCTCATACATTCTGTTTCATACAGTACACTTCACTTGGAAAGATATGTGACTCTGTTCCTTAAAAAAGCAAATTTCATTTTACAGCTTATTTTTGTCTCTGTTTTCTTTCTCCCCCCCCCCCCTTTTAACAACGCAGGCATTGGTAGTATTTTTTATATCTATAATGTGAGTTTTTCATAAAGCCTCTCCGTTTCCCTCCTTGCTTTGGCAGCCTGCCGCTGTGGAGCTCATCCTTTCCCCCGGAGCAATTGCGCAGATTCTCTGTTTAACTGCTTTAGATCACATTCCCCATAATGGCTTTCTACCTATATCTTGACCTATTCTTGGAATCAAATCACAGGTTATAAAGAGCAAGGAGAAGGCGCTGTAACAGCCGACATGAATCACAGCCGCCGTTAAAGAGATATTCCTGCAAGAAATGATTCCATCTTGCATTATCTTTACAAATTAAGACTGCTGACTGGTTTTCTCCCCCCTCACCTCGCCTTTGAAATGGAAATTTCTCTTCTCTCTTCTCTCTCTCTCTCTCTCTCTCTCTCTCTCTCTCTCTCTCTCTTCCTATCTGTCTCTGGCCCACCTAGTCTAGCCTCCTCTTCTCACAGTGATCAACCAGATGCCCATGATGGGAAACCAGCAAGCAGGATCTGAGTGCCAGAGCCCTGGAGGGGCTCATGGCTTCTCCACCCCCAACAGATCTTGCTTCTCCATTAGTCACAGCTTTGGATCCAGCCCAGAGCAGGCAGATCTCGGTGTCTCCAGCTTCCAGCTCTACTAGGTGAAGCGGGTGGAGGAAACCTGGCAAACGCCTTGAACCCTGGGATTCTCTTACTAACAGGACTGGAGTGGCGTGGAACAAAATCCCCTCTGGACACATCTTGGTACCTTTTTTTTGTTATTTTAAAAATATTTTTATTGCATTTTTGTCCTTAATAAATACAGTAAGAAATCCCAAAGGCAATTGGCAATGTAGAAAGTAGAGTGCAAGTCAAAATATTATATATCTGTATGAAGAACCAGGGACTTCTTGATACCCTTGAATCATAGAACCATAGAGTTGGAAGGAACCTGTGATACTGGCGCTATCTCCAGGGGACTGTGGGTGCCCAGACACCCACAGTTTTTTGCCTTGGGTGCCCATGGGTGTCTGGCCTCTGCCCCCCGCCTCTGACCTCCCACCTTAACTCTGGTGCCATGGCACTGCAGCAGCAAGTGGCCTAGAGCTTGTGCCTCCAACATAGGGCCCCGAGGCAGAGGAACAGACCCTGGTGCAGCCCTGGAGTGTGCACACCATGCTGTAATGATCGTGTGACATGGTGTGACCTCACATCACGTCATGACGTCATTAGTGTGGGGCACAGTGTGCACCCACAGTGTAGGGCCCAAGTTGGTGGCCCTGTCTCCAAGGGTCATCCCTGGCAGATGGCAATTCAAATGAAAACTTTGACATTTATTCTAGCAAGGGCAGTAGAAATGCATCAGTTAACTATGGCGTGTCCATTTGAGACTGATCGCCCAAAAAACAGACTGTGAATGGACGGATCCTGTGGTCGAAAGCTGAGTCCTGGGCAGCCTTTGCCTTTAAGCCAATTTGCACTTCCTGCATTATGTTTGTGGCTCTCCTGCCAGTGTGACCTCTGGACATCTGACCGGAGTCTGAACATGGCTATATGCTGCCTTCTCCTTCCTGACCAGCCACATGGATTACAGGAGCATCTCTCCACCACCACTGTTCACTCAAGATCCCAGCATCCTCTGAGCTGGGCTGCCTCTTTGACTGGAGAGCACCAGCCCTGCAAGGCAGCCATTCATTCCCAGAAACGCCCCTCCGACCTGCTGTGCAGTCATTGCAAAACCACTTCCATGCAGTGCTGCCCATTGCTAGTCTTCCGTTGTCTTGGATAAGGGTCAGGCATCTTTTCACAGCGCATCATCGGAAAGAGGGAGAACCTGACTGAGATGCTCACTTGCTTTTAAATTGCCCCTCAAAAAGAGAAATGGAAAATGGGTGGAATCAGCTAGGAGGAGCTTAGCAAGTGAAAACATGGCACAAAGGGAAAGGTGGCACGCTGAGAAGCTTTGGGTGCAACCAGACTATCTCCCTAGGATGGAGAAATGCGTCAGATTTCTCCCTTAACGTTTGGTGAAGGCCTTGCATATAGCAATTGGGGGGGGGGGGAGATGACTCATTGCATGCGTGTTTCACGAGGCACAACTAAGCCAATACCACCAGGTGGTGGGTGTGTTTGATGTATATTTGGAAAACTCTTGGCTGGCACATTCCCACCAAATCTGATTTCATTTGGTACTGATTAAATGTGAATACTCATTACCATTAGCCCTCTTTGCGTCAGCAAAAATAACATTCTCATTTTCTTGTTGGATTGAACCTTTCTATGTTCCAGAGTAATATCTGATTATACATCCTGGATCTATAATGGTAAGTCTCTACTTGGGTCTTTGCTTGGCTGCATTGTATAATGTTCTGATTCCTTTAAAAAATAATTAAAAAACAAACAAACCTTGGGTAGTATTCAACGAGGTCCTACTTACTAGTAGACCTACTAAAATTCACGCAGGCAAGTTTGTCGTGTCCATTAACCTCATAAGAAGAAGAGCCCTGCTGGAGGCGATGAGGCTCCCTTTCCTTTATCCAGGTGGCCAAAAGGAGAGAGGATTGCAAAAACTACTCCATCTGAAGAAGGTTTTGGCTTCATCTGAGCCTGAACACGTTGGTGAGAGGGCATCTGGCCGCATCCTCTTCCAATCCAGTCATCAAGGACACCGGCTGTGTTTCTCTCCAAAGGGGCACAGTGACTGGGCCCTATTCCAAAGCAATCCTTCCCACGGGCTTCACTTTCCTCTGGATCCCAGCAGAACTCCCACATCTTCTTCAGGTTCCTTATGCAAAAGCTCCCTCCTCTGTGTCCTCCTTCACATAACCAAACACTCCAGGAAAGGCAGAGATTTCTGGGCAAACAGACAATCCGTTGTTTGGAAAGGAGCAGAGAGAGAAATGATGTTCTGGGTTTGGGGGGGGGGTGTCAGTTTAGATGATGCCCTGAGCGTTTCCAGTTCTTGGGATCCTATACCCAGGGAGGGCTGGAATCTAATGAAGGCAGTTGCTGAGCTAGCCAGTCAAGAGTCTTTGCAAGACAAGGACCTTGGCTGGCTGCTTAAGGGTCCTCATCAACATCCCAAAAGACGGAGCAGCTTGCAAGAGCTACAGCCAGGGGATTGGGCCTCATGACTAATGGAGAAGCAGTGTCTGTTTGGGTCTTAAAGCGACAAGCGCCTCCATCTGATGCTCCGGTCGCACATACCGTACATGCAAATAAAACCATGTAGCCTAAAGACACCCCAGTCTACGCTAACTTGCATTCCAAGGAAACCAAACCTGGATAAGTGACTGGAAGCTCTGGGATCTCTCAGGAAAGATAGGAGAAAGCTCTTTAACACAGTTAAACGGTGGAACTCACCCCCACAAGAGGCAGTGGTAGCCACCAACTTGGACGGCTTTAGAAGAGGATTAGACAAATTCATGGAGGAGGAGAGGGCTGTGGATGGCCACTAGCCAGGATGAATGCTCTGCTCGAGGCAGCGGGGCTTCTGAATACCAGCTGCTGGAGAGCACAGGAGGGGAGAGTGATGCTTTTGTGCTCGGATCCTGCTTGTGGGTTTCCAATTTTAGGGCATCTGGTCGGCCACTGTGGGAACGGGATGCTGGACGGGATGGACCACTGGCCTGATCTAGCAGGTTCTTCCGATGTTCTTATGCAAGTCCATCTCTGGCTTGGCTGAGGGCTTCCTCCTGGCCCAGGAAGGTGGCATGGGAATGGGGTGGGTCCTGTAGCATGAGCTGACTTTTGTGAGTGCCTCTCCAGTCTCTGCTTAGCAGCACCCAGTTCTTCATGCAGAAAGCTTGGCTGTACAGAAAAGCCTGCCTCTCTGCTGCTGGCAGAGGCGCCTGCAACATTTCGCGGTGCCAACTCTGTTGATTCGAAGGCTTTTGAAGGATCTAGTAATCCTCTTCCACATAATTAAACTCTGGAACAGAACATCAAGGCAATCAAAATGCAAAGCTCACCGGCTCACCAGCTTGGGCCCCCAAAAGCGACATGAGCTCCTCCTCTTCTGCCAGCGTCTCTTCCCTCCCTGACCCCCTCCTCAGCACCCCACCCCCAGACAGGCAGGTTTTATTATTCCTTCCCATTTAGATTAATTAATTAATTGAAAGTGGCTTCCAGCAATGCTGCTCTCATTGATTTCGGATCGGGGATTCATCAACAAAATCCTCCCTGCTTTCTGATGCCTCCATTTCGGGACCAGCAAAGGGAGGAGATGCTGAAATGAGCTGGCGGAGAGAGGTTTGCCTCTCTCAGTCCCAAAAGTCACATCAGATTCTTTGCCGCTTTGCCAAGGCATTGTGTGGGCCAGTTTGCCTAAAAAGTAGACCTGCAGCCTTCAAGATGACTGGGTTCTTCTGAGTGTTTTCAGTGACAACAGTGAGATTGTTCAGTGGCAACAGACAGGTGAATAGCAGGACACAAGAAAGGACATTGGACCAACTCCAAGGATAAGAAAAACTTCCTTTTTCTTTTGGTGGACTATTTTGGTGGACCATTTTGCCTCAAGCAGTAAACTGTCTTGGTCCAGCCCTGCTTGACCAGAGCCTGCCTGAAGTCTTGTGCTGATTCTGAGCATGAGAGTTGAAGAAGGTCATCGACAAGATGGAAGGTGTGCAGAGGAGGATGACCAAGAAGCTGATGAGGAGCAGTTGAGAGAGTTGGGCATGTTTGGCCTAGAAGAGAGGAGACTGAGAAGTCACAGGAGCACTGTCTTCAAATACATGGAGGATGGAGCAAGCTTGTTTTTTCCTGCCGCAGAGGAAGGACACAAAGCAATGCAATCAAATGACAAAAGAGGAAATTCCAACTAAGCATCATAGAATCATAGCATTCAAGAGTTGGAAGGGACTCTGAGGGTCATCTAGTCCAGCCCCCTGCAATGCAGGAATCTCAACTAAAGCATCCTTCCTGACTGTAGGAGCTGTTTGAGAGTGGAATGGTCTCCTTTGGGAGGTGGTGGACTCCCCTTCCTTGGAGGGTTTTAAGCAGAGGTTGGGTGGCCTTCTGTCATGGGTGCTTGTGCTGAGATTCCTGCATTGCAGGGGGTTGGACCAGATGACCCTCGGGGGTCCCTTCCAACTCCGCAATGCTAGGATTCCTGCAGCTGCTCAGGGAAGTCTTCAGGGCGCCATCTCCGCCTCCAACTCAGCATGCGCCTTCCTTTCAAACTGTCAGCTTCATTGTGATGAATGGAGCTGCAGCAATTTGACAGCTTTAATAAATGAGTCATTCCAGCAAACATGGAGGATGATACAGTGTTTAACCTTAAAACTAAATATTGCAATGTTGATGCTAATTCGCTGATGGACTCTTAGGCTCAGATTGCATCAACATATATAATTAAATGCTTTCGTCTGTGAATTTTGTAAATATGGCATAAAGTTGCTAATGGAGTGTCTTAAATTCTATTAACATTCAGCTCATCTCTTTGGGGTCTCTTTAAACACATTTAAAATTCTAATCACTGCACAATGATTTTAATAAAGCACACGGATAATGAAATATGAGGAGCAGATATTAGGAGAGAGTGAGATTTCTGGAGGAACTAATACAAATAAGGCAGCAGGTTGAGGGCCGGGGAGTCCAACGTGAACCAGCCTCCAACGAGGCTGTTGAATGTCTGGAAATGGGAGGTGAAGTGAAATTTGCTCACTATTTCACAAGAGGGGTCCTGCAGCCAAAGTTCTGTCATCTCACTGGTGAGTTTGGTGCTCCACACAACCACTGTCCCATTTCCTCTCTCATAAGAACCTCTGAAGAGCCTGTTGGATCAGGCCCAGGGCCCACCTAGCTCAGCCTCTTGTTCTCACAGAGGCCAACCAGATGCTCTTTGCAGGGAAGCCCACAGACAGGATCCAAGCACAAGAGCAACTCTCTCCTCCTGCTGTTTCCTGCAGCTGGTCCTCAGAAGCATTGCTGCCTCCAATTTTGGAGACAGAGCAGAGGCAACCTGGCTACTGGCCATCAATAGTCCTCTCCTCCTCCATGAATTTGTTCAACCCTCTTCTAAAGCCATTTGGTTTGGTGACCATCCCTGCCTCCTGTGGCAGCGAGTTACAGTTTCACTACCTGTTGCGTGAAGGTCTTGTTTAGATGGAGCGTCACTCTGTCCAATGTGCACATGACTGTGGAATACTAGGGTGGGATGCTCAGCTTGTTCTGGACTTCCTGCTTTCACCACTTGGAGGATTGTGCTCATTTCTGGACAGCTTTACATAAGACCATAAGAGCAGCCTACTGGATCAGGCCAGTGGGCCACCCAGTTCTCACAGTGGCCAACCAGATGCCCATTGTGAGAAACCCTCAAGCAGGATCTGTGCACCAGAGCCCTCTCCCCTCCTGTGGTTTTCAGCAGCTAATATTCAGAAGCACTGCTGCCTCTGTGGAGGCAGAGGAGAGACATCATAGATTACAGCCATCAATATAATAAGTTCTTCTTCTTCTTCATCATCATCATCATCATCATCATCCCTCTTGTCCTCCATGAATTTGTCCAATCCCCTCTTACAGTCAGCTAGGTTGTTGGCCATGACCGTTCTCGACAGATCAAGTTCCATATTTTATCAAGGCACCGTGTAAAGAAGTCCAACCATCAGCTTCATGAGCTGCCCATGAGTTTTGGTGTCAAATCCAAGGTGGGGCACAGCATTCCCAAGTCTAGATTGCCCCCAGTCCCCCCCTCACTCAGACATGTACGCACCAGTTTTAATAGCTTTGTCAGTGCAAAGACTCTCCTCGCCCCTCCTTCCCATGTGCTGGTGCCTTGAAGGCTCTGAGGTGTCAGAGAGGGATGGAGGCTCCCAGCATTTCCTGCAGCCTGGCCGCTTGTTCAGGAGTTTCTTTGCCTCCCCTCGCAGCTGCAATGCCCTACAAAGTCTGCCTGGTTCCTCGCCCAAGGAGGAGGCCTTGTTCTGTGGCTTCAGAAGCAGGCGATTTATCAGGCCCTGCCAGGAAATGCAGAATTGATGGGCTTTGATACTCATCTTGCATCTGTTCTTTCTCCCTGAATCGCCTTTCCCCCCCTGTTGCTAGAGTGCTCTCTCTCTCTCCCTCTCTCTCCTGCCTTCATTCTGCATTCATCCAGGCTGCCTCTGCTCCTTCCTCTTTACACGGAGAGACAGAGGAAGCAGTTCAGGCTTTATCACATGAATAAAGGCATACTCATCTCCATTTCTTCTGCAGTGCTTCAGAGCTTCCCTTTCCCACTTCCTTTCTGGTGAACTTTTTTTTCTTTTTTCAAAAGGCGGCTTTTGTATTTCACTTGCTAGAATCCTCTCTTTGCAGATTCCACTGAAACAGGTCCTTGTGGAGACAGCAGGCAAAGCCCAGGTGGAGCTGAGCTTTGGGGAAGAAGGAGGAGGAGAAGAAGAAGTGCTGCTGAGGTCCTTGGCTCATTCTTGGCTCTGTGTCACACAGGGAGGCAGGTGTGGCCACAGGGGCTTCCCTGTCTCCCAGGCTGTGGGAGGAACAGTCAAGAAACCTGCTTGCCATGTCCTTTCCTTGCCAAGGGCCATCAAATCCAACCCTCTAAAATGCAGGAACTGCAGCTGAAGAAGCTCTGGCAGGTGACCATCCAACCTCTGCTTCAAAACCTCTGAGGAAGAAGAGTCCACCACTTCTTGAGCTCATCCATTCCACTGTCAAATACTCTTCGGAAAGTAGAGTTGGAAGGGACTCCAAAAATCATCTAGTCCAACCCCCTGCAATATAGGAACCTCAGCTCAAGCATCCTTAACAAGTGACCATCCAACCTCTGCTTGAAAACCTCCAAGGAAGGAGAGTCCACCACATCTCATGGGAGACTGTTCCACTGTCGAATGGCTTCCACTGTTGTACTGATATATGGTTTATTTACACATGTTAACAACCTGAGCCTCAGGTGGAGGGGCTCACAGCATCAACATCCCCAACGGAGTTGCTTCCCCTTGGATCCCTCCCAAATCAAGCATGGCTCTAAATGCCAGCTTCTTAGCCTACAACCAACTTCTAGCTCAGTTCATGGCTTTGGTCATTCCGTCTACCAGTCAGATGAGGCACATGGGGGTGGGGAGGTGGGGGCCCTCCATTTGCCCTCTGGCACAGAGCAACCTCTTTTGTGCCACCAGTGATGCTACTCTGCACTGGGATGAGCACAGAGGGAAGAAATGCCCTAGCACATCTGCAGCAGCACAACTGGACGCCTTCCTCTGCCTCAGTGTCAGGAGTCCAGGTTCTTGGCTTGATAATACAGTAAGCGTAGGTAATTAAAAATGAGGATTTGTTGCAAAAAGAAACAGTTCTGGATGGCTTTAACAAAGCCACCAACGTTCTCACTCAAGAGGACCCTTCTGAAGACTCCTTCTGGTTCCTAAAGAAGATATTGAACCTTCACCCCTTACATCTCTTGTTTTGCTTCCTGTCCAGCAGCCCTCCCATTTGTTGACTCCTTGGACTTACTGGATTACCTCCAACCTCTTACTGTTCCTCCAAACTGTCTCTGTCTCTATTCGCGCCTGTTTGAGCTTCCTGAGAGCTTTGGCTGTGTTCCAGCCCGCTCTCAGTTGTTCCCTTGGCAACCGGCCATCCAAATTCAGAAGCAGTCAATGCTGGCTGCTCTGGCCTCTGCTCAGCCTGCGTCAAATCTAAACCTCTCTGTTCCTGCCTGTATTCTGCGGCTGGCTGTAACGTTCCACTGGGAGCTGGCTCATTCCTGACACTCAGCTGCAACACAACATGTGTCTTCTGTATTTGTTTCTTCATCCACAGCAGATGCTGCAACCTTCCCACAGTTTGACTTCAGCCCCAAAGGTGCCCTCCTCCGTTGTCTCTCGAGACAGACAGATGCCAGCTGATGCTACTCAGGTAGTAACTGCGGCCATTATATCACAAAGAAACCCGCCCAAGTAATTAAACGACGGAATCCTCCTTTAGATTGTAACCCCTGTGTGAGGAAGGAGTCTCTGAAGGTCTTTCCTCAGGTGCCCTTGCCACCTGGAGAGGGTCTGCTCTGGGTTGGTGCCCCATAGATGAGGCTCTCCCAGTGCCGATATAAGAACCTAAGCAGAGCCTGTGGGAATTATTATTATTATTATTATTATTATTATTATTATTATTATTATTACCCTGCCCGCCCCCGGCCAAAACCGGGCTCAGAGCAGCTAACATCAACTGTATAACACATTAACCTAAAATCAGGCAATCAATTAAAATACATCCTAAATCAGATCAGATGGCAATCCGCAGATTAGGGTTGGGGACCTTAAATACTCACCAGGCCCCAACTGTTTGTGCTAAACTTTTATGGGCCTGTGAGAAATATTGGGAGGCCACTTTCATGTAAGTTCTTATAAGGAGAGAGTGGGAGTCAAACTGAACCCCGACCAAAGGCCTGGCGGAACAGCTCTGTCTTGCAGGCTCTGTGGAAAGATGTCAAATCCCACAGGGCACTGGTCTCTTGTGGGAGAGTGTTCCACCAGACCGGGGCCATGGCCAAAAAGGCCTTGGCCCTGGTCAAGGCCAGTCTAATCTCCTTGAGGCTCGGGATCTCCAAGATGTTATTATTTGCGGATCATAAGGTCCTCTGCAGGACATACCAGGAGAGGTGGTCCCATAGGTACGAGGGTCCTAGGCCGTATAGGGCTTTAAAAGTTAAAACCAGCACCTTGAACCTGATCCTGTGCTCCACCAGAAACCAGTGCAGCTGGTATAGCACTGGGTGAATGTGATCTCGCAGCGAAGACCCCGTAAGGAGTCTCGCCGCGGCATTCTGCACCCGCTGGAGTTTCTGGGTCAGTCTCAAGGGTAGAGTGAGTTACAATAATCGAGCCTGGAGGTGACCGTCGCGTGGATCACAGTGTCAAAGGGAACAAGCCAAAGGGAGCTCATCTAGTTCAGCCTCCTCTTCTCACAGTGACCAGACAGGTGCCCATTATGGGAAACCCACAAGTAGGACCTGGGCACAAGAGTCCTCTCCCCTCCTGTGATCTCCAGGAATGCATATTCAGAAGCATGGCTGTGTCTAACTGTGGAGCCAGATCGCTATTGATAACGCTCTTCTCCCTGATCCTCTTTCAAAGCCATCTGGACTGGTGGTCGTTGCTGCCTCCTGCAGCAGCGAGTTCCACAGTTTAACTGTGCAATTGGTGGAGAAGGACTTTCTTTTGCCTGTGGTGAAGGATCTGAGCACCTGGAAATGATTTGCCTGGGGTACTCACCATCACATAATGCAACCTTAAAATATTTTGATCTCTCTCTCCTTCTCCCTCTCTGTGTCTCTCTCTTTGTGTTCCTTTGGAAAAGTATTTTCTTTTATGAAGACCACAGGGAAATGAAAAGTACATTTGGATTTCAGGAAACTGATATTATTCCCCGCTGTGTTGCCACAGTGAACATTACCTTGAAGCAGAATCCGGAGCCAGTTAAGGGATTCCTCCACAGTCAAAAACACCTGAGAAATTCCAGGGGAACCACTGTACTCAGAAAAGAAGAAGCATATAATTAAGCTGGAAAAGGTGGGAATAAAAGCAGCCGAATAGATCACAGGGTTGCAGTGCCTTCCCTAAAAGGAAAGGCAAACTGCTCATGGCTTCCAAATTTAGAAAGAATGGGACTAAGAGGATATGAGCAGGGAGAAACGTGGTTCCATTTGCATTTTGATGTGTGCTGTACATCATCTGCACTCGTGCCTCAGCGGTCAGAGGGAGTCTGTGCCTCTAACCATAATGTAAGAACATATCACAAGAAGGGTCTGCTCAAAATTCATTTGTATATCATAGCATTTATGCATATTCCATTTTACGTTTCACTCATTCAGAACATCACAATTTTAAAATTAAAACAGAAGGGTGGTGACAATTATCATTGCAAGTCTTCTTACAACCCTGCTAGTCTTGTTAATTGTTTGCAAATGTCCTTCAAGTATTGTAGAAATTTACTCCAGACTTTTTGGAAAGCTTGATCATGCTGGTTTCGGATTTTTCCAACCAGCTTTGCCAATTCTGCAAAGTCCATCATCTTCATCTGCCATGCTTCATTCATTGGTATCTCTTGTTTCCATTTTTGAGCATTTTAAATATATATATATATATATATTCAAAATTAAAACAAATCATATTATCCAAAAACATATCATCCTTATTTTTACCCCATTTTCCCCCCTTCCCCCCACCCTCCCACAGAAAACCCACCCACCCCCCGACTTCCCTCAGTTCCAGTCTTTGGTTTCTCTGAGGCTGCTGTTTTCTGCATGTTACACAGTTGTATAGATCCTCAAACTATTTAGCTGATTATTATCAGTAAAAAGTTTGTGAATGTTTATTCAAAACCTGCCAAGGAGTCCAGTTTGCTTTGTTGCGTCTTCAGATACTTTGTAGAGGGTTCCCATTCATCTTTAAAGTCACAGTTATCCTTGTCCCGTAGCTTGTTTGTCAGTTTTGCCAGTTCTGCATAGTCCATCAATTTTTCTTGCCATGATTCTTTAGTTGGGGTTTCTTCAGTCTTCCATCCTTGTGCTACCAGAACTCTCGTGGCCGTTGTCGCATACATGAAGATGTTTTTTCAGCTTTTTTGGCAGATCTTTCCCTACAATCCCTAACAGAAACACTTCAGGTTTTTCAACAAATGTTAAATGGAACATTTTCTTCAATTCATTGTATATCATTTCCCTTTTTTTTTAAATTACATTACAATCCCACCACATCATTTTTGAGCATTTTTCTAGTGGGTGAAGACATACCAAACATTCTTGCAGCTGTTGTCGCATGCAGAAATAGTCATAGCTGTCAACGGTTCCCTTTTTTAAAGGGAAATTCCCTTATTCCAAATAGGATTCCTCGCAAGGAAAGGGAAAAGTTGACAGCTATGTAAATAGTCTTTTAAAGTCTTTTGATAGTTCAAAGAAATAAACAACTATGTGGCATTTAAGAAGACAGCTGAAGGCAGTTTTAATGACTGATGTTTATATGTATTTTTAACCTTCTGTTGGAAGCTGTCCAGGGCGGCTGGGGTAGAAATAAATTATTATTATTATTATTATTATTATTATTATTATTATTATTATTACCATTATTCCTAGCAAGAGCAAGAAGGCTTCTGGTTTTTTAATAAACGTTAAACATTCCCCCCCCCCCAATTCATTATATATCATTTCCCAGAAGCCCTTTACTACCTTACATGACCACCACATATTATAGAAAGTACCCTATCTTTACAGCCCAATTGCTGATGGCATTGAGGTCTTGCCAGCAGATACCGTATTGACCCGCATATAAGCTGCGCCCACAAATAAGCGGCACCTTCAAAATTCAAGGGGGGAAAAGGGGGGGTAAGACAATACCCGAAGCCGTTCCCTTAAAATTGGGTTACAGGCTGAAAATTGCTGCGGTTGGTAGATTTGCAACTCTGAGCTGATCTTGCAAGCCCCCAAAAGTTACCGTACAATTGCTAAAATCACAAATCGCTATTCAGTTGCTACAATTCCATAGGGACTCAAGCTCACAAATCAGGAATAAAAGATTTTTTTTTGTTCCATTTTGCTGTATGTCTGTTTCAGCAGCGATACTTTAACTTTTCATGGTTGGAATTTGGGGGGGGGAATTTAGGCCAATACGGCAAGACCTACACTCGGGAGTCTGCACTATCTGCCAAGCTGTTGCTGTTATTATTGTTTACATTTCTATAGCATTTATATTTTTAAAGGGGGGGCAGACTCGGAGTGGTTTACAACCTACATTAAAACATCAAATAAAACAATCCCAAATAAAACATGACAGAAAAAAGTCAAGTATGAAGTATACATTCAAAGCAACATAATGAACAGAAAACGAAAATATTCTCTTAAAAGATTTCAAAAGAAAACCTTGCAGAGGGGGTCAAGTACGGAATGCACATTTAACAATCTTAACATTTCAAAAGGAAACATTACTAGAGGAAATCAAATATAAAATGCACATTTAAAATGGCATTATTAGCAAGAGAGTAGGAAAGTATGTCTATTATCATATAGAGCTTTGAACAGCTTGGAAATGCAGACCGTCCCAGGGCCCCTATTTTCCAGGGACATCCCAGATTTAGAGAAGCCATCCTGGTTTCTGATTTGATCCTTGAATTTCCCGCTTTCCCTTAGGACGTCCCTATTTTCATCAGAGAAATGTTGGAGGGCATGGAATTATCCGACCCCTGAGCCATCTGAAAGCAATCCTGTATAGGGAATTTTTTTTTAGTGTTTAATGTTTTATTTTGTTTTTATATATGTTGGAAGCTGCCCAGAGTGAATGGGGCAACTGAGCCAGATGTGTGGGGTCTAAATAGTAAAATGATCATTATGGGATGGACCTGCCTATTGCGATCAAGAAGGGGCCTTCACCGAACTCCTCTTGACTCATGCAAAAAGCTTCCTTGTTTAAGGTATTGATATGTAGTTGAAAACAGAATTATTAGGACCCGCGGACAGAATCTGGGGAAGTCAAGAGATTCAAGGTAATCTTGATATGTGGAATTTTTATAATATTATGATGTAACTTTTTTCTGTTCTTTATATTTTTGAAAATCAATAAAAATTATATTAAAAAGAAGAAAACATCCTTGTTTAAGAGAGGCTACCCAGGTACTTAGAGGGTTTGTGTGAACTTTCAGCTTAAAAGCTCAACTTCTTTGAAAGTTTCACAGTATTGTATTTTTTTCTTATGTAATCATTTAAGGTGCTTTTGTCAATCAAGCAGCTCATGGATTTTATGAAATAAGTAACGAACGGGTGCCTTGATGCCTCTGAGGCAAGATGTGAATCCCAACAGAGCCGTGCTTCAAAACCTGCACTTCTGAACATTTTGCAATCCAATTATCCAAGGAAAAAGTGAGTGTCCCTGTGTCTTGTCAGGGGAAAGTTGGTATAAAGAAGCGTAACTGAGTGAAAACAACATCTGAAAATTTAATATGTCTGGGGAAATTGCTTGCAAAAAAATATGTGTGTGTATTCAAAGACATGTGGACTAGAATGCTGGAATATTTCCATGTGGGCTTTGAAAAAAATGTGGTGAAGTGAACTTAAGGTGTGGAAACAAAGGAAGAGAAACTGAAATTATTAAAGTTGTCCATCCCTAAATATGACAGAGATTTTTTTATTAGGAATATTATCAATAGAATTTAAAAAAAATATATACAAGACCATTGTCCATGTATGCAATCATGGCAGCAAGAATACTTGCGGCGAGAAACTGGAAAAGTGAAACAACACTAGCGATAACAGAATGGCAGACACTTAAGATAGAATATTTCCAACTAGCAAAACTGACGGGTAAAGTCAGGGAGATTTAAATCAGAGAACATATGGAGAATGGAAAATATTTAAGGAATATATAAGATTATATTCTACAAATGATCTCATCTTAGCAGAACTTGAATGATACTTGTGAACGAAAATGAATGAAACGAATACCTTAGTGGAATATATGAACAAGGAAATAACACAAAGCTGTGTGACAAAACCATGATAATAGAAATGGTATAATGAGAACGATTGGAAGTTTTATTGATGAACATGATTTTGTATAAACTTTTGGGGTTTTTTCCTTTTTTCTTTTTCCTTTGTCTTTTCTTTCCTTTCTTTTTCGTCTTTTTAACTTTTTTCTTACTCTTATATCGTGATGTTTTTTCTCCTGTATTGAATTTTCCTGCTTGGCAGGGGGTTGGACTCAATGGCCCTTGTGGCCTCTTCCAACTCTATGATTCTATGATTCTAATTTTTCTATACTTACCTTCGTTGTAAATGATCATTTACGTCTGTCTTTTAAACCAATAAAGAGTTACCATGAAAAAGAAAATATGACAGAAATTGAGAAAGTAGACGGAGAGAAGCTCTTTCCCCACTCTCTCACCATACAAGAACTCAAAATCGTCAAGCGAAATTCATTCACAATCCTTTGGGGTTCATCTTTCAATGTTGCTTGTAGTGACTTTTGGGTTGGTCCTGATAAAGGCATGACTCAACTGTAAAGGTAAAGGTAAAGGGACCCCTGACCATTAGGCCCAGTCGTGGCCGACTCTGGGGTTGCGGCACTCATCTCACTTTATCGGCCGAGGGAGCCGGCGTACAGCTTCCGGGTCATGTGGCCAGCAGGACTAAGCCGCTTCTGGTGCACCTGAGCAGTGCACAGAAACACCGTTTACCTTCCCGCTGGAGTGGTACCTATTTATCTACTTGCACTTTGACATGCTTTTGAACTGCTAGGTGGGCAGGAGCAGGGACCGAGCAATGGGAGCTCACCCCGTCGCAGGGATTCAAACCGCCGACCTTCCAATCGGCAAATCCTAGACTCTGTGGTTTAACCCACAGCGCCACCCATTTCTCAACTGTACATAAGAAGATAAGAGGAGCCTGTGGGATCAGGCTAATGGCCCATCTAGTCACAGAATCACAGATTTGTTGGTAGCTGGAAGGGTCCCGGGGGTCATCTAGTCCAACCTCCTGCCATGCAGGAATCACAGATCAGCATCCTGTTCTCCCAGAGGCCAACCAGATGTCTGCTGAGGGGCACCCGAAACGAAACTGTTGGCTTTGAGGTCTTCGCTTCAAATTCACTGTGAAAATTCACCGGAAATGTTGACTCTGTGTATGCAAAAAACATCTATGAAGCTCAAATGAGGGACTTCAGAAGAGCCGTTTCTCGTGAATGCTGAATGCACCATTATCCAAACAGCGGAAGAAGATTTGAGGCTGCAGGAGATTCCAGGGAGAAAATGCCTTTGCGGAGATGAATGCCACTCCCCAAAGCGAACAAGTGACCCTCAGGGCAAGATGCTTGACCGCCTCGTGAATTCTGCATGCTGAGCTGATGACGGATTCCTAAAAAATCGCATCTCCTTTGATGCAGCTCTGCCTCCTGGTTAGGAAAGTTCAAGGGCAAACCTTTTCTGCCCCATTGTGGAAAATGCAAATTTGCCAGGTCTTCCTGCCATCAAAGCTCTTTCCCATCAGGTGTGGTGCCCACATTGCTCAGATGAATTAGACTTCACTTCACCCCTCCTTCTCTCTCCCCAGCCCCGGTTTTTGTCTCTATCTCCCAAGCGCCGTTTTGCATGGCGGTCCAGTAATTGCCGGGCACGGGGGACTCTCTGCCGCGATTTCCCTGGGACTGAAATTGGTCATTTTATGCATAATTTACAATATGCTGAAAAAAGTCAACACATATCATTAACGGGAAGGAGAGATGGGGGAAGATTTCTGCATTATGAAAATTGAGCCCACTGTAAGCTTCCCAGATGAAGCCCATTGCCTCGGGGAAGACGCACACCCGCACATCTAGAGTTGTCGCTGCGGCGCGGAATATTTTGACAAAAGTGGAGAGGGAGAAAGCAAGCGGGAGACAGCAGGAATCATAGA
Organism: Podarcis melisellensis; assembly: GCF_964234715.1. Lineage (NCBI taxonomy): Eukaryota > Metazoa > Chordata > Lepidosauria > Squamata > Lacertidae > Podarcis > Podarcis melisellensis. The sequence continues at coordinate 525,705 of NC_138528.1, read as the reverse complement.
ATGGTAAAGTTGGAAGGGAACCCCAAAGGCCATCTAATCCAACCCTCTGTGATTAAGGAATAGCAGCTAAAGAAGTCCTGACAAATGGCCATCCAGACTCTCCTTGAAAGCTTCTGGGGACAGGAGAGTCCACCTTCTTCTGAGGGAGTTCCACTGCTGAACAAACCTTACTGTCAGAAAGGTCTTCCTGAGGTTTAGTCAGAACCTCCATTGGTTTGGGTCCTCCCAGCAGGAGCAGGAGAAAGCAAGCTTGCTCCATCTCCCATGTGGCAGCCCTTTGGATATTGGAAGATGGCTCTCACATTTCTTTTCTTCTCCAGGTTAAACCTACCCAGCACCTCCAACTATTCCTGAGGCTGAGAGGAAGAGGGAACAAGCTTGTTTTCCCGCTGCTCTGGAGGGGAGGACTCAATGGCTTCAAACCAATGGCTTCAAGTTACAAGAAAGGAGATTCCAACTAAACACCTGGAAGAACTTTCTGGCAGTAATGGAATGGAACAATGGAATGGACTCCCTCAGGAGGTGGTGGGCTTCCCTTCCTTGGAGGTTTTTAACAGACGTTGGGTGGCCACCTGTAATGGATGCTCTAGTTGAGATTCTTGCATTGCAGAGGGTTGGACTGGATGACCCTCAGGGTCCCTTCCAACTCTACAACTCTATGATGTGGGAAAGTTAAGGAAGGTAGGAGAGGATCTACAGTATTGTTTTGATATTATCCCTCCTCACTCACACTAGCGAGTAAACAGCAGAGCACATTCCCTTTGCAAGTCATTGGAAGTAAGTTGATGATTCATTGTTGTTGTTGTTTAGTTATTTAGTTTACTCTTCTTCGTCCTTTCAGCCCTACAACATCCTTCTCAGAGTGAGGCAGCCAGAACTGCCCCCAGCATTTTGTGTACAATCCCACCAAAGATTTGTATGACGGCATTGTGATATCGGCAGTTTCCTCTTCCTAACAATCCCAAGCATGGAGATCCATCTTTTTCACAGCTGCTGCATGTTGGCAATTTCGCTGGGATTGCCAGGGGTCGTACCTGAGACCCCCCATGCGCAAGACATGCACTCTCCCCTGCTGAGCTAAGCCTCCTTTCCCCGAGACGATGCATCCCTCCTGAAATGAAAAACCATTTCTGCAATTTCCCCGAAGGCTGCTGTCGCTCCTTGAAAAGACCTTTCAATGCAAATCCTCTCCGTAAGGAGCACCCCGGCGGAATCCTGCATCTGGAAGCCATTACAGTCAAGGACCCCATGCCTGGCCACATGGGGAGTGCAGCCATCTTGGGAAGCTGTTAACACAGCAAAGGGCCCGGGGCTTCTGGCGCGGCACCTGGAACATTCAGCGCATCGATAAACAGAAGAAAGCCCCCTCCCCTTCATACCTGTTTTTCAGGTTAATTCAAAAGCCCATATTTCCCACCCACACAACGCGGGCTGGCTTTCAAAGGCTTTCCGCCTCCCACCACCGTGCCCAGTGCGGTTACAATATCTCCAAAAGGATACAGTGCCGGCTTTCTGCTTGTTTCCTCCGTTACCCTTAAATTGTTAGACAAATTGCTCTGCACACAACGAGATGCAAATAGACTAACCCAAGTGATGCACAAAATGCCAATTTAATTGAAGTAATTCATTTAATCTAGTTGGTATTGAGCATGGCAGAACCTGCAAGACAATTGAGGAAGCGCGAGTCATAATGAAGATGAAAGCCTTGCAGGTACTTCAGGACGTTTTAGGCTTGGCTCTTGAGAAATCGGCGGGCAAAGCCTTAATGGGGGGCTCAGCTCGTGCGGCAGAAGCCAAAGGAGTCCCAGAGTTGGCTGTGAGCAATCCGTTGGTCCCTGTGGCTCTTGCTTATCAAATTGGCAGGGGGGGTAAGGGGACCTGGAAATGGTTGCAGCACACAGTTAATCTGTGGAACTCCCTCCCACAGGAGGCAGCTATGGCCACCAACCTAGAGGCTTTTGCAAGAGGGTTAGACAAATTCATGGAGGCAGAGAGGGCTATCGATGGCTACTAGCAAAGATGTCTCTGCTCTGCCTCCACAGTTGGAGGCAGCGATGCTTCTGGCTAGCAGTTGCGGAAAACCACAGGAGGGGAGAGGGATCTTGTGCTGGATCCTGCTTAAGGGTTTCTCATTGGGGAACTGAGTGGCCACTGTGAGAAGAGGAGGCTGACCTGGATGGTCCCCCTTTGGCCTGGGGTCGGGCTGGCTGGAGTCAGACACAGGTCAGCACAAAAGACGTAGGGCTCTGTTGACAGCGAAGGCAACTATTCATTCAAAGAAAGAACATACAACTCAGCAGTACTTCCCAGTAGCTCTTGCCCCTAATGAGCAGTTGCCAGGACTGAAGGTCCCTGCTGTGATGGCCTGGGACTCGGGCTCGGACTCAGAACCAGAGGAGACTCAGGCATCATCTGGACCAAGTCTGGGGACTGATCCTGAAGAGTCCCAGTCTGCACAGGTCCCCCTGCAACAAGCACCAGCTGGGCTGAGTCAGGGGCCTGAGCCTGCCCTGGCTCCAGATGCGGGGATGACCTCGTTGCCTCCAGCTGGGCCATCACTTACAGCTGCTCCACTACCGTTTCGGTCAGGGGAGGCTGAGGCGGCCTCTGGGTCTAGTAACCCACCGACGTCTCCCGAGCTGCAGAGACTCAGGTCTGAGAGAAGGAGAGACCTGAGGACTCGCAGGAGGAGTGCTGTCCTTCGGGCGAGACAGGGAGGTGAGTCACCAGGGGATCAGGACCAGCCATTACCCCGACAAAGATGAAAGGCTGTCGGACTATGCCCCAGGTTGCAGGAGCAACATTGCTGTATGCCAGATCCTGCCTGAGATCCTATACTTGTCCTTGCCTGGTTTCCTGCCTTGGCCCTGTCGGACTGACTCACAGCAGAACCTTCGGATTCTGGACCGGTCCTGGACCACATTTCACGGGTTATCCCCAGGCCCAGCACACCTGCCTCCCACCCTTTCTAAGACTCTTCTTCTCCCAGATGTTTCCCAGGCAGTTTCAGACTGTGGTCTCTGTTCTGCTGTCTTCATTATTCTGTGATTTTTCAGAGACTGGGGTGAGAGGAGCTTGTTGCAGCCTGAGAGGGAGACTCAACTTCTTGACTCCCCCCCCCCTCCTCTGCCTCAGCCTCAGAGTCTGAACTGCTCCCTGTCACAGGTTCCTCCTGCTCACTAAATCCCGTTGCCCCTACAGCACCCAGCACTTCCCCCCAATCCTCCTCCCACCATCAACCCCAGGCTCTGAGCCTTTCTCCTCTGGGCTTTCCCTTGGGGGGGGGTGTCCCCAGCTGGCGCCTCCCACCACTCCTCGTTGTCCAGCAAATCCCTGACCTCGGACTCATCTTGGTTCCTTAAGGTTACACACCAGCAGAGTGGATGGGGATAATCACACTCTGCCCCCGCCCCCAACTCACTGCTTTTTGCATCTTTCTCCATGAGCAACCTATAACCATGGAAGCAACCCCCCCCCCACGCCCCCCACAAAAAATTAGTCAGGGCTTGTATGGCCTCGACTAGTTCAAAGGTCTGGTGGAACATGAAGGAGAAGGCAAAATTCACAAAGGAAAGATTGTTTTAGTGTTATAATATATTTTGGTTCTGAAAGTAGATTCTCTTGCTTGCTTGCTTGCTTGAGCTTTTGCACAAAGCAGACAGTGAGGTGAGCAGGATTCTTGGTTAGAGGCTCCAGAAAAAGCAAAACCGTGTTGTTCATCTTTTATTCACGCTAGAAACCTCTTTGCTTTTGTAGCCAGATGATCGCAGAAGAACAGGCAAAGGCTGCACTTTAAATGCTGCCACAACTCCTGCAATTCCTCTGTGGGCTGAGAAGGGACCACCATGGGGGGGGGGGGACATTGGAGTCACTCCTTGCGCTTGAGTCAGTGGAGGATGACCATTTGCTGCTTCTTGACCCTGGGACACCCTTTGAAAATGCTCTTTGATTCTGAGAACCTTGCAAATAATTCACACCCCCATCCCCACCGAGAAAAGAAAAGCAAACAATCCAAGATGGAAAGCTTTTCAGACCTCTTTCCTTTCTGATTTCCATGCAAACAGATTGTTGGAGAGAGGTTTGGAAGACAGATTCTTACTGTCTCATAGCAGAGTTAGGTACAAAGGCGATTGCTCCAAGTACAGTGGTACCTCAGGTTACATACACTTCAGGTTACACACGCTTCAGTTACAGACTCCACTAACCCAGAAATAATGCTTCAGGTTAAGAACCTTGCTTCAGGATGAGAACAGAAATTGGGCTCCAGTGGCATGGCAGCAGCAGGAGGCCCCATTAGCTAAAGTGGTGCTTCAGGTTAAGAACAGTTTCAGGTTAAGAACGGACCTCCGGCACAAATTAAGTACTTAACCCGAGGTACCACTGTACATTAGAACTTGGGTAGATTTGCTTCTGCCCTCACCCACCCATAAACAAACATTCCTTGCAAAAATACTGAAATAAATCACAGACACTTTGGTTTTGCAAACAAGTTCATATTTTGCTCACAGAGTTTCCAGAAGTTACAGCCAACCAGCTTCCATCTGTCACCGGAAATCGCCCCCCCCCCCCATTGACACGTGTACCACATAAGCACCACACACACATACACGCATCTCCCCTCCCTGGTCCGAGGGATGCCCCTTTTTAGGGGGTCACCTCTCAAAAGCTTTCCGTAAATAAGGAAGCGCTAGACTGACAGCCGTCCGCCATGAGCGCTCCGCTTCGCCCATTTTGCTGTGAGTAGACCGGGCGCCTGAACTCTAGGTCAAGCAGCGGCCGCCTCAGCCAATCATCATTGCCGAACAGCGCCCCTGGTGGCCGCTGCGCTGGTACTGCAGCCGGCATTCGCTGCGCCCCTCTTTGACAGCTCACTGATACAATGTTTCCGAGTTCAGTCAACCGTGACTGATCCAATCAAGACCTTGCTACATTGTTTCCTGAACTTGGAACTGGTTTGAACTTCGATAACTCTCACCGTTTTATATTCACTAAAAATCAACCGTACGCCGGATTTCCATCGGACCACTTTTATTCCACTACACGCCACAAGGACTATCGAAGGGGGGTGACTTGGGACAGAGTGGCCATAATCCCTTGACCGAGCTGTCACGTACTCGGTGACCTTTTCCCCGCTGACCGGACAACCTTGATAGCCTTGATGATGGGCTCAGACACAAGGCTATCAGGGATACAATAACTTGCATATCTCAGTGTATTCTGCTCGGACTTCCACAAAGGACACTGACCGGATTCCCCTCAGGGGGCAGGAAACTTCGCCCTTCTTCTTTGTTTTCCACAAGTGACTCATGTGAGGAGGGGGAGGAAGCTCCGGCCAGGTGTCAGGACACTCGGATTACCTGTGTAGCCCCTCCTCGACTCCTCCTAATTCTAATGTAATCATGATGTAAATATGATGTAATTCTGGGGGTGTAGTTTAGGGGATTAGCAACTAATAAAAGTTAGGGTCTTCCTTTGTTCGGGGCTTCCATCTTGCTTCACTTCGTGGGCGGTGGGAGTCCTGTCGCGACAGTCTTTTCTTAATAAAGACCGAGCCTACTGGCTGCTGTTTTGCTCTGAATTGCTCTGGCTGGTGTCTTGATTTGTCCAAGAGAGCCCTCGGATTTTTTCCTGCGACAGTTGGCGACCACGAAGGGACGCTTGGTTCTCCTGCAGAGGTGAGAGGGGAGATAGAGGGGATCGGGCGCCACTGGGCAGCCTTAGCCCAGGGATCCTTCTTCCTCTCCCTGCCTCCTCTTTGCGGGCGGTAATCAACCGTCACCAGAAGCCCAACCAGAGAGAGCAAAGGCGAGGTAAAGCCGGCTAAAGAAAGGATCCCGGGATCTGCGAGGGACACCGACGGACGTGAGTATGGTTCTGAAGAAAATACATTGGGAGGGGGGTGGATAGTGACATCTCCACGACAGCCGAAATCTTTCTCTTTTATCTCCAACGTTACGCCTAAATCTTGAATCTCCCTTTCTCTTTTCTCTCCCCGTTTTCCCTTTCGGAGTGTGGCCAGGGAAAACGGGAGACTTACTATCCCTTTCCGACGCTCTCTTTCGGAGTCGGCCAGAGGCGTCCCCTACGAATCTCTCCTTTTCTCCCCCGTTTTTCCTCTCGGAGCGTGGCCGGGAAAAACGTGGTGCTTACTGTTTCTCTGGTGTCCCCTCTCGGAGTCGTCCAGGGGCGCCCATACGAACCTTTCTTCACTGTCCCTATCAATGCAAATGAAGCCGCCCCTCCTGCACGGCGACCTTTGTTAGGGATGACCCGTGTACGTGAGAACGCAAGGTCGTTTGCTTCCTTTCAAAGCTTTGTTTCCCTCGGGTCCTGATCTGGCACTGCACTGCGCAGGCGTCCAGTAAGGAATCTGAACTTAGTCCGAAGGATAGGTAGGAGGCTGTCGTGGGGAATAGAAGGGGTGGTTCACAAATTGGGGCCCCACACTAGGATTAGTCTTGCCAACTGCGCTAACAAAAGGGGAAAATAATAATATAGGTAGAAACTTTCTCGGGCCAAGGTGTCCCGTGGCAGACGGGCCAGGGTGTCCCGTGTTTGAAACTTTCTCGGGCCAAGGTGTCCCGTGGCAGACGGGCCAGGGTGTCCCGTGTTTGAAACTTTCTCGGGCCAAGGTGTCCCGTGGCAGACGGGCCAGGGTGTCCCGTGTTTGAAACTTTCTCGAGCCAAGGTGTCCCGTGGCAGACGCTCGAGCTCAATCGTAGGATTCTACAGAACTAAATACTAAAAGGATATCTTTCCCTTTTCTTCTTCTCTTCCCACCTTTCCCTTCCCCTCGTGTGTGTCTCTGCCCCCTCTATCTCTAACGTAGGAAGAATGGGAACCCAGGCTTCTAAACATTATGACTGGACTCCTCCAGGCGATAAGGCTTTTGCAGAGCCTTCCCGCCAAAGGGAGGACTCTGATACCCCTCTCCATTTTGTCCTCTCAAACTGGAAGGAACTGAAAGGGAGGAAAGGACTCTCAAAATCTAAATTGAGGGACCTTTGTAGCATTGCGTGGGTCGCCTTTACCCACCACCTGGAGCCAGCCTCGCAGTGGCCACCTCATGGCTCTTTTAACCTCGTAAGAATGCAAGCGCTCAAATCATATCTAACTGACGAGAGGCCCCAGCAGTTATATTATTTGAATGCCTTTGTGGAAGCCCGCGAATTATTCCAGCGGCAACAAACCCAAATCGTCCGACAAATGGCGGTCCTGAAGACAACCAGACCCCCTCCATATGATGAAATTAGAGCTCAGGAGGAACAATTAGATCGAACTCTCATTCCCTTCTATTACCCCGAACCACGGGCTCCGCAACCACCGGAACCTCGGCAAGGAAACAGAACCGAAGCTAGAGCGGGGGGTGCGGTACACGGGTCACTTAACCAAGCCATTGACGCCCCCCCTCAAAATGCAATAACGACACTACCATCCGAACCCTCCCCAAGTACTTCCAACACGGAAGGGGATCAAGCTAACTTGGGTTTAGGACCCATACTTTCCGGCCAGTTGCTAAACGGGGAACGGGACGGACCCGTGTCCAGCAGAACACGAAACAGGGATAACTTACCGAACGGCGAAGTGGAAGGCGCTTTCCCCCTACGGGCATTGCCAATTCCCCCAGCCAGAGCAGGAGACCCGCCCCGCATGGTCTTCACTCACCAACCCTTCCTCACTTCCGATTTAATGAATTGGTCCGACAAAATGCCCTCCCTACGGGATGACCCGGACAAATGCCACCGTCAAGTGGCCACCATCTTCTCCACGCACAACCCCACTTGGGCCGATGTCCATATGTTGCTCGGGGCACTTTTTAACGAAGCGGAGAAAAGGGAAATATTAGCGAAGGCGGGAGAAGCCCTGGCTCGGGAGGATTACCAACCGAACCGACCTGCCTCGATGGCTCCCCTAACCACCCAGACTTTGCTAAACAACCCTGATTGGGACTATAACACGGATAACGGGATGTGGGGTCTAAAAATTTTTAAAAAGGCAATATTGGATGGCATTAAGGCTGCAGGGCAGCGGACCGTAAATTGGACTAAGGTCCAAGCCATCCTCCAGGGACCCGACGAGCATCCATCTGACTATTATTCGAGACTAGTATCTGCCATAAAAACCTGGGGTGGAATAGATCCGGAAAGCCCACAACACGAAGTAATAGTCAAGGGATTTTTTAAGGACCAAGCCACTGCAGACATTCGAAAGGCTTTAAATTCTCACTTGGGATATGATGGGAAAACTGTCAGCGAAATTCTCTCCATCGCTAAGTCCGTTTTCAACTCTAGGGACGAACGAAAAAAGAAAGACCAAAAACCTGACTCCCCGCGGGTATTAGCTTATGCGGCCGGAGTACCAACCTCCAAAGAAAGATTTAACCCACGGGAGTCTGAACTCCCAGACGACCGTGTTTGTTTTAACTGTGGGGAATTAGGACACATCCGGAGAAATTGCTCCCTCCGGATGAGAACCGTACGAGCCGACTATAGAGAAAACTCACATCTTAGATACAGAGAGCCTGCCCCTACACATGACCCCAACCAATTCTCAAATCAAACACAACCCCGCGCTGAGACATCACTGCCACAGCCTCGACCACGCGGGCAACCCCACGGCACTATCAATCCCTACAAACGAGAAAACCGCCCTACAGAACCAACCCGTGAAATGGTAATGGAAGAATACCAACCACATTGACAATTAAAAGCAGATCCCACCATCTTTTCTTTCCTCTGTCCAGTTCTACAATTATCCTCTTCCGACCCCATCTGTACCATGAAAATAGATGGGCAACCCTATAATTGCCTTTTGGATACTGGGGCCACCTACTCCACCCTCACAAACAGCCATCTAACTCCCGGGAACGAGACCAGAACTGTAATGGGACTTGACGGAATTCCTCGAAATTGCCCTCTTTCAAACCCTGCAAATGTCTCTGTCGGACCTCTATCCGTAAAACACACTTTCCTATTAACCTCCAGCCCCGTCAATCTCTTAGGGAGGGATCTGCTATGTAAATTAAACGCCACCATACAATGTGGTCAAGAAGGCATTTATTTGCACATGCCGAACGAGTCTATCTTCAACTTCCAAGGAGTTTTACAGGAAGCCCAGAATACCAACATTGATCTTCCACCAGAACTCCTAAAAAATGTTTCCCCTTCTCTATGGGGAACCGAATCAACCTCAGTAGGACTCTTAAAATCTGCCACTCCTGTGAAAGTAAACTACAGGTACGATTTACCTTTCCCCTGCACTAAACAATACCCACTTCCCCCAGAAGCGATAGACGGACTTGCCCCGATGATCGATGAATTTTTGAAGATGGGAGTTCTAGTCCCGTGTGCATCCCCTTGCAATACCCCTCTACTTCCCGTCAAGAAACCTAACACCAATCCAGTTAAATGGCGCTTGGTGCAAGATCTTCGACTCATTAACTCCTTCGTTATCCCGAGACATGCTGTTGTTGCCAACCCCCACCACCTCCTAAGCACCATTCCGGAGGGAACTATGGTGTACTCCGTCATAGATCTATGTTCTGCCTTCTTCAGCATCCCGGTAGACCCTGAAAGTCAATTCCTTTTTGCCTTTACGTGGCAGACAGGACAACTGACGTGGACCCGGTTACCCCAAGGGTATGTGGAATCCCCAGCAATATTCTCATCAATCCTGCACCAAGATTTGGCAGATGTGATCTTGCCGGGAGGCTCCACCTTAAGGCTTTACGTAGATGACATTCTACTCTGTGCCCAGGATCCAGAATCTTGTAAAAACGATACAATAACCCTTCTGAACATACTAGCAAACAAGGGACACAAGGTATCTCCAAAAAAGATACAATATTGCAAAAAGGAGGTTAAATACCTTGGCCACATACTGGGACAGGGCACCCGCGCTTTAACGACCGACCGGATCGAAACAATAACAAAACTTCCCTTACCTAAGACTAAAAGGCAACTCCGAGGATTCCTAGGGATGAGCGGATTCTGCAGAGCGTGGATCCCCCGCTATGGAGAATTTACCCGTCCCCTTACGGCAATGACACATGATGACTCCCCAGACCAACTACAATGGTCCGCTGAGGCACTCGGGGCATTTGAATCTATTAAAAAGGAATTGAGATCCTCGCCCGCCCTCGGGCTCCCCGACTATAGACTTCCCTTCTCTTTGTACGTACATGAGAATAAGGGAGTAGCTTCTGGTGTCCTTACCCAACCATTCCAGGGAAGGAATAGACCTGTGGCTTATTACAGCCTTCAACTTGACACCACGGTACTGGGAAACGTGGGCTGCCTGAGGGCTGTAGCAGCGGCAGCCCTGCTTTTAGAAAAGGCGCAAGAAACAGTCCTGGGACACGACTTAACTGTGAATGTTCCCCACGCGGTCGCTACGCTACTTAGCCTGCAGGGATGTCAACGATTCACTATCCAACGCCTAAATAAATATGAAGCAATTCTCCTCAGCCCGTCAAATGTCACCATAAAAAGAGTAAACTCCCTAAACCCTGCGACCCTCCTTCCCCTCCCGGACGACGGCACCCCACATCATGACTGCTCCGAAATAGTCCGTCATTTAGAAAAACCCAGAGAAGACCTCGACTATCTCCCTTTAACCAACCCTGACCTCGTCCTGTATACAGACGGGAGCTCCAAAGTTGTGGGAGGGGAGCGAAAAAGTGGATACGCCGTAGTCACCGATAAAGGAACCCTAGAGGCACGACCCATCAACGGAAAATACAGCGCACAAGCTGCTGAACTCATTGCACTAATTAGGGCTTGTGAATTAGGGGCAGAGCAGAGAATCACCATCTACACGGACTCAAAGTATTGTTTTGGGCTAGTGCATGCCACCGGCCAGATCTGGCTACAGAGGGGTTTCTTAACTGCAGCAGGCACCCAAATTGCACATGCCCCTCTGGTGCAACGCCTCATGGACTCCATACACCTACCCGAAGCCATTGCAGTAGTCCATTGCAAAGCACATACCAAAGGGAAGGACCCCATCTCCATAGGAAATAGATGTGCTGACCGTGCAGCGCAAGAAGCAGCGCTTCAACCCTTTTCGGCCGATAATGAATTCCAGGGACCACAAGTCCTATCAGACATAGAGTACACTGAAATGTACAAAACTGCAACCCCAGAGGAGATCCAAAAATGGCAAGAGCAGGGAGCCCACTTGGAAAACGGCGTCTGGTATTTCCCAGATAAAAGACTCATAATGCCTAAGCTATGGGTACCTAAACATCTAAGAGTCCTACACCAACGTACCCACTGGGGAAGAGAGAAACTTATGGACACCATACAACGCTGTTGGTACGCCCCAGGTCTTGCCCTTGCCGCCAAAGCCGCCGTCAAAAATTGTCACACTTGTCAAAGTTTTAACCCAAAACATACTGCCAGGTGCCCACCAGGAGCCAGACCATGGGCTTTCGTACCGTTCGAAAGCCTCCAAATAGATTTTATAGACCTACCTCCCTGCCAAGGCTACAAGCATGCGTTGGTAATAATTGACCAGTTGACAGGGTGGGTGGAATGCTTCCCTACTCGTAGGACAACTGCACACATCGTCGCTAAGATTTTAATACAAGAAATCATTCCCCGTTTCGGGGTCCCTAGACACATAGATAGCGACAGGGGCTCACATTTTACTTCAGACGTAATCCAGCAAGTAGCCAGCGCCCTGGGGATCAAATGGAAATTGCACACCCCATACCACCCTCCTTCCTCTGGACAGGTCGAAAGAATGAACCAGCAACTTAAAACCCAGCTGGGAAAACTTTGTAAAGACTCTGGCATCAAATGGGTCAATGCCCTTCCATTAGTTCTGCATAATTTGAGGGCATGTCCCCGCGGAAACCTCAAGATCTCCCCTTATGAATTGTTATTCGGACGACCTTCCCCAGTATACAACACCCAGTTTCCCACATCAGAATTAGAAGTCGGCGAATCAGAATTGACCAATTACGTAATACAGCTGCAAAAACAACTCACCCTTCTCCACAAATATGCAGCCTCAAGTCAAAACATTCCTTTAGATGAAAATGTTCACCCATACCAACCCGGGGACTGGATACTAGCAAAAACCTATCAAAAGATACCCCTACGACCCACTTGGGAGGGTCCTTACCAAGTACTTTTAACCACTCCAACTTCCGTTAAGGTAGCTGAAAAGACGGCCTGGTTACATCACACACGCTGCAAACCCGCTTCCCCACCGGAACCTACACCCGACGACTCGCCCTACAGCGTCCCAGGCCGCCCAACAGGCGACGACAGCGATACAGAGGACGACCAACAGACCGGACCAGATCGGGGCACGGATCGAGCCCAACAGACCGGACCAGATCGGGGCACGAATCGAGCCCAACAGACCGGACCAGATCGGGGCACGAATCGAGCCCAACAGACCGGACCAGATCGGGGCACGAATCGAGCCCAACAGACCGGACCAGATCGGGGCACGAATCGGGCCCAACAGACCGGACCGGATCGACCAACCCATTGGATCTCAGAGATAACCACAGCAGCCGCCCAGAACGACCAACCCCCAATTCGCCTCAAACTCCGCAGAACACATCCCCATCTGACATCCCCATCTGACAGCTCCATCTGACAGCTCCATCTGACAGCTCCATCTGACAGCTCCATTTGACAGCTCCATCTGACAGCTCCGTTTGACAGCTCCATTTGACAGCTCCATCTGACAATCCCATTTGACAGCTCCATCTGACAACTCCGTTTGACAACTCCATTTGACAGCTCCATTTGACAGCTCCATCTGACAGCTCCATCTGACAACTCCGTTTGACAGCTCCATTTGACAGCTCCATCTGACACCTCCGTCTGACAGCTACTCTACTTCCCATCGTTATGACAACCACAATACCCGCCTTCCTCCTCCTTCTTATTACCTCTGCCTTTTCTCACCACTCCATAGGCACTCACACCTCGTGCCCTGGATTACAAATGGAATACAAATATCTAGACTTTGGAATTGTCGATATGGTAAAAACAGGAACCCCAGACCGCCTAGGGGACTTTGATTTCTGCTTGCCCGAAACCCGTGTGCTCCTTCGACACTCCATACTGCCCGTCCTCTCTCCCCACCAAACTTGGGAACTTTTTATTCGCTCCACCTCCTACGCTCCGCTAGGCAGACTCATCCTCACCAAAGATGGCTCTTGGAATCGAGCCCACTGCTTCAATGGTTCCTATGTACTTTTTTCCGATGGAACCCCTGAACAAACTCTCAATTGGACACTTCTGGACAATGGTGGCGGAGAATCAGTCTATACCGACAAAAATCACCCTACAGACCATCTGATTCATGGCTTTTATTGTCAACGAGTGGATTCCACTCCCCGCGAAACCATCTTACAAGGAGTTTGCCTCCGAAGGTACTGCTGCGTCTGGGACATCGGACTCGCCTCCGGTTGGGACGGAAAAGCATACCTCGAAGGATGGCACCACTCTATTACACCTCCAGCAGCATGGGACACTACCGGACCCCAAAGGTGTGGAGGTCTCGCCACAAATCTAACCTACCTACTTCGCCAAGACCCCCTTCACCCCGCCGGTACCGCACCCCGACAAAGGGGGGAACTGTCAGTATCTGAAAACACCAACGACTTTTTATCTACCTGGCACTCCAACACCTATGTGAAATTAATATCTCAAATCGCAAAACAAACGACAACCAAGGAGTGCTGGATCTGTGCCAATGCTCCTGCACATCTTCACAGTGGCATACCATTTCTAGGAGTACCTCTTACCCTGCAACAACATCTCTCCGCTGACGTGCAGTCTTGGAACCTGACTGCCGTAAATTTGACCCACCAGTACATCTACCTGACTGGACCTACAACAGGTGACCTTTGCCGAAAATTCAGCGGCAACGACAAAATCATCGGCGAAAGCACCTGTAAGTACACTATTGACATAACTTTAAATGGCAAAATTACCCTATGGCACCAAGGCGATCCCTCCATCCACCCCACCTTAATGTCTGCATGGAAATATGTTATGTCCTTACCTAACTCCTGGATCCCCTCCCTGGTCACCCAGTGCTTCTTCCGTGCTTTTCTCACCGGCCGCATAGACTCATGCCTACAAGGGTTATTCTGGGTTTGTGGCCACCGCGGCTATGTATGGGCCAGCCCCCACTCCCGTGGCACATGTTACCTCGGCCTCATCCTGCCCGGAGTCCGGGTCACCCAGGATTTGCCTCCCGGAAGAAGACGTAATAAGAGGGCAAAAGACTTGTCACAACTCTCTGACGTAGCAGCCAATAGCGAAACCTATGGCCGGGCTCTTTTCCCTGCATATGGGGCCGGCTCCAACCACGTCGATATCCTCAAATTAACGGACATACTACTAAACTTTATGGAAGAATCCAATGCGGCTACTCAATCTATCCTAACGGAGTTAACAGAGGTCAGACAGACTGCGATACAGAACCGCCTTGCTTTGGACTACGTTCTAGCCTCGACTGGAGGCGTTTGTGCTCTCGTCGGAACCGAATGCTGCACACACGTGTCCGACCAAACCCTCAATATCACTGGACATCTAAACAACATCCATAAATTGACGGAAGAGCTTAAAGATATCCAACATGAAGGTCTGTCCGATGCCCAGTTGTGGAGCTGGCTGCCTGGGTCAGGGTGGATAAAGCACCTTTTAGGAAACGGACTCCTGATCCTCATAACTGTAACTATTTCCGTTGCTGTCTTCTGCTGTGCAATCCACTGCTTCCCGATGTGCTGTCAGACGTGCGGCTCTTGCCTCCCGACTCATCTCCCGCGATCGGCTACCGCCCACGGACCACCGGCTCCAAGAACCCAAGCGACTCCCACCGAAATGGGACCCCTGAAGAACTACCGGAGCCCGGATCTTAGGTATGACATGTCAGACTTTTATTGATTGTGCGGAGAGAAGGATTGCGCGGTTTCCAACCTCCGCAATCTTATCTCCGAAGGGGGGAACTGTCACCGGAAATCGCCCCCCCCCCATTGACACGTGTACCACATAAGCACCACACACACATACACGCATCTCCCCTCCCTGGTCCGAGGGATGCCCCTTTTTAGGGGGTCACCTCTCAAAAGCTTTCCGTAAATAAGGAAGCGCTAGACTGACAGCCGTCCGCCATGAGCGCTCCGCTTCGCCCATTTTGCTGTGAGTAGACCGGGCGCCTGAACTCTAGGTCAAGCAGCGGCCGCCTCAGCCAATCATCATTGCCGAACAGCGCCCCTGGTGGCCGCTGCGCTGGTACTGCAGCCGGCATTCGCTGCGCCCCTCTTTGACAGCTCACTGATACAATGTTTCCGAGTTCAGTCAACCGTGACTGATCCAATCAAGACCTTGCTACATTGTTTCCTGAACTTGGAACTGGTTTGAACTTCGATAACTCTCACCGTTTTATATTCACTAAAAATCAACCGTACGCCGGATTTCCATCGGACCACTTTTATTCCACTACACGCCACAAGGACTATCGAAGGGGGGTGACTTGGGACAGAGTGGCCATAATCCCTTGACCGAGCTGTCACGTACTCGGTGACCTTTTCCCCGCTGACCGGACAACCTTGATAGCCTTGATGATGGGCTCAGACACAAGGCTATCAGGGATACAATAACTTGCATATCTCAGTGTATTCTGCTCGGACTTCCACAAAGGACACTGACCGGATTCCCCTCAGGGGGCAGGAAACTTCGCCCTTCTTCTTTGTTTTCCACAAGTGACTCATGTGAGGAGGGGGAGGAAGCTCCGGCCAGGTGTCAGGACACTCGGATTACCTGTGTAGCCCCTCCTCGACTCCTCCTAATTCTAATGTAATCATGATGTAAATATGATGTAATTCTGGGGGTGTAGTTTAGGGGATTAGCAACTAATAAAAGTTAGGGTCTTCCTTTGTTCGGGGCTTCCATCTTGCTTCACTTCGTGGGCGGTGGGAGTCCTGTCGCGACAGTCTTTTCTTAATAAAGACCGAGCCTACTGGCTGCTGTTTTGCTCTGAATTGCTCTGGCTGGTGTCTTGATTTGTCCAAGAGAGCCCTCGGATTTTTTCCTGCGACACATCTTAGGCAGTAAAACAAAGATGAGAAAAGAAAAGTACTTGGTTTACTTACACACAAAAAAAGGATTGTGCAATCTTTGGGTTAGCAAGGATGCAGGTTGTAAAATCTCCTTTTAGGAAGCTCACTTGGCTTCATGGTTCCTTCTTTGCTTGTTCCAGGAAGCACAAACGGGAAAGAGAAAGAGAAAGAGAAAGAGAAAGAGAAAGAGAAAGAGAAAGAGGGGAGCAGAGGTGGCTGAGAGCTGTTCAGTTACACTCACTCGGATAACTTGAGCTCTGGGTTCAGGTTAACTCTTTCGTGTTCACAAGTGTGAGTCAGTAAATGTAAATTACAACACTGATATTTGTAGAATAAACCTATTTTTATCCATTGTATTCAACATTGTCATTTGACCTGAAGCTTCTTTGACTGCTGACACACTTAAGTGCTCTCCAGCACCCTGTGCTACTGGCAACCAGATACTGTTTGGTTCTACGGTTCTGTGCTCCTGCAATGCCCTGTCCAGTCTCTTCTGGAAATGGGGCCACTGCAAGCTTTCTTAATGTTTGATCCTTTATTGTGGATTTTAATTTACGGGAAGCTGCTCAGAATGGCTGGGAAAGCCATTCAGATGGGTGGCGTCTTAATCATCATCATCATCCCCAGGCATGTGGCTGTCCCTGGAGGAGAGGGGCATCTTCCTGAAAGGGTTATGGGGCCTTCTGGGAAAAGAGACCCCATTGCCAGGCCTTTCCAGACCTCCATGTCTGATGGGTGGCCATTGAGGGACAGGGTGGTGGAGTGCAGGACTTGGGGGGCGGGCCAGCTGGCCCGGCTGCGCTCCCTGACTTCCATGGTGAGATCCCATGGACTGGTGATTCCACCTGCTCTCTCTTCCTGCTGGCTGGGGGTGGGGCTTCAGAACCATCAATTTTACTTGATCTGACTTGATTTCAGTTATGTGGCGCTTTCCCACCATGAGCTGTTCCCAAAGTGGCTGACAGGAAACATTCAAAACCTCTGAATGGAGAACATCAGAAATACAAATATACAAGTAAAGGTAAAGGGACCCCCTGACCATTAGGTCCAGTTGTGGCCGAATCTGGGGTTGCAGTGCTTATCTCGCTTTACTGGCCGAGGGAGCCGGCGTACCAGGTCATGTGGCCAGCATGACTAAGTCGCTTCTGGCGAACCAGAGCAGTGCACGGAAATGCCATTTACCTTCCCGCCGGGGCGGTACCTATTTATCTACTTGCACTTTGACATGCTTTCGAACTGCTAGGTTGGGAGGAGCAGGGACCGAGCAACGGGAGCTCACCCTGTCACAGGGATTCAAACTGCCGACCTTCTGATCAGCAAGTCCTAGGCTCTGTGGTTTAACCCACAGCACCACCTGCGTCCCTACAAATATACAAACAGTAAATTCAAACGATCAAAAATCAACCATTTAGCAAACACAGAATAAATTAAATACAGGTTACAAAGACAAACAAACACCCATGTAGACTTAAGCGCATAAATACAAAGCACAAAATGAGAGTTAACCACCAATAAAGTTTCTGATGCTGGTCTTGCTGCCCTCCAAGGAGCCTGGCTTAAATACAGTTCAGAGGAGAGGGGTAGCTGACAAATCTCGGCTCCCACATTCTTATTCCAGAGGAGGCTGGCAGCGGCAAAAGGCCACAACCCTGGCAGGGCGCTTGCAATGTGTGGCCAACATGTCACCCAAGCCTCGTCCCACCTCAGGCTGTTTGTCCAGCTCAACAGGTGAGCATCCATAATTGCTGAGCTGAGATGCTTGCTGAAATCAGGCCACGCTCCAGCCTCCAATCCACTTCTGCCTTCCACCCACCCTAAATCTTCTCTCTCTCCTCTTCAGACTCCTGACAGGCTTACACACTTTTGCTTTTAGGCTTCCCTGCCAACTGCCTCGTTACAGACACAAATTTTCCACCTCAGATCATTTTAGGACACTGCCTAGCGACTTCCCCCAACAATTACATATCTCCTTAAAATACCCGCGGACTTCGAGCAGAAGAAATGGTCATGGAAAGGGGGTCAGTCATGCAAGATCCCCTTCTCTCAGAGGAAATGGTCTAGTGATGAGCACATCTGGCCAATGGGGTTACTCATCCATACCTCACCAAGCAGGATGAGAGCTAATGGCTGCTACTTTGGTTTTAGTACACATTTCATAGGAACATATGAAGAGCCTTATTGGATCCAGCCAGTGGCCAGCAACTTCTTCTCATGGTGGCCAGCCAGATCCCCATAATGGGAAACCTACAAGCAGGATTCAAGCACAAGAGCATCTCTCCCCTCCTGTGGTTTCCAGCAACTGGCGTTCAGAAGCATCGCTGCCTCCAACTGAGAAGGCAGAACATAGCCATGGTGGTCGTCATGCTCGCCTAAAATACATGTCTTTGTAAGCAAGAGCTTCCTCAAATATAATGTTCTGTAAGTTATTTACACATATTTTTGTGTCGGCTGGAGAAGAGAGGTGGGGAGGCTGGCAAGTCCACTTGCTCATCCCAACCTGGCAGCCCAGCTGACCTTGAGGTCTGTCATTTGTTAAATTGGGCATGTTAATTTATGTCATCACAATTTTACTTGTTTACCTTATGATAGAATTGCTTAGTTGTTCATTGGTCCTGTTTATATGATTTTGGAATTCCTGTATATTGCTTTTCTCTGTTTGTTTTTATTGCTTTGTTCTGCACTGTTGGATTGAAAACATTCAACAAAGAGTGGACTATAAATACAGTGAATAAACGAATAAATTTGTGTGCACACTTTGGCTGCAGAGCAGCATGGCAGAATGTGATGATAGGCAGGTTTCAAAGGAGATCTGGGCGCTACGGTTCATGCACTGGTGCAACGGGGTGCAGGGCAGATCATGAGAACCTAAGAAGAGGCTTCTGGATCAAGCCATTGGCCCATCTAGTCCAACATCCTGTCCTCACAGTGACCAACCAGATGCCCGAAGCAGGATCCCAGCACAAGAGCCTTTTTCCCTCTTGTATTCTCCCCAACTGATATTCAGAAGCCAACTTGCCAATCAGAATGTCAGTGGTTCGGATCCCTGTGATGGAGTGAGCTCCCATTGCTCTGTCCCTGCTTCTGCAACCTAGCAGTTCGAAAGCACACCAGTGCAAGTAGATAAATAGGTACTGCTCCAGCGGGAAGGTAAACAGCATTTCCGTGCGCTCTAGTTTCTGTCACGGTGTTCCATTGCACCAGAAGTGGTTTAGTCCTGCTGGCCACATGACCCAGAAAGCTGTCTGTGGACAAACACCGGCTTCTTCGACCTGAAAGCGAGATGAGTGGTGCAACCCCATAGTTGCCTTTGACTGGACTTCACCATCCAGGGGTCCTTTACCTTATTCAGAAGAATTGCTGCCTCTGACCGTGGAGGCATAGCAGAGCCTGTGTGGCTAGGAGCCACCCACCGCCCTCTCCTCCTCCATGAATTGCTCTGTTCCGTTTGCATTAAAGTGTGAATCGAGTGAATTCCTCCCCAGTATTTTGCTGGGAGCTCTTGTGTCCTGTGGGGTGGGGGGGGGGAGAGGTGTGGGGTTCAGCCAGCCGCAGATGGAGGTGGGAGGAGAGGAGGAGGAATTCCCCCGAGGAAAGAGGCTGCAGTCTTTTTTCAACTTATTAGGACTAACATATTGATCAAACCCTGAACTTCCAAGAATAAATCAATGTTTTATGAAGGGATTATCCCAACCCATTTCTCGCTCGCCAAGTGCCAATTAATCACCCAGAGAGCTCCTCACGCCTCTGCTGGGGAAATGAGCATCCAGTGCCAATCGTCTTCAGCACCAGGAGCCTCCCAGGGCTGAGGACAAAGTGCAGAAGAAGAGCCTGCAGGATCAGGCCCAGGGCCCCTCTAGCCCAGCATCCTGTTCTCACAGTGGCCAGCCAGATGCCCCAGAGGGAAACTGGCAAGCAGGATCCAAGCGCAAGAGCACTCAGCTTTCCCGTGGCTCCCAGCAACTGGCATCCGTCTGATGGTGGAGGCAGAGCAGAACCATCCATAGCCCTCTCCTCCTCCTTGAATTTGTCTGCTGCTCTTTCAAGCCGTCCAAGGTGGGGACCATCATTGCCTCCTGCAGGAGGGAGTTCCATGGTTCAACTCTGAGCTGAATGAAGAGAAGAAGAAGAAGAGTTTGGATTTGATATCCCGCTTTATCACTACCCCAAGGAGTCTCAAAGCGGCTCACATTCTCCTTTCCCTTCCTGCCCCACAACAAACACTCTGTGAGGTGAGAGGGGCTGAGAGACTTCAGAGAAGTGTGACTGGCCCAAGGTCACCCAGCAGCTGCAGGTGGAGGAGCAGGGAAGTGAACCCGGTTCACCAGATTATGAGTCCACCGCTCTTAACCACTACACCACACTGGCTCCCATGTTCCAGCGTTCAGCTTCATTGGACATCCACAAATCCAAGTGTTACCAGAGAGGGAGAAAAACCTTTCTCTAATCACTTTCTCCATGCCAGGCATTATGTTATAAACTTCAGCAATCCTGGCCACTGGCCACGCCAGCAGGGACAGTCCCAGAATCATCTTAGGGCACTTTGTTGGCTACCCCTGTCTTACTTGCCATTTGCCATGACCTGAGAACTCTTCCTCAAAAGAGCAATTGGGTTTTCCCCAAGGAAGTTCCACTTGAAGCAGTACACCCATTAAAGTAGACTTCCTTCCTTCCTTCCTTCCTTCCTTCCTTCCTTCCTTCCTTCCTTCCTTCCTTCCTTCCTTCCTCGGATTCTCCCCTCTTCCCATCCTTTCTCCTGGCCACCATATGTCTTTGTGTTGTATTTATGTTTCTGGATAAAACTGTCAGCGTAACTCCAAAAACAGAGAGCAAAAATAGAAATCCCACACACTGCTAATCTCCACATTAAAATGTCAACACCACTCTTCAAATAAGACGGGAGCGATAAATATTTGTAGATGCCTCTCAAACCCCCACATTCACACCTGCAGGATTAGGAGCTGGCATTTCTCAAGGAACATCTGGGAGGACAAGGAAAGGATTTCTGTGCATGCCTGGGCATAACTTTCCACGGACCTCCTCAATAGTTTGGAAATGAGGCAGCTGTCATCCTACGTCTGCCTGAAATGGCTTCTGTGAAGAATGGTGGAACTGTGTCTGGACATGGGATGCTGTGAGACCCTTTTGTCCTGCAAACATTTCCACCTTCTTGTTCATAGCAATTGCACTTTTGGGACGCCAGAGCAGGTCACCTTCACTTCCAAACTGAATTATGGCTGTGCATTACAAGCGATCACCGAAGAATGGATGCTTTTGAATTCTGGTGCTGGAGGAGACTCTTGAGAGTCCCATGGGCTGCAAGAAGATCAAACCTCTCTGTTCTGAAGGAAATCAGCCCTGAGTGCTCACGGGAAGGACAGATCCTGAAGCTGAGGCTCCAAGACTATGGCCACCTCATGAGAAGAGAAGACTCCCTGGAAAAGACCCTGATGTTGGGAAAGATGGAGGGCACAAGGAGAAGGGGATGACAGAGGACAAGATAGTTGGATAGTGTTCTCGAAGGTACCAGCATGAGTCTGACCAAACTGCGGGAGGCAGTGGAAGACAGGAGTGCCTGGCGTGCTCTGGTCCAGGGGGTCATGAAGAGGCGGACACGACTAAATGACTAAACAACAACAACATTACAAGCGAATGGCTTTGTTCTTCACCTGACCAATGGTCATCCAACCTCTCTTTGGAACCTCCCAGAAAGGACATGGAATCATAGAACTGCTGTAAAGTTGCAAGGGACATCAAGGGTCATCTAGTCTGCCCCTGAAATTCAGGAGTCACAGCTAAAGAATCCCTGACAGATGACCATCCAACGTCCATTTAAAAACCTGCCATGAAGGAGACTCCACCACCTCTGGAGACCTCCCTGCTTTTCAGAGAAGACCGTACCAAAGTGTGCAGGCCTGGTATGAGGCAAGCTCCAACATTCCTAGCATGGGCAGAGAGCCAGGATCCTTGTGGACTGGATCCAAAGCACCTACCTTGGAGAGTCCAGTCTACTGCACAGGTGGCAGCTGTGGCCTCTGCAATCTACTGCTCCCTTCCCCCCTCTCTCTCTGCTGGGGGAGCCTTGAAATTGGGGTGCCCCAATTCCAATTCTGGGACTGTCCTGGAAAATTGGGCAGTTGAATGATTTTTCTCTTCTAGGCAGGAGGATCCAATCCTGCGCCATGCCAGGCCTTCCTTCCACATAAGGGCAACAAGCTGCTTGCAAAGGAGCAGTGAGCGGAGCCACGCAGGATCCGTCCCTCAACTCCACAGCTCCACCGTTGCCACAGCCCTGCCTCGTCTCTGTGCAAAAGCCATACTTCATCCAGCCTATTCAATTAACTACCCAGGGCCTATTTTTAGAGTCCTTCAGCTTGCAATGTGAGGAGGAGACAGATGTTCCGATGCAAAGATCCATAGACTGGGACGGATGTCACCTGAATGTCGAGCGACGGAAGAGGCTTCTCTCACCTTGATGGCTCCTTGCAGAGGAGCAGGGAGTTGTTCACGCAGGCCATGGGGCTGAGATCCCTCCCGCTGCCCCACATAACGGGACCTATGGCTGCAAAAGCGGAAGCAGAGACTCCAAAAATGGCTAGAGCCGACTGAATGGGGAAATGTGGTTCTTGCAACAGGAGGGCTGTCTCTCCCCCAACTCTGTGCCCTGGGGCTGAAAGATTCTTCTCTCTAAAGTGGTCAGGAAGGTTATCACAAGGACCAAATGTCAGGGACTCAGGGCAAGCTCACCGCAAAAAGAAGGTTGCAGATTTGGGAAAGGTTCAGGAAAGGGCAGTGCCCCCATCCTGGAGAGCAAAATGGATTCTTAGTTGTCTCTGTCTCTGAACAGTGGCAACTCCATGTCTAACCACTGTCTCATGCTGCTCCTTTACTGCCCTTTGCCATCAGGTCCCAAGGTGGGCGAACACAATATCACACGACAAAAAGAATAAAGCAAATCAAACGATTGCAACCACAAAGCAAGAAAAGTGCAAAAGCAATTCTTTACATAAAAACATTGCAGACGTTTAAGACCCGTTTCGTATACAGCAGTACCTTGCTTCTCAAACTTAATCTGTTCCAGAAGTCCATTCCAAAACCAAAGCGTTCCAAAACCAAGGTGCACTTTCCCATAGAAAGTAATGCAAAATGGATTAATCCATTCCAGACTTTTAAAAACAACCCTTAAAACAGCAATTTAGCATGAATTTTACTATCTAACGAGATCATTGATCCATAAAATAAAAGCAATAAACCATGTACTGCAGTTGCACAATCAATCAATCAGTAGCTGAACTGGGTTCCACACAGTGACAAGAAAAGAGCCACAGACCTCAGCATAACACTCAAAATGGAAGTGTGGCACTCAAATCAGAAGCGTAACACTCAAAATGGAAGCGTAACACTCAAAACGGAGCACATTCAGCTTCTGAATAAAGTTCACAAACCGGAACACTTACTTCCGGGTTTGCAGTGTTTGGGTTCCATGTTGTTTGATACCAAGGCATTTAAGAACCAAGGTAACACTGTACAGTCATATCTTGGTTGTCTAATGCCTTGCAACTCGAATGCTTTGGCTCCTGAACACAGCAAACCCAGAAGTCAGTGTTCTGGTTTGCAAACGTTCTTTGGAACCCGAACATCTGATGCGGCTGAGGAGGCTTCCGATTGAGTGCAGGAAGCTCCCACAGCCAATCAGAAGCCACGCCTTGGTTTTCAAACGTTTTCAGAAGTCAAACGGACTTCCAGAATGGATTACATTTGTGAAATATACTTGGAGTCAAGTGTGGATTTCATGCTCTTTATTCAGCTCATAGTGGTGAGGAGGAATGAAAGTTCCCTCACAATATCTGCTTTATATACATTATTTACACAATGGGCCCCACGTGATTGGCTAATTCTGGGATTCTCCTGTAGGTCAATCAGGTTGTGGATTCCCTTCCACCTGGAGCTGGATTGGGTGTCTCCTGTGGACCAATCATACTGCTGCATTTTGGATCCTATTGTTCTAGGACCAATCAGACTTCTGCATTTTGGATCCTATTTAACTCAGTAAATAACAGTCTGAGTACCAAGGTACGACTGTATATTAAAAACAATTTTGACATACATACAGGCTGAGACAAAGAACTCCGCTGAAAAGTCTTGTTGGAAAGAGGAAGGTTTTCACTTAAATGCCCCAAAAAGGCCACAGCAGAGATTGTGGCTGTCCAATATTCAAGGGGGAAGGAGTTCCAAAGGATAGGCAGTGCTGTCACACTAAAAGCCCCGTTTCAACATTATCCTGCAAACGCCACCTGATCAGGAGGTCCTCAGCTGCAGAGTGCAGGGATGAATTGTGTCTATCCTGACCCCAAGCTGCATAAGGCTGCCTGCAGCACTCTCAACACCTGCTGGGAGCTAATGGGCAGCCAGCGCAATTCTGTCAGCAGAGGCGGAGGTTGCTGGCGGCCGTCTCCCCTCCTACTGCCATGTTTTGAACCAGCTGCAAACCTCAAGGGAAACCTCCCCACAGTGCATTGCAGCTAATCAGGCTGGAGAGAAACAGGGCATGGGGGACTGTTGTCAAGCCAGCCCTGATCAGAAGTGGTCACAGCCCAAGGTGGGAAGAGGCTCTCCCAGCCACCGAGGGTCCCTGGGCCCCCGTGACAGAGATGGACGCAGGCGCACCCCAGACTATCAATGTCCCATTAACTGGAATAATAGGCATTGCACTTGGCTCACACTAGGTGGCTCTCTCTGCCAACACTGAAGTCCTGGTGATGTTTTGCTTCAAGAACAGGTCTGAGCATGCACTGCCTTCTTTTGCCAGGAGTTGCAGCTCACACCAGTGGGACAGGAATGCCGTAATAACTCTGGACCTTCACCAAACTGATGAAGGATTGCCTTCTCCAACAAACAGGAAAAGGAAATTAAAAAATTCCTTCCAGTAGCACCTTAGGTAAAGGTAAAGGGACCCCTGACCATTAGGTCCAGTCGTGGACGACTCTGGGGTTGCGGCACTCATCTCACTTTACTGGTCGAGGGAGCCGGCGTACAGCTTTTGGGTCATGTGGCCAGCATGACTAAGCCGCTTCTGGCGAACCAGAGCAGCGCACAGAAACACCGTTTACCTTCCCACTGGAGTGGTACCTATTTATCTACTTGCACTTTGTGCTTTTGAACTGCTAGGTTGGCAGGAGCAGGGACCCAGCAATGGGAGCTCACCCGTCACAGGGATTCGAACCGCCGACCTTCTGATTGGCAAGCCCAAAATGCACATGAAAGATCATACCAATAACAAACTTAGTTGGTCTCTAAGGTGCTACTGGAAGGAATTTTTTTATTCTGTTTTGACTATGGCAGACCAACCTACCTGAAATGTCAAGAGGGACACCAGAATTGGGGGGGGGGGCTATTGCAGTGGCCTGGACTAGATGACCCTTGGGATCCCTTCGAACCCAACGACTTTATGTGCCTGTTTAAAAATCATGGTAAAAAGGGCTACAGTGTCACTTTTCATCACTTTTCATTTTCTTGTAGCAGTGGCCATTTTTATTGGACTGCTCTTAAATTTGGCACGTCCATAGACATCATAGATTTGCTTTAAAATTGTAACTGTCCACCGAGCCGAACAGCTCATTCCTGGAGAAGCTCAAGAGTTTGGTGGGATTTGACCTCCTCCTTGGAAGGGACTGAGGGTGAGATTGTTGCCAACTCCTTTGCCCCACACAAGGTGAAGGCAGGCGTATCTATACAGTTCAAACTGGATCTTTTCCTTCACCCTAGTCATGCCCATTTACAGCAGAAGAAAGGAAGGAGGGAAGGTGAAAAGGAGGAAGAAAAACTGAAACTCAGCACTCAGCCACCCAACATCCGGGGCCCAGATACTATTATGCACCACTCCAATCTTTGCTGGGGTTCCAGGAGTTGCCCCAGGATTGGTTTCCTTGGAATGAAGGTCAGCGAAGCCTGTGGTGCCTTTTGGATATGTGAGTTTTTTGCACATAGATACAACCTGAGCAGTCCATGGTGGTCCATCTGCAGCAGCACAACCGGACGTCTCATCTGCCCCGGCTGCAACAAAACATGTCTCTCCCACAGCAGTCTCTACAGCCACAGCAGATGCTGCAAATGGCCAACAGCTTCCCCTCACCCCCAAAGGCTCCCTCCTCCACTGTCTCCTGAGTCAGACAGATGCCAACAACCTGAGCATAGGATGGAGCGGCTCACAGCATCAACACCCCAACAGATCTCGCTTCACCATTCGTCACAGCTTTGGATACAGCACAAAGCAAACAGGTCTCTGTGTCTCCATCTTCCAGCCTTCTTCCAGCTCAGCTCTCATTGAGCTCTTTCTGGATCTTCTTCTCCTACCTTGCAAATAGCTGAGGGAGCAGAGGAAACGCCCGTCAGCCTGGAGGGCCCCATCCCTGAGTTCTAGATCTTGCAACCTGGCTCATTCTTTTGGGGTGCTGATAAGGACATTTCAGTGGCCAAGCAAGTCATTGTCTTCCATAGAAACTTCTCTGACCAGATCAGCAGTAGAATCATAGAGTCATAGAATCATGGAATTTTAGAGCTGGAAGGGACCGAGTGGCCATCTAGTCCAACCCCCTGCAATGCAGGAATCTCAACTCAAGCATCCCTGACAGATGGCCATCCAACCTCTGCTTAGAAGCCTCAGATGAAGAAGAGTCCATGACCTTCCAAGGGAGACTGTTCCACTGTTGAGCTGCTCTTCCTGTCAGAAAGTTCTTCCTGATGTTGAGTCTGAATCTCCTTTCTTGTAACCTGAAGCCATGGGTTCGAGTCCTCCAGAGCATGAGAAAACAAGCTTGCTCCCTCTTCCATGTGACAGCCCTTGAGATCTTTAAAGATGCCTATCCTGTCTCCTCTCTGAGATTCTAACCCTCCCTGAGTACAGGACCCCAAGAACTGGAATACAGTCATCCTCTTGTTACGTTCGGTTCAGGTTACGTTCTTTCAGGATATGTCCCACAGTGAACCAGAAGGAGCGGAATGGGTTACTTCCGGGTTTCGCCACTCCTGCATGCGCAGATGCTCAAAATGATGTCATGCACATGCGCAGAAGCGGCGAATCACGACCTGCACATGCGCAGACACAGGTTGCGTTCTGCTTGTGGTGCAAACGGGGCTCCGGAATGGATCCTTTCGCAACCAGAGGTACCACTGTAACTCAGGGCATCCTTTAGACTGACCCCTGCCCAAGCCCAGTTTCGTACATTAATGCTTTAGTTCTCTCCCTCTGCACTGTGGGTATTCATCAAAGGCTGTTGCTTATTCCGGTGGATCAGTATGTTTTTCTTCCCAGAAGCCATTTCTTCAGAGCTCCTTCCACCCCCCTTGCCTGCCTGCCCTTCCAGATTTGCAGAAAGTCCCATGGGGGGAGGAGTGAGCTGAGGATGTCTTCTCCTGGGTGTTAATTGAAGCACCTGGAAAGGCTGCAGAGGGCAGACCCCTGGCGAGGCACATTGTAGAATGTGAGAAGAGACCCTCCCAGACATCCCTCAGGGCCTTCAAAAGGAAGCAACGCACAGCAAAATCTCGCCCACCATTTGCATTTCACCAGAATTGCCTCTCTACTTTCCCCCTCATTAGCTGATGGAGGATGGTTGAAAAAAGCCTGGAGTATTTAATATTATTATTATGGCACAGTTCTGCTCTCCCTGTTGCCCAGCATGGAAGGTTTCTGCTTCAGGTTGGGATGGTGCAGAAAGCAGAGGAAGATTTCCAGCAGGACCCAAAGACCTGCTGACATATATATTCAAAAATCAATTTGCAAAAGAAAGAAAGAAAAGCCCAAAGCATTTCATTTTTCACGTGCTTTCATTGTGATTCTCCTGTGATGCTCCTGATGAAGAATCTTGTGTCATCCGGACTGGACTTGGAAGACGGTCACTGACCTTTGCCCCCACCCTGGGCCACCCTCCTTAAACTGCACCCACCCACCCACCTCCGTGGAAGCATCTGCTGGCCTGACATCTGAAGCAGCTGGGGAAAGGAGCTTCTGCCAGCCCGTGGCTCCAGGACCTGGGAAGCAAATCCATTGGCTTGGATCAGGCAAAAAACGCTCCCCTGCTCCCAGCTGGCAAGCAACCCAGAATCGCAGCAGCATTCTTCCGAAAGGAGAGGAGGCGAGCAAACGAGGGAGGGAGGCAGCTGCGGGCAGCTTCAGTGCTGAGGCCTCCTTCCTCCTGTTTTGCTTTTCCGGATGGTGGTCCTGCGCAAGAGACAATTAAATCCCCATCGCCGCTGGCTGGGATCCCCATTTCCCTGCAAGATGGTGTTCTCTCTCTCTCTCTCTCTCTCTCTCTCACTCTCTCTCTCTCTGCAGCAAGAAAGCAGGATGCTGCTTTGCCTTGTCCCCCGGGGTCTTTCTGATAGACTCTGTGGCTTCCCTGGTAATGCATCCATCGCAGGCAGGCAAAAGGCGAGGCCTGCGCTCAGCAGCGGGCGAAAGAGACAGTCGCTGCTCATTTTCTTGACCTGCTCAGTGGAAAAAGCCAACAGAGGCAGCAGAGGCAAACGTTCCATCCTGCAAGAAGCACCTCCGTCAGTTGGAAGTGGGTTCCTGGTCAAGGCAAGAAGATGAGGAATCAGTGCTACAGAAAAGAAGAAGGATCCACCCCTCAGCCAGAACAACGGGGAGAGATCCACAGATTCTGCAGACTTCCTTCATCAGAGCCTCAGAAGGGACTGCTAGATCAGGCCAAAGGCTCAATTTTTTGTTGAGTGGGATAAGATGTGTCCTTCTGATAGTATTATTTCTGGCAGTTTTTGAATGTTGTATTCTCCCATGAGTTTTTTTGTTTTTAATGTTTCTCCTCTTTGATTTTACCTGCTTGCATTTCCTCCTGCTGATAAGTTGCTCTGAGACTTTTTTTGCATATAGAATCATAGAATCGTAGAGTTGAAAGGGACCTCGAAGGTCCTCTAGCCCAACCCCCTGCAATGCATGGATTGCCACTAAAGCATCTCTGACGGATGGCCATCCAACCTCTGTCGAAAAAACTCCAGTGAGGGACAGCCCACCTCCTTCTGAGGGAGTTTCTCCACAGCCAAACAGCTCCTACTCTGAAATATACTCAGAGTGGAGAATGGATTTCCTGCTCTTTATTCAGCTCATAGTGGTGAGTAGGAATGGAAGTTCCCCCAGAATGTCTGCCTTATATACCTTATTTACACAATGGGCCCCACTTGATTGGCTAATTCCAGGATTCTCCTGTAGGCCAATCAGGTTGCGGATTCACTTCCACCTGGAGCTAGTTTGGGTGGCTCCTGTGGACCAATCAGACTGCTGCATTTTGGCTCCTATTCAGCTCAGTACATAACATACTCTCAGAAAGGAATGTTTAGGAAGCAACCAACAAATGCAAAACCTTAATAATAAGAATAAGAGTAAGAGTTAATCATGTGAATTAAACTTGGCATCTGATGCCTGCCCTCCCGCCTGCCTCTGTCATGTTTTCTGCTCGGCTTTCTCCCTGGGCCGTGCTGCTTTCTCCTGCCCCAAACCGATCTTTGCAGACATTTGGCAAGTGGATCCATCTGGCAGCGATACAGGTTATTCTCTCTGTTATCTCTCGATGACACCGGAGAACTGTCACTCGTTGCTGCCAGCACTCCTTGTTTCCAACACAATGGAGCTGTCAGGCCTTTTGCAACTCATCAGTTACTGCAGCCTTTTTCAGGGGAAGCCACGGCCCCCAGTCCCTTCTTGGGTGGGTGTGCGGAGATCACTCTTCCTCTTTTCTCCAGTCTTCAGCACTCCTTCGAGTTATTTTGCAGAAGCCAAACTCTTGCTGCCAGGTGTGGTGGAATTGTAGAATTATGGCAGTGGAAGAAACCCTGAGAATTATCTAGTCCAGGGGTCAGCAAACTTACCACACCTCGGGCTGGTGTCTCCAGAGCCGATTGCACGGCGGGCCGAAGGGCGGGAGGAGCGCATGCACATACACACGTGCACACTCTATTTTCGGCATACTTCTGGGTCAGAGGAGCACTGGAAATAGCTTGTACGCATGTGCATGGACCTCCTCCGACCCTGATGTGCACAGGAAATAACGCTTGCACATGCACAAATAATGCTTGCGCTTGTGCTCAAGCTATTTCTGGTGCTCCTCCAATCTGGAAGTGGGCAGCCGCACAGTACAGCACTGCGCCGGTAAGAGCGGGTGGTGGCAGCAGGCGGCGGGGGTCACCGTGGGCCGGATAAACGAGTCCCTCAGGCCTTATCTGGCCTGCAGGCCTTAGTTTGGGGACCCCTGATCTAGTCCAACCCCCCAACAATGCAGGGATCTTGGCTAAAGCTTCCATGACAGATGACCATCCAACCTCTGCTTAAAAGCCTCCAAGGAGAGTCCACCACCTTCCATTGCCAAACAGCTCTTAGCATCATCAAGTTCTCCCTAAGGCTTAGTCGGAATCCCCTTCCTTGTCATTTGAATCAATTGGTTCAGTCCTCCCCTCTGGAGCAGGAGAAAACAAGCTTTCTCCGTCTTCCAAGTGACAGCCCTCCAGATATTGGAAGATGGCTCTCGGATCACTTCTCAGGCTGTCTCAGACTGACATCAGGCTCCTCGCTGCTCATCACGTTGACAGGCAAGGGCTCTCCAGAATGTCAGGTAGGGGTGAGTGTTCCCAGCCATATCTGGAGAAGCTGGAGCCTGAATCTGGGACCTTCTGCAGGCTCAGGTGCTTGCGTTGAGATTCCAGCATCCCAGGTGTTGGAGAGGATGACCCTGGAGGTCCCTTCCAACTCTACAACTCTCTCCTCAGTGACTTTGTTGTCTCCTGGAGGCAAATGGTTGGGTTCCGTCTCCCTCCCTGCCTCTGCTCAGTCACCTTATGCTGCATGGCCTCTTCTGCAGCCTTCATGCCGTCTCTCCCTGGATTCCCTCTCTGAAAAGGTGTTGATCCCTCTGGCCCTTTTCTGCCGTCACTCAGCTCCCTCCCCACAACAGTGTGTGTGTGAGAGATGCAAACACCACGAGGGGTTGTGCCGGTCTGCCTCTCCTCCTCCTCTGTGGCTTCCGTGCATGCTGCAATCCTGTCCCATTTTATCACGGTTAAGTGGCTAATGGTCTATCTGTGTTCCTGCGTCTCCCAGGAGAGCCCTGCGCTGCTCTGGCCAGGCAAACGCCTTGATTTGCTACATGCTTTAAACGAATCTCCAACACAAGCGCTGCCATGTCTGTGTCTCTCTCCCTGGCCAAATTACAGCTTCCTCCAGCGCTTTCGCCCTTGAAGATGTCCTTGGCCTGATCCTTCCCTGCGACACCAACCTGGTGCATCGTTATATTATGAGCGGCCAGAGCTCCTGGTTCTGTGGCAGCTGCAGGCTTAACCCTTTGGTGAACTGCAGCACGTCTTCCTCGCAAGTAGCCCACAGCTGTCAACATCAGCGCACGAAACCAGGCTAATTCCATTTTTCCTAAGGCAACAGAAAACATTAGCAGGTAACCCAAGACCTAGATATGTCTTTGCTGGAAATCTTTGTTCGGGAGACAGAACATTTCGAAAATGCACTGGAGCGTTTGTTCAGGGGTTTTTTGAGTGGCTCCCCCACCTTTTGCAGTGATTTTCTACACAGCCTTCCAGGCAAAATTCAATCTGTGGCTGTTGACCTACAAAGCAGAGCAGATCTTTGCTCTCAGTCAGCTGAAGTGATGACCTCCTTACCAGCGTCCCACCACGATCCTGATGGTCAGCCCTCTGAAGTCTGCTTTCCATGCGGCTCCTCATTGCTTGCAGATTCTGCTAGAGGGATTCCCCCAAACCAACAACAAACAAGCCTATGTTCACGTAAAGCATACTCAATAAACACAAGAGACGTAACCGGCTGTGTTCTTAGATAAATAAGGTATACTATTCATGTATCAAATCATAATCATAAGAGTTACTTCCATTGAAGTTTATGATCGGAGGGATTCTCCCTGCTGGTTCTGAGCACTGGATTCCCAGAGAAACGTCTGCCAGTCTCATTCCAGACGCATCAAGTGCCAGGAGACATGGGCATGTGTGCCTGGCTTGGAGAACCTTGTCCCATGCATATTCCCCAGAGAACCAGGAAAGAACTACCCAACTGGGGCCTGCTTAACATAAGGACCTAAGAAGAGCCTGCTGGATCAGGCCAATGGCCCACCAAGTCCAGCATCCTGACCAGATGCCTGCAGGAAACCCACAAGCAGGATCCAAGCACCAGAGGCCTCTCCCCTCCTGTGGCTTCCAGCAACTCATATTCAGAAGCATTTACTGCCTCCAGTAAATGTGGAGGCAAAGCAGAGCTGTCTGGTTGGAAGCCATTTTTGCCATTTAAAGGCACCACAGCTCTCCCTGCCTGGTGGGCCAAATTATATGGCTCCATCCAGCTGACTCCAACATAGTCCATAGCTTTGCACAAGGCACAAAACTTCCTCAACCTCCAGGCCTTTTGCAGATTTTAAGGGAAATATTGTTATTCGTTATTTACCAAATTTATACACCTCCCTTTATTCAAAGATCACGGGGCAGTTTACAACATAAAAATACAAAGTGGCAATAGGTAACAAAACGTTAACACAATGATAAGTAAGTTTTCAACTCAAGGTAACTCTTCCAGGTTAGCGGAGTTTCTAACCTGAAACGTTTGTAACCTGAGGCATTTGTAACTCAAGGTACCACTGGATCTGGAATAGTACCATGGCAGTGAATTGCCTGAGCTGCAAACTGGGAAGATCTCAGTTTCACATTTCATGGAAAGTCATGGCTAATGGTTTACCAGGAATGCTCAGGCTGCTACGAGTAGAGGCTCCTCACTTGCGAGGAGGAGCAACAAACTGCAATTGTTGGCTTAGTCTTGCATCCGAACCGGAGGTCATGGTTTATTTTGCAAAAGCAAACCATAGCTGGTGAGCCAAGAACAAGCCTTGAGTTTCAGTCCTTGTTTCTGATTTTGGAGCCAATGCATGGTTCTTGAGCGGACTGCTCCAAAGTATATGATTGCTATGAACAATTAGGAAAAGTATTTTTAAACTCACCCCTCTGCCCACCAAAATGTATCCTCTTTTTGCACTGTATTGTTTAGTGTCTACTTCATGGTATATAAAAGTGGTCACAAGAGTCGAAATCTAGGCATGAAGTAGCCCTTGAGGAAAGAGCAGCGTTGTGCAGAAACAGCCTCTCCCTCTCCCAGTGCCGGAATCCCCCTTCCAGCTCTAGTGGCGAAGCTCCTTCTCTCAGCTCAACCCCTGAACCTTCGTGAAAAGCAGCCTTGACTACGTTTGCCATTCCTACTTGTTTCAACAGCTCTTGAGCATTTTCTCAGAATTGTCAACCTGAGCTGATTCAGCTGTACACTTCCTTGTCTTTTTATGTTTGCAATGTTCAAATTGAGAAGCACAACTTCTATTCCATTGGCCCTACAATATAGGGACAAGCATGACAGGGTTCTTCCCTTTTTTTTCTGCCGATGGCTTGCTTCGCTTCCTTTTTATTTAATTTCGTGACCTGTTCCAAGGCCATTTGCAATGAAGGACGGGGCGTCGAGTCTTTAAAGGCGTCATATTTTGGTACCGTGCAAAATGAAAATGAAATGACCCGAAAATGTTGCCGCAATCCTGCAAGACGGAAGGCATTGTTGAGAAGACACGCTTCTTCTTACAAAGGTGAGGCATAAATGGATTTCCTGGACGTGCAGCAGATTTCAGTCTAGCTGATTCATATACAGCCACCTCCAGAGCTGATTGCATACAGTAGATCTAAATATTTTCAGTTCCGCCAGAGTCTCCTTCATTGTTTAATGTAGCACCTGAAGCTTTAGTGGCAACAAATGGATTTCGTTAAATACAATCAGGGCAAAAATTAAAGGAAGAGGATATACAGTGCAATTATAGACTGATGATACTTTATTGACCCGGCCTAATGAACATTACCAGTCCCTAAACTGTTGCATTTCACGAATGAATTATTGCCCTTTTCTCCAGATCAGGAGGAAAGAACTTGCTGCATCTTCCATGGAACAGCCCTTGAGATATTTGAAGTTGGCTCTCATCTCTCCTCTCAGTCTCCTCTTTTCCAGTTTCAGCATACCCAGCTCCTTCAACCATTCCTCATCAGGCTTGGTTTACATATTACAATATAGAGCCCTTAACAGCTTGGGACCAGTGTTCTCACAAACCCACCTTTCTCCACATGTATCCACTCAGCTGCTTGGATCAGTGAAATGGGCACAACTACAGGCGCCATGGGACCCCTGTTTTGCATTGGGAAGATCGCCATTCTCCTTCCCTCTGGAACTCCCTGCCTATTGCATCCTGTAGACACCTTCAGGTTTTGGTGCCTGCTAAAAACATCCTTGTTTCAACAAGCCTACCCAGCGGCTTAGAAAGTTGATGTGAATTTTAAGAAGTTGAGTTTAACTTTCTGTATGTTTCAAGGTATCGTCATAATTTTTTCTTGATTTTCTTTTTTATCTTTTTGTAAACTGCTTTCAGAGTTGTTGGTGTGTGTGTGTTTTTTTACAACCAAGCAGTGTATAAATTTTGTCGAAACAAAATAAAAAAATTCCTTCCAGGAGCACCTTAGAGACCAACTAAATTGGTTATTTGTATGAGCTTTCATGTGAAGTGTGCATGCACACAAAAGCTCATACCAATAACAAACTTAGTTGGTCTCTAAGGTGCTCCTGGAAGGAATTTTTTCATTTTGTTTCGACTACGGCAGACCACAGCTACCTACCTGTAACTATAAATATTATGGAATACACAAATTAGTTTTTAGCGTGGTGCTTACATTCCTGGGTGTTCAGTTCTAGGCCAGGTCAGACAGGAATTCCAGCTACCAGTAAGTAAGAAATAAATCCTTGCCTTCCCTCCAAGTGAAGATTCGGGACAGCAAATGATCCCTCTCACCTGAGTTCCCCGGGAGGGATCTGCTTGGGCATTCCCAGCGCTGGAGAAGGGGCTTCTGCAGGTGCCTGCTTGCCATTTGCATGACTTAATGGGCATTTACCATTTCATAATCAGCGAGAGCCTCTTCTGGTAGGTGGGCTGCCACCATGAATTCACTTGATATTCATTGTAATAGCACAGATCATAATGAACACGGCGGATATTCATTGTGCTGTCATAGATAGGAACCCTGTTTCCACCACGAGTGGCTATTAGGATTCGGTGCTCATTATCTGCACTTAATTCAGGCAAGGAACTGACACCAACCGGGCCACTTTGCAACCGGCACTGAATTCAGAGCGAACGGAGCAGCCGCACACGAGGCAGTGTGGTGTACTGGTTAGAGTCAATCATAGCAGAATTAGGCGTCTCCAGAATGAAACTTGATCTCAGCAAAAAGCCCTTAAAAATACCCCACCCCACACAGGGACGTTCCAATATCCTGAATGGCTGGACAAGACTCAGGGCCGGGGCCGGCACATTTGCACTGACTTTCTCAACGGTCTGGAAAGGTCGTCTGGCCGCCAAAATGAAGAATTCCTTTGGAAATGGAAGAGAACTGCCTGGTTTCTGGCAACGCCATTGTCTAGGTTGGGGGCATATCTTTGGGTGGGAGGAGCTGAGGAATGGGGATCTCTGACTTTAGGATCTCTGACTGAGAGTGTGATGCCAACCTGAGCCCCAGTTCCTGAACCTTCTCCCTCCAGATTCATTTTTGATGTATTGATGGCATTCACCTCTCCTTATTTAACCCCCACAGCATCCCTGCAAGGTAGGTCAGGCTGAGAGACGGTGACTGGCTGCAAAGTCACCCAGTCAGCTTCATGGCTCGGTGGGGGAATGAACCCAGGTCTCTCCCAGATCCTAGTCCAGCACCCTAACCATTATGCCACGCTGCCTCTTGTGGCATCTCCACCAAGCTCTTCGCCTGTGGTTCTGCAGAGGCTCCTCCTCCTTTACATTTGCTTGTTTCTTCAGTCTCTCCATCCTTGTCTTTGCTCTCAAGGTGAAAGTTCTGCTCTTGGTTTTTCTCTCTCTTCTTTTCAGGAAGACCATTTCTGTTGTTTTCTTTGCTTCTTTTTATGCCAAAGCATCTGAAAACAAAGGGCGGAGGGAGGAGAAGAGCTGGAGAGAGAGAGAGAGAGAGAGAGAGAGAGAGAGAGAGAGAGAGAGAGAGAGAGAGAGAGAGAGAGAGAGAGAGAGACATATCTCATCCAGGTGTAGGGCCAGCGCTTGCTAAGTGAGTTATGGCGCTTTGCAACACAAGAACAAATATGGCAGTTACTGGCAAGGCCAATAAATATCGGTGACAATATATTTCCTTGGCTCTGAGTTAAGAAAGCCAGAAACAAGGAGCTGCGGGGAGATAAATCTCAGGCCGCTCTGGAGGGGTGCTCTTTGCATGTCTTGCCACCGCCCTCGCGCCCACCACCCCTGCAAAACCACCTCCGCTGCGTGCACCGGCTTTCCAGGAAAAAGGGCCGGCCCACGAAAGCGCAGATGGGAAATGCTCAGAGGACGAGGGGAATGACCTTCAGAAAAGGAGCGGCAGAGAGGGAGCCTCTCTCTGTGCTTCCGCATGATGTCTCTCTCTGTGTGCTTTCATTGCAATGATCTGTACGTTGTAATGAGGGGGTGTTTAATGATGGTCCCCCCCCCCATGTTTTTAGCTGTTTCTGCTTTGGCTATAATCCGCCTTGAGTCCCTGACAGGGGAAAAGGTGAAATATAAATAAATTGGTTTGGCAGCTTGGCTGCAAATCACTTTGGGTTGCCTTCGGCAAGATAAAGCGACTGAGCAACTTAATAAATAATAATTATTATAATACTAATACTAATATTGATGATGAAGAGCATTACTCCTGTCCCAAAGGGGGCCTTACTCTGTCTCCCATGAAGTTGTCCCATAGGAAGCAAGGAGTTTATTCCTTCATTTCATGAAAATTATCCACGGCTGGATGGTTGAGAAACAAAGAAACAAGCACTCCTACAAGCGGTTTCCAAAAGGATAACACGGGAGTTCAGAACACTGGTGCTGCCACACTCAGCGCCTGAGTGCTTGCCACAGGTGGGACAAGGCAATCTCATAGCTAAAGAGTTGTTAAAAGCTTTGTATACTAATAGGAACAACACCTTGAACTTGGTCCAGTTTTGGGATTCAGCTGCAGGGAGAAGAATTCAGTATTCTCTGCTAGAAACAGGAGAGAGAGAGAGAGAGGGGGGGGGGGGAGGAGAGTCCTAGCTAGCTGAACAGCCCATCATCACGGTCGGGCGAAAAGCATCCCTCCGAGTGTTTTTATAAAGCGGTCCAAGGAACATCAACAACGTTTACTGGACTATGAAGCCGCTCTTTACAAAGTGAGGGAAGGAGTCAGGCCAGACAGCCGAGCCAATGTGTTTTCTTTATTGTGTGCACAACTTGGAACAACATCCATAAAAGCAGGAGCTCCACGGCCGATAAATCCAGGCCATCACCCTGCGCTGCCCTGGAGGCGCCTGGGCTTGGGGAGGGGGGGTGGAGGGGGGAAGCCCAAATCCCAGAGAAGCAAGAAGATCTCGCGGGCCTTTGGAGGGGGGAGGGAAGACTCTGCCATTCCTCCTCTACCCAAAAAACGAGGAATATCATTCTCTGCATGACAATCCTTCGTATAAGAAGAGCCTGCTGGCTCAGGCAATGACCCGTCTGGTCCTGACAAGGGTTCTCATAATGCCCAACCAGATTCATCTTCTGGGAAACCCACAAGCAGGATTCGAGCGCAAGAGCATGACTCTCCCCTCCTGTGGTTTCCAGCGGCTGGGATTCAGAAGCATTGCTGCCTCCAGTTGGGGGGGGCAGAGCCAAGCCATTGTGGCTACTGGCCATTGGTAGCCCAATGGTAGCTCATCCATAAAGGTGCCAAAGTCATGCCATCTATATCATCAGCCAGCTGTGCCTCCCACCTTCACAGTGAGAAAGGATGTTTTTTGGAACAGCCTTCAGCAACCTGGTGCCCTCCAGATGTCTGGAGAGAGAGCAGCCCTGGCCCCTGAGTCATGCTGGCTGGGGTTGGTGGGAACTGATGGGAGCGATGGTGGTGATGGTGGTCCATAGAATCATACCTTCTTCTTCTTTGGCGATCCCTCATAGCCCAGTAAGATTGTCTTCCAGGAACAGGGTCTTAAACAGGCTCAGTCATGGATACAGCTGCCGAGCTGCTAAACTGCCTCGTTTCTTGAGTCAGAATGGCTGAATCTGTATCTACCACCCACGTGCCGGTTCATGACAAGGGGCTTCCAGATTTCACAATCCTGCCCCCATTACCATTTGCCGATCGCCATGGGACTTTGGGGGTTTGGGTTTGGGATGGGTTTTTGGTCTTTGGCGATCACTCATAGCCCAGTAAGATTGTCTTCCAGGAACACACTGACCAACGCACAGTCTTTGCAGTAGGGCTCTGTTCCGATGGCATGAGCAGTCACGATGAATGGGTAGATTATTATCTGCTGCAGCCTTCATCTGCCTTCACAGCCGTTGTAACATACTGCTTGTTATCATCCACCTGTTCTGCCATCGAGGACTTCTTGGATCATTCTTTGTCTAGCTCCTTCCCTTTGACCTGACTGCCTTGGGTGACCCTGCTGGGAGTACGAGATTCCAGACGGCTTCGCTCACAAGGGTCATAGGAATGTGCAAGCCCATTCACCAAGACAAGGTGATGATCTAGTGAGTGAGAGAATCATAGCATTGTAGAACTGCAAGGTACCCTGAGAGTCATCTAGTCTAACCCCCTGCAATGAAGGAATCTCAGCTCAGACATCCCTAACTGGTGGCCACCCAACCTCTGCTTAAAAACCTCCAAGGAAGGAGAATCCACCATCTTCCAAGGAAGTCTGCCAAACAGCTCTTAGCATCAGAAAGTTCTTCTTGATGTTTAGTGGGAATCTCCTTTCTTGTCAAAGCCATCAATTCAGGTCAGGAGAAAACAAGCTTGCTCCCTCTTCCATGCGGCAGTTCTTGAGATATCTGAAGGCAGTTCAGCATTCTGGGATTTGGAGCAGCGGACATTCCCAGCCCTACCTGAGGATGCCAAGGACTTGACCTGGAACAGAGATTTTTCTACAAATCGTATAGTATGATTTGTGCTGTAATTGTGATATTTAGCTTATTGTTTACTTCCTGATTTCTTAATAATGTTTTATAAATTGCAATTGCTTTACCAGCAATTTGTTAATTATGTGATATGGCAGGGTATAATTATTATTATTATTATTATTATTATTATTATTATTATTATTATTATATTATTATTATTATTATTATTATTATTATTATTATTATTATTATTATTATTCCTACTGTGCTTGTGAATGTTCTGCTCTGTTTTTGGCTGTTACTGTTTGTGAGCCACTTTGGGATTCCTCTGAATGGAACGTGGCATTGGAGATGCAATAAATCAATTGTATTTATCGCCTTATAAACTGAATTTGATATACAAGTCAGGGTTGGATAAATGTTGGAGATGTGGAGTAAATAAAGCAGATTACACACACATCTTTTGGATTTGTTCTCAAAGAAAAATATTCCGGAAATCTGTTCAAGCTAATATCTCTGATATGTTAGGATGTCATAAAGCCTTGGAAACTGGAATATTTCTGTTGGGTTCTCTAGGAGATGTTATTCCAAGAAAAAGATAGTGCTCAACCTTAGAACTACGGCTAAGTTTATAATAGCTCAAAATGGGGGGGGGGGGAGTGTTAATATCTCCTACTATATCAGAATGGATAGAGAAAATGCAGTCCACAATAACAAAGATTAATCTTATTTATTATAAAGGAATAAATATAAACCAGTCAGGCAGGTTCATGGAAAAGTGTGTATTTTTTGTACTGTTTTGGAGCAACAAGTTCAAGTACAATGCCTGACCTTATGCTGCTGTGACATTTATTTATTCATGCCCTTTGCTTATTAAGAAAGAAAGAAAGAAAGAAAGAAAGAAAGAAAGAAAGAAAGAAAGAAGAAATACTACCTGTTAATCTGCATTCTGCATGCAAAACATGTGTTCTGCCTCAGGACTGTATCCTCGCCCTGAAAACGCAGAGAGTTGCCTTGCACCAAAAGTCAGGCCAGAGGCGGAATTAGGAGAGGGCGACTGGTTCTGCCGCACTGGGTGCTGAGCCTAGGGGGCGCTGCAGGCCATCACAATTATGACGTTTTGAATTGAGTAGAACAGAGGTAAGGGAGGGCATGCCAAATTTTGGCCTTGCCCAGGAAGCCACTGACATTTGATGTGGGATGTGATACGTAAGTAGCAGTCAAGTACAACATTCCTTGTTTTCCTAGAGTGGACATGCAGGGAAATGTTTGGTCCAACCAGTCAAAAATTTCCTTTTTGCTTCTGGCTGGGACATACATACTTCCTTTGCATGTGACTAGAGGTGGGTGTGACCTTACCTGTCCAGGTAAGAAAAGGACAAGGCACACAGCAC
Organism: Podarcis melisellensis; assembly: GCF_964234715.1. NCBI lineage: Eukaryota > Metazoa > Chordata > Lepidosauria > Squamata > Lacertidae > Podarcis > Podarcis melisellensis. The sequence continues at coordinate 485,218 of NC_138528.1, read as the reverse complement.
ACTTTCTCTCTTTGACTTCCTCTGTTGTTGGAGCAGCTTTTTAGCTTCCAGCCAACAGAGGACACTGGGATTATCCCCATATGGGGTAGACCCACATGTATATACTTTGTAACTAAGTCTGCCTTCAGGGATCCATCTGTGAACTGAATGTGAGTAAACTTCTTTTCTATACTTTATACAAGATTGTGGCGTGTTTACTCTTTTAAGAGGGATATAAGGGGAGTTACAGTGGTACCTCATGTTAAGTACTTAATTTGTTCCGGAGGTCTGTTCTTAACCTGAAACTGTTCTTAACCTGAAGCACGACTTTAGCTAATGGGGCCTCCTGCTGCTGCTGCGCCGCCGGAACACAATTTCTGTTCTCATCCTGAAGCAAGTTCTTAACCTGAAGCACTATTTCTGGGTTAGCGGAGTCTGTAACCTGAAGCGTATGTAACCCGAGGTACCACTGTACCAGGAACCTGATAGTGAGAGGCTCACACAAGCCTGCAACTAGCTACCCGCTGTGCGTTTAAAAGCGGAATGTGAAACTCTGATAAGTAAAGGAACTTGCTAGCGCAAGTTAGGAAGGATATTATTAAGCAATATCTCCTCTCCTGCCGCCCTGAAGATTCCCACAATTTGAAGGACTGAAGTCTGAGATTCCTTCATTGCAGGGGGTTTCGACTAGACTAGATGTCTCTTGAGGTTTCTTCCAACTCTGCAGTGCTATAGGATTCTATGAAGATCCACCCCAGTGTGGCTATTGGTCCATCTAGCTCAGGGCTATCTACACGAACCGCCAGCATCATCTTTTTAGGATTCCTGGCAGGGAGAGGCCATTGAGAATTGAACCTGACGCAGGTGCTCCCCTGAACCTCCAAAGGACCACCGTGGATCTCGCTGGCTTTCTGATGTCATCTGGCTGTAAAGGCCAAAAGCTGCATCAAAAATAGGGCAAGCCACTCTATCCCACCCCCTGATTTCCATTCGCTGCCCAGAAGTTAAGGATGTAAGGATGGTTGTATGAACTGGGCGGGGGGCACTTTTTATTTGCAGTCAGCATTGAACTGGCAAGTCTACCAGGAGCTCTTTTGCAGAGAACAGCTTCCGGGATATCAGTAAGCAGTGGCGTAGCGTGGGTTGTCAGCACCCGGGGCAAGGCAAGTAATTTGCGCCCCCTAACCCCTAACCTGCCGTCGCTGCCAGCTTCTTCTTGCTGCTGCCTGGGCTGGGCAGGTGTGGTTCTCTCCCACGCTCAGCGCTGCGCTGGGTGGCCGCTGCACTGTCCCTCCCCCAGATAGTCCCTCGCTCTCTCTCCACACCGCGTGCCTGGCACCCACCCCCTCCACAGTGGGCAGCGACCCGGCGGCTTGGATCGGATTCGCACAGCCAGCACTGCAGTGAGAGAGAGTGAGTGAGCCAGGTAGGGGCAGAGAGCTGCGAGCACCCCCCCCCAGATATTGCGCCTGGTGCGGCCGGCCCCCCCTGCACCCCCCACGCTACACCACTGTCAGTAAGTATATCATTCCTTGGAGAAAGGCCAAGCATGTTGGTGCATTGGGGAAGGGGGATAAATGCTATGGTCCATTCACCTGGCAGGAAGGTGCAGATCAGGCCCATTTGTCGAAGAATATCCACAGGGGCTGAATTGCTTCTCTATTCCTGAATCGGACCTCCCCCCCCCCCCATCCTCCAAATCTGCACTGTCCAACTTACCGGATCTGAGCCTGCCAGCCATTCCATCTGCCAGCAGAGCCTCCCTGCTCCGGTCCTGATGGGCTGGAAATACCGCAATCTATTTCCTTGGGACAGGAGCCCCTGAAACGGACACGTCACCAGGTGGACAAGGCTGGCGGCCTCCAAGGTGGCAGCTGCAGACAGAAGCCCCTGGGCTTGAAGAGAGCCAAGAGCTGCCCAGGCAGATGCACCCCCTCTGCCATGGGATGGGGGGGGCACAGAGAGGCCTTCTCCACCTGGCGAAGTCTCTCTGGGGCCTGCCTGCCTTGGCAGCTCCTCCTGGTTTTATGTTCCCCAAGCTGCTTTTGCTATTCCCCAAACTGTTTTTTCTGGGGCATCCAGAGGCAGCTTCTTGCTTGTTCATGCGGAGGACAGAGAGGGCTTTATCCACCTTTCCGATGATTTCTAGGCATGAGTTGGAGAGGTTTTTCTTTTGCGCTTCCACTTTCCCTGGCAAAACCCTCCGCTTACTGCTGAATCAGAACAAAGGACAGTCTGCATCAACCCTGATTGACGTTTCTTCCAATTTAGCAATAATGTGTTTTCCTGGGGAAAGTAACGAGCGAAAAGAAAAACATATCTGACCCTAGAAATTGTGGAAAAAACAGAAGTGTGGTGGAGACCCCATTTGCTGCCCTCTGGACCTGCCCACTGCTGGCAGATGCCCCCTCCCCAAGAAGATGGCAAGGGAAGGTGGTCCTGGGACTGGGAAAAGCTTCCCCATCCTTGCTCTCTGCCTAGCAGCCAGGATCATGACCCAGCAGATGTCTCCAGTAAAAAGCAAACTCATGGCAGGAACCTTGAAGGCAGAAAATCCCGGAGAAGATGACTTCAAGTTGTAGCTAAATCCCAGCCAGATTCCACAGAACCATAGAATAGTAAAGATGGAAGAGACCCCAAGTGGGTTCAAAGAGAGAGAGAAGAGATCGCTTGGATACCAGTATCCAAGTTTGGGGGCAAATACTGTTTGGTGAGAGAACCCCAGAAAAGATTTAAAATCACAAAACAGGTGGCAAAGTACAGCATGGAAGTATAGGCTGTTAGACCTTTAAGATATGCCCAAGGGAACTCCAAAATTGTTCCCTTTAAAAGTTCCTTCCAAAGTTTTCCTTTTTTGCCGGCATAGGGAAAGATCACATGTTAGGTCAGTTAACATATGGTTTTACTTACAAATTCTCCAAAGGTCAGATTCATGTGCTTTTCCACACATCGGTCAGAAAAGTTGCACAAGCAGTAAAAGGTAGCTTAGTGGCAGAAGTTCCTGAACTATTGGTCTAGGAACATAAAAGAGGCTGTGAGGCCCATGAGGCTGAGATGGAGCAACCAGCTCAGAGCTCCTTGCTAATGAATCTGCCGGTAGACTGGGGAGGAACAAAGGCTTGATTACCAAGGGTCATCCAGTTCAACCCCCTGCAATGCAGGAATCATATCCAAAAGACTCCCTGGCAGGTGACCATCCAACCTCCACTTCAAAAGCTCCAAGGAAAGAGAAGCCAGCACCCTCCCAGAGAGGGTCTTCCACCATTGAACAGCTCTTACCACCAGAAAGCTCTTCCTCAGGTTGGGGTCCATTGTTTGGGTCCTCCCCTCTGGAGCAACAGAAAACCAGCTTGCTCCACCTTCCCTGCGACAGCCCTTCAGAGAGCTGAAGGCAGCCTTTGGAAAGAGATCTTTGTCTTCAGCAGCTGGGAGTCAGGACAGTATTCCTAGCAAGAAGACGACACACCATTTCAAAAATAATTATGATTAATTGAATTTGCATACCACCCTTCAACCAAAGATCTCAGGGTGGTGCACAGCATTAAAATGGTTGCAAGACGGCACTAGATTGAGGGAAACCATGGCAGAAGATGGGGGGAACCAGGGAGAGGCACCTCGGTGGCACCTCTCCTCCCACCCCCCCACAGAGGCCATTGCTTTGGCCCTGGGAAATGAGGCTGCAACAGCCTCCCATTCCCGGCTCTTGGCTACGGAAGGTTCTTTTCCTCAGGTATCCCCCCCAGATCACCTGCCCCACACCCTTTGTGATGGCGCAAGGGGGAAGAGCTGGAGCAGCTCCTTGAGGCAGCTGGCAGCGGATGCAGCTGCAGATCAAGGAGGCCGCCCCAAGGCCAGGCCTCTCCGACTCTGTGTCCCTGTGATTTCTGGGTCTGAATTGCACTCACATTTCAATATGGGGAAATGGGGACTTGGTTTATCAAAGCAATCACTTGCCTATTAATCATGCTTCCTGTTTTTCCACACAAAATCTGCTCCAATAAAGGATGACCCTGGCCATCTTTTACTCACCAGATCCCGCTCTCAAGAAGGGAAACTGGCAACACAACTGGAAATGAATGCTGGGCATGACTAAGAGAATCAGGGAATGGTGGAGTTGGAAGGGACCCCGAGGGTCATCCAGTCCAACCCCCTGCAAGGCAGGAATCCCAACTGGAACATAACTGACAGGTGGCCATCCAACCTCCAGAGAAGGAGAGTCCACCACCCCCCAAGGGAGAGTGTCCCTGCTCTGCCCATTACTGCTTCACCAAGTCATCTCTGAGTGGGACATGAACGCTGGCAATTAGCACATCTTGGGAAGGCGAAGCCAAGTTGTTATCAAGAGCAAATCCAGCAAAGATATCCATCAACTTCCCCTGCTAGGGTACACAAATGAAACACAGGAGATAATCTCTGATGCAATGTAAACAAGGCCAACGACAAGCATTTAATTACTTTTTCATTCGTTTTTCGTGTCTCAATTAGTTTTAGTGCATGTATCTCTTCCAGCGGGATGCTCTTTATGAAAGAGGCTGGCACAATAAATGGGGGGCAGATAAGAAAGAGAGGCAGCTTGTCAGATGGATATTTTCTTAAGCTGCGAGAGATACCTGGAGTAGCATTTCCTTGAAGACTTTGCTTATTTCTCAGGCTGGCTAATGGATAGCAATTAAAGACGTGGGAGGCAGGCAGGAATATCTTCTTGCTTTTTCGAGGTAAATTGATGCCAAAGAATCATAACATCAAGCCCATTTGGAATTGGCGCATCGGAGTTAAATACCAATCCAAGATACAGAACGCTCTTTCAGGGTCACAGGTCAGAAGAATGCAGCTGGCAAGTGGGGATTTTCGAGTCCAGGAGCATCTATAAATGTTTCCTTTCTTTTCTTTGCATTAATGTGCAGAATCAATATTCACTGTTAAATATGCATGTTGAAGGTATCTTCTCGCACATAAAAATTGATCCTATTTTATCTCAAACATTTCTTTTAAAAAATGCAATTTTATATGTGGGGGGGGGATCACTGAATTCAGAGAAGTGCAAAATCCAAAAGAAGTTCTGATCTTTGTACTGATCTGGGATTCCTAAATGACTTTCTGAAGAATAAATTCTTCAGGCCCCCCACTTGCAAATTCTCTTTCTCTTTCCCATCTCTGTGTCCTGGCAAAAGCCTCGGAAAAGATCAAGAGGCTGGTAAAAAGAGTCTGCCGCCGTCAGCAACAACTTATTAGCCGGGCCAAGTTTGCAGTTTGTGATTGCAATCACAATCTCTCCTCTCTCCCTACGCAGGCAGGCAATATCTTGCATTCAGAAATGCATTAATCTAGCAGCAAAGGATTTAATGAGAGCCAACAGCCAGTGGATGAAAATTGAAAAATCCAAATGGTAAATAAGACGCGGCTTGTTAACAGTAAGAATAATTAACCACTGGAACAGCTTGCCCAAGGGGAGTGGGAGATTTATCTGCTCTAAACAAAACTTGGATGTCGTTCTGGAGATACACTCCTCTCAAAGGAAGACGCACGAGCTTCTGCTGTCGTGGAGCAATTTGCAGGAAAATCTTGGACTTCGTTCCTTCAGAGAGAAGGAACAGTCGAAAGGGTCAAGCAGAGGCATTTGAAAGCGCAATGAGAAAGGCATTTGCAATGAGAAAGAGAGCAAAGAGATTGCAGGTACTGAGTTTGCCAAAGTTAGAAGCAGAGGCCTAACATGAGAGCTTCTCAAACTTAAGTCCCCAGTTCTTGTTGGACTGCAACTCCTATAATCCCTGACCACTGGTCCTGCTAGCTAGGGATGATGGGAGTTGTAGTCCCAAAACATCTGGGAACCCAAGTTTGATAAACACTGCCCTACATTAGACTGAGCCTAGTGTCCTGATCAAGGAAAGTGATACTCTGACTCTATTCTGCCTTGGTCAGACCCTCACCGAGACTACTGTGTCCAGTTCTGGAAACCATAATTTCAGAAGGATGTTGACAAGCTGGAACATGCACAGAGGAGGGCAAATAGATGATCCAGTGTCTGGAAACCAAGCCTGATGAGGAACGGTTGGGCTGGGGATGTTTAGCCTGGGAAAGTGGAGACTGAGAGGAGATAGGAGAGCCAACTTCCAATATCTCAAATGCTGCCACATGGAAGAGAGAGCATGTTTGTTTTCTCCTGCTCTGGAGTGGAGGACTCGAGGCAATGGCTTCAAGTAGCAAGAAAGGAGATTCCGACTCAACATCAGGAAGACAGTAGAATCCTAGAACTTTAGAGTTGGAATGGACCCTTAGTCTCATCTAGTCCAACTCCATGCAATACAGGAATATGCAGCTATCCCATATGGGAATCAAACCTATGACCTTGGTGTTCTCAGCAGCATGCTCTAGCCAACTGGGCTATGCTGAAATATAAGAGCCATTTGACAGTGGAATGGTGTCCCTCAGGAGGTGGTGGACTCTCCTTCCTTGGGTCTTTTTAAGCAGAGGCTGGATGGCCATCTGTCAGGGATGCCTTAGCTGTGATTCCTGCATTGCAGGGGGTTGGACTAGATGACCCCTGGGGTCCCTTCCAACTCTATGGTTCTGTGATATGATTCCATGTACACAATAAAATTACAAGGCCCTGGGCAGTCCTCAGCTCAAAGACTGGTGGTTCCTGCAGCAGCATTAGTAGCACTAGCTGAGGAACATCAATCAGCATTGCATTTCAATAGGCATATAAATATTGTTGGTTAAACACAGCAAATAAATAAAATACAATTCCTGAGACAATGAAAGTGGGGTGCTTTGGACATTTCCATGTTCAATATCACCATCACCATCACCACCACATCTACCTTCCTCTCCTCTCTCTGCATGGCAGGGGGTTGGACTAGATGACTCTTGGTCAATTCTATAACTCTGCAATTCTATGCCTGTTGTTTTTGTCCGTGGAGTGGAAATGGCAGTGAGAGATTTTACTTTCTTGGGCTCCATGATCACTGCAGATGGTGACAGCAGTCACAAATTAAAAGACGTCTGCTTCTTGGGAGAAAAGCGATGACAAACCTAGACAGCATCTTAAAAAGCAGAGACATCACCTTGCCAACAAAGGTCCATAAAGCCATGGTTTTCCCAGTAGTGATGTGTGGAAGTGAGAGCTGGACCATAAAGAAGGCTGATCGCTGAAGAATTTATGCTTTTGAATTCTGGTGCTGGAGGAGACTCTTGAGAGTCCTATGGACTGCAAGAAGATCCAACCTCTCCATTCTGAAGGAAATCAGCCCTGAGTGCTCACTGGAAGGACAGATCCTGAAGCTGAGGCTCCAATACTTTGGCCACCTCAGGAGAAGAGAAGACTCCCTGGAAAAGACCCTGATGTTGGGAAAGATGGCGGGCACAAGGAGAAGGGGACGGAAGAGGACGAGATGGTTGGATGGTGTTCTCAAAGCTACCAGCACGAGTCTGTCCAAGCTGTGGGAGGCAGTGGAAGACAGGGGGGGCCTGGTGTGTTCTGGTCCAGGGGGTCATGAAGAGGCGGACACGACTAAATGACTAAACAACAGCAATAATTCTATGATTCTTTCCCAAAATGATGTTCGCCAGTCACCAGAAACAATCTCTTTCTGCTCCCCTCCACCAGTCCCTATGGAGACAGGGGCGGATCCTTCCTTTCGCTCCCCATATTGTGGGCTGCAAGGTCCGCATTTCTTCTGGAGAGTAAATCATACATCAATGGTGTTTACATAATTTATGACACTTTCCTGGTGGTTCCGATTCCACGTTCTTTTCTTGCATGGAAAAAGGATGACTTGATTGCCAGATATAATGGAAAGAAAATACCATTAATCTTCAAAATCGCCAGCCTTCCCGGAAAAGAGGCAAGAGTTTCTGGGGGCGGGGGCTGCAAGAGGGGGACGATTAACCATTGCAATTAATCTGGAGGGCCTGTCAACGGAGCATTGTCATTGATTAATTTCTCAAAACGCTCGTTAGCATGAAAAGGGCCACAAAATAAATAGACATGCAGGTCTACATGATCCAACTCTATCGGAAAGAGAAAAATGCAGAATTGGCCGGTGTTTGTTCATGCCGCAAAAAAAATCCTCTAGGAGAGGATAATTTTTACCAATTATGGAGCCCTTTTATCGGAGCCTGGATTAGTCATCCAAAGTTAAGTGGTTTAGAGTTACACTTGCTTTGAATCATGTCTCAAAATATGTGGTCCTAAGTGGAATAATCATCCTTTTTCTGGCTTCTTTTTTTAGTCTTCTCTTTTTTCCTTCGTTCTCCATGGCCCCTCCCCCCTCCCGCGATTGTATTGTTGTCCTTCCATTGTTTGGTAGGATTTGCATATTTCCTGGCATCCGCGTCTGGGCGCTCTTTGGTGATCCACCAGCCTGCAGTTTGGAAACATGCACAGCAAAATAAACATTTGTTTTGCTTAGGAAACATAACTGCTGCTTCCAGGGGAAGCCTCTCCCCCCCCCCAGCTGATAAGGCAGTGCTGGAACTATCAGAGGAGTTTCAGTGTGCTGCTTGCAAGAGGCTTGTCTACTCTTGCAGGCTGCGTAATGTTGTGTAATGTTGGAGAGGACTATCGAGGGCTGCGAGCCACCAATGCTTCTGAATGCCAGGGAGAACCCTGCTCTTGTGCTCAGATCCTGCTCTGGGCTTCCGATATTGGACATCCAGTTGGCACACCTCCATGACTCTCCATCTTTCACTCTGTTCAGCTCATTACAATGCATAGACCACTGGCGGATTGGGGCTCTCAAATTCCAGTGGCTCTAAAACTCGACGTCCCCGCCTCTCCCCCTCTGTTCTACAGCATTGTTTGGGCATCCCTTGCAGCGTGGCACCCAGTGGGACCACACCGGTGGCTCTCCCCAAAACACCTCTGCACATACCCATAATGCCACTGGTGGCAACTGCCTCCTGGGGGCAGCACAGGTGAAACGTGTGGGAATGTTCAGGGAGGCAGGAGAGGATATATTGTTTCTTCCTAACTGGTGCTAGCAAGTTCCTTTACTTAGCAGAGTTGTATATTCCCCTTTTAAACGCAGAGCGGGTAGCTGGTTGCAGGCTTGTTTAAGCTTCTCAATATAGATTCCTGGTAAGATCCCTTATTTCCCTCTTAAAAGAATAAACACGCCACAATCTTGTGTAAAGTATAGATAAGAAGTTTACTCACATTCTGTTCACAATTGGATCCCTGAAGGCAGACTTAGTTACAAAGTATATACATGTGGGTCTACCCCATATGGGGGTGGGGGGGTTAATCCCAGTGACTGCAGATTGGCACTCACTGCAGTTCACACGACGAAAGGAAGATGGAAAAAGAAGGGTTGAAAAGAAGGAAGTGTGCCAAGTGCCTTGTCCCTTTTGTTACTTGGACAGGTAAGGTCACGGCCACCTCTAGTCACATGCAAGAGGAAGGATGCTCCAGGCCAGGAGGAAACAGGAAGTTTTCAACTGGCTGGACCAAACATTCCTCCGCTTGTCCACTCTAGGAAAACAAGGAATGTTGTATTTGACTGCTACCTATGTATCACATCCCACAAACAGTGCCTCTCTCGCCTGTCTCAGAGTGGCCCAGTCTGCCTGCATGTTCTGGGTGCAATGCCCACTGAACCAGAACCCATTTCACCCCCTCAATGGGGGGATTTGCATCCCTCCTCCCTGAGTCCCTGGGATGCTGCTCTCTGGCTGCTAACTCCCTCCCCCCCCAAAAAAAATCAATACAAATTAGCAGTGATTTGTCAGAGGTTGATAAATGACTTCATGCTGAGGATCCCTGCTAATCCTCGGTCTCCGTCCTTGTCTGGTGGGTCAGCACAATTGCTTTTCCTTCAGATACTCCGTGTCAGGATTTTCCAGTGCAAATAATCTATGGGCTTCTTAAGGGATTAAGCAAATGACAGCAGGGACAGTCAGACGTCTTGCAGGCAGGGCAGGCAGGGAGGCAATTCTGGGCACCAGGGATTCCTCACAACCATCTTGGTTGCGGATGAGGTGATGGATGGAGATGGAGCCCCGCCCTGGAAAAGGACCAGCTGTGGGCCATTGCTTATCCATCTTCAGGTGGCAATGGTACGTGAGCGTGGGACAGCTATCTTGAAGGAAAAAGGGGGGTTGTAATATGATGACAATATCAACAACAACAACAACAATAATTTATTATTTGTACCCCGCCCATCTGGCTGGGTTTCCCCAGCCACTCTGGGCGGCTTCCACAAAGACCAAAAATACACTAAGATGTCACACATTAAAAACTTCCCTAAACAGGGCTGCCTTAAGATCTCTCCTGAATGTCAGGTGGTTGTTTATCTCTTTGACATCTGATGGGAGGGCGTTCCACAGGGCAGGCGCCACCACCGAGAAGGCCCTTTGTCTGGTTCCCTGTAACTTGGCTTCTTGCAGGGAGGGAACCACCAGAAGGCTCTTGGAGCTGGACCTCAGTGTCTGGGCAGAACGATGGGGGTGGAGACGCTCCTTCAGGTATACTGGGCCGAGACCATTTAGGGCTTTCAAGGTCAGCACCAACACTTTGAATTGTGCTCAGAAACATAATGGGAGCCAATGTAGGTCTTTCAAGACTGGTGTTATGTGGTCTCTGCGGCCGCTCCCAGTCACCAGTCTAGCTGCCGCATTCTGGATTAGTTGCAGTTTCCAGGTCACCTTCAAAGGTAGCCCCACGTAGAGCGCATTGCAGTAGTCCAAGCGAGAGATAACCAGAGCATGCACCACTCTGGCGAGACAGTCTGCAGGCAGGTAGGGTCTCAGCCTGTGCACCAGATGGAGCTGATAGACAGCTGCCCTGGACACAGAATGGACCTGCGCCTCCATGGACAGCTGTGAGTCCAAAATGACTCCCAGGCTGTGCACCTGGTCCTTCAGGGGCACAGTTACCCCATTCAGGACCAGGGAGTCCTCCACACCAGTCCGCCCCCTGTTCCCCAAAAACAGTACTTCTGTCTTGTCAGGATTCAGCCTCAAAATCACCTCTCTTTGCTGCACAAGGAGCTATAAATTTTGGTTCACTGCTGGATTCAACCCTGAGTCTGCATGCCCAGCTTTCTGTATATCACATTTTCTCTAACCAAAAAAGTCTCAAACACTGCAACCATTCTTCATCGGGGAGTTGCTCCATCCCCTTTTCTGAACCTTTTCCAACTCTGCAATCTCCTTTTTGAGGCAGCCAGTCCTGAGGTCTCTCATTTCGATCCCAGCTTGGGAGGCTCTGCCCACCTCAACCGACCACTACTTGTTCTCCCTGCTCTGGGATCCTGCGCAGGAGCTGCTTGGGCAAGAGGGCCCTCCGTGGCCAGTGGGCAGCCACTCCCTCCCCTGTGCCAGGGGCCAAGTGTCCACCCCATACTTTGGTCTGGAGTAATTTTGGGAAGGTGAGCAGGGCCCACTGCTGAGCGAGATGTCTGGCTGTGGCATTTCATATGATATTTTCATTTGCTGCTTCCTTGTTTTTTTTTATTTCATGAGATAAATATAGTCTCAATCTTAATGGTGTAGGCAACTATGTCATTTTATCATTTTGCTTTAGTTTTCTACTCTAAGGCAATTTGTGTGGGATCTATGATCCTGAAAAGGAGCATAGAAATGGCTTAAAGAAAGAAAGAAATTCTCAGAATATGTCATTGGGCCGGACACTTTTGAACCGTGTTGGAAAGGAACCATTTGCCATTCCTGCCTGCAATTAATCCCATACAGGGACGCGATTCATCTCTTTGTAATTGTCCCGGTGTATAAATGTTAATTACTTTTGAAAACAAATAGGAAAAGCTTTCCAAGAGAAACAAGGGCTCCTTCTGAAGTGAAGTTCTGACATAAATCTTCATTTATCCTGTCATTTTACCTTTGGATTTTTTATTAGATCCCACTGGCTGATTCAAAGTGAAAGACACATTACTCGCCCGCTTTACAAAGTCTGAGGCTTAAATTGAAAGATGCTCTGGCCATGAATATTTAAAGGCACCTTAAGAACAACAGCAGCATCGAAGAAAGAAAAACACCATTTTCTCCCTAATGTTGCTGGGGAATTTGCGCGGGGCGAAGCCCAGTGCTTCCAAGCCAGGGGAAGCAGTCAAACCATTGATAGGTGGAGAGAGAGGCCGGATCCTGGGGACAGCAGCTGTCAGGGAGAAAGGGGCCAGGATTTTAGCTCCGTTCACAAGGCCGAAAGTGTCCGCCACGGCTTCCTTTGTGATGTGCTTGCTCAAGGTGTGTGAAGATTGTAGATAGAAGGTGAGGAAATATTGATTAAATATTATCCTTCCTCACTCCCACTAGTGAGTCAGTAGCAGAGTGCATTCGCCTGTATATGGCAGGAAGCTAGTTGGTAGATTAAGGGATGCGGGTGGCGCTGTGAGTTAAACCACTGTGCCGCTTGGGCTTGCCAGTTGAAAGGTTGGCGGTTCGAATCCCCATGACGGGGTGAGCTCCCGTTGTTCGGTCCCTGCTCCTGCCAACCTAGCAGTTCGAAAGCACCTCAAAGTGCAAGTAGATAAATAGGTACAGCTCTGGTGGGAAGGTAAATGGCGTTTCCGTGCGCTGCAACAACAACAACAATTATTTGGTGCCTTGGATAGCCCTTACCAAGCTGCATGGACCAAAGTTCTGACTTGGCATTGGGCAGCATCCTCTGCCCAATGCAAGCCATGGGGGGGGGGCTCTTGTGCTCAGATCCGGTCAGCCGCTGTGAGAACAGGATGCTGGACTAGTTGGGCCACTGGACTGATCCAGAAGGCTCTTCTTGTTCTTAGCTTTTTCCAGGGAGTTTTCTGGGGACTCAGATTTCCTGACCAACTGCCCCCCACTCCATCCCTCCAACCTTCCCAATGGTGAGCTTACTCTCACGATGAGCCTTCCCAGCCCAACAGCCAGCCAAACCCCTGTCCCTCGTGAGGCCTCCTGACTCCCCTTGAGAAGGGCCTCCCTCCCCTCTCTCCCACTAATAATCTAGAAATGAGGGTGAAGCTGGTGGACTGTTTCTCTCTCTCTCTCTCTCTCTCTCTCTCTCTCTCTCTCTCTCTCTCTTTCCTCTTCTAGAAGGAATGTGGAGAAAACGAAGGTGTCAGCTCAGACATTGGGCTGACATTATTTATGAGCAGGGACAAAATCAAAAGCAATTTGGGCTTCGCTCGTAAATAAGCCCAGCATTGCTGACGTCGGTCTCCCTTCCCCTGCACCTCCCTGCCATCCCAAAGCTGACCTGCATGCCAATTTGGGGTCCTTGTCAGTGCTTCAGAACTTCTCCAGCGTTGGTCTTTCTCTGTCCCAATCCCCAGGATATCCAGGAGAGGGTCAAGGAGGTCTTAATTCTGCTAGCTGAGCATTTCTGAAGTTCTGTCAGAGGACTGTGACCCAACTAGTGTCATCTGGTCGAACCTCCTGCAGCGCAGGAATTCCAGCCAAAGCATCCCAGACAGATGGCCATCCAACCTCTGCTTCAAAACCTCCAGTGAAAGAAACTCCACTGTGGAGCAGCTCTCACCACCAGAAAGCTCTTCCCGGTGTTTAGATGGAACCTCCTTCCTTGTCGTTGGAACCTGTTAGTGTGGGTCCTCCCCTCTGGAGCAGCAAAAAACTACCTCGCTCCATCTTCCTTGCGAAAGGCCTTCAGGTATTTGAAGAGGACTCTCCTATCTTGTCTCAGCCTTCTCCTTGCCTCCAATCTGCCATGAAGCACTTGGGGGAGGTCTTGTTCAGCTGCCACTCGCTGAGCCAGGGGCCCCTCCATTATCACTGCATTGCAGAGGGTTGGACCAGATGACCCTTGGATGTCCCCACTGACTCCACAATTCTCTGGTTCTTCTTCCCAAACTCCCCACCCTCTGTGTCCCAGGAATGCAGCAGCAGCAGCAGCAGCAGCAGCAGCAGCAGCAGGCAGACTCCATGAGATAAATAAGGAAGGGGGTGGGGACGCCATCAGAGCAGCCCCCGTCCACCCCGGCACTCAGACTCGGCTGCCTCCGCCGCTGACAAATTGTTCAGTGGTTTATATGATGTTGTAATGCAAATGGGGAGCTATTTCTAAATCAGAGATTTGAGTAATATTCAGCATCCATTTGAATGGAGGCTCAGATGATAAAATGTCCTGGGGGGATGCCTTCTTGCAGGATTTTCTTTTGCTAAAAAATAAAATAAAATTCATAATCACACATTTTTAAGCAGGCTGTTGCTCCCTCTTTCTACTGCCATTTTCTGATTGCTAAATGAACGAAGCCTCATTATAAATATGCATAGGCTGTTTGTATTCAAGGACGGAGAGCGGAGACACCCAGAGGATGCTGGGACTTCTTCGCTCAGGAACTGTTGCTATCAAAGGGTTAAAAGAGTAGCAGAAACGCTCTAATCACTGAGCAGCTGGAGGTCATTAGGCTTCCAGGAACATGAGTCTGTATAAATAGTCCCCCTGTTTGTTTGTTCTTCCCCTTCTCCCGTTTGGGTGTGTGTTTTGCTGAGATGTGTGGTTCGTCGCCAGGGTTGTTTTTTGGTGTTTTGTAAATAAAACCTTATTTTTGATTTACAAACCGCATGCTCCAGGACTCCTTTTTGGGAAGATGCTGCCTCTCCTGCCCTTCTTAGCTGCTGCGTGAAATCCTCTGCCGTGGTGAGACTTTTAAAGAAGGAAGTGCACTGGGCATTTACATTAAACTAATTAAAGTTTAATGGGACAGGTTATGGTTGTTTGTACGTCAAGAAGGAGATAAGGAGAGCAGTTCAGAGTGATTTATGCAAGGACTGGAGTGAAGACAGAAGCGGTTGCTGACAACGAAAGCCTCCAAAGCAGCTTGAGTCCTGCAACGTGCCTAGAAAAGTTTTAAAGAGACACTGCGCAGTTTGTACTCGCTGGAAGACGTCTGATTCCTCAAGGAGCCACCTCAGCAGCTGGGAGACGGTCTACAGGTGTGTGAGTATCGTTCCTAAGCCCCAGGGAGGATGGCAGAGTCCCAGGAAAGTTTTACTGTCCCGTTTACGCGACTCAATGGGAAAAATTGGCAAGATTGGAAGGCTAGAGTAAGGGTTTGGTTGCAAGCAAAAGAGTTGTGGAGCTGTACTGAAGCACCGCCTTTACAGGCAGCTGCAGACGCGTCTGCAGAAGCCAAAGCAGCAGCAGCAGCTTCACAGAAACGCGACAGGAAAGCCCAAGGTCTACTAGTTTTGGCAGTGGGACCAGAGCAAATGCCTTATGTTTCTGAGTTAAAGAACACGCATGAGGTCTGGACGGTTCTGCAGCGGTTAAATTCCAGAAACACTGCGGGGGCCAAGATCCATGCTACAAGATGTTTGTTTGATTTACGTCTCCAACCGGGAGCATGTGTGAAAGAACATATTGCCAAAATGGTGTCTGCCTTTAATCAACTAAGACAGCTGGGCATTCCTTTCTCTATGGAGCAGCAGTCATACATATTGTTGTCTTCTCTTGATAAAAGCTATGAGACTCTAGCTCTAACTTTGGAAGCTATGCCTTCAACTGAATTAACCCTTGAATACATTTCTTCTCAGCTTGCGGATGAACAGGATAAAAGGCAAAGAGAAAGAGGTTTGTCTTTAAAGGGGAGTTATGCTGTGCCTAAGAGTGTTGATGCTGAGTTTGAGCACACAGTAAATGCTTTTGCAGCTAGACACTGTTTTCGCTGTGGTTCCCCTTCCCATCTAATCAGGAATTGCACACGTGAACCTGGTCAAGACAGCAACAAGGCCGTTACCCCTAGTTACCAGACAAGGAGTTCCAGGGGACGTCGAAGAAGAGGAGGAGGTCGTGGCTACTCCCACAGCACACAGCACATGGCTTCAGCAATGGCGTTGATGCAAGGGCGTGGCCAAGGCAGCAATCTACGCTGGTTGATCGACAGTGGTGCATCTCACCACCTGGTGGCGCCATCTAGTGTACGTTTGCAGAATTGCAGACATTTGCTAACCCCTAAAGTTGTGACAATGGCAGATTCAACTAAACGTTCCTTAGAGACTGTAGGCACAGTGATCTTAAATTGTTTGCAAACAGAAATTGATGCCTACGTGCTAAAGGGACTGAAGGGGTGTATTTTGTCTGTGTCAGAACTTGATAGAAATGGGTTTAAAACTGTGTTTGAAAATGGGGTTTGCACTATTTCAAAGAATAACGTATCTCTTTTGCAGGTGGAATGCAGAAATGGGTTATATTATTTTGAGACAAGTCCAGATGAAGTTGAACAGGTTCATGCTGGTTGTGTGAACACGCCTACCCATAATTCTTGTGTTCATTTATGGCACCGCCGTTTAGGGCATATTAATTTTCAGTATGTTAAAAGGCAACCTGAATTATCAGAAGGGTGCAAATTGAACAAATGTACTAAGTATTTGGATTGTACTGCATGCAAAAGTGCGAAGGTTCATAGATGCAGCTATCCCAGTTCAGATAGGAAATCTGACAAAGTATTCCAACTTGTGCATATGGACCTGTGTGGCCCAATGCCTGTTGCTAGCATGGGAGGTTCGAAGTATGCACTGTGTCTCTCGGATGACAAAACAAAGGTTACATGGTTTTTTCCTCTCAAAACAAAAGCAGATACTGCAGAAACAGTTAAAAATTGGGTTCATGCGGTAGAACTTGAATTCGGTACTAGAGTACTTGCTTTTCAGACAGACAGAGGGTCAGAATTTACCGGGTCTGTGTTGCAGAATTTCTTTAAGAAAAAGGGAATTAAGCATCGTCTGTCTACACCTTATTCCCCCCAAGAAGGAGGCGTGGCCGAACGTAAAAATAGGGTTCTGCAAGAGTTGGCAAACTCTATGTTGTTTGATGCTAAACTTCCTCAAAGTTACTGGGCGGAAGCCTGGCAGGCGGCTACTCATATTCTGAACCGAGTATATAATTCGGTAATTGATACTACGCCTTATTTTGCTTTATATGGGAAGAAGCCCAAAGTTAATTACTTTCGGGTGTTTGGATCTCAAGCCTATGTACTTATCCCAAAAGCGTTAAGGAAAAAGGGAAGTCCAAGGGCTAGGAAACTCATCTTTTGCGGGTACGAACCACATGCCAAATCTTGGAGGTTTGTGGACCCAGGTGGGGATACTACAAGAGTGGTCCTCAGTAGGAGCGCTGATTTTTGTGAGCAGTCCGGATGGACTCACTTACACGCTAACCCTGACATTTTGAGAGATGATTTAGGCATTCATGCTGAGAAAGAAAGTCCAGAGAGTGATGAGCCAGAAGGGGATGGTGCACACGGTTCAGATGCAGATTCTGATCAGGCACGAGGTTCTTCTCCTAAGGTAGAAAAGCCAGAATCTAGGAGTGCTCCAACTTCGCCAGTCAGTAGGCCTAGCAGACAGCAAAAGCAAAGCAGGTCACCTGCAACACCAAGCCCAAGGGAGGTATCTAAACGGAGGTCTTTATCCCTAGAGGCACGTCCAGACATAAAGTCTGAGACAGATTCTGACAGCCAACGGTCAGAGGGGGCACAAGAGGAGCAATTGCGCAGGTCAAAACGCGCCACGAAGGGCAAGCCGCCAGAGCGGTTTAAGGTGACAAGTGTATACGTAAATATGGCACAGTGTGAGCCAGAAAGCTATATGGAAGTACAACAGCTTCCAAGCTCAGAAGCCGTAAAGTGGCAGGAAGCAATGGAAAAAGAGATGGCTTCAATGAAGTCTCTCGGTGTGTTTACAAGTACAGAGCTTCCGAAAGGGCAACAAGCTGTAGGTTGTCGATGGGTATATCGTTTAAAGCCCACAACTACTGAAGAGTTGCAATATAAAGCCCGACTAGTTGCAAAAGGGTTTTCGCAGCGCAAAGGTGTTCACTATTCTCAAATCTATGCCCCTACTTCAAGATCGGAGTCATTAAGAATGCTTCTAGCCTCTTCAGCTAAGAAGGGAAATAAGCTGTTTCATTTTGATGTCAATGTGGCTTATTTAAATGCAGACTTACAGGAGGAAGTCTATATGACACCACCACCAGGTTTTGAAGGAGACAAGCCAAACCAGGTCTGGCGCCTACACAAATCCATTTATGGGTTGAAACAGTCCGCCCGTAATTGGAATTCCTGCTTAAACGATGCTCTAGAGAGCATGGGGTTCAGAAAGAGCGCAGCAGATGCATGTCTTTATCTAAAAGGCTCGGGATGTGAACAAGAAGCAGTTTTGATATTTGTTGACGATTTATTATACAGTGGAAAGGATGATAAACTTGCACAACAATTTGCCACAAAGCTTGGAGAAAGGTTTCAGATAAAATCACTAGGCAATGTATCTGTTTATCTAGGAGTTAAAATTCAGCAAGATGAAAATGGTAACTATTGGCTTAGCCAAGAAGCTAAAATCCAGCAGTTGCTGGAAAGGTTTAAAATGAACAACTGTGCTGGTGTTAAAACCCCAATGGAGTTAAGTTACACAAAGGATGCTCAAACTGAGCAAAAGGCAGAGTTCTGTAATCCCGGGGTTTACCAGTCAGCGATAGGCAGTCTACTCCACATTGCACAGTGGACTCGGCCCGATATAACATATGCTGTCAACATGCTGTGTAGACAAGCTGAAAAACCATCAATGCATGCTTGGCAAGGAGTAAAAAGAGTTTTAAGGTATCTCCAAACTACCAAAAGCTTTCGCTTAAAACTATCAGCAGAGGGCAGCACACAACTTGAATGTTGGGCCGACAGCAGTTGGGCAGATGCTGGACCAGATAGAAAATCAGTGTCAGGAATAGCGATAAAATTTGGAAATGCACTAATTGGTTGGAGATCAAGAAAACAATCACTTATAGCTTTAAGTTCAACTGAATCTGAGTTCAATGCGTTATCAGATATATGTAGAGAACTGGAATTTTATAAGCAACTGGTACAAGAATTGTTTGGAGAATGTTCCCTACCTATCAGAGTGTGGGAAGACAATCAACCTTGTATTAAACTAGCTAAATCAGGTCAATTCAAGGCGCACACAAAACACTTGGATATCCGTTATCAAAATGTATGCCAAAGTGTAAAACAAGGTTTAATTGAACTAAAGTATTGTCCAAGCCAAGAAAATCTCGCAGACGGTTTTACAAAAGCTTTGAGTCCGCAATCTCATAAATGTTTCTGTTCAGGTTTAAATTTGTATTAAGGTTGGTACAGCTCAGTGTTACGAGCGAGAGGGGGTGTTGCTATCAAAGGGTTAAAAGAGTAGCAGAAACGCTCTAATCACTGAGCAGCTGGAGGTCATTAGGCTTCCAGGAACATGAGTCTGTATAAATAGTCCCCCTGTTTGTTTGTTCTTCCCCTTCTCCCGTTTGGGTGTGTGTTTTGCTGAGATGTGTGGTTCGTCGCCAGGGTTGTTTTTTGGTGTTTTGTAAATAAACCTTATTTTTGATTTACAAACCGCGTGCTCCAGGACTTCTTTTGGGAAGATGCTGCCTCTCCTGCCCTTCTTAGCTGCTGCGCGAAATCCTCTGCCGTGGTGAGACTTTTAAAGAAGGAAGTGCACTGGGCATTTACATTAAACTAATTAAAGTTTAATGGGACAGGAACATTCCCCCCCCCACCAGCTAGGGGTGGGGGTGGGGAATGATCCTCAAGGAGGGTGGAAGGAGAAACCCAAGCCAAGATTCCAGGGAAGGAGCCATTCAGGGGGACATTCCCTGCTCTTTCTTTCTTTCTCCCCCCGCCCCATGCAATTAGTTCCGCTGGGCTGTTATTGAGTTTTTGTCCAATAAAGAGATTTGCACTCTGATTAGCAAAGGCTCCTCTTAGCCTGGAGGGAAATTGCTCTGTGCTTCAAAACTTTTTGTCCCACTGATGGGAACTCAGGGAGAGTGTGAATGCGCGGGTGGCTATAAACCCAGAGGAAGGGGAGCTGCGTTCATGTCCGGCCGGGATTTGCCACCAAATATGGCAGCCCTAAAAGAAGAATGGACCCCACCTGAAGTTCTATGTTTTCAGTAGGGGCACCACATTTTAAGGAGGAAACAGGCAGGCTGGAAGGTGTGCAGAGGAGGGTGACCAAGAAGGGTCTGGAGACCAGGACTTCAGAGGAACGGTAGAGGCAGTTGGGGGTGTTTAGCCTGGAGAAGAGGAGACTGAGAAATGACATGACAGCCATCTTCACCTGGAATAGAACCCTGTCTAATAATAATAATAATAATAATAATAATAATAATAATAATAATAATAATAATAAATTATTTATATCCTGCCTAACAACAGTAAAATAATACAACATTCTAAAATCAATTCATTATAAAATCAGTTCAAATGAAATTAATGGCAACTATTGGTTGCCATATCCACTCATGCTGCTGTGACCACCATAGCCTCCTCCATAACCTCCACTCAACTGCTGGTTAGCTGGACCACCGTAACTGGATTGGCTTCCTGCTAATGTGTTCGTGTTCCAATCTTGAACTACCCCTTCCATTTCCTTGACCACTGCTCCCATCGTTTGACTGCCATATGCACAACCACTTCTCCAGCTGTGGAATTCAAGAAGAGTTCTACACATCAGTGTTACATTTTTGCTTTGGATTTGGACATTGCAGCAACAGCATCCTCATGAGTAGCAAACTCAACATCTGCCTCTCCTGTTACCCGACCATCAGCCCAATTTCAATGTGTACTCTTGCAGGACTAAGAGGCGAGAAGAAATTGTAAACATCATTACAGCAACCCTGGAGAACCATTGCTACCAGTCAGTGTAGACAATATTGAACTGCTTGGACTAATGGTCAGACTCAGTAGAAAGCAGTTGCCTCTGTTCCCAATAAATAAGAAGATTTTTAAGGGGAGAGAGGAGTTGGGGTCTTCATGATACAACGTGGATGGCCTTAAAAGAGGATTCGACCAATTCCAGGATGAGAGATGGCCACCAATCTGGGACACTTTAGTTGTGATTCTTGCATCGCAAGGGGTTGGACTAGATGCCCCCTGGTGTCCCTTCCAACTCTACAATGCTATGGTTCTGTGAAATTTCTGAAGGGCTGTCACATGGAAGGTGAAGTAAGCTTGCTTTCTGCTGTTGCTCCGGAAGGGAGGAACCAAAGCAACAGATTAAAATTACAAGAAAGGAAGTCCTAACTCAAGATTAGGAAGAGCAGTTTGACAGAGGAACGGATGATCTGGGAAGACAGTGGACTCTCCTTGGCTGAGGGTTTTGAGGCCAAGGTAGTGTGGCCCTTTGACAGGGACTATTCAGCTGAGAAGAAGGCTGATCGCCAAAGAATTGATGCTTTTGAATTATGGTGCTGGAGGAGACTCTTGAGAGTCCCATGGACTGCAAGAAGATCAAACCTCTCCATTCTGAAGGAAATCAGCCCTGAGTGCTCACTGGAAGGACAGATCGTGAAGCTGAGGCTCCAAGACTTTGGAAGCCTCATGAGAAGAGAAGACTCCCTGGAAAAGACCCTGATGTTGGGAAAGATGGAGGGCACATGGAGAAGGGGACGATAGAGGACGAGATGGTGGGACAGTGTTCTCAAAGCTACCAGCATGAGTTTGACCAAACTGTGGGAGGCAGTGGAAGACAGGAGTGCCTGGCGTACTCTGGTCCATGGGGTCACGAAGAGTCGGACACGACTAAACAACAACAACAAAACATTCAGCTGAGAATCCTGCATTGCAGGGGGTTGGAATGGATTGACTCTAGGGATCCCTTCTAACCCTACAATTCTGTGATTATATGACCATCTATGGAACACCCCTTTCCAGTTCCTGTGGAACTGTGTGCATCTTCACATGACATCTTTGGCCCTCTCCACTTGCTGGTCCTCCAGTTCCTGGGGGCACCCAGCACAACCTTCCTTTGGGCTCATGGCCTCTGTGAACCTTTCCACCCAATCCAATCACATTGCAATGCCAGCAAAGAATCTGGCATCCTAATTTTTGCAGACAAAAAGAACAGCATAAACTATTGGAGGGCCCGTAGGGTTGCCATATTTTGAAGAGCAAAACAAACCAGGGCACATTTGCCGACTTCTACTTTTAACCAAGGAATGCTATGACGACTCTACTCATGAAAAAGAGGCTGTGTCCTGGTCAAAAGAGGACATATGGCAACCCTTCTAGAAGACACCTGTTTCCCACACCTCCAGGACACAGAGCCTTCCAGGCAACAACAATTTTATTCTCCCAGCGGACCGTAAATTGAGTGACCCTGTGTTGCCCTCTGCTAAAAACATCTCTGCGTCTAGACAGACTGCCACCCACGGCGCGACACTGCCCAGGCACCCTGGGTCAGATATCAAAGGCAGAAAATTATTATTTATGCACTTATTTACTTATGTATTAATATATGCTGTCCTTCTCTGGCTTTTCTGACCCAAAGGCTGGATACCAGCATAAAATAACAAGACATAATTGCATTAAGAGCTATGAGAGTTGCAGATGGGCAGATCAGTTCCATCTATCTCCAGGCTGATTCTCCCAGGCTTGGAGACTTCCAAATGACATCGCTTTGGGGTCCTGCTTTCAGGCCAAGAGAACCGATCTTCATCCTGTGCAGATGTGTTCCATGAGTCCACAGTGTGATGCAGCAGCAAAAAAAATCTAATGCTGCTCTGGGCTGCAAAAAAAAAAAGTCTCGTGTCCAGATCTAGCGAAGTAAGTCAAGGGAAGTTTTGTTGTTGTTTAGTCATTTAGTCATGTCCGCCTCTTTGTGACCCCCTGGACCTGAGCATGCCAGGCACTCCTGTCTTCCACTGCCTCCTGCAGTTTGGTCAAACTCATGCTGATAGCTTTGAGAACACTATCCAACCATCTCGTCCTCTGTCGTCCCCTTCTCCTTGCGCCCTCCATCTTTCCCAACATCAGGGTCTTTTCCAGGGAGTCTTCTCTTCTCATGAGGTGGACAAAGTACTGGAGCCTCAGCTTCAGGATCTGTCCTTCCAGTGAGCACTCAGGGCTGATTTCCTTCAGAATGGAGAGGTTTGATCTTCTTGCAGTCCATGGGACTCTCCAGAGTCTCCTCCAGCACCAGAATTCAAAAGCATCAATTCTTCGGTGATCAGCCTTCTTTAGGGTCCAGCTCTCACTTCCATACATCACTACTGGGAAAACCACAGCTTGAACTATACAGACCTTTGTTGGAAAGATGATGTCTCTGCTTTTTAAGTGGGAAGTATAGTCAGACCACAAGCTGGAAGGTGTGCAGAGAAGGGCAACCAAGATGATCCAGGGTCTGGAAACCAAGCCTGATGAGGAACAGTTGAAGGAGCTGGGGACGTTTAGGCTGGAAAAGAGGAGACCAAGAAGAGATATGAGAGCCATCTTCAGCAGGGGCGTCTTACCCATAGAGGCCAGTGGTACGGGGCACCAGGGCACCAAGTTCTGGAGGGCACCAGGGAAGAGGCAGAGACAGGACGTGGTGCCTCCTGGCATCAGCTCACCACCTTCGCCAGCTTCCGCCATGCCACGCTGAAGCAGCACCACGCCCGGAGCCTCCATCTGCCGTGGCCACCGCGGCACAAAGCAGCCAGCTGAGCTGGGAGGTGCTGCGTCCAGCCTCCGCCTCTTCCCAGCTGGAGAAGCTGCCCTCCAGCCACTGCCCACCTCCTCCAGGCCCACTGGCAGCGCCATCCTCCCTAAAAAAGGTGGACAACTCTGGGAAATGGGGCAGGGGGGTGCTGGAGGGAGCTTTGCACCAGGGCGCTGGATATGCTTAAGAATGCCCCGATCTTCCGATATCTCAAGGGCTGTCACATGGAAGAAGGAACAAGCTTATTTTCTCCCGTTGAAGGGGGAGGACCCAAATCAACGGGTTCTGACAAAACATGAAGGAAGAACTTTTTGGTGGTAAGGGCTGTTTGACAGTGGATCGGACTGAAGGCGGTGGTCTCTCCTTCTCCCGGGGCTTTTAAACAGAGCTTGGGTGGTCATCTGTCTGGGATTCCTGCATTTCAGAGTGTTGGGCATGATGACCCTTGGGGTTCCTTCCACTTCTGCCGTTCTTAGATTCTGTGGTTTTATATTAACAAGAGCTCCCAGCCAGCTCTTGCACCAGAGGTCTGTGGTCTGGACTGTGTCATGTCACACGCATATGCGCCCCTTTCCACGCAAGCAGTTGGACTTGAGAACATTTTGCTGCAGCTGTGCAAAGGCATCAATATCTCCTCCACTTTGCCGCTGGGCTACATCGCCTGCCGCACACTCCTGATCAAGCAGGCCAGCTGGCCGGTGTTGGGAAGGAAAGCATCAGTCGCAGAATACATTGCATGGCAGGCAGGCAGCAGAGCAGAGCTCAGGTAGAGGCCATCTCCCAGGAAGGCTCTTGGCAGAGGGGTTGGCACAGCAAACTGGCGTATAATTAGCAGGAAGCCAAAGGGTTCAAGCTTAGTGTCTATTAGCCTGCAGCCTGGCAAGCAGCTCCTCCAGGTTGTTGAAGCTGAAAGGCTGGGCGGCTGTTTGGTTCAGCAGCTTTCCTGGTGCTTCAAGGTGTGGCCACCCTCCCTGATCCTCTGGAATTCAATTGCCATTCTTTCCAGACCCTCCTTGGGGGTTTGTGCCCAGGCAAGGACTGCGTGATGGTTACATCTCAACAACTCAAGGGATTGATCTGGATGGACTCTTGCCTTGCTAGGCGTGATGCTGCTAGACACATTGCCAGACGCCATATTTCTGAGAAGAGCATGGAGACAGAGTGTGGCACGGCACA
Organism: Podarcis melisellensis; assembly: GCF_964234715.1. Lineage (NCBI taxonomy): Eukaryota > Metazoa > Chordata > Lepidosauria > Squamata > Lacertidae > Podarcis > Podarcis melisellensis. Next base: position 460,654 of record NC_138528.1, on the reverse strand, counting down.
GAGGAACGTTTTCTCTCTCGTAAGAGTGGAACTGGTGGGAATCAAATGAAGCTGAAGGGCAGAGAAAAGACAGTCCTTCCCACAGTCCAGAGGTGGACTGTGGAACTCCCTGCCACAGGAATCAGTGGTGGCCACCAACCTGGATAGATTTAAAAGTTTAGACAACTTCACAGAGGAAGAGAGGGCTATTGGGGCTACTTCCCAAGATGGCTCGGTTCTGGTAGTTGTTTATCTCTTTGGCATCTGATGGGAGGGTGTTCCACAGGGCGGGTGCCACTACCGAGAAGGCCCTCTGCCTGGTTCCCTGCAACCTCGCTTCTCACAGGGGGGGAACAACCAGAAGGCCCTTGGCGCTGGACCTCAGTGTCTGGGCAGAACGATGGGGGTGGAGATGCTCCTTCAGGTCTACTGGACCGAGGCCATTTAGGGCTTTCAAGGTCAGCACCAACACTTTGAATTGTGCTCGGAAACGGACTGGGATGGCCAACATTTGCCCCCAGCTGTTTTTTCCACCCCCAGGGAACTGTGCCCTGTTTCTTATCCCCTTCCCTTCTTCTCCCATAAACTGAAAGCCTCCAGGCGCCGGTTTTAAGATAAATTAAAATAAAAAATACACTTCTGGATTGGCAGAGAGAGGGGGAGGGAGGGAGGGAGAGAGAGACTTTCCAGACAAAGGCTCCGACCCTCCAATAACATTACAAGTCATCAGCAGTGGTGTCCTGTAACCGCACTTATTTATCTCGGCGCATCAAATGATGCCAATACATAAAACGGGAATATTAGTCTATGATGTAATAAATTAGGTGTCTGTGGGACGCTGCTTCAGCGTGGTACATGCATCACCGCAGTGGTGTTACGGTTGTGACACATTTACTGGAGTTTTAACTCTAATAAACTGCTCCGTATGTTTGTGATCTGAATATTTGGTGTCGTTTGCTGTAGTCAAGTCCTGCTTTATGTCAAAATCCATACAGGACCTTTATTAGGATTTATACGGGAACATTTGTTCATTTTTGGAGGGGCTGGCAGCTTCGAGATCAGAATACAAGGGTGATAAAATGAGAAATGGAAATGGGGGGGGGGAGGACTTTCTTCTCATCGGCTGTTAAGATATGATCTTGCCTCTCCCCCCCTCCTATATATATATATATATATATATATATATATATATATATATATATATATATGCTTTCGTAGATTTTCACGGGTACAGGAATGCAGGTTTTGGTGTCCTCGGGTGTCTTCCCGTGTAAAAGTTGGGGTGTCTAGGCGACGTTTCGACGAGGTCTCACTCGTCATCTTCAGGCTGGTGCTTTCGGCTTCTTGTTACTGGAACAGAGCAGGATCTCAGTGTTTGAGTTCCTATAAATACTGTTGAGGGGGTGTGGTGTATAGCCTCCAATGTTCTGGGCAGAGAGGAAGTTCCCAGGCTAGTGTGCCTTTTCTTCTTTTGTTCCTTAATTACTTGAGGGATATCTTGAGTGATTTCTTGAGTGATATCCTGAGTACCACTTAGGTGGGTCATTAGGTGTGGATTAGTTGCTAAAGTCTTTGTGTCTTGACCTCTTGAACTTTGTGAAGAGTTTTTCTGAGAAGATGGCTGTACTGCACTTAGTTGTGCTCTGGCTTGGCTTCGTGTATAGGGGCGAGCTGTGGTTTTGTGGCCTGTGTCAGCCAGATCTGTGTAGGGATTGCAGGGGGGTGCAGCATCCGGAGGTGCCACCATGGTTTGGCTACTGGATGGTGTCTGTAATTTATCTGTGGAGAGGGTCTGGGTTTGGGTCTGGTGTGGTTGATTGGTGATGGCGTTCTGTGTGCCTCTGGATCTGGTGTCAGTTTTTGTGGGGAGGGCTAATTTCCAGATGTCTGGCAAGCGGGATGTGTCGTCAATAGCTTCTCTGGGTGTTATTTATAAGTTCAGGACAGGGAAATCAAGAGTGCTGAGGGGAATCTTTCAAACTGGAGCACCGCAATGGGGAGAAGGTTAAATGAACAGACTGCACAAGAATTGGAAGCGAGACGTATCCCAATCCCTACCCACATTGTCCTTGCTTAGGATGGTGTGAATCAGAGAAAGGCAGAGTTGGAAGGGACCCCAGTGGTCCTCTAGTCCACCCCCTGCAAGGCAGGAGTCTATGGTGTCTACCTGACTTCCACACAGGTGGATGAGTCTGGCACCATCACGTCTAAGTCAAGCCCTTGAATTTTCAAGATGCTTATACAGTGGTACCTTGGTTCTCAAACTTAATCCGGAAGTCCATTCCAAAACCAAAGTGTTCCAAAACCAAGGTGCGCTATCCCATAGAAAGTAATGCAAATCTGTTCCAGACTTTTAAAAACAACCCCTAAAACAGCAATTTAACCTGAATTTTCCTATCTAACGAGACCATTGATCCAGAAAATGAAAGCAATAGCCAATGTATTGTACTATAAAATAAATAAGACAGTATTATATAGATGATAAAAATTTTTTTAAAAAAGTTCTTACCTGCACTGATGATAGTCATTGTTTGGATGGGGGTTTTTTTATCCATTTCCACAGTCACACAATCAATCAATCAGTAGCTGAACTGGGTTCCACACAGTCAGAAAAACAAATTAATCGAAAATGCCTCGAAAACAAAAATGCAAAATAAATAACAAAAGCGCCAAACTTAATCCATTCTGGAAGCCCATTTGACTTCCGAAATGTTCCAAAACCAAGGCACAGTTTCTCCTTGGTGCAGGTGCCCCAGAAACAATAGCCGACAGCCACATCGGATGTTTGGCTTCCGAAAAACATTCGAAAACTGGAACACTTACTTCCGGGTTTTCGGAGTTTGAGAACCAAGGCATTTGAGAACCAAGGTACCACCGTAGAATTGTGGAACTGCAGAGATCAAAGCACCTCAGTGGGTCATCTAGTCAAGAAGAATGCTAAAGCATCGCTGACAAGTGGCCACCCAAACCCCCCACCATCAGCGAAGGAGAGTCTAGCACTTTCTGAGGCTGAGCCCTTACTGTCAGAAGGACTGGAATCTCCATTCTTATCATCTGAATCCATTTGCTCAGGTCGGGTCCTCTGGAGAAGGAGAGAGAAACACGCTCCCTCTTCCATGTGGCAGCCCTTCAGATATTCGAAGGTGGCAATATAAAGGAAAGCCAGACAGAACAACCTTTGGGTGTCCCTTGGTCTACAACTTCAGTGTGGCAACTGGGCAGGGATGATGGTGGGGGCTGTTTCTGAACCACCAGAGGCCGGCTGTGTCTCCCACCCAGAATGGTGGCTCCGGGATGGACTACTGCATTGTGGTGTCTATGGGGCAGGACCTGAGACTTGCCCAGAAACTGCTGCAAAATGCTCAGCTGCTCACTGGGGCAGAATGGGATCCTGCTTGTGGGGTTTCCCCCAGGCACCTGGTGGTCTGCTTCTGTGAGAACGGGATGCTGGACTAGTGAAAGGGTCTCCTTGGGCCTGATCCAGCAGTCTCCTCTGATGCTCGGATGCTCTTTGCTTCCTTTTCTTCCAGGGCTGAGAGGGCCGTGAACTGCAATGCTCTGGAGAGACAGCATTGGCAGGAGGCGAGAGAAGCCGTTAAAGGGCCGGGGGGGGCAGGGGGAGGAGGGTTGAGACGCCTGCATTTGTGTTTGCTGTTAAAACTGCAAGCACCTAATTTGTAGCGCAGCAAAGCTGGAGGTGTAGGAATCTGCTAAAATATTACCACAGGAGACTCATTAGGGAAAGGACGGACTGGGCTGGCATCTGATTTCATTACGGAATAAGTCAAACTTTGCAGGATCTGCCTCCAACTTGGCTGGGCCTGGGAAGCTGCTGACTCATCTTAATCAGGGTTTTGCAAACACCAGCGCAGAGACACACAGACACACACATTTTAATATTTAAATTGCAACATGCAAATATGCTGGAGTACACGAATCGTCCGCTTCATCCTCTGTGGCAATAATCGCCAGCAATAAAACTTCGCTGACTCAAGAGGTCAAACTATTGGGGGGGGGAGGGTCCTGCGCCGCTGTCTCTGCCAGGAGGAGCTGCTCTTGGGAGGGGGGTGCTGGGGGGCAGGCGGGAACAAAAGCAAATCCCACGCTAGGGATCATCGGTGAAGGAATTGGAAATAAAACCGCCAGCAGCAGCATGCTGTTGTGTAAAAATATATTTCAGAGTTTGAAAAGGGTTGGAAAAGGGTCACTCAAGTGATTGAGGGGGTGGACTGAGGAAAGGTGGCAGCATTTGGGACTTCTTTTTGAAAAAGTCCCTGAACTGCGGGAGGAAGAGCTTTCTTCCATCTGTCCTGAATCTTCCACCGTTCAGCTTCATTGGATCTCCAGTGGTGCTGGCATTGTGAGAGACTGTAGGGAGGAAAGCTGTTCTCTGCCCACTTTCTCCAGGCCAGGCATCATCGGATAAACATCTCTCATGTCCCCTCTTCCTCACCCTTCCTTGAAACTGAAAAGGTCCCAATCTTCCTTACGTTTGTCATAGAGAGAAACCAGATGTCTCAAACAAAGATGTGCTCTTCCAAACCCACCTTCGGAGCATGGTCTCACTCCTGTTTCAGTGACGCTCATGCTGGCATGGTCGTGTTTGCAGAAGGGAAGATGGCAGGATCCCTGAGGACAGGCTCTGCGGGGAACTCTGTGGGGAACCAGGACTGTTGGCAGACCAAAGATTTCTGCAGATATGACATGAAAGCTGGCGACATCAACCCTGCCATGTGGAAATCCCCTGCAGACGACCGCAGTGCCTGGAAGTGACAGTCAGGTTGGGCGTCCACAGCAGTGACCAGAGGAGGAATGACCCCTGGGAGGAGCGCAGAGAGAAGAAACGCCCTGGTGCATCTGCAGCAGCACAACCGGACGCCTTCATCTGCCCCCGCTGCTGCCCCAGCAAGCGCTGGTACTTCTCCAATGGTTTGACTTCGCCCCCAAAAGCGCACTCCTCCATTGTGCCCCAAGACAGACAGATGCCCACCAACCAGCTTGCCTTGTTTTGTTTGTTAAGGTATTTTTATTAAAGATTTCTTTAATGTCTCGGAGGGGGCCGTGGTGCATGGGGGTGGGGTAGGGGTGGCAATGCTTCTGTTCTACTTAATGTATGTGTGGGGTTTTGTGTATGTGTGGGGTGGGGTTTTTTGCGGGTTCTCTTTGCTATTCGCTTGTGTTCCTTTGGAGGTGAGAGAGGTTGGGGTTGGCCATGGGTGTGGCTGTTTGCTTGTAATTGAACTTTGTTTTCATGTGTGAGTGGGTGGGTGGGTGTTTTGGATCAGGTTAGCCATATTGATCCATATGCTGTTGATGGATTCTTGTCTTGTTGGGCTGTGTATGTGATAAAGGGGAGCCATACCAGGGTGAAGGGGTCTTCTTCTATTTGTCCCCATGTTAGTTTCAGTTTATTGGTTACTTTTTTGAGTAACCAGCATGCCTTGTTCAGTCTCTGGCTATGATGAGTTGCCACTCTGACCCTGTCGCCAACCGACCATCTTTCTGGTGCCTTCTTGCAGTTTGCCCTGGCTCTAGATTCAGGTAAGTAGCCGTGTTGGTCTGATGCAGTAGAAATATATAAAAAATAAAAATAAATTGTCCCCAGTAGCCCCTTAGAGACCATCTAAGTTTGTTCTTGGTGCACACAAAAGCTCATACCAAGAACAAACTTAGTTGGTCTCTAAGGTGCTACTGGACAATTATTATTATTATTATTATTATTATTATTATTATTATTATTATTATTATTATTATTATTATTATTTCCTCTGGCTGTTTGCATCAGGAGTGCCACCAGCTCAGCAGGTTTCACTCTAGGGCTGCCCTTGGGGAGCAAAGGTTCCTGTCTGAGAGAGATGTGGGGGTAACCTGGAGCAAGCACAGCCTCTGTGGGATCGCCTTTCCTTGGCCCCAAACACACTTTGCAACATTTGAAGGCGCCTTCTGACAAAGTCAGACCATTGGTGCAAGCAGCTCAGTATTGTCTCCCATGACTCTCCAGAATTACCATCTGAGATTTAACCTGGGACCTTCTTCAGGCAGAACAGATGCTCTGACGCTGAGCTGCGGCCCTTCTCTGTCCCTCTTCAGAAACACCATCGGACCCAGCAGACTGAGGCTGGCTGAGTTCTAGGCCAGACTCCTGGAATCCCCAAGGGAGAAATGCAAGGATATTATTAAGCAAGAGAAAAACTTTGATTCGGGGAAAATAGGACATAAAGTCAGCCATAAAAGAAAATGATGTGAAGCCCTTTCTCACCAATTATGCTCCTGGATGAGAAACTGAACTCTACGGGGGGGGGGAGGGAATATTTACACTCCAGCCCCCTGGGTGGAGGCTCCACAGGCTGGCTGCCCTTAGAGGATTCTTCCCATAAGCAAGAGCATGGCAGGTCCTTTGGGGCTCTCTTCTGCTAGCAAGGGTCAGAGGAGGCAAAGCTTCAAATGCAACAGACAGAGCCTGTTGTGGGGAGGGAATTGTAGAATTGGAAGGGACCCTGAGTGTCATATAATTCAATCCCCTGCAATGCAGGAATCTTTCGCTCAATGTTCCCACGACCTGGAGATTCAGAGTCTTGTGCTGTACCAACAGAGTCAGGTTAGTATCCTGGATCATGGCCGCATTCTGTGTGTACAGATGTTCATGTTAGAGCAAGTCATTTTGCTGGGCTAGATGGGCTCCTGACCAGCTCCAGCAGAGCCTTTTTATCTTCTCAGTTTCTGGAAGGAAACTGGGCTTTTGATTAGGAAGCCGCTCTCCTCTCTAGCATCGTCGTCTAAGTGGACACAGCAAATTGCCCAGATCCCCACGGACTTCAGGTGCTGGAGGACCCCAAGGGCTGCCTCTGCTTCTGCCTCCAGCTCACAGGCTCCTCCAAAATCTGAAGTTGAGGGAAAGGGAAAGGACCGAATCTGTACGCAGAGCACACTGTGCCTTGTTTGACAAGATCAATTGATTGTAGCAGAAGGCAGGAGCGGGGCCAGTGTAAAACAAGCTCCCATTGATCGCGGGAACAGAGCTGGCTTCCTGGAGAATTTCAAGTAGCCTCAGGTCCAGAAGACGGAGCCGGAATCATCTCTAGAACTGGAGGGAGCCCCAAGTCCTGGAAAACCTTTGCTGGCCTTCTTGCACTCTGCAGCTGCCTGGCCAGGTAATGCTCTCAGGTGTGGGTGTGCTGGAGGCAGAAGGATATTTAGCCAGATATGTAGGAAATCTGGCTTGACAGAAGCATGTGTGGAAAAGGATCTCCAGGTCTTTGTGGACCACAAGCTTAACATGAGTCAACAGTGAGGTGCAGCAGCAAAAGAAGCTAACACTATTCTAGGCTGTATCAACAGAAGGGTCCCAATCAAGGGAAGGTAGAGTCCCACTCTTCTGCCTTGGTCAGACCACAATTCTGGGCACCACAATTTAAGAAGCATGTTGACAAGCTTTAGCTGAGATTCCTGCATTGCAGGGGAACGTGTGCACTCCTCCTCCTCCTTTTTCTTCTTCTTATCGTGGAATCATAGAATGGGAGAGTTGGAAGGACTCTGAGGGTCTTCTGGTCTGACTCCCTGAAATTGAGGAGTGTGTACAGAGCAGGGCGACTAAGTTGATCAAGGGTCTGGAAACCAAGCCTTATGAGGAACAGTTGAGGGAGTTGGGAGTGTTTAGCCTCAAAAAGAGGAGAGGAGATAGGAGAGCCATCTTCAGATCTCCAGGGCTGCCACATGGAAGAGGGAGCAAGCTTGTTTTCTCCTGCTCTGGAGGGTAGGATTTGAACCCATGGCTTCAAGTTACAAGAAAGGAGATTCCAACTAAATATCAGGAGAAACTTCCAGGCAGTAAGAGCTGTGGAACAGTCTCCCTCAGGAGATGGTGGACCCTCCTTCCTTGGAGATTTTTAAGCAGAGGTTGGATGGCCATCTGTCCTGGATATTTGAGTGGAGATCCCTGTATTGCAGGGAGTTAGACTAGATTGCCCTTCGGAAGCCTTGCAATTCCACAGTTTTATGATTCTAAGGCCTGCTCACTGGGCTCAGCGGTTCCAAGAATGAACACCTGCAGAGGAGTTGAACTCCACTCGGATCAGCCCTCCAAGAACACTCACTTCTTTGAGTGTCGCTTTCAAAGGGAGCCTTGTTTTCCAATCCCTCCAGGGCCTGTGGCAGCAGCTGGTGCCCCCCCCCCCATGCAGGATCTCAATTGAAGCGCTGCAACCATTGCAGGAGGGTCCTTCATTGGAGGGGCTGCTTCTGGAGTGGCAGCGTCTGGGGGGTTCTGCATCAGAAACCTCAGCCGTAATTGAGCATTCACATTTCAGAGCAGAGATATTTGCTGCTTCTCTACACATTTTGGGGCTTCCCCTCCCCAGAGGAGGAGAAATCTCCTCTCCTCTCTTGTTTCTTAGAGGAGGAAAAAATATTGCTTTTGTTGAAAATTTACAGCTAACAGACTTTTTTCCCCCTCCAGGAAGATGAAATGTTAGTTTTTGCTGCGTATTTTGGAGGGGGAAAAATCAATAGTGTAATGAAATAGAAATAAAATAAATCCCCTCTCTGCCTTGTCCTCAGAGAAGATGGAAAGGCACCAGGCACCGAGGGGGGAGGGAGTTAATCTGCACCCTGGGGAGCTGGTGTGTGTTTGCATAAGACGGAAGGGATTGCAATCCTTTCCCATATTCCAAAAGCACGTCTATTTTAGGGTCTCTAATTTGGGCTGAGGGAGGGGCCATGGCTGCAGATGCTGCAAAGGAGGCGGCAGGCTCAGCTCTGGCACCAGGATGGATGGGCCCCTGGCGCAGGGCATGCAAGCGCTGTCCTCCTGCCATTGATCAGGCCGGCTCTGGGGCTGCGCAGCTGAATCCTAATGGAGAAGAGAGCCAGCGGGGCGACGGCAGGCAGGGGCTGAGCAGGGCCTGGGGGTGGCATCCCTTTCAGCCACGAGGGCAGCTGTCCTGGCCCTCAGCTGGACCAACAACGACAAGAGACCAGATTTTAATTCTTGATTGGCAAAGCCAAGCCTGGCCCACCCATGAGGCAGCAGACTGAGTGTTTGTTGTACACAGGTTGCACAATGACAATAAAGGTATTATTATTATTATTATTATTATTATTATTATTATTAGCTGCTTCAGGCAGCAGGGTCCCCCAGGGCAGCACATCCCAATGTTCACCTTTCTTTCCTCAGCACTTGTTACTGACAGAGATGTTCCCTGTGTGGTGCCAGTGCAGTGTAGTGGTTAAGAGCGGTCGTCTCATAATCTGGTGAACCGGGTTCGCTTCCCTGCTCCTCCACCTGCAGCTGCTGGGTGACCTTCGGCCAGTCACACTTCTTTGAAGTCTCTCAGCCCCACTCACCTTGTGGGGCAGGAAGGGAAAGGAGAATGTTAGCCACTTTAAGTCTCCTTCGGGTAGTGATAAAACAGGAAATAAAATCCAAACTCTTCTTCTTCTTCCCTTACCCCTGGTGGAGAGGGCAGCACCACTAGGGGATCTGCCACAGGTGCCAACATGTCTTGGGCTGCCTCTGGGTGAAGCACTTGCGGACATCAGCTCCTGACAGGCAAACCCCTGGGCTGATGTGTGGTTCACTCAAGCACCCATGGGCTCCTCCTCAGTGGTTCCTCTTAGGTCTCCGCTGCTCCAAGCCCCTCCAGCAGGGAGACTATGGGGGTTTCCCAGGGGATTATGTGTGGAAATGTTCAGGGAGGCAGGAGAGGCTATATTGTTTATTAATATCCTTCCTAACTTGCACTAGCAAGTTCTATAACTTAGCAGAGTTTTACATTCCCCTTTTAAACGCACAGTGGGTAGCTGGTTGCAGGCTTGTGTAAGTTCCCTTATATCCCTCTTAAAAGAGTAAACACAGCACAATCTTGTGTAAGGTATATAAAAGTAGTTTACTCACATTCTGTTCACAGTTGGATCCCAGAAGGCAGACTTAGTTACAAATATGTACGTGTGGATCTAGCACATATGTGGGGTTAATCCCAGTGACTGCAAACTGGCACTCACTGCAGTTCACACAACAAAAGGAAGATGGAAAAGAGGGAGGAGAGCTGTGTGCCTTGTGCTTTTGTTACCTGCACAGGTAAGGTCATGCCCACCTCTAGCCACATGCGAGAGAAGAAGAAGAGTTTGGATTTCATATCCCGTTTTATCACTACCCGAAGGAGTCTCCAAGCAGCTAACATTCTCCTTTCCCTTCCTCCCCCACAACAAACACTCTGTGAGGTGAGTGGGGCTGAGAGACCTCAGAGAAGTGTGACTGGCCCAAGGTCACCCAGCAGCTGCAGGTGGAGGAGCGGAGACGCGAAGCCGGTTCTCCAGATTACGAGTCTACCGCTCTTAACCACTACACCACACTGGTATTTTCCAGCCCAGGAGGAAACAGGAAGTTCTGACTGGCTGGACCAAACATCCCCTTGCATGTCCACTCTAGGAAAACAAGGAATGTTGTACTTGACTGCTCCTTATGTGTCACATCTCACATTATGAAGACTCGGCCCCCTCCAGGGATTCTGAAGCCTCTCTAGGCACCTACCTCTCTCCTGCTTGCTCTGGCTGCCCAGCCTCCTGCTCCCAGTCCTTTTCTCCCTCATCTGCTGCAGCTGCCTCATGAGTTGCACCCAGCCCCACCAACCACTAGCTCCTTCCCTTGGATCATCCTCCTCCCTCCCTCCCTCCCACACCTCTGCCCCCCATTCCTTGGGCTGCTTCCATTCCCTGACAGCAGGAAGCTCTCTAGCAAGAAAGGACCCCATTGGGTCTGGAAACCAAGCCTTGTGAGGAATGGTTGAGGGATCTGAGGATGTTTAGCCTGGAAAAGAGGAGACTGAGGGGAGATATGAGAGACATCTTGAACTATCTGAAGGGCAGTCACATGCACGATTGAGCCAACTTGTTTTCTTCTGCTCTGGAAGGCAGGAACAAACCAATGGATTCAAGTTACAAGGAAGGAGATTCCCACTAAACAGGCGGAAGAATTTTCTGCTGGCAAGTGCTGTTAGACAGGGGACCGGGGGACCTCAGAAGATGCTGGACTCTGCTCCTTGGAGGTTTTTAAGCAGGTGTAGGATTCTTCAGTTGTGATTTCTGCCTTCAGGGGGTTGGACTAGATGATCCTTGGAATCCCTTCCATGACTTCGTGATGTGATGGCCCCCAACTTACATGGCTTTCAAAGAGGCTCAGACAAATTCATGGAGGAGAGGGTTATGGGTGGCTACCAGCCACAGTGAGACTGCTCTACCTCAGCAGTTGGAGACAGCAATGCTTCTGGGTCCCAGTTGCTGGAAACTGCAGGACGGGAAGAGCTACTCTTGTGCTTGTATCCTGCTTGCTGTGAGAACAGGATGATGGACGAGGTGGGCCACTGGCCGGATCCAGCAGGATTCTTCTTATGTTCTTATGCTGACATTCTTCCTTTTCTGCCTGAGCTTTTGCTGGACCATGTTTTTGGGAAGATGCCTCAGGTAGACCTTTCAGAGGGTGACATGCATTGCAAGAGAAGAGTCGGGTCTCTCAGGGACATGGAGTTCTATTTAATCATCCATCCCTGCTCAAGAAACAAGGGCCTGAAAGCACCTCAGCGATTCCTCTGCTTTCGTATTTTGCCTGACGTGAGGGACGGGCTCATGAAGCCCCGTGGCGCTCAAAATATTACGAGCAGATTTGATTTCACAATTTGCTCCCGCATGACATTACAAGGATCCTTTTAGGACAGCTGTTGCTTTTTATCTTTACCAAACCATTTTTGGAAGGTAAATGTCAGCCTGACCTCAGTGAAAGTTGAAGACACACAAAGGAAATCCTGTTCCATTTCTTAGACTGGGCACATTTTCACCAGGTGAAATCTTCACAGGGCTTGGAATATGGGTACCAGTCAATTGCTGACATCCCAGGAAGAGGCAAGCAAACTCCTGCAGTCAGGCAGCGGAGCCATCAGTGGAAATTTAGCTAAGATGAATAAATAGGTCTGCAGCATCCTTTCCCCCACAGGGACCACCTGAATGCCCCATTGGGAGGCCCACAAGCAGACAGCCTTGCATTTGTCCCTAGAATCACAGAATCATAGAGTTGCAAGGTCCCCCAAGCATCATCTAGTCCAGCCCCTGCAATGCAGAAGGATGGTCTGAGGTCTTCAGACCAGGAATGGAGAAGGAATCCAACCCAAATGGATTTAGACATGAAATTGGGCAGCTGTGACCTTATACGATCTGCCGTGCTTCATGTTTCGCAGCCTTTTACTTTTGAGGGTTTGCTTGCTGTCTTTATCGATTATAGGACAGTTCTGATTTATTGAAATTATCGTAAGTGATTTTTTTAAAAAATTATTATTAGCTGATGTTTTATCATGCAATATATTTCAAATGGATCATTCAATAATATTTGAATCAGTTTAGGTTTGTGTTGTAAACCACCCTGTGATCCTTGGACAAAGGGCAGTATAGAAATTTTACTACTACTACTAATAATAATAATAATATAGGTTGGTTATTTTAAAAGTCATATTTTTCATCATGACTTCATGTGATCCCTGCATTGCAGGGGTTGGACCAGATGACTCTTGGGGTCCCTTCCAACCCTACAGTTCTGTGATTCACATGGAATTGGCTTGTTAGCGGAAGTGGGATCTTTGCAGTCCCCTTTGTGCTTTCTGCAGCTTGCAAACTGCCTTGTGTGCAGCAATGGAGAAAAGTGGAATACGAATTGAAAACCAAATGGAAACAGAGCTTTGCCCTCCTCTTGCATCAAGCATCTGCTCTGCTTCTACCCGGTTGTGCAATATTATTTTTAAAAATAATGATAGGCCACATTATATGCAATCTTTTACATTGTATATATAATGTCAGGGTTTCTGGGAGAGAGGAGGAGATGACAGAGGAGACGGAGAGCGAGTGGGAGGAGGGGCAGAAGGATGAGGAAGAAGATGACGGAATTCTGAGGGAATCCACGAGTCTGAGCAGCGAGTCAGAGGATTCTCAAAAGGGGGTTACCTTAATCAAGCAAAAGGGAGGAGAAGGGAGAAGCGGAGAGGAGCCCAGTGGAAGACAGACGCAGCAAGAGGCGTCTCAGCCGGAACGGAGTAAAGGGGGTGGAGTCGTCAGCCTCTCGGAGGGAGCAGGATTAGGAGAGAACAGAGAAAGGGGGTTGGAGCAAGGTGTTCAGCCGGAAAAGGTGGAGAGCAGAACAAGGGGTGGTGTAGCGGTCGAAAGAAAGGTCAGCAGCAACGTACGCGCGCCAAGTTCAAACGTAGAGGCGCGCGGAAGTGAAGAGAGCTCAGGGGAGGAGCCCGGCCCTAAAGCCAGAAGGAGGGGGGAAGAGGCGGCAGAGGATTCAGCCTCAGGCGAGTCACGGAGAGAGGGAACCCAGGGGGGCAGGAAGACCCTGCGGAAAAGAAAGGAGAGGAAGAGGTGGTCTAGAGCCAGGCTATTAAGTTGGTGTGGAAGAGGGGAGGAGTCAGAGGGGACTTCAGCGGTCTAACGTGACAGACGTACGGCCACGATGCTGAACTGTACGAGAAGCAGAAATCTTCAATAAACTTTTCCTGTAAATAAACTGCAACGGAGTGAGGTCTCTTGTGAGCTGGGACCCGTCCTGGGTGGCCGTGACAGTAAGTCCCCTCTCTGAAAGCAAAAAAATTTTTTTGCGAAGCTCACGAACGGGAGCAGCCATGAGCGCTGAGGAGCAGCTGGTTGCACTGCGGGATCAGGTTACCGCTCTCACATCGGCAGTCATTGCTTCGCAGAAGAAGAATGACGACTTGGAGAAGACGTGCCAGGATTTGCAGGCAAGGTGGGAACACGCGGACAGGGCGGGGGCCCCAGGTTCCAGAGCGGAGGGCATTGCGCTTGGACGGAGGGGGGGTGCCCTGGTTCCGCATTTTAATGGCAACTTGCAAGACTATCCCAATTTCAGAGCGGACGTCGTATATGCACTGCATTTACTCCGTCACGATTTTAAAGATGAGGAGGAGAAAGTGGGGTTCATTGTTTCGCACCTGCATGGGGAGGCCAGGGCTTGGCTACGCAATCTGTGGCGCGAAGATGGACCGGCCCGTCGCAATTCAACTGCGTTCATCAAAGCGATGGATTCTTGTTTTCAATCCTCTGTGGATGTGGACATTGCGCGCCGTCAAATGCACGGGCTGAGGCAGGGGAAAGCGACTGTGCGCCAATACCACTCTAAATTTTTTGCATTGCTCACCGCCTTAGATTGGCCAAAGGACAGTAAGCCGGTCAGAGATCTTTTTTGGGAGGGATTGAGCCCCCCCATCAAGGATGAGATCGCTAGGGGGGACAGACCCCAGACCCTAGAAGACGTGGTGCAACGGGCTTTAGCTATTGGAATTCGACATGAGGGACGTCCGTGGCACGAGGAGGACGGGCCCCAAGCGCGTGCGCAAGCGAGGACTCTCCCTTTTGTGCACAGGGATTTCAGCCGTGCGCACCCCTCGCCAATGGGGAAGGACAGCGAGGAGCCGATGGAGATTGGTGGTGCTAGGGCTCAGAAGCCGTCCCAGAGCCCTGTCCCTGGTGCAGCCAAAGCGAAGCCTCCTAGAGGAACCAGGAAGTGTTACATCTGTGACAGTGCGCACCATATGGCGAAAGAGTGCCCCCAGAGGCTCCAGAAGCACACTGCAGCACTGGCAACTGTAACAGCAGAGGTGCAACCAGGGGAGCAGCTTCAGGGAAACGACAGTGCCTGGCTGGAAGCAGAGCTACTGGGGCTCAGCCAGGCGGATCTGTAGACAAGCCCCCAGCATCACTGCAGAGCGTGGACCCTTTGCCTCCCAGACCGGCAGTTCTGCTCACAGCAACACTCCAGTTGCCTGATGGGAGACTCCTCGAGGTTCCAATAACGATCGATTCGGGAAGCAACGCCGACTTCGTGGGACTGCAGTTCGTTAAGCAGCACAACATGGCGCTCCTGCCTGCAACGACGCCTCTAAACGTGGTCACGGTAGACGGCAGGAAGTTGCTGGGGGGGCAAGTGGTGCAGCAAACCCCTCCCATGATGATGCAGATTGGCAACCATCGAGAACTTATTAGTTTCAATGTCACCCACTTATCGGACACACCCATCGTGTTAGGCATGAGTTGGCTGGAGAGGCACAGTCCCGCGGTTGCGTGGTACCAGCGGCAGATCACCTTTTGTTCATCGTATTGTGCTCAGCATTGCTTTCAGACCGATCAGGGAGGAGAAGCCGAGCAGCAGTTGCATCTGGGTATGGTGCAAACAGTGCCTCACAAGTACCAGGACTTCTTGGAGGTTTTCTGTGAGAAGGAAGCTGACAAGTTGCCGCCTCACAGACCTTACGACTGCGCGATTGATTTAGTGCCAGGGGCGCAACTGCCTGCTGCCAAGCTGTACTCCATGTCGGAAGACGAGATGCAAGAGCTTCGGGAGTTCATAGACCATAACCTCAAGCGAGGTTTCATCCAGGAATCTAAAGCAGCGGGTGGCAGCCCTGTGTTCTTTGTGAAGAAGAAAAACACGCCCCAAAAAAGGCTTATAGTGGATTACAGGTTCATAAACAGCTTGACTAAGCCCAAGGCTTTCCCCATGCCCAAGATTGACGACCTTTTAGCGACCGTCAGGAGGGGCAAGATTTTCACCAAGCTGGACCTACGTGGAGCTTACAATCTCATCCGCATCCGGAAAGGAGATGAGTGGAAGACCGCCATGTTCACCCCTCTGGGCACATACGAATACAGAGTCATGCCTTTCGGTCTCCAAAATGGCAGCCACGTTTTTCAAGCATTTATGCACCACGTGCTAGCAGGTCTCCTCTACAAGAAGTGTGTCTGCTTTCTCGACGATATCCTGATTTTCTCGGAATCGCCGGAGGATCACGATAAGGACGTGAGGGAGGTCCTGCAGAGGCTGAAGGACCACAGGCTGTACGCCAAGTTGGAAAAATGCCAGTTTGATGTCAGAGAGGTTGATTTCCTTGGCTACAAGTTGTCCGACGAGGGACTGGCCATGGACAGGGCTAAGGTTCAAGCGCTGTTGGACTGGAAAAGCCCTCGAAATCGGAAAGAGGTCCAGAGGTTCATCGGCTTTGCCAATTTTTACCGCAAGTTTATTAAAGGTTTTGCGAACGCGACGGCGGCTATCACTGACACCCTCAGTTCCAAGAAGAAGAAGTTCGTCTGGACCGAACAAGCGGAGCGGTCCTTCCGGACGCTTAAAGGTCTTTTCGCCTCCGAAGAGCAGCTGCTCCACGTGAATCCCGGCAGACCCATGCGGGTAGAGACCGATGCGTCAGACAGAGCGGTTGGGGCCGTTCTTTTGCAAGAGGATTCACAAGGCAACTGGAGACCGGGTGCGTTCTACTCCCGGAAGCTCAGCAAGACGGAGCGCAATTATACCATATGGGACAGGGAGTTGTTGGCCATTCATGCAGCTTTCAAAGCGTGGCGACACTTCTTAATAGGAGCCAAGCACACGGTGCAAGTCCGCATGGATCACAAGAACTTAGAGTATTGGCGGACGGCTAAGTTACAGACCCAGCGACACATGCGCTGGGCGGAGTTCTTTGCGGATTTCGACTTCAAAATAGAATACATCCCAGGAGACTCCAATGTTATTGCAGACGCGCTGTCCCGAAAGCCGCAATACTTGGAGGAAGCAGCTCCAATCGCAGCAAAGCACATTTTCGCACCGCAGGCGTGGACGTGCGCTACCATCGCAGTCGACCTGGACGCGGTGCGACGCGCGTTGCAAAGGGATCAGTTTGCACAGTCCAAGATGGAGGAGCTACGCGGAGGGTCGCGAGACAACGATGAGTTCCAATTGCAAGATGGACTTTTGACTCGTAAGGGTGCCCTTTACGTGCCCACCGACGATCTTCGAGCCAAGGTTCTGCAACAATTGCATGACGCCCCTAGTGCAGGCCATTTCGGCAAAGAGAAGACGATGGAGTTGGTGGCTAGAGACTTTTGGTGGCCCCAGATGAGAGGAGAGGTGGCGGACTACGTCGCCAGGTGTGATATCTGCCAGAGGTCCAAACCAGTGCACCAGAAGCAGGCGGGATTGCTAGAACCGCTGGAGACACCGCAGCAACCGTGGGAGAGGGTAGCGTTGGACTTTGTTACGGACCTGCCCAGCTCCAGAGGTAAGACGGCGGTGTTAGTGGTGGTGGACTTGTTCACCAAGATGGCGCATTTCATCCCTTGTGCCAAGGTGGCGACGGCAGAACAGACCGCAAAGCTCTTCATCGATCACGTCTTCAGAGTGCATGGACTTCCGCAGTCCGTCTTGTCCGACAGGGGGCGCCAGTTTGTTTCCACTTTCTGGCGAAAGCTTCTGGGCATCTTGCACGTCAAAATCAACCTGACATCGGCGAGACATCCACAAACCAACGGTCAAGCGGAGAGGGTCAACGCGATCATGCAGCAGTACCTGCGGTGCTACGCCAACCAGCGACCTGCGGCGTGGGTGGACTATCTGCCGATGGCTGAATTCGCCTACAACAACACGAAACACGCATCCACCGGGGTGACGCCTTTCTTCGCGAACAATGGCCGTCATCCCAGAACCTTCCCGAGATTTGCGGCACCAGGAGGGGGGGGGCCTCAAGATGCCGACCAGTTTGCAGCGGAGTTGCAAGAGGTGCACGAGGAGCTGCGGAGACATTTGGAGCTGGCAAAACAGGCGTATAAGGTGCAGGCCGATAAGCACAGGAGGGCGGGAGAGGACATCCAGATTGGGGACTGGGTGTGGTTAGCAGCCCACGCGATGCCGGCCAGGTCACTGGCCAAGAAGAAGTTAGGACACAGGCAGCTAGGGCCATATCAAGTTGAGGCTAAGATCAATCCGGTGGCTTTTCGTCTAGCCCTTCCGGAGGGTTCCAGGGTGCACCCGGTCTTTCATAGGTCGGTGCTCACTCCCTACAAAACCCCACACAGGTTTCAAGAGTCAGGAGCACTCCCAGAGCCACGTAGGAGGGCGCCTGAGGGGGGGGAATCGCCAAGACCAGAACCTCTTAACGAGGTCACAGAGATACTGGACTCGAGATGGGGGGAGGAGGGAGTTGAATATTTTCTAGCCAGGGAAGGCACTCCGGCCTCTGCCAATAGCTGGGTGCCGGGTTACGCGTTGGACGAACCCCTGTTGAAGGAAGAGTTCCATGCACTTTTTCCGCACAAGCCCATGCCCGAGGAGTATTTTGATGATTGGCTTTTCACGCCCACTTTGTCAGACAGCACGTTCGAGGGTTTCTCCTCACCCGAGGGCCATACGCCCGAAACAAGCCCGACCAGGGATCCGAGACTGGGGGGGGAGGAGACAGGCCCTTGTTGGTGGGTGGATCAGCCAAGGGAGGCATGGAGTCAGAGATGGATGGTAGGTCCTTGGCAGGCAGCGCCAGGAGAAGCAGTGATGGAGGAAGAGACTGTGAGGTCTGTGGGTGGGGAACCCGAGTTCGAACACACATATACGGAGATGACAGAGGAGAACGTTGAAGTGGACAACTTGTATCCTGAACCGACCCCGGAAGAACCACGTTTTCCTCAACCTGCACCCGGCGAGCGGGAGGGGGGAAGGGGGGGCTTCGAGGGGGGGATGGATGTCAGGGTTTCTGGGAGAGAGGAGGAGATGACAGAGGAGACGGAGAGCGAGTGGGAGGAGGGGCAGAAGGATGAGGAAGAAGATGACGGAATTCTGAGGGAATCCACGAGTCTGAGCAGCGAGTCAGAGGATTCTCAAAAGGGGGTTACCTTAATCAAGCAAAAGGGAGGAGAAGGGAGAAGCGGAGAGGAGCCCAGTGGAAGACAGACGCAGCAAGAGGCGTCTCAGCCGGAACGGAGTAAAGGGGGTGGAGTCGTCAGCCTCTCGGAGGGAGCAGGATTAGGAGAGAACAGAGAAAGGGGGTTGGAGCAAGGTGTTCAGCCGGAAAAGGTGGAGAGCAGAACAAGGGGTGGTGTAGCGGTCGAAAGAAAGGTCAGCAGCAACGTACGCGCGCCAAGTTCAAACGTAGAGGCGCGCGGAAGTGAAGAGAGCTCAGGGGAGGAGCCCGGCCCTAAAGCCAGAAGGAGGGGGGAAGAGGCGGCAGAGGATTCAGCCTCAGGCGAGTCACGGAGAGAGGGAACCCAGGGGGGCAGGAAGACCCTGCGGAAAAGAAAGGAGAGGAAGAGGTGGTCTAGAGCCAGGCTATTAAGTTGGTGTGGAAGAGGGGAGGAGTCAGAGGGGACTTCAGCGGTCTAACGTGACAGACGTACGGCCACGATGCTGAACTGTACGAGAAGCAGAAATCTTCAATAAACTTTTCCTGTAAATAAACTGCAACGGAGTGAGGTCTCTTGTGAGCTGGGACCCGTCCTGGGTGGCCGTGACATATAATACTTAAAAAAAAACAACACCAAGGAGTCAAGCCCTATGCAGTACTATGTTTCTGCAGCAAAATTTTACAAGGATTCAGAGCTAAGTATTCTGCGCCTGGAGAGGATTAGCCTAAAGAGCAAAAAGTCAGTCTGCTCCAGAAAAGTCCAGCTGACAAACACTTGGGAATGTCTGACACGGAAAGAGGATTTGAGGTGGAAGAGCCAAGCCTCCTTGAGCCAACTGAAAATGGAGATTGCCCACTGAGTCGTAAGTAGGAGAGCCAGCTGGATCAGGTCAAGGGAGGGAAATCCAGTCCAGCGTCTTGCTCTCACAGTGGCCAACCAGATGCTCCAGTGGGAAACCAGCAATCAGGATTGGAGGGCAAGAACACCTCTCCCTCCAGTGGCTTCCAGCAACTGGCATCCAGAAGCAGAATTGTCTCCAACTGTGGAGGTAGAGCACAGCCATTGTGGCTAGTGGCCATCAGTTGTCCTCTTCTCCACGAGTCAGAACTCAAGAAGAGTCCTGCAGAATTAGACCAAGTCCTTTTGGTGCCTACTCTAGAATTCGCTTCTCAGGGGGGGGGGGCAACCAGATGCCTGGACAAACCCAAACGAAAAGCTGGTTGCCAGTTTATTTATGGCCCCAATTCAAGGTGTGTAAAGCCCTAAATGATGTGGGATGTGAAACACAAGAGCAGTCAAGTACAACATTCCTAGAGTGAACATGTTTACACATGGGGAGGAATGTTAGTCCAGCCAGCAGGTAAACTTCCTTCTGGGCTGGGACAGACTTCCTCTGCATGTGACTAGAGGGGGTGTGGCCTCACCTGTGCAGGTAATGACAAATGCACAGGGCAGGGCAGCCATCTCTCTCTCTCTGACTACATGCATCAAAGAAGCAACATCTGCTTAGCCAAAGATGCTCTCTTGGCCTCCAGCCAAGAGAAGACAAAGGGACTGTCTCCTTATGAGATAGTTTCCAGGTGTATGTTACTTTTCTAAGCTAAGTCTGCCATCTGGGATCCTATTGTGAACAGAATGGTATGTGAGTAAAACTTTTTTTATACTTTTATAGAAGACTGTGTCGTGTCTTATCTTTTATGAGGGAATAAGGGGGAAATACCAGAACAGCTATTAGAGAGGCTTTAGCAAGCCTGAGCAAACACATCCGCTGCAAGTTTAAAAAGGGGAATGTTACTCTGCTAAATTGTGAACTTGTTTACACAAGTTGGCAAAGGATATAATCAGACAATATATCCTCTCCTGCATTCCTGAACATTCCCACGAATGACTTCTGCCCCACATATCTGTCAGGGCCACCTCCCCCAATCCCTGCAGACCCTCCTGGTTGTTAAGATCACCAGCAAGCCCTCATTGTAGCTTTGTCGTCCTCATACGTTTTTTGCAGTTGTAGCCCAGAAGAGGATATTCTCTGTAGAGAACATCCTCCTCACAGAGACTCAGCCGGCACCTTCCTTCCTCCTTTGCAGGGGGTTGGACTAGGTACCCTGGAGGACTCTACAATTCTATGACTATGGAGCTTCCCTTGTGTGCTGAAGATGCACCTCCTTAACTTCTGGTCCTTGACTCCCAAGATATATATCATTTTATGCCACCCCGATCACCAAGCGGCAAGAGATTCCAGGGTCCCAGCATTTGCCCCTGTTTCTGCCTCCTTGGAATGAAGGCCAGTGGAGACTGTGTGGTGTCTTTAGCAGATATGGTTTAATTCACACAACCTAAGCATGAGAAGGAGGGGCTCACGGCATCAACACCCCAACAGATCTGCCTTCTGCATTAGCCTTAGATCCAGCACAGAGCAAGCAGGTCTCTGCGTCTCCAGCTTCCAGCCTCCTCCCAGCTCTGCTCACGCAGCTCCTGTTTTCCTGCCTAGCATCTAGGTGAGGGGGTGGAGGAAAGGTTCACCCATCAGCCTGGAGGCCCCCATCACTTTGTTGAAGCTTTGGCAACCGGGCTGATTCTTTTGAGATGCTGTTGAGGACACTGAGGTGGCCGGTTAAGGTCCTTGACGTGCCAAGACACTTGTTGAGTTCAGCAAACTTCTCTGTTAGATTCTAACCCTCCCTGGGTACAGGACTCAAGAAGTGGGAGGGACTCAGAGCATCCTCCCACAAACCCACAATAATATGGTAAGACCCACACTATTCCCTTGACAGTAGAACTGTTTTCAATTTTGCATTTTTGAATGGCTTTAACCTGCCCTGGGACCTTGTGGTGAAGGATGGGTGAGAAACTGAAATCCCAGAATCCCAGAACCATCCCCCTGCAATGCAGGAATCATTTGCCCAGCGTGGGGCTCAAACCCACACACTCAGCAGCCTGAGGTCCTTTATCCTGGAGGCAGGACACAGCCCACATGGCTAGGAACCTTCTCTCCCACCCATGTCTAATTCTCTCTTAAAGCCCTCCATGATGGGGACTGTCACCTGGATGCTGAAGGGGCAAAATCACAAACATTAAGCATGAGACCTTTCTGGGGAGGAGGAATGGCTCATGTCGGGATAAAATGGGCCGTTTCACCTGACATTTCAGCAGCTGAGCACTGCTTTGTTTTGCCCTATGATGAAACTATCAAAAGAGCATCACTTCAGAAACATCTCCATGGAGAGGGACAAAAATTTGCAGTACCGCATTTGGACCCCTGGACAAAGATCAAATAACGTTTTAAAGATCTCTTGAAAGAGGTGTGCTTTTGAAGAATTAATAACGGTGGCCTTTCCCCCACACACACACCAAAAAAGGAACATTAACCTAATAGCCGTGAGTCCAAGCAGCAGGTTTCAAAAGTGCCTGAGATTTGTGAAGGGCTCAAGCGTCTATTTCTCTAACTTTCACTGACGACTTTATCTGTTGAGAAACACCCAAGTTTCGCGCAGCTGAGGAGAAGGAAGCTAAAATATTATAATGCAACAACGTTCTCAAAAATTCTTGGCCATTTTCACAGGTCTGGAGAGGGTACTGATGAAACCAAGCCTGATGAAGAATGGTTGAGGCAACTGGGTATGTTTATCCTGGGGAAAAAGAAGACTGAGAGGAGATATGAGAGCCATCTTCAAACATCTGAAGGGCTGCCCCATGGAAGATGGAGCAAGCTTGTTTCCTCCTGCTCTGGAGGTTAGGACCTCAACCAATTACAAGGAAGGCAATTCTCACTAAATAGTAGGAAGAGCTTTCTGATGCCAAGAGCTGCTTTACGGTGGGGTGAGCTTCCTTGGGAGGTGCTGGACTCTCCTTCCTTGGAGGATTTTAAGTAGATGTTTGATGGCCATCTGTGATTCCTCAGCTGCGATACCTACATTGCAGGGGCTGGACTAGATCACCCCTGGATCCTTTCCAGCTCTACAACTCTATGGATCTATGTTGATTTCAGGCACCTGTAGTTTTGGTCAACCACACCTTCTTTTCTCTACATATTAGCAATAAGCTCCTTTTGTTCTGAGACAATGGTGTCTATGTGCTCCTCTTGAGCAGTGCCATCCTTCTGGAGATGTGCTTTGTGACTTGAGGATGGTTCTCTCCCGCACTCCAGGAAGGAAAGGAAGGCCAGCAATCAAAGTGAGGAGGACTCCAAGGCACAGCCAGGAAACTTGACGTTTAATTGACATTTCTGAGGAAGATTAATTTAGTGCTTGAGAGAGGTGAGAGATGGATCATTCTGGCACCTGCACACCGTTATTTATGTGCCTTCCTGATACGGTGTGGGCAGAGGCAGCAGTGGGCCTGAAATGTCCTGATGTTGGCTCTTAATAATATCCCGAATGGGCTCTTGAGACAGTAATTCAGACACAATTTCATTTTGTCTTGAGCTTCTGCAGAACGCAGAATGACAATCATTGCAAATTTTGCTGAGCTGGGAGACACTTTAGGGATGAGAAAGCAAGAGGGAGATTTGCAAAAATTGCTGAAGCCATCACATTCCCCCTTTGAGTGATCTGAAGGCTGCAGAGGTGAAAGTCCAGCAACCAAGGAGAGGCATCCTCTCTCTCTCTCCCTCTCTCTCCCTCGGTCTCTCTCCCAAAGTGTCAAAAAAAGGCAAGACTGCTGGTTGCAAATGCAGGGATTTGAGGGTGGTGTTCTGATGACAAAGCAGATCTGAGAATGACCTCAAATAACATTAAGAGGGATGTAAGCAAAGCAGCCTGAAAAATTGAAAACCATCAGCAGAAGTCCTGCAAAGCAGAGGGGCTCTCTCGCAGCTCCACCGCCCTCCCTGCTCTGCCCGACACAAATACAGTGGCATTCCTTTCCCGGCTATTTTTGTTCCTTTGCTTGGAGAATATTTGCAGCATAAAACTGGGTCGTGCTTTTTTGTTCCCCTTCTGGTTGGTTCGTCTACCTTTGGTGCCCACCCTGCACTCAGCTCTCTTCTGGGGCTCCCTGAAGCTGCCAGCATGTGACAGTGGCCGCCCCCTTGGACTGCTCAAAACTGGTGGCTGGAGGAGTTGGAGATGGTGTTTATAAGTGGTCCATGTTTCACAAGCATACAGTAAGGTTGGTAGTACAATAGCTTTGTAAAGAAGCATTTGGGTTTCCCTGCGAATGTCCCGGTACTCAAACAGTCTGCACTGCCCAGGCAGGAAAAGCGATTGACACTTTCCAACATAACACCATGGAATTGGATTTGTGGTGCTGCAGAGGGGATGTTTGGTGTTTGTTGGTGCAGCACTTTGGTTTTTTGGATGTTGAGCGATAGGCCAAGCTTTTCATAAGCTTCTGTGAAGATATTTAGGATGGTTTGGAGGTCATCCTCTGAGTGTGCGCACACTACGTTGTCATCAGCAAACTGAAGCTCTAGGACAGAAGTTATGGTAACCTTCCTCTTTGCTTTCAGCCTGCTCACATTAAAGAGCTTTCCATCTGTTCAATATATGATTTCTACCCATGTGGGGAGTTTCCTTTCAACAATGAGTAGGATCATGGTGATGAAGTAAATGAATAGAGTTGGGGCAATAACGCATCCCTGTTTAACGCTTGATCCCACTGTGAATGGTTCACTCTGAGAGACATTTTTATCTGTGATTGTTGGTGTCATATTTTCATGGAGGAGCCGAAGGATGTTCACAAATTTATCTGGGCAGCCGATTTTCAGGAAGACAGTCCACAGGGCATTACGATTTACAGTGTCAAAGGTCTTTGTCAGGTCCATAAACGCCATATACAGGGGTTGGTTTTGCTCTCTGCATTTTTCTTGAAGGTGTTGAGAGGTGAAAATCATGTTCATTGTCCCCCAAGAAGGTTGAAAACCATTTTGGGATTCAGGAAGGGTCACCTCAGATATTGTTAAGAGACAGCATTCTAAGATCCTTGCAAGAATTTTGCCGGCCACAGCTAATAGAGAGATGCCTCAATAGTTTGCGCAATCCATTCTACCACCTTTTTTTTTTAAAAAAAAAAAAAAGATTGATAATTTTGGCATCCCCAAAGTCTGCTGGGATCTCTTCTCTCTCCCAGATTTTTATGATGAGCTTGTGAATTTGTTGAGATGAGGTACATGCTTCCTGTTCAGTGTGTGTCCTAATGGAAATGCTCTTGCAGACACTGAACTCTGCAAACTCTCTGGGAATGCATTACTGAATAAAATCTGCTTGCTTGCTTGGGAAATTGGTGTGAGCCACTGAACTTGAACCCTCCATGGTCCCACACTGTCCGCTGCCCTCTCAGCTGCCCTCAGGATCAATCTCTGCAAAAGCTCTTTTTGAAATTTGTAGGTGTCCTTAAACAGAGCTGTCCATTTAATACTTCCAATCTGCTCCCATAATTTTTGCCGTTGCTCTTCCTCAGAGGACATTGATTGCTTTTCCACATTTTTGCATATAAAATTCTTCCAATAGTGAGAGCATACAGAACTGATATTTGTTTTTGAACTGAGCTGCTCTCTTTAACAGAGTTTTAACAGGAACATTCAGCTGGGTCTGGCTGTGCTTTTATTGCACTCGCTTCTCCAATTAACCCCAACATCACCAATATTCTGCTAAACCTGACTCCTTTTTTGCACACTCACAATGCATAGGGAAGGAGCCTCCATTTTGTTCCTGACATATCCAACTCTTGCCCTTCTCTTCCACATATATTTTCACAGTATTCCATGCCGTGAGCTTTCTTCCATTCCATCGGAAACCAGTTCTAATGCTAATGCAATTCTAGGCTGCATCAGCAGAAGTCAAGAATGAGGATGAACGGAGATGATAGTCCCACCCTATTCCACCTTGGACAGACCCCACCTGGAGCCCTGTGTCCAGTTCTGGGCACCCAAGTTTAAGGGACATATTGACAAGCTCGAAGGTGTGCAGAGGAGGGTGACCAAGATGATCAAGGGTATACATAGAAACCAAGCCTTATGAGGAATGGTTGAAGGACATGGGTATGCTTAGCTTGGAGAAGAGAAGGCAGAGAGGTGACTTGGTTGGTAGCCATCTTCAAATATCTGAAGGACTGTCACATGGGAAATGGAGCAAGCTAGTTTTCTGCTTCTGACGAGGGCAAGACCTGAATCAGCCAACTCCAATGACAAGGAAGGAGATTCCAAGTGAACTTTAGGAAGAACTTTCTGAGAGTAAGAGCTGTTTGACAGTGGAAAAGACTCCCTTGGGAGGTGGTGGACTCTCCACCTTCCTGGGAGGTTTTTAAGCAGAGACTGGATGGCCATCTCTCAGGGATTCTTGAGCTGTGCTTCCTGCAATGCAGGGGTTGGACTAGATGACCCTGGGGTTCCTTCCAGCTCTACAATTCGATGAGTCTATGAACACAGCTTGAATTGGACTATCTTCTCCCTAAATTGGCAGAGATCTGGGCTTGGGGACTCGCTGGTCCAGATCTGTGCTCACTGGAGCACCATTGCTGGAGAAAGGTGCTAAAGGCAATGAACAAAGTCCACAGCTGGAGGTTGTTCCCTTCCCAGCAAATGGAACTCCCCAAGTGTGATCTCAGCTGCAGTTTGGGTTCCTCAGTCATTCTCTAATTCTCCAATTCGCTTTGGATCCAGACACTATTTGGGGGTGGGGGAGGGGAGAGATTTGGAACTGGCTTGGAACCAATTCCTATCCGTGCCAGATTGGACGGGGAGGGGGGGTCAAATGAGGGCAGCAATTGCTGGCACACACCTAATGTGAATTCTCTTCTCCCGTCTCTGCTTTGCCCTGCCTCACCAAACCTGAAACCAAGCCAAACCTTTGTTCCTAGCCTCAGGCACATGTTGGGATTCTGATTTCTTTCAAAACACCAGAATCCATGGGTGTAGTCAGGGAGGGACAGTTGCCCCAATCAATAAAAATACACAGCTAACTGAGGTCCTGCCCCCCCCCAACTAAAGGCCTACCTCCCTTAACAAAAGGCCTGCCTCCCCCCCCCCCCCGCCTCAAATCCTGGCTACACACATGCCAGAATCCAGTGAGATTTCTTGGGGAGGATTTGAAAAGGTGATACTGAGTCGTCCAGGGTTAAAACTGGGGGTGGGGAAAAAATTATTTGGGCACAGGGGTTTCCAAAATACCTGGTTTCTTAGGTGAAGAGGGGTGTGGGCTTGACCTTCCAATTAAACAAGAGTGGCAGGTTTTTGGCAGCGTTTGGGAGCTCCTGGCTTCTTAACACCGTCAGCAGAACGTGGATCAGGGAAGATTGGCTTTTCCGCTTCTGTATATTGAAAGAGCATCTTGTCTGCTGGGAATAGTTCTCTCTGCCCTGACACATTTGGAAGAGTTTTGAACAAAATCACTCTGCATTTGAATGTATTCCAATTCATATATATTTGTCATGTCTCCTAAGGAAACAGAAATGACGTGATTTTTGAGTAATATGTACTGCTTTTGTAGAGGCACGGGGGGGGGGGGGAGAAAAATGAAGCTCCACCCTCTGGCATCTGATATCTCCTCAGACATCATTGCCTTGTCTTGCACTCCTCCTCCTCCTCCTTTCTCTTCTTCTTATCATGGAATCATAGAATGGGAGAGTTGGAAGGACTCTGAGGGTCTTCTGGTCTGACCACCTGAAATTGAGGAGTGTGTACAGAGGAGGGCGACTAAGTTGATCAAGGGTCTGGAAACCAAGCCTTATGAGGAACAGTTGAGGGAGTTGGGTGTGTTTAGCCTGGAAAAGAGGAGAGGAGATAGGAGAGCCATCTTCAGATCTCCATGGCTGCCACATGGAAGAGGGAGCAAGCTTGTTTTCTCCTGCTCTGGAGGGTAGGATTTGAACCCATGGCTTCAAGTTACAAGAAAGGAGATTCCGACTAAATATCAGGAGCAACTTCCAGGCAGTAAGAGCTGTTCAGCGGTGGAACAGTCTCCCTCAGGAGATGGTGGAGTCTCCTTCCTTGGAGGTTTTCAAGCAGAGGTTGGATGGCCATCTGTCCTGGATGCTTGAGTTGTGATTCCTGCATTTCAGGGGGTTGGACTAGATGACTCTTAGGGACTTTCTGAACTCTACAGTTCTATGATTCTACGATCCATGACAGATGGCCATCCAACCTCTGCTTAATATCCTCTTCTTCTTGCCTTCTCCTCCTCTTCTTCCTCCTCTCCAAAGGTGTGAGAGAGATGTTTCAGAGAACTCTCCATCGTCCTCTGAGAGATGCTGCTGGAGTCCCCTTGTGCTGCTGGATCTCTGTGGCCCCTTGGAGTCCCCACTCCTGCTCACATCCTGATGTTCATTCAAAGAGGAGGGAAAGGTGCAGCTCCCGGGGGCAGAAGGAACAGAAGACACCAACACCTGCCTGGTGCTGAAGCCTGGACACACACACACACACACACACACACACACACCTTCTTGTCCATCCCTCAGTCCCAGATCACTTCCTGAATTGGCTTGGGAAAATTCACTCCTTGCTAAATGTGTCCAGTTTAGGACATCTCCATAGAAATGTGTGTAAAAATATGTTTGTGAAAGCAGATAATAATACCTATCAAGGCTCACAGCAGGAATCACTGTCATAAAAATGCACATCTAGTTAGCAAATTGTTAAGAGGTTTTGTTTTTTTACTTATTCCTGCTAAAAGCAATAACCCAGAATGTCTCTGTGAATTGCATTACCCATGTTATCATGGCCTTAGCTTAGCGCTAATAAAAACCACATATAACAGCTCCTCTTTTTTCTAATCTGTTTGGATGCTCAGCGCCTCCTTTGGCAGAACTTCTTTAAATATGAAATCCAGCATCCTGGTCTCACAGTCGCTGCCCAGACACCTGCAGGGAACTCGCAAGCAGGACCTGAGAGCAAGAGCAACGCTCCTCTGTTGTGATTCCCATCAACTGTATTGGGAGGCACCGAGAAGGTCCAACGTGGCCACGGTTGGCCATCCATAGCTGTCTCCTCCTCCATGAAATGGTCTAATCCTCTTTTGAAGCCATCTAGGTGGGAGGCCAGATCCAGCAGACTCTTCTTGGGAAGCTGAAATATTGGGAGAATCAGGAACCCCCTCCCACAGGAGGCACAGATGCCAAACATCACATGGAAAGGCTTAAGAAGAGGATTCAACAATTTCATGTTGGAAGCAGCAGTGCTTTCGAATCTCAGTTGCTGGAAACCACAGGAGGGGAGAGGTCTCTTTGTGGGAATGTTTAGGGTGGCAGGATATATTGTTTATTAATACCCTTCCTAACTTGTGCTAGCAACAGATAGGTAGCCGTGTTGGTCTGCCGTAGTCAAAACAAAACAAAAATTTCCTTCCAGTGGCACCTTAAAGACCAACTAAGTTAGTTCTTGGTATGAGCTTTCGTGTGCATGCACACTTCTTCAGATACATCTGAATATCTGAAGAATATACATCTGTGTATCTGAAGAAGTGTGCATGCACATGAAAGCTCATACCAAGAACTAACTTAGTTGGTCTTTAAGGTGCCACTGGAAGGAAAAAAAATTTGTTTTGTGCTAGCAAGTTCCTTTGCTTAGCAGAGTGCATTCCCCTTTACACAGCACAGCAGATAGCTGGTCGCAGGCTCGTGTGAGCCTCTCACTATTGTACAATTCAGTCTGTCTCAGATTGAATTGTACATTCCTGGTAAGTTCCCTTGAATCCCTCTAAAAAGACTAAAGGTGCCATAATCTTATTCAAAGTCCATAGAAGAAGTTTGCTTACATCAGGCAGAGCACAGTATGAAGGCTGACTTAGTTACAAATATGTACACATGGATCTGTCCCAAATGGGGGATAGTCCCAATGCTTCTGCTAGCTGAGAAGCCTTGCTAGAAGCTGGTCAAATGAAGAAGGAAGTCAAAAAGAGGGAGGTGTGCTGCGTGACTCGGCCTTTTATTACCTGGACAGGTAAGGTCACGCCCACCTTCTAGTCACATGCAAGAGGAAGGATGCTCCAGCCAGGAGGAACAGGAAGTTTTGAATGGCTGGACCAAACATTCCCTCGCATGTCCACTCTAGCAGAACAAGGAATGTTGTACTTGACTGCCTCTCATGGATCACACCCCACACTCTTGTGCTCAGATCCTACTTGTGGGTTTCTCCTAATGGGCATCTGGTCGGCCACTGTGGGAACTAGACGGTTCTTATGTTCTTATGCACGAAAGGCAGAAGCTGCACAAAAATCTTCTCGTGGTGAAGCTGCAAAAGATGGGGCTTGGCAGTGAGCAAGCGAGGCCTCCTTGATCGCAGCTTGCCTTGGCAAAAAGCTCTGCCCGTCTCCTCTTGCTCCTCGGCCGTCTTCCGTTGCAGAGGCACCTGTGAAACCAATTAGGAGAAGGGGGCCTTTCAGCTGGCACAGCCAGTTCTGCAAGAGGCACTGACAGGCTTGCATCTCAGAAAGCTCTGCTGGAGAGGCTTCTCTGCAGAAAGGCAGATGGCAGCCACGCTCCCCCCCCCCCCGCCCTTCAGCACCCCCTCCCCTGCCAGGGCTCTGCTACCTCCTGGGGGAAAGGTTGGCCTCTGCATCAGTGAGCTCCCTTCCCCCCAGACAGCTCCTGCATCTACTTGCGGCCGACGGTGTCTGTTCTTAAACATCTCTCCTTGTCCTTGAATTGCCGACTTTGTCCTTGTGCGACATCGGCTCTCAAATCATCCGCTTCCCTTGAGACCGAGAAGTTGGTCTTTTCTGAAAGGGGGACGCACATTTTTCATAGCATTTGCAGCATCTGAGCAGGAACAGGTGATGCTGGCAGGTCAGAGCCTGTCAGAGCCGCAGGTGCGGATTCCGAAAGACAGAGGGCGTAAGGGGGAAGCCCACTCCCACATCCCTTCTGTCTCCATCCCTCAGTGGTGCTGGGGGGGGGGGCAAATCTGTTTCTTTCCCTTCTGTTTGCCAATTAGCACAGGTACAGGCAGATGAAAGGAAGGACTTTTTCATGCAGCTCAGGCTCAAACTATGGAACTCCCTCCCACAGGAGGAGACTGTGGCTATCAGCCTTGTTGTTGTTTAGTCATTTAGTCATGTCCGACTCTTTGTGACCCCATTGGTCAAACTCATGTTCATAGCTTTGAGAACACTGCCCAACCACCTTGTCCTCTGTCGTTGGATCTTCTTGCAGTCCATGGGACTCTCCAGAGTCTCCTCCAGCACCATAGTTCAAAAGCATCAATTCTTCGGCGATCAGCCTTCTTTATGGTCCAGCTCTCACTTCCATACATCACTACTGGGAAAACCATAGCTTTAACTATATGGACCTTTGTCGACAAGGTGATGTCTCTGCTTTTTAAGATGCTGTCCAGGTTTGTCATTGCTTTTCTCCCAAGAAGCAGGCGTCTTTTAATTTCGTGGCTGCTGTCACCATCTGCAGTGATCATGGAGTCCAAGAAAGTAAAATCTCTCACTGCCTCCACTTCTTCCCCTTTTATTTGCCAGGAGGTGATGGGACCAGTGGTCATGATATTTGCTTTTTTGATGTTGAGCTTCAGACAATATTTTGCGCTCTCCTCTTTCACTCTCAATAAAAGGTTCTTTAATTCCTCCTCACTTTCTGTCATCAAGGTTGTGTCATCTGCATATCTGAGGTTGTTGATATTTCTTCCGGCAATCTTAATTCTAGATAGCTTCAAAAGAGGTTTGGGCAAATTCATGGAAGAGGAAAAGGCTACTGATATGAACCATGAAGGCTATTGCTTTGCCCTCAGCAGTCAGAGGCAGCAATGCTTCTCAAAATCAGTTGCAGGAAACCACCAGAGGGAGAGGCCTCTTGGACTTGGGTCCTGCTTCTGAATTTCCCTTTGAGGTGTCAGTTGTTGGATTTCTGTGAATTTGCAAAAAGCAGAGGAAGTAGTGCCAGGGAAGAACCACCCCTGCCTTTTAAAAATTACCTTTGGTACTTCTCTCCTTCAGTCTCTCCGACTCCTGGTAGCACTTTGCATGACCTCAAGCTTCTAGTCCCTAATGTTGGGTTAGGGTTAGGAGGAGGGTGGAGCACCAGTGACTAAAAATTGCACCCCCACCCACACATTTCCCACTTAGGAGTTGCAAGATGATCATGCAGA
Source organism: Podarcis melisellensis (assembly GCF_964234715.1). Lineage (NCBI taxonomy): Eukaryota > Metazoa > Chordata > Lepidosauria > Squamata > Lacertidae > Podarcis > Podarcis melisellensis. The sequence continues at coordinate 428,934 of NC_138528.1, read as the reverse complement.
CCCACCCTGCCCGTGGACTGTCTTGCCAGGGTGGTGCATGCTCTAGTTATCTCCTGCTTGGACTACCGCCATGTGCTCTATGTGGGGCTACCTTTGAAGGTGACCTGAAAACTACAATGAATCCAGAATGTGGCAGCTAGACTGGTGACTGGGAGCGGCCGGCCGAGACCACATAACACTGGTCTTGAAAGACCTAGATTGGCTCCCAGTACGTTTCCGAGCACAATTCAAAGTGTTGGTGCTGATCTTGAAAGCCCTAAACAACCTCGGCCCAGTATACCTGAAGGAGCGTCTCCACCCCATCGTTCTGCCTGGACACTGAGGTCCAGCGCCAAGGCCTTCTGGCGGTTCCCTCATTGCAAGAAGTGAGGTTTCAGGGAACCAGGCAGAGGGCCTTCTCAGTGGTGGCTCCCGCCCTGTGGAACTCCCTCCCACCAGATGTCAAAGAGATAACCAACTACCTGACATTCAGAAGACATCTGAAGGCAGCCCTGTTCAGGGAAGTTTTTAATGCGTAATATTTTAGTGTATTTTGGCAAAGCAACTTCCACTGATACAATTATTTTATTATTATGAGATATCTTTATCTGCCATGTAATACTTCTAACTGCCTGTAAATCACTTACAAGACAACAATAATGTCTTTTTTGTGTGTTATTTACATTCTGATGCACATTCTCCCCCTGCGCACGCAGACCTGTACACGTCGCTTGGCTGGAGAAACTTCTTAGCGAAGTGGGAGGCGTGTGGCAGACTTTGGAGGGTGGTTCTGTGTTTAGGTTCTCCCTTCGTTTCCGGAAAATGGGAATTAAGTAGGTGTGCCTTTGAATGTGAAGTGAATCGACTTTCTCCCCCGTCTCTCATCGTAACCTGTAATTTCAGAACTATTATCCGGAGACATGAAACTCGTCCCTGCCTCACAATTACGGACTTGCACAGCAAAATTCTGAATAGCGTGTTATTGATTAGAGAATGGCGATTATACTAACAACAACATTTCACTAGCATCAGATTAAAAGCAGGTTAAAACTTCAGTCTCCCGATGGAACAAGTGGTCCTCTGATGTCCACCTGTCTTTTTTTCTTTTTCTTTCTTGGTGGACTCTCCTTCCTTGGAGGTTTTTAAGCAGAGGTCAGGTGGCCATCTGGCATGGATGATCTCGTTGAGATTCCTGCATTGCGGGGGATTGGTCCCATCCAAGTCTGCAATTGTACGATTCTATGATTTTGTTTCATGGGAGGCTTTTAAGCATAAGTTGTTTGACTGCCTGTCAGGGATATACCTTAGCTGTGGTTCCTGAATCTGCTCACCCCCTGTGCCCCCCCCATCTTGTTGTTGTTTAGTCATCTAGTCGTGTCTGCCTCTTCGTGACCCCCTGGACCAGAGCACGCCAGGCCCTCCTGTCTTCCACTGCCTCCCGCAGTTTGGTCAAAGTCATGCTGGTACCTTCGAGAACACTGTCCCACCATCTCGTCCTCTGTCATCCCCTTCTCCTTGCACCCTTCATCTTTCCCAACATCAGGGTCTTTTCCAGGGAGTCTTCTCTTCTCATGAGGTGGCCAAAGTCTTGGAGCCTCAGCTTCAGGATCTGTCCTTCCAGTGAGCACTCAGGGCTAATTTCCTTCAGAATGGAGAAGTTTGATCTTCTTGCAGTCCATGGGACTCTCAAGAGTCTCCTCCAGCACCATAATTCAAAAGCATCAATTCTTCGGCGATCAGCCTTCTTTATGGTCCAGCTCTCACTTCCATACATCACTACTGGGAAAACCATGGCTTTAACTATACGGACCTTTGTTGGCAAGGTGATGTCTCTGCTTTTTAAGATGCCCCCCATCTTAGCGACCTTGATTTCCACAAAGGAAAATGGGGTCTGCCCCCCCTTCACCACCACCCCTCCCATAAATAAATATTCAGCCCCACCACCTTGACAAGACTCAGCCAGGAGACTCTCTCTAGACTCACCGCAAAGTATTCCAAACACTTTGAAAGCAGTGCAAATTATTATGGATTATTGCAGATATTTCAAGTGCTGCAGACGCTGATTTCCCGGGGGGAAAGCTCTTCCAAGGAGGGGGAGGGAGGGGGAGAAACTCCTGGGAATTCCTGGACTGAGCTTCCTTCATCACCTTCTCCCCCCCCCCCCCGCGCCGCTTCTTGAAAAGGGGAAACACTGAGGCAAGCAGAAAAAAGGATGAAAGGCGCCCCTTGTGACATAAAAAAACCGCTATTTCGGGGGAAATTTGAATAACAAAAGCATCCGCAAATAGCTCTGGTGCTGAACTCCTTGCAGGTTAAAAGAATATCTGTTAATTGATTATCACTTTCTCTGCCCCAATTATCACTCTCTCCACCAGCACCCCTTGACGGGGGGGGGGGGGCAATGCGCTCGCTCTCCCTTCTCCTGAGTCATCTTCTGCTTTCCGCCCGACGTCTCTTGGCTACCCGAAGCTGAAATGGAAAATGTGCTCCAACTAAAACGTTGTTGTTGATGATGATGTGCGGCTTTGCCACTCGTGGCCCCATGCCTGCCCCATACGCAAAGCCATTTGAGTCGTCTGCGTCTGCCTTGCAGCGGGTTAGAGTAGATGACCCTTGGGGTTCCCCCCAACTCTACAATTCTATGCTCCTGAGACTTTTGAAGGTGGTGGACCTCCCCTCAGATGGATAGCTCAGTTGGTTACAGCATGGTGCCGATAATGCCAAGGCTGCTGGTTCGATCCCATATGAGACAGCTGCATATTCCTGCCCATAGCTGTCAACTTTTCCCTTTTCTTGCTAGGAATCCTATTCGGAATAAGGGAATTTCCTGTAAAAAAAGGGGGAAAGTTAACAACTATGTTCCGGCCTTGCAGGCGGTTGGACTGGGTGATTCTCAGGGCCCCTGCCAACTCTACAATCTATGATTCATTGGCAGTTTTTTCCACATAGGCTGGGTGACTGCTCCCTCCAGAAGTGTTTGCACCAAAGATGCAAGGACATAAGAACACAGGAAGAGCAAGGCGGCTGGATCAGACCAAAGGGGACTCATCTCCACCCCCATCGTTCTGCCCGGATACCGAGGTCCAGCTCCGAGAGCCTCCTGGCGGTTCCCTCACTGAGAGAAGCGAGGTTACAGGGAACCAGGCAGAGGGCCTTCTTGGTGGTGGCGCCTGCCCTGCGGAACTCCCTCCCACCAGATGTCAAGGAAATAAACAACTATCTTACTTTTAAAAGACACCTGAAGGTGGCCCTGTTTAGGGAAGATTTTAATGTTCGATGTTTTATTGTGTTTTTAATATTCTGTTGGGAGCCACCCAGAGTGGCTGGGGAAACCCAGCCAGATGGGCGGGGTATAAATATCATCATCATCATCATCATCCAGTCCAGCCTCCTCTTCCCACAGTGGCCAACCAGATGCCCCCAAGCAGCTGCCCTGCTCCCCCTCCCTGAGCCTGAGTCCACATCCCACCTCGCAAGGCTCTCACAAGAAGAACCAAACGAATGGTGCCTTCTTCAACCATTCACCTCCATGGGAGCCCACAAGCAGGAGCTGAGCCCCAAAGCAGCCCTCCCCTCCTGAGATGCCCAGCATTGCTGCCTCCAATGGCACCAGCGACATGCACCCGTCTTGGCTATAATCTTGGCCATTATTCTCCATGCATTTGTCACCTAAATACCATTTTTATATATCATGTTGCCTTGTACACATTTTTGCAAGGGCTTCACCCTAACCCCAATCCTTTTTAAAAGACATCCAAGCCGGTGGCGCTCAGTTTGCTCTGCATGAAGAAGGATTTCCTTTTGCCTGGCCTGAATCTCCCAACATGCAGCTTCAGCTGAGGTCCCTCACCCAGAAGGCAGCAGCAGCACAGCTTGTCACGCCCTGTCAACACAGAAGCCTCTGGCTCAGAGATCGGCAGATTTGTTACTGGGCCAAGTTCAAAGCGTTACTGTTGGCATATAAAATCCTGGACAGTTGGCAGGATTTTACTTGCAAGATTGCTTCGTCCCACATACTGTAAGACGGCTTCGATCTGTGGAACGGCCACCATCCTGGGTGCTGTATCAAGCATGTTTGGCGCTTGGAAGAAATCATTCTTTGGGTCTGGCAGCATCTAAATAAACACTTTGAAAGTCCTTGCCTATTGACACCAGGCTGGTGTCTTTGCTGTATTCTTCCCAGTGCCTGCTTAAAACGCTTTTTGTTTCTGCAAGCATATCCAGACATGTGGTTTGTATGTGTTTTAATCCAGTTTTAATTTATTATGGACTCTTAATGCGTTCTTGAATATTTTCCCATGCCTGCTTTTAACTATCTTTTATTGATAATGCCAAGGTCTGGGTTTGTAAAGCAGTTTGAGGTTTTATGGCAATCATAAGGAAACAATAAAATCTATTTGCTTATAGATTTACATATATACTTATAGACAGACCCATGCAAATGGCAAGGAAGGAGATTCTTGCTAAAGTGCAGGAAGAAATTTGTGACAGTCAGAGCTACTCGAAAGTGGAACAGTCTCCCTCAGGGGGTTGTGGACTCTCCTTCCTTGGAGGCTTTTAAGCAGAGGTTGGATAGTCATCTGTCATGGATGCTTGAGCTGAGATTCCTGCATTGCAGGGGGCTGGACTAGATGACCCTCAGGGTCCCTTCCAGCTCTACAATTCTATGATTCTATAACAGCCCTCGTGCCCACCTAGCAGTTCGAAAGCACGTCAAAGTGTAAGGAGATAATAGGAAGAAGAAGAAGAAGAAGAAGAAGAAGAAGAAGAAGAAGAAGAAGAAGAAGAAGAAGAAGAGGAGGAGGAGTTTGGATTTGATATCCCGCCTTTCACTTCCTTTAAGGAGTCTCAAAGCGGCCAACAACCTCCTTTCCCTTCCTCCCCCACAACAAACACTCTGTGGTGAGTGAGGCTGAGAGACTTCAGAGAAGTGGGACTAGCACAAGGTCACCCAGGAGCTGCATGTGGAGGAGTGGAGATGCGAACCCAGTTCACCAGATTACGAGTCCACCGCTCTTAACCACTACACCACACTGGCTTTCTGTGGTACTGCTCCAGCAGGAAGGTAAATGGCATTTCCACGTGCTGCTCTGGTTTTTCCAGAAGCAGTTTAGTCCTGCTGGCCACATGACCCGGAAAAACTGTCTGCGGACAAACGCCGGCTCCCTCGGCCAGTAAAGCGAGATGAGCGCCACAACCCCAGAGTCGTCCACGACTGCACTTAACTGTCAGGGGTCCTTTACCTTTTTTGCAATAGCCCTAAGAGGCAGATCATGAGCATTTCCTCTTTGCAGAGGAGAAGCTGAGTCTGGGAGACCAGCTAGAACATTTGAAGCCCCAGCAAAGCCATTTACACCAGAATGTGGATGGTTGCAGCTCTCTATAAAAAGCAACAAAAGCAACACGTGGAACCAGCCCAGCAGATATGAAGATGTTTCGGATTTGGATGCAAGACGCCGTGAAGATGGAGGAAGCCAACTTCCTTTCACAATAAATTGATAAATAGGAGCAAGGTGAGGTATCGGTTAATAACCGGGAGAAAACAAATGTTAGGCAGATGAGAGGTGCTAAAGCTTCATTTGATGATGATGTGAGGCGCCTGACACACGCCAGCTTCCCAGAGAGGCATCAAGGAACAGATGGTCTTTGCAAGGGAGTCGGGCACGGCATTGATCTTCATTTAAGTGCTCAGGTTTAACAACCAGTTCTGCAAAGTCCATTAAAAGACCATCTTTTCCAGAAGCCAGCCCCCCTCCCTCTCCACTTCACAGCACTATAATTAAACCTAATTCTCTATTAAGTCGGCAAAGAAATTGTTTATAAAGCATTTGAGGTACAGTTCTTGGTGAGATCTGCAGAGCTGTCCCAGTGGATGTTTGGGGCTGGGGATCCTGGTTCAAGGCCCGCCGGTTGCCTTACGTGGCCTTGGGAAATGCAGAAAGCACTCTTCGCATGCTCAAAAAACATTTGGACTGTTTGTACGTTCGGAGTGTGCGCAGAGGAAGGCAAGTTCAAGGCCTCATGCGCAAGAGTCGAGGGAGTTGGGGATGCTTAGCCTGCGAAAGAGGAGACTGAGATATGAGAGCCATCTTCACATATCTCAAGGGCTGTACCGTAGAAGAGGGAACAAGGTTTGGTTTCTCCTGCTCTGGAGGTTGGGACTCGAACCCATGGCTTCAAGTACCAAGAAAGGAGATTCCAACTAAACATCAGGAAGAACTTCATGACAGTAAAAGCCACTCAAGAGCGGAACAGAATCCTTTGGAAGGTAAGAGACTCTCCTTCCTAGGAGGTTTTTCCGCAGACCTTGGATGGCTCTCTGTCAGGGATCCTGCAGCTGAGATCCCTCTTTTGCAGGGGGTTGGACTAGATGGCCCTTGGGATCCATTCCAAAACTACCGTTCTATGATTCTATGTGCTTGAGCCAAGCCCAGTCCCTGGAAGGCTCTGCGTACATTCTCATTTCCCCTGCTTTCTACAAAACGCTTGTCTCCTTTGCCTGCTGCTGCTGTCTGGTTTTTAGGGTTTTTATTTCTGGCCCTGTAATCAAGACTCAAGGCCCTGGCTAAGCAGCTCAGAGACCTGGGAAAGTGGCCTGACATGGCAATTAAAACTTCCTTGCCTCAGAGGGCTGTGGCTGAGCTCAGTTTGGCAAGAGGCTCTGAGGGGAAGAGGCAGAGAGGAGCTTTCCAAGAACTCGGAAGGAGAGGGAAGCTGCCCAGAAGGCATTGGCTTCCTCCAGCAGAGACATCAGGACATCAGAAGAGCCTGCTGGATCAGGCCCGTGGTCCATCTGCTCCAGCCTCCTGTTCTCACCGGGGCCAGCCAGATGCCCCCATGGGGACCCAGCAAGCAGAACAGGAGCACCAGAGCAACTCTCCCTTCCTGGGCCTTCCAGAGCCCTTTCCTCCTCTGAGAACTCCCTTTTGTGTCGTTCTCTTTTCAAGCCATCCAAGCTGGCGGCCCTCACGGCCTCCTGTGGCAGGGAGTTCCACAGTCTAACTCCACACTGCATGGAGGACTTCATCTGTCCTGCATCTTCCAACCTTCAGCCTCCTTGGATGTCCTCAAGTTCTCGTGTTGTGTGAGAGGGAAGGGAACTTCTCTCTATCCCCTTTCTCTGCGCCAAGCATGAGTTTACAAACTCCTGTCCTGCTCCCTCTTGCTTCCTTTCCTCTCACAAAGCAGCCCCAAATGCTGCCACCTTTCCTCATAGGGGGTTCACTTCACCCCCTGAACCATTCTAGAGGCCCATTCTGAACCTTTTCCCACGTACCTACGGGACCGCCTCTCCTGGTATGCCCTGCGGAGGACCTTCAGGTCCACAAATGACAACACCTTGGAGGTCCCAAGTCGCAAGGAGGTTAGATTGGTCTCAACTAGGGCCAGGGCCTTTTCAGCACTGGCCCCGGCTTGGTGGCACGCTCTGTCACAAGAGACCAGGGCCCTGAGGGACTGGACATCTTTCCACAGGGCCTGCAAGACAGAGCTGTTCCGCCTGGCCTTGGGTTTGGACTCAGTCTGACCCTTATGTTGCCCTCCCCTTATGGTTTTGACTTTTAAAATGAGGCTGCATTTTAAATTGCATTTTAACCTGTATTTTAAATTGGTTTCTTTTCCTATTATGTTTTTACTGTGATTTTATTGGTGTTAGCTGCCCTGAGCCCAGTTCTGGCCAGGGAGGGTGGGGTATAATTTATTTATTTATTTATTTATTTATATTATTATTATTATTATTATTATTATTATTATTATTATTATTATTCCAACTCTACAATACCCTTTTTGAGGTGAGTCGACCCAAACCACACATGGTATTCTAAACGTGGTCGCTCCATCAGTTTGTATAATGGCATTGTGATACCAGTATTTCCAATTCCTTTCCCAATGATCCCTGGCGTGGCGTTGGCCTTTTCCGCCCCACACAACGGGGTGGGCCCGGTGGGCTGGAGACCCGCGTTGGAGGCTGAGGAGGCCGTGGAGTGACAAGGCCGAGCCCAAGACCGCAGGCCACCCTCTCAGCTTCACAGGTTGTCGTTCCTAATAGTGTCTCTCATGGAAAGATTTGACAGGGACCCTGGAGACGATCTGAATGGATGTCGCAAGTGCAGATTAATACATTTGCTCGGCCGAATCCAGCTGGGGATCTGAAACAGCTGCTCCAAGAGGCTTCGGTGAGTTGGCACTTTCCTGGAACAACTGCGGATGTGGCGTCTCTCTCCACAGAAATGAAAGAGCAAGTCTGCAGCTGTCACAATGATGGAGAAAACCCCCCAAAGGCTAAGCAGAAGCAGGGAGTTCAGCTGGAAGATGTGGAGAGGGGGGAGCACGGTGGAGAAGGGGAGGGAAGCCCACCCCCTTCATCTTGGGGTCTTAGCTGCATCTCGAAGTGGGGAGGCGTTAGGGGAAAGCTGTGGCCCCACATAGTCCATCAAAGAGGCTCCAGGAGCCGGTCAGCCAGCCTCTCTCCTGCATGCAAATGAAATTTGTTGGGAGGGAAGAGTCTGGGGGAATCTCTTTGGGCTGCATTCAAAGCAGCAAAGATTCCTCACCAAGGAAGAACCAGCATCTTCCTGGGGTGAATCTGGAGGAGAGAAGGTACAGAAAGGGGAGCGGATCGGGAGACTGGACCACACAGCTTAGACCTCTTGGCTTATTGAGTGCTGTGTGGCTTGGACACCAGATCATAAACGCACGTCAAGCACTCAGATGGTCACCAACTTGGGTGGCTTTTAAAAGGGAGTAGACATATAGGAGGATAAGGCCATTGCTGACCCCCAGCCAGGATGGCTCTGCTCCGGTCTCCACAGATGGGACAGAAATTCTTCTGAGTCCCAGCTGCTGGAAACTGTAGGAGGGGAGAGTTGCTGCTGGGCTGAGATCCTGGCTGCAGGTTTGCCATCATGGTCTTCTGGCTGGCCTGATTCAGGAGGCGGTTCCTCTGCTCTACGGCCATGCATTCAGCCACACAAGCCCTCAAGGACCACCATTGCTTATGCCCTCTTCCCTTGCAGTGACCCTCCTGCTCTGGGCCTCCTCCTCCTCCCTGCACCCCTCACCTGCAACTGCACAAAGTCCTTTCCCGTGAGCTCTAGCGCCCCCCCTCTCATTTGAGGAGAAGTGGCATCATGATGGACCCCCTGCGGCTGCTATTTGTGTTCTTCACGCTACACCTGTGGCTCTTTTGTCAGGGTGTTTTGCAAATGAAATTTCTGAGGGCAAGAGCTGTTTGGCAGTGGAACAGGTAACCTCCGAAGGCGGTCGGCTCTCCTTCCTTGGAGGTTTTCAGCGGGGATCAAACCTGTGACCATCGGCACAGCCAAGTTGGCGCAGGGAGGGGCAGCTGCCCTCCTAATCATGAAAAATCAATACAAATACATAGCAAACTGAGCTTCTGCCCCCCCCCAGCAAAGATCCTGGCTATGCCTATGCCTGTGACCTTGGCATTATCTCTGTCACACACACACACACTTCTCCATCAAGCCATTTCTCCAGCCCTCTTAGAAGGGGTGCTCTTCCTTTTTGCATATAGAAGCAACAATAGTGAGATGCTTTTTCCTGCTAGAAGCACATACCATGAAAGCAAATATTAAGGCCATTCCTAGGCTCATTCCCTGACAAGGTGGCCAAGCAAGGAGCTCTGCTGATCATCTGACAGCCCTGAGACTTTCTTCTCAGCCGACACATCAACTGTCTCCAATACTTCCTCCTCTTCTTCCTCTTCTTCCTCACAGAGCAATAAGCTGTCATTGACAGCGAGACGTGGATGCTTTGCATTTAAAAGTCTTGCCAGCCAGCTGTTTCAATTCTTCCAGCAATTAAACGGATTACAGTGGGAAATTAGATGTAATATTTGTTCGAGGCAAAATAAGCCAGAAATTGGCAGGCTGTGCATTGCTGTGAAGCTGAAGTTGGCAGCGCAGAAGGACAGGACGACGAAAGTAGGAAGTGCTCTTTCTGTGGAGAGGGAGAAAAGGGCCAGAATGAAGACTTGGCTTTTTCTTAACCAGCCCACGAGCAGGACAGGCCTTACTTAAGGCAAGTCCTCCTATGCACATCAGAAGAGCACCTGCTGGATCCGGCCAATGGCCCACCTAGTCTAGCATCCTGTTCTCACAGTGGTCAGCCTGTGAAAAACCCACAACCGTGGGCTGGTGGATGACGGTATTGGGAATTGGGGTGAGGGATTGCATAGAAAGCAGCATGGCCTCCCTGCCTCTTGTGCTGGACTCCGACAGGTTAAGGCTCTTTGTAAGCGATTGCGCCAGGCCATTTAAGCATCATAAATCCTGTTTATCTGGAGGTCGTCGTCCTGGCGTCGTTTTGGTGTCGAAGCAGCCGGCTCTGTTTCCGCGGGAGAGTGAGCTGCATACTGATGGGAAGAATACAAACAGGGAGGCAGGCAGGCATGGAGCGTCGCTCGTCTGCAGTGGATGTTTAATGGTTTGCTGACAAGAATTAAATATGGAAATTGTAATTAGTCACTTAGCCAAACAGAGCGGGGGCTCTCCTCCCCAATACGCCGGGAGGTCAGGAGGGCAGGCCCACTGAAGCTGGTGGGGAATGAATTAGCCAGGAGAGAACCCTCAGCATGGCTGCCTCCGACTGTGGTGGCAGGGCAGAGCCATCCTGCCTGGGAACCATCGGTAGCTCTCTTCTCCTCCAGGAATTTGTGCTTCATGTTTAATGTGTCTCCAATTAAAGGCGTACTGTCTCAAGTGTTCAGGCGAAGTGTGAGGTTATCAGAAAGGCTATACTGTATGTCTGCACTTTAGTTAGGAAGTATGGAGAGGGTTATGGCTTGTACACCCCAGGTAGTGTGGTTGCTGACCTTGAGCCAGACATCCTGGAGAGTGAAGTCAAATGGGCCTTAGAAAGCACTGCAAATAACAAGGCCAGTGGAAGTGATGGTATTCCAGCTGAACTATTTAAAATTTTAAAAGATGATGCTGTTCAGGTGCTACACTCAATATGCCAGCAAGTTTGGAAAACTCAGCAGTGGCCAGAAGATTGGAGAAGATCAGTCTACATCCCAATCCCAAAGAAGGGCAGTGCCAAAGAATGCTCCAACTACCGCACAATTGCACTCATTTCACACGCTAGCAAGGTTATGCTTAAAATTCTACAAGGAAGGCTCAAGCAGTATGTGGACCGACAACTTCCAGGAGTGCAACAACAACAATAAACAAATGGAGAGGGTCTTGGCTGAAGAAGCGCTCTGCGCCTTAGAGACCATGTCTGCGCATGTGGCGCTGTGCCAAGGCCAGGAGAACTTCATGAAATGCGCCTGCCTCCACAATGTTGTGTTATCAAGAGAAACATGACATTATAGTGAAAGATAGGCTGGCACCGGAATATACGTATAGCTACAATAATGAATAATTACGTTTGGCATTTTAAGATGGAATGTTTCAACGCTGCAATTGGGCTTACAGCTTGCTGCTCAAGGAAGAAACTGGCCCTAACTGTTTCCCTATGAAAAATTTCACTGCACGCCACTGAAAGAGCTTCTTGGTGCCATTATGACTACTTTTAAGGGCGTATCTTAACGTTTCCCAACCCCTGCTGCTTCTGTTTTGGGACAGAAATTCAAATGAAAAGCTCCTCCTGGCCCCCCTAAGTGCTGCTGGCCTGGACTTTCTAGGCCACGAGTGAGCAAACGTTTTCAGTCCACTGTCCCTCAGACCTTGTGGGGGGCCAGGCTATATTTTGGAAAATAAATATGAATGAATTCTTATGCCCCACAAATAACCCAGAGATGCATTTTAAATAAAAGGGCACATTCTACTCATGTAAAAAAAGGCTGATTCCCGGACCATCCGCAGGCTGGATTGAGAAGGCGATTGGGCCGGATCCTGCCCCCGAGCCTTAGTTTGCCTACCCATGTTCTGAGCTCAGGACAGGCACCTTTTGCAAACCTCCCACCTTCTGGGAACAGAGATGCTGTTACGTCTCCGCTGCTTCCAGCCCCTCGGAGGGGATTCTCCACACCATTGTGGCTTCTGCTGCTCCCTTTGTGGCAACTGCTCTGCTGTCACCTATAAACCATCGTTGCTCTGGGTGTGCAATTCACCTCCCCCTTCACTTTCTCAGAGAGAGAGAGAGAGAGATGGGAAAGGGTTCAATTAGTTCCTCCTGGCAATCGCTCTCGCGCTGGCTCCTTCTTCCTTAAGTGCTCCGCTCCCACTTTGCTTCCGTAATGGCACTTCAGATTCTCCACCAGCCTTTAGTCTTTCTAATGTATTTTCAAAATAAATTCTTGTTATTGGCTCTCATTGCTTTAGCTTCTCACTCCTCGCGTTCTCTCTCAGGCAGCTGCCTTATTGCATTTCACTCGCTGGAATTTATACTCTGGGATTGACTTTCTGCTATTTGGATCACCTTTCTAATTTTTCCTTTTTCGTTTTAATAGCTTTTCAAATCACTGCGCTTTAGTTTAGCGCAATCCCTGGAAGATTCCTCTCCCTTCCTCTTTCTCCGTTGGTGGGTTCACTAGAGAGTTCATTTCAATTTTCATAACATGCTTCTGCAAACACCTTATACACCACACCACACCCCAAAAACCTGTGGTGGTTTACTGCATCATGGATGTGGGGGAAAGAGAAGAGACCTGTCTGATGCAGTATCTCAGCCCTTCTAACAAAGTGACAGGCAAGTGAGTTAGACCATTGTTTCCCAACCCTGGGTCTCCGGCAATTTTTGGACTACAAATACCATCACCCCTGACCACTGGTTCTTCTAGCTAGGGATGATGGGAGTTGTAGTCCAACAACAGCTGGAGACCCAAGTCTGGGTAACACTGAGTTAGACAGCTGGGTGAGTTCGGCAGCAGGATGGAAAGACCAGAGCAGGCAAAACCCTTCTCTTTGTGACCTCTAGACAAGGATAACAAGTATCTAGGTAGAGAGTCGGTCAGGGTTTGGGGGTCTGTCCAGTGTACTGTTGGGAGTTGGGGGGGTCGGTCTGTATAACGTCCTAAGTCTGTTTCAATTACTGGATTCCTGTACTTGTGGGGGTAGAAGGTACTAGAGCAAGACTGCTCAAGCAGCCCCTCTCTCGCGGCAAAGGTCTCTCATGGCTAGTCAAGCACCATGACTAGTATGATGAAAGAAGTTGGGAGAGGCAGAGGCAGAGAGAGGAAGGAAGGAAGGAAGGAAGGAAGGAAGGAAGGAAGGAAGGAAGGAAGGAAGGAAGGAAGGAAGGAAGGAAGGAAGGAAGGAATAGTTGAGCTGGAAATAGGCTGGGAGTTGGAGCTGCAGAGACCTTGCTCTGTTCTGCATCGAAAGCTGTGTCTAATGGAGAAGCAAGATCTGTTGGGGGTGTTGATGCTGTGAGCCCCTCCATCTCTTGCTCAGGTTATACATATGTACAAATAAAATAATAATACTACTACTAATAATAATTTTTATTTATACCCCGCCTTCCCCGGCCAGAGCCAGGCTCAGGGCAGCCAACAACACTAAAATTACAGTAAAAACATAATAGGGGAGGGGAAAACCAATTTAAAATACAGGTTAAAATGCAATTGGGGACGCAGGTGGCGCTGTGGGTTAAAGCCTCAGCGCCTAGGACTTGCCGATCGAAAGGTCGGCGGTTCGAATCCCTGCGGCGGGGTGCGCTCCCGCTGCTCGGTCCCAGCGCCTGCCAACCTAGCAGTTCGAAAGCACCTCCGGGTGCAAGTAGATAAATAGGGACCGCTTACCAGCGGGAAGGTAAACGGCGTTTCCGTGTGCGGCTCTGGCTCGCCAGAGCAGCGATGTCACGCTGGCCACGTGACCCGGAAGTGTCTTCGGACAGCGCTGGCCCCTGGCCTCTTAAGTGAGATGGGCGCACAACCCCAGAGTCTGTCAAGACTGACCCGTACGGGCAGGGGTACCTTTACCTTTACCTTTACCTAAAATGCAATTTAAAATGCAGCCTCATCAAAACCGTAAGGGGAGGGAAACATAAGGGTCAGACCGAGTCCAAACCAAAGGCCAGGTGGAACAGCTCTGTCTTGCAGGCCCTGCAGAAAGATGTCAAGTCCCGCAGGGCCCTGGTCTCTTGGGACAGAGTGTTCCACCAAGTCGGGGCCAGTACTGAGAAGGCCCTGGCCCTAGTTGAGAGCAACGTAACCACCTTGTGACCTGGGACCTCCAAAATGTTGTCATTTGTGGACCTTAAGGTTCTCCACGGGACATCCCAGGAGAGGAATGTTTTTTCCTGGCACACTTTTGAAGCTTTCCCAACTCTACATTGCCCTTTTTGAGGTGAAGCAGCCAGCAGGAGTGCAGTGCTGCTCATTGGTGCCCAGGGGGGTGCGCAGCACATTTGCCCTCGCCAACACCGCTGGGCAGGCGCTCACACACCGGGCAGGGGGCAGGGAGAGGTGAGTACTCTTCACCCTCTGCTCTCACCAAGGCCAGGCTGGGGGGGCTGGAGGGACTTGGTTCACCCCCCCCCAAGATTCTGCACCCAGAGACACGGCCCCCTTGCCCCCCATGCTATGCCACTAGTCACCAGAACTGTACACACTACTCCAAATTGTGTGCACACCATAGATTTGTGCCATGGCATTAGGATATCAGAAGTTTTATTTTCAATCGCTTTCTGGATGACCCTTAGAATGCATTTTGCCTTTTCCGCAGCAGCCGAACGCTGGGTTGACATCTTCATTGAGCTATCCAAAACCCTGAGGTCTTGCTCCTGGTCAGTCTCATCCAGTTCACCACAATCAGGATGGAATCATACTTCCACTGCTTAATTATTATCATTTTTTAAAGGGTGTGGGTAGAAGAGTTTTTTAATGCATTGCAAGGGGGAAGCGAAGAGGAGCTGAGTCTGCCTTGGGATTGAGGCCCCTCCTCCGAAGGAGGAAAGAATCTGTCATGTTAGAAGTCACATTCAGTCTGAAACACTTTAAAGCTTCAACTTTCACAATGTTGCGTTTAATGACAGGGAAGAAAAAAAGAGGCAAAAGAGGTTGTCTGTCAATGGCTTAAAATTTGTGAAGAGCAATAAAAAGAAAATGAAGAGTTAGACTTCTCTGGCCAGAACAAGCGAGGCTGAGAGAGAGATGGGGGGGAGGGGTTGTTTCTTGGGAATTTGAAAAACAGTAATAGTATTCTTTTCCTCTGCTGCTGCAGACATTTTGCTCAGTTAGGGTTATTCCTCCCATCATGCTGGTTACTTTAAAACAAACCCATGTATATAAATAAATCGGTGGAATGGACAGGACTTTCCACCGCATGAACATCTGGGCTTAATCTGAAGAGCTTCCACATCAGAGGCATGTCATTAAAAGTGTTTTCACATTTAGAAATCAGCATAATTTTTTGGGTACAATCCAGCCAATGCAAAACACTTTTTAAACAGTTGAGGGATTTGGGTATGTTTAGCAAGGAGAAAAGGAGACTGAAAAGAGACATGGTAGCCACCTTCCAATATCAGAAGGGCTGCCACATGGAGGATGGAGCAAGCTTCTTTTCTCCGGCTCCAGAGCGCAGGATCCAAACCCGTGGAGTCAAGTTACAAGGAGATTCCAATTACTTTCTGGTGGTTTGACAGTGGAACCGTCTCTCTCAGAAGGTGGTGAACTCTCCTTCCTTGGAGGAATTTAAACAGAGCTCAGGGGACCATCTCTCAAGGATGCTCCAGCTGTGATTCCTGCATTGCAGGGGGCTGGGTGACTTTTGGGGTCCCCCCCAATGCTAAAATTGTATGATTCATTGGAAGCTTTTAAAAAGAGGCTGGATGGCCTAACTGTCAGATTCTTTCGCTGCAATTCCTGCATTCCTAAATATGGGACTATGACCCTCGATGGGGGCTGCTTTCTCCCTCCCGGTAGAAAAGGGGCCAGCAAGCATTTGCTTCTTCATTGGCAATTCCAAGAGACGGGGATGCGGAATCGCAGTTTGAGTTTCACTTACTAATGCAAGTTTTGTGTTTTTTGGATGTTTTTATTGTTCTGCACAGAGAGGCTGGTGGGTCTCCAGTGTGCTGTTTGAGCAATGTAAAATGTGAACATTTATTAAAGACGACAATAAAAGCAATCCATGCAAAGAGAAGAACAGGCTTAAACAACACGCCAAGAGGACTCAGCTGCAAGTCATGGCAGTCTGCTCAGACAGCTCTACCCTGGGGAGAACCCCCCGCCCCCCCAAAAAAACCCCCCACACACCCTGCCCTCCAGAGGAGAGAGAAGCAGGACGGCCCTTCCCCCCACCCAGTCACCCAGTGACTTGCACAGAGACATGTCTTCAAGAGGCCCAGAGCCCTGCCCCCCAAATCTTAGAAGCATAGAATGGAAGATTTGGAAGGGACCTTGAGGGTCATCCAGTCCAACTCCCCGCGATGCAGGAATCTCAACTGGAGCACCCAGGACAGATGGCCACCCAACCTCTGCTAAAAACCTCCAAGGAAGGAGAGTCCACCATCTCCTGAGGGAGCCTGTTCCACCATCAAACAGCTCTTACTGTCAGAAAGCTCTTCCTGATGTTGAGTCAGAATCTCCTTTCTTGAATCTCAGATTTTCAGATGCACCTTGGATGCGAACACACTGATTCTTACAGGTACTGTGGTACCTCGGGTTAAGAACTTAATTCGTTCAGGAGGTCCATTCTTTTTTTTTATAAATTTTTTATTGATTTTTCAAACACATAATAAAAAACAAACACATCACAAAACAAAGACAAACACAACATTAAACATATATTGACTTCCCCATACCTCCCTTTCGCTGCATCCTTATTCCAAAATTCTTTAGCAACCCTTTAATCAATTTATCTAATTAACTTCCTTTTCATTAAATTTCCTCAAATTTATTAGTTACAGCTGTAATTCTCTACTTGACATCCTAACACTCCTCGATTTTACAACAGTTTTTAAGATATAATTTAAACTTCTTCCAGTCCTCTTCCACTGTCTCTTTCCCCTGGTCTCGGATTCTGCCGGTCATCTCTGCTAGTCCCATGAAGTCTGTCACCTTTGTCTGCCATTCTTCCAGAGTAGGTAGTTCTTGCATCTTCCAATACTTTGCCAGAAGAATTCTTGCTGCTGTGGTAGCGTACATGAAAAAAGTCCTGTCCTTCTTTGGCACCAGTTGGCCAACCATGCCCAGGAGAAAAGCCTCAGGTTTCTTAGGAAAAGTCCATTTAAGGACCTTCTTAATTTCATTATAGATCATTTCCCAAAAGGCTTTAATCTTTGGGCAAGTCCACCAAAGGTGGTAGAAGGTACCTTCAGTCTCATTACATTTCCAACATTTAAAGGTAAAGGTAAAGGTACCCCTGCCCGTACGGGCCAGTCTTGACAGACTCTGGGGTTGTGCGCCCATCTCACTTAAGAGGCCAGGGGCCAGCGCTGTCCGGAGACACTTCCGGGTCACATGGCCAGTGTGACATCGCTGCTCTGGCGAGCCAGAGCTGCACACGGAAACGCCGTTTACCTTCCCGCTGGTAAGCGGTCCCTATTTATCTACTTGCACCCGGAGGTGCTTTCGAACTGCTAGGTTGGCAGGCGCTGGGACCGAGCAGCGGGAGCGCACCCCGCAGCAGGGATTCGAACCGCCGACCTTTCGATCAGCAAGTCCTAGGCGCTGAGGCTTTAACCCACAGCGCCACCTGTGTCCCTAAGGACATTTATTATTGGGCAAATGGTAAATTTTTGCAAGCTTGACTGGGGTCATGTACCACCTGTAAATCATTTTCATTATGTTTTCTTTTAGGGCATTACATGCCGTGAACTTAACACCAGTGGTCCATAACTGTTCCCAGTCAGCAAGCATAATATCATGACCGATATCCTGTGCCCATTTAATCATAGCTGATTTCACTGTTTCATCCTGTGTACTCCATTTCAACAGCAAGTTATACATCCTAGACAAATTTTTGGTATTGGGTTCTAACAGTTCTGTTTCTAACTTTGACCTCTCCTTCTGAAATCCTATTTTCCTATCCCAGGAGGTCCATTCTTAACCTGAAACCATTCTTAACCTGAGGTACCACTTTAGCTAATGGGGCCTCCTGCTGCTGCCGTGCTGCCACCACCGCTTGATTTCTGTTCTCATCCTGGGGCAAAGTTTTTAACCCAAGGTGTTGACTACTTCCAGGTTAGCGGAGTCTGTAACCCAAAGTGTTTGTAACCCGAGGTACCACTGTACTGGGTAGAGAATACTCCATAGATTGTTGAACGGGGTCAGCAAGGTGGAATATTTAAAAGGTAAAAGGTAAAGGTAAAGGACCGCTGGATGGTTAGGTCCAGTCAAAGGCGACTGTGGGGTTGCGGTGTTCATCTCACTTTCAGGCCAAGGGAGCTGGTGTTTGTCCACAGACGGCTTTCCAGGTCATGTGGCCAGCAGGACTAAACTGCTTCTGATGCAACGGGACACAGTGACAGAAACCAAAGTGCACAGAAAGACCTTCCCGCCGCAGTGGTACCTATTTATCTACTTGCACTGGCATGCTTTCGAACTGCTAGGCTGGCAGGAGTTGGGACAGAGCAACAGGAGCTCATTCCTTCGTAGGGATTCCAACTGCCGACCCTCCAACTGGCAAGCCCAAGAGGCTCAGTGGTTGAGATCACAGCAGCACCCGCTTAGAATATTTAAAGTACAGTCAAACCAACAATTCCTGTTTTGCTAGACAGGCACATGATAGGGGCTGAAGCTCACAGAGTTTTCATATAAACTTGCTAGAGAGATTTCTGAGAGAGACACTCCCACTTGACAAGGGGAGGGCAGAGCTATGTACTCTTCTGCCTGCCTGGGCACATCATGTCTTTTTGGCACTTTCCACCAAGCCAACAATGTGAGGACATTTGCATCTCTGAGTTCCAGTTCTCAGACACCATTTTAAGCTAGACTTAGTATGTCTTTAGTATTGCCATTTTAAGCCTGGCTGAACAAAACTGCTGTATCTGTTATTCTTCAACAAGTATTCTGAATGAGTAAATATTTCTGTTTTACCTTTTAGAAAACTGTGTGGTGGTTGTTTTAAGGGGGAGAAAAGGGTGACGTACCAGGAGAATCCTGTCTGCCTTAAAGCATCCTGGATTACTTAAACCAGGGGTCAGCAAGCTTTTTCTGCAGGGGGCCGGTCCACTATCCCTCAGACCTTGTGGGGGGCCAGACTATTTTTTGGGGGGGGGATCTCCCCCTCGACTCTCCCCTCTCTTCTCCACAGCACTGGATGAGCCCCAGTGGTTGCTTACCTAGGCCTTGTGAGCTGTAGGGACTGGTGGTGGCAGCGGCGGAGGGACAATGAGTGGTGCGAAAGGGCTGGCTCTGGAGATGGGCTGCTTAAAATGGTACTCAGCCAGCTCAGCCCAGCCCCCTTCCTCCTCTAGGCAGGGCAGGGAGAAGCCAGGAGGAGGGAGGGAGGAGGAGCCGCCAAGGTGTGTGTGAGGGAGAGGGGGGGAAATGGTGCATCCCGAACGATCAGAATCCCCACGCCGATCCACGTGTGATTCCTGGACTGTCCACGGGCCAGATCCAGAAAGCAATTGGGTCGGATCCGGCCCCTGGGCCTTCATTTGCCTACCCATGACTTAAACTAAATACAGTGGTATCTTGGGTTACATACGCTTCAGGTTACATACGCTTCAGGTTACAGACTCCACAAACCCAGAAATAGTAGCTTGGGTTAAGAACTTTGCTTCAGGATAAGAACAGAAATCGTGCTCCAGCGGCGCGGCAGCAGCGGGAGGCCCCATTAGCTAAAGTGGTGCTTCAGGTTAAGAACAGTTTCAGGTTAAGAATGGACCTCCAGAACGAATTAAGTACTTAACCCGAGGTACCATGGCAGCTAAAACTAGCCATTCACCTTCCACCAAGTACAGCATCCCCGTTCTGGTGCTGCCTGCTGAGTGGCCCCCTTCAGCACCCCTCCAGCATCAGTTCACCTTCGCTGTGGGCCCTTGCTCCTCTGAGACCTCCTGCTTGCTTACAGCCCTGGGATGGAGAATGGGATGTAAGTACCAGGAGGGAACGAGCCGAGCACCCAGGCAGCGTCACACGGCCCAACAGAAGTCCAGGTGCGCAGGTGGTGACAGACATGACCGGGAGGATGCAAAGAGTGGGACCAGGGCAGAAGAGGAGCGGCCACCTGCGTCATCTCCAGAATCTGAAGCACTTAGGAGTTGCTGCCTTGATCCTCAACGGATATCTGACAACCAAATTCTATGCTAGCATCTCCAAATGGAATACCTTGCTCTTTGCTGTAACCCTGAATGCTGCTGCAGCTCTGGCTATTTCTAAAGGGAATATCCCTGCTTGCTTGTAGGCCTGTCACAGCACACTTTTGCAAAGTTATTGCATGGCTTTATTCAAAAAGTAAAGTCTCTTCTATGGACAACTGCCTCACATTTTTATATCCTTGTTGTGTCTGCTATTACATTAATGTATGTTGGGTTTTTTGTGTGGGAGGGGGGGTTGTGAGGTTGCCCTGGGAGGGAAAGCATATAACAAATAATAATGGTGGTGGTGTCAAAATTCATGGGATTGTTTTGGGCAGCAGATTAATTAATTGAGCTCTAGAGCTTGTGGGCATTCAGTGAAGCTGAATGTTGGAAGATTCAGCCCAGATAAAAAGGAAGTCCTTCTTCGTGCAGCACAGGAGGCAGTGATGTCCACCAAGCAAGATGGCTTTAAAAGAGGGCTGGACAAATTCATGAAGGAGGAGAGGACTATTGATGGCTGTCCTGGGCGTCTCTGCTCTCCTCTCCACCGCTGGAGGCAGCCATGCTTCTGAGTACCAGTTCCTTGATGCCACAATGGGCTCCTGTTTGGCCCCTGTCAGAACAAGATGCTGGATTAGCT
Source organism: Podarcis melisellensis (assembly GCF_964234715.1). Lineage (NCBI taxonomy): Eukaryota > Metazoa > Chordata > Lepidosauria > Squamata > Lacertidae > Podarcis > Podarcis melisellensis. The sequence continues at coordinate 408,161 of NC_138528.1, read as the reverse complement.
GGGCCATGGTCCTGATCCAGCCTTGCCTTTGGTCCTCCCACCTGCCTGCCCAAGGAAGTCTCAACCCCCAAGTCCACAAAGCCACTTGCTGTCTGCTTGGATCCTGCCCTGACCCTTGCCTGCCAGCACACCCCCTTTTACCTTTGGTTACTGGACCCCCCCCCCCAGAACTGCCACAGGGCACCACAAGGAATATCTGTTTTCTGAGGGTGGGTAAAGAGATTGGAGGAGGCAGTGAGGTGGAGGATACAAATGCATTCGTGCAGATTATTCATTTCCCCTTTTACGGTCACTCAGATCTTTGCAGATGATGGACTGGGAACATAGAAGTGATATCATGAAATGCAAATGACTATTAACGGGAGTAAATCAGGCTGGAATTATGCACAGCGCTGGCTTGATAATTTAAACAAGAACCTGTGGTTCTCTTTGAGAAGACAAATGTTTTACAAGCCCCTCTTCCATGGTGCAATTTGAGGGGAATGGCAGGATCAGGAATGCAAAATATTTACACTTACTTGAAACAAGAACCAAAAGGATGTTCGAAAGTGTTAACATGGCAAAGCCCTGCCTAAGGTGATTAACTTTGCAGTGCCCGCATAATTAACATGGGTCTCCACTGATTCAAATTTAAATTTATTTCCACAATATATTGAAGTTGTTGGCTCATGTATTAAAATGGAACTGTCTTTGAGAATCACAGTTTTTGCTATCAATGCTAAAAGAGGGCTGGGGTATGTTTGTGTTCTGTGCTATGTAAAGTCACAAATGCTTCCCATGCTCCAAACAGCCGATTATGGATCTGCCTGTGCCTTTGCCAAATCTCTCCCCACCCCAAAATAGCATGCCCAGAGAGGGGTGTTCATGTTGCCTGCAGGGTCACCAAGGCCATTCTGAGAAGACAGGTGTCCATCACAAGATCCCTAACAAAAACAAGTACTCACAGGAATATGCTGAATGTCACGACACTTCAAGAAGGATCATCTGACACTTCAAGAAGGAATTTATTCAAGAAGGAATAAATTCATTTGCTTGGAAATTGTTTTGCACCTGAAAACACAGGTTACTTCCTATTGGAGCCCAGCTGTTTAGACTCTGTACGAGAACTAGCCCAAACCAAGACCTTGATCTTCCTAGATGTGTGCCATGCAGGGGTGGGGAACAGTTGTGCCTCCCCCAGATCTCATGGGACTCAATTCCCAGCAGTCTCAGTAGAGAGATCAGCCACGGATACTGATGGGGTTTATAAGCAGCCCAGAAACATCTGAAGGGACACTTGGATACCATCTCTGCCCTTCCTCATTCTGCTCCCCAGGGTAACAGGGATGCCCTCCTGCTTCACAGTTTGAGGACGAAAATGTAGGTAAGGATGGGGGTTCATAAAGCAGCTAAAGGATCCCAAGAGAGAGTGATCCAGCCTCTATTTAGAAACCTCAAGTGAAGGAGAGTCCACAACCTCCCAAGGGAGACAATACTGCTGTCAAATGGCTCTTATGGTCAGAAAGCTCTTCCTGATGTTTAGTAGGAATCTCCTTTCCTGTCACTGGAAGCCAGGGGTTTGGTGTGGGAATGTTGAGGGTGGCAGGAGAGGATATATTGATTAGTAATATCCTTCCTAACTTGCACTAGCAAGTTTCTTCACTTAGCAGAGTGTATTCCCCTTCTTACACAGCATAAAACTGGTTGCAAACTGGTGTGAGCCTCTTAAGACAATAAGCAATTCAACCTGGCTTGTCCAGATTGAGATATGTTATAATATTCCCAGTAAGACCCCTTTGATCCCTCCTAAAAGAATAAAGACATCACAGTCTTATGCACAAGTAACAAAAAGTAGTTTTAGTCATGATCAGGCAGAGCACAGTGTGATCCCTGAAGGCAGGCTTTAGGCTTAAAGTTACAAACTTATACATACAGGTTTACCCCATATAGGAGATAACCTGGGAAACTGCTTGGCTTGTAACCAGCACCACAGTCTAGGTAAATCAGGGTGTTTGTGTGGGATGTAAACACAGGAGCAGTCAATGACAACATTCCTAGAGTGTACATGTTAGAACATGGGGAGGGATGTCTGTCTAGCAAGCAGGTAAACTTCCTGGGGACGGACTTCCTCCACATGTGACCAGAGGTGGGTGTGGCCTCACCTGTGCAGGTAAATGATAAAAGCACAGGGCAGGCAGCCATCTCTCTCTCTCTGCCATCTTCTTTCGATGAGGAAACATCTAAGGATGCTCTCTTGGCTCCCAGCCAAGAGAGGAGATAAGGACTATATAGATTCTAAATGTATTTTACCTTTTTAAGCTGTGTGCCTTCTGGGATCATATTGTGAACAGAACTTGAGTAAACTCTTTTATACTTTTATACAGACTGTGTCGTGTCTTGTATTTTAAGAGGGAACAAAAGGGGAAATTACCAGAGTAATTATTATAGAGGTTCTAGCGAACCTGTGCAGACGTTACCGTTGCGAACCAAAAAGGGGAATGTTTATAAACTCTGCTGATATTTTGGGAACTTGTTAGCACAAGTTGGATTAGGATATAATCTCACAATATATCCTCTCCTGCACCCCAGAACATTCCCACAGTTTGCAGGACAAAAAAGATCAAAGAGGAAGGAGGTGGCTGTGTGACTTGGTCTTTGACCAGGTCTGGAAAGGTCATGCCCACCTACCAGTCCCATGCAAGGAAGGATGCTCCAGGCCAAGAGGAACAGGAAGTTTTGACTGGCTGGACCAAACATTCCCTCACATGTCCACTCTAACAAAACAAGGAATGTTGTATTTGACTGCTCCCAGTGGATTACATCCCACATTTGGGTCGTACCCTCCAGAGCAGGAGAAAACAAGTATGTTCCCTCTTCCATGTGACAGCCCTTGAGATATCTGAAGATGGCTCTCATATCTCCTCTCGCTCTCCTCTTTTCCAAGCTAAACGTCTCCAACTCCCTCAACTGCTCCTCACAAGGCTTGCTTTCCAGACCCTTGAGCATCTCGGTCGCCCTCCTTGGCACATCTTCCAGCTTCTCCATATCCTCCTCCAAGTGGGGTGCCCAGAACTGGGCGTAGGAATCCAGGAGGGGGCTGGGCAAGGCACCGTACTGTGGGGTCTTTTCTCTCACTCTGTCACCTCACAAACCCTGTGCCAGAAGGGCATTGCAGGAGGTTGGACTAAATGAAGCTTTGGGTCCCTTCCAGCTCTGCAATTCTATGACTCTATGAATGCCTTCCTGGCTGGAGGCCACGGCAGACCCTCCTGTGAAGATGAAGCTGCGGCTTGCGGCAGGAAGGCCACACTCTCTAGCAAGTGCTCCTTCCATCTCCTGCCTTTCCAACTCCAAACCACTCAGAATGCCTGAACAGAATTGTGAGTGACTCTTTTTGAAATCTGAGGTCCCAGCTGAGCTTGGCTTAGAAAATTCAGTGGCCCCCAGCTGTGTGAGAGTGTGTGACAGAGAGGGAGAGAGGACAGAGAGACAGCTCCTGAAAAACAAAACCAGGAATCAGCACACCCTCAAGGACTGGCTTACAGTTAATAAGGTGCGAGGATATTGTGAGAAAACAGAAAGGGTTTTCATTTTGCAACTCCCGAGTCTGAAAAGTTAAGCGGGATCCGTTCCTCTTTTGGCAGGACATGAAGGGACAAAACTCTTCAAAGCCCCTTTGCCTCCAGGCTGTTTTTCCCTTTGAATAGTGACATTATTTGGCAAGCCAGGAGGATACACAAAGACAACCTTTTCTGGGATGCTTCAGAAACCCTCGGCACATTTCCAGCTGCATGCCGTTTTGCGCTCCAAAGAGACTGCGGTGCTTATTAAGTCAAATGGGCCCAGAAACCTGCCTGCCTTGGCGGAAACATGAACTTGGTCTTACTCTAGGAAATGAGCAAGATCCTGACTGCATCACCCTCCAGAGGGTCTAGCCTACAGATGGAGTGGGCCTCTGGGTGTCCATTGCTGAACCAAAGCAGGGCAGAACTTAGAATCATGGAATCATAGCATTGCAGAGTTGGGAGGGACCAAGGGGTCCTCTAGCTGGAGCCCAAACTGGGGCCGGGGTCCCCTCTCCTTTCCCAGCTAGGAGTTTCTCTCCCTTGTCTGGGATGCTAAGGAGGCAGCAATGCTTCTGAATACCAGTTGCTGGAGAGGACTCTTGTGCTTGGATCCTGCTTGTGGGTTTCTCACAGGCATCTGGTTGGCCACTGTGAGGACAACATGCTAGACCAGATGGGGCCATTGGCCTGATCCAGCAGGCTCTTCTTGGGTCCACCACTCTTTCGACACACACCCAATCCTGTGTGAATTTGATGCTCATTTGCCATTGAGCCAGGGCTGGATTTAGGTTTGATGCGGCCCTCAGCTACTGAAGGTAACGGGGCCCTTTATCTGTCCAGCTGTCCTTTGTCAACAACAAATGGTCACTGTTTGTTCTGTTGAATATATGCTATATGGTAATTGATGGACCTCGTAGGTATCTCAAGCCATTTGTACATGTTGTCCTGCAACCAGTCCATGCAGAATGGAGGCACCCTATATATAGAAAGGAGCAAACCAGTGATATTTGAGGGAGCAGGCTAGCAGGTGGGGCCCATTACTGACATCATAGGAGCCAACACAACACAAAACACTGTTGCTATATGTAGGTTTTATTTTATTTGTTTTTTATCTTATATTTTGGAAATGTAAATCCAGGGGTTTTTTCTTTGAATTTCTTTGGGGGGGGGCCAAGAGAGTGGGGCCCTAAGCTATAGCTTATTTAGCTTATACGTAAATCTGGCACTGCATTGAGCAAAAAATGAGGGTCTTCAAAGAATAGCAAGGAAGTGCCCTCTCCCCTGCCCAGTGACCTCCACCCAACCTACTCCCACTAGGTCCCCAGGGTGCCTCTCTCCCCTTCTTCACATCCAAAACTTTCCCAACTCCTCAGGCTGATCTTACTATATAATTTTTTCTTCGCCCACCCTTTCAGGAGCATCACACCTCCGTGCTAGACTTCTATCAGACACTTAGAGGGCAATCTTGTTATTTCAGGCTCTGTAAGGCAAGGAATGATTGCAGTGATGACAACCTCATTTAATGGTATTTATTTCTTAATACACCCGCGAAAGGAGTCATGGCCGGGCGGCAACCATGCAAAGGGCTGTAATCAGGGCTCTGGGTGAGGCTCGTGCTGTTTTGCAACCAAATTGTCTCCTGGAACTGGAAAGGTTTTGCACAGGAGGAAAATCTTCCCTGGTGGAAATAAATGCACCTGATCTGCTCCGGATTCTTCCAGGCCAACACAACGATCCAGAAAGCAGTGCAACTCAGCTCTGCCTCTCCAGTGGCAATTTAGCAGTGAAAATAAAAACAGATGGATCAGGCCAAAGGGAGCCCACCCAGTCCAGCCTCCTGCTCTCACCGTGGCCGCGCAGATGCCCCAAACGGGAGACCCAAAGCAGGACCTGGGAGCAAGAGTGGTTCTCCCCTCCTGTGGTTTCCAGCAACTGGGATACAAAACCACAACAACCTCACCTCAGACCCCTCAACCATCCTGATCTGAGCAGGACAGCCCAGAATTACAGAAGCCATCCTGGCTTCCAGCTGGATCCTGGAATGTCCCAGTTTTTGGACTGGCACTCTGGCATGAGTTTTCTGGCTCACGCCAAAAGACGCCCCTTTTTTGTCTTGTGCTCTTGCACAAGTAGGCTAGCTCCTGTGAGAGCTCAGGACCAAAAAGAAAGTGTCCTGATTTTGATCAGCGGGATGTTGGAGAACACACAACCTCCAAGAGTGGCAGTAGAACACAGCCCTTGTGGCTAGGAGCCTTCGCCTCCACTAAAGTGTCTGAATCCCTTTTGAAGCCATCCAAGTTGGTGGTGAAGCAAGGGAGACAAAAGGGAAATGGAGGAGGGAGAGAGGGAAAACGTGTGTTGATGAAAGGGGGGAGGAATGGAGAAGGGAAAGGGAGGTGAGAGAGGGGAAGCATCGCTTGCTTTCCCTCTCCTCCTTCTCCACTTCTCTCTCCTCCTCATGGCATCTTCCTTTCCCTTCCTTTGCACACCTCTTTCAAACTCCTCACCCACAGAGTCCTGCTCAAGTTCTGAGCTGTGCATGCAGCTGGCTCCTGAAGGGCAGCTGTCCAGCTTTTCAAGAGAGCAACTGCAGCCTCCAGGCAGTAAGCCCAGGTACAAATAACAACAATACCAATAATAGCAATAATAGCAATAATAATAGCTATAATAACAATAATAACAATAATAATTTATTATTTGTACTCCGCCCATCTGGCTGGGTTTCCCCAGCCACCCTGGGCGGCTTCCAACAAAGACCAAAATACACTAAAATATTATGCATTAAAAACTTCCCTGAACAGAGCTGCCTTCAGATGTCTTCTGAATGTCAGGTAGTTAGTTATCTCTTTGACATCTGGTGGGAGGGAGTTCCACAGGGCGGGAGCCACCACTGAGAAGGCCCTCTGCCTGGTTCCCTGTAGCTTTGCTTCTTGCAATGAGGGAACTGCCAGAAGGCCTCGGCAGTGGACCTCAGTGTCCAGGCAGAACGATGGGGGTGGAGACGCTCCTTCAGGTATACAAAGGCGAGAGAGGATGGGTTGGAATGACAAGAAAGGAGATTACGACGAAACATTAAGAAGAACTTTCTGAGGCTAAGAGGTGTTGGACAATGGAACAGACTTTTTGGAAAGGTGGTGGGCTCTCTCGACTTTGGGTGGCCATCTGTCAGGGATGCTTCAGCTGGGAATCCTGCACTGCAGGGGGTTGGACTAGATGGCCCTCGGGGTCCCAACTCTACCATTCTATGAGTGCAGCTGAAGGGGAGAGGGAGACTGGAGGGAAAGTGGAGAGCGTTTTGGTGATGAGTCAGGCCCATTTCTCTCAATCTCTTGTCATAACTGAGTTTCCTCGTGTCCTAACAATGCAAAATTAGTTTAGAAGCCCACAAAAGAGATTCAGCCAGATGGAATAATCCCATCTCCTGCCCTTTGTGTGTTTCTGTCTTACCAGCTCACCAGGGGCTTGTTTGCTTCCCCAGATTTGAGCTCTGGCTCATTCATCCAAAAACAAAAAGGACCTCGCAAAAACCTGGGGAGGGGGGTTTGTGTTGGGAGGAAGCCAGATCCGCTTCCGGTTGTTACAGTGAAACTGGGAGGCTGGGAGGAGGAATCTGCGGCTGCTGCCAGTGGGTTGCCGGGTCTCTCTTCACTTGTTTTTCACAATATCTGAAAGCGGCACTTTTACATAAAATAGCACAAGGCAGTACACAACCTGACAAGACAATACTGTAATAAGAAGAATAAAACTGAGTTGATGGGGCTGTGGGGTGTGTGGGTGTGGGTGGGTGTGTGCCCATCCATCAACACTGGTTGCATATCCAAGGAGAGAGAGGTTTTCCTCCCTCTCTCATGGCTCTGGGACTCCTTGACATCTCAGGAAGCTGAATGTTGGAGGGTTCAGGACAGACAAAGGACATCCTTCTTCACACAGCATAGTCAAACCATGGGGTGTGGGATTTGTGTCTGCACAGTTGGTATTCCTCAGGAAACATCTTGGAAGGAACTTGGAAAGCATACATTTGGGGGTCCCCCTCGTCTTTCCAGGTAACAACAGGTGTTGAAAGATGCTGAACCTGGACACTGAGGTCCACTTCCAAGGGTCTTCTGTGGTTCCCTCAACTTTTAGAAGACATCTGAAGGCAGCCCTGTTCAGGGAAGTTTTTAATGTTTGACATTTTAAATTTTTTTATGTTTTGCTGGAAGCTTCACAGAGTGGCTGGGGAAATTCAGATGGGTGGGGTATTATTATTATTATTATTATTATTATTATTATTATTATTATTATTAAATATCTGAAGTTGATTCCTGCATTGCAGGGGGTTGGACGAGATGACGCCTGGGTTCCCTTCCAGCTCTATGATTCTGTGATTCGGACCATTGGTGCCTTCAGTCTCTGAGTGATGAGAGATGCCAGGGGTTCCAGTGGCTCTCAGGGTTGAGAGCCAGTGTGGTGTAGTGGTTAAGAGCGGTAGTCTTGTAATCTGGGGAACCGGGTTCGCGTCTCTGCTCCTCCACCTGCAGCTGCTGGGTGACCTTGGGCCAGTCACACTTCTCTGAAGTCTCTCAGCCCCACTCACCTCACAGAGTGTTTGTTGTGGGGGAGGAAGGGAAAGGAGAATGTCAGCCGCTTTGAGACTCCTGAAGGGGAGTGAAAGGCGGGATATCAAATCCAAACTCTTCTTCTTCTTCTTACTTACCCAGGGCAGATAAAATAAAGCCCTTTTTTGCACAGTGCATATTATGGAACTCCCTGCCACAGGAGGCAGTGGTGACCACCAAGCTAGATGGCTTTAAAACAGGATTAGGCAAATTCCTGGAGGAGGAGAGGGCTATTGAAGGCCACTAGCCACAAAGGCTATGCTTTGCCTCCATGGTGGTCAGAGGCAGTGTTTCTGAATACCAGCCAGTGGAAACCCTGGGAGGAAAGAGGGCTCTTGTGCTCAAATCCTGATTGCTGTTTCCCATTAGGTGCATTTTGTTGGCTGTGTGGGAACAGGATCCTAGACTACATAGATCACTGAGCTTGATCCAGCAGGACTCTTCTTATGCTCTTATTCCCCTGTGCTCAGATCCTGCTCGTGGGCTTCTTCCCATTGGGGTGCCTGGTTGGCAACTGGGAGGAGGCAATAATGGACGGGCCATTGGCCCTGATCCAGCACAGTTCTTCTTATTTCCTGAAGGCAGCTCTGCCATGCTCAGCCTTGTTCCAGGCCAGGGGGCGCAGGGATACTGGATGCTCATAGGAGATGGTTCCAGGCTGGAAGGGCCAATGGCCTGACTCAGGTGGGCGGGCAGCCTCACCTGCGCTTCTCCCCTCCTGGAAGACGTCTTCCTTTCCCTCCTGCCGGGAGGAGGCATCCACAACTGAGGCAGCCGCACCTGGGAACGTCTCCCAACACAATCACGCCTGACGCACGGAAGTTAAATATTTTCAAAACACTTATTTTTGGAAGCCACAAATGCTTCTTCTCTGCCTTGGAAAGGTTTTATCGTAATTAATGAGGGAGGAACATTTGGAAGAATAGGCCAGGTGTACGATGAGCAAACAGGAAATCACGGAGACCCGCTCATACTGACATTTCGCTCTCGTCTCCTTCTCCGCTTCAATCTGCTCCTAATTGTTGGGTAATTAACGACTCCTTGCGCCGCCGAGAACTTTTTTCTCTCTCCCTGGTATTCTTGGCAAAGAGCCCTCCGGGTTGGCGCACGCCTTTGTGCTTCGCCTTGTTGTCAAGCGCAAGCCTTGCTCCACGCTCAGCAAGAGGCCTCCTCGCCGGGAAGCGGCTCTGCGCCAGGCGCAATTTGAGGAAGCGGGGTGAGGGCGCATGAGAAAGAGAGACACCTCTTCCTCACTCTGGTTTTCTTACAAATCTACCGGTAGGGAAAGGGATGGAAGGGGGCACGATCCAGCAGAGCTCTCATGGAGAGATGGGGGTACGGGAAGGAAGGAAGGAAGGAAGGAAGGAAGGAAGGAAGGAAGGAAGGAAGGAAGGAAGGAAGGAAGGAAGGAAGGAAGGAAGGAAGGAAGGAAGGAAGGAAGGAAGGAAGGAAGGAAGGAAGGAAGGAAGGAAGGAAGGAAGGGGCTTTTCTCTATCTTGTCCCTGAATGGTTAGTTTTCTGTGTTCAAAAGTGTCATGGGTTTTGACGACGCTCAGATTCAGGACGCAAAGGAGATACGTGCTAAGAGGAAGGCACGCTTGGCAAACCCTCAAGGATCAACTCCCACCCAGAAACCAATGTCCCCACTGTGGTAGGACGTGTGGATCCAGAATTGGCCTCCATGGTCACTTAGGGACTCACTGTTAAGACCGTGTTCATGGAAGACCTTCTTACTCAACTACGAGGAATCGCCAATGAAGAAGAGTTTTCTGTGTGCAAAGAGGAGGTCCCCTTTCTTGCCCTTAAGAACAAAAGCACATCATAAGGAGGGCCTGATGGATGACGGTTGCTAGAAAGCGCAGGAGGAGACGAGATGAACCATTGATTGTCCTGGTCCAGGGGGCTCTTTGGATGTCCTTATGGAGACCACAGGAGCAGAGAGTCCTCTTGTCTTCATCTCCTGCTTGTCGGCTTCTCACGAGCCTGTCCACCGTCAGAACAGGACGCTGCGCTAGATGGGCCGTTGAGCCTGATCCGTCAACTCTTCTGATGTTCTTATGACTGGCAGGCGCCTGAGGACCCTGAGCGAATCTTCCCGGCTTCTGAGTGTCAGCGAAGCAAAGCCTCTCCTTTTCCCCACCAGCCTCCCTGCAGGAGAGGAGTGCGGAGCTCCTTTTCCTGCATCAGCGCCCCCTCCCCCCCCCCCGCCACTCCGCCTGCCTTCCCTTCCCCCCTTCTCAATTCAGTGTGTGTGGATTCGCTCTCCCTCCGGAACTGCCCCAGTTTAGCTGACAAGGCGAACAGATGTTGGCCTCTGCTTTGCAGCCCCTTCCCCGCCCACCTCTCCCCCCCCCCCGACAGATCCCAGCCTCCAAAATGGCACAGGCAAGCGGGCACTTTGCTGCGGGAATCCCCAGGAAAGCCCCCAACCCCCCTCCATGGCCTGCTGAGGGTTAATGTGCAGACGCAGCAGGTTAACCCTTGCAAGCCTAGCAGGAAACGAACAGAGGCTCTTTCCTCTCTTCCTGGAACTCTAGGCTTCATTTACTGTGCCCCCCCGCCCCCCCCGCCAGCATCCTCCAGTAACACAGATGCTGCAGCCTCTGCTTCTGCTCCCTCTGGCAATCTTCGTCCTCTGCTGTGTGTGTAAAAGGGGGGGGGCAGAGAGGGAGGTGCTGGGAGGGGGGAGGGGAACCGAAAGAGAAATCGGCACCGCTTGCTGATTTGCTAGAGGGTCCAGTTTAAGGAGTCACTACAAAAAAAATTCCTTCCAGTAGCACCTTAAAGACCAACTAAGTCAGTTCTTGGTATGAGCTTTCGTGTGCATGCACACTTCTTCACTGTTAGTATGGAGTCACAGTTAGTATGGAGTTACAGTTTAAGGAGTCATCACTATTAGTATTAGGGACGTGGGTGGCGCTGTAGGTTAAACCACAGAGCCTAGGACTTGCAGATCAGAAGGTCGGCGGTTCGAATCCCCGCGACAGGGTGAGCTCCCGTTGCTCGGTCCCTGCTCCTGCCAACCTAGCAGTTCGAAAGCACGTCAAAGTGCAAGTAGATAAATAGGCACCACTCCGGTGGGAAGGTAAACAGCGTTTCCATGCGCTGCTCTGGCTTGCCAGAGCTGTACGCCGGCTCCCTCGGCCAATAAAGAGAGATGAGCGCCGCAACCCCAGAGTTGGCCATGACTGGACCTAATGGTCAGGGGTCCCTTTACCTTTTATTAGTATGTAAAGCCCATAAACACTTGAGACCACTTCGCTTGAACCCACTTTGACCAGCAGAATCAGCACTGTTACAAGAGCCACATAATAGCTGTACCATATTCGAAAGCATCGGCCGTTCAGTGTGGCAGCACCAACACTTTGCATCTTTTGCCTGTTGAGATCCATTCAAAAGAAAAAAGAAAAGTCACAGTCCCACTCTCTTCTGCCTTGGTCAGACCCCACCTGGAGTCCTGTGTCCAGTTCTGGGCACCACAATTTAAGAAGGATGTGGATAAGCTGGAAGGTGTGCAGAGGAGGGCAACCAAGATGATCCAGGGTCTGGAAACCAAGCCTGATGAGGAATGGTTGAAGGAGCTGAGTATGTTTAGTCTGGAAAAGAGACTGAGAGGCAGGCCCCACTTCAGCATAACTGGCACCGTGGTGCAAGGGTCCCCACCTCCACGTGGGCAGTGGCTGGAGGGCAGCTCCTCTGGCAGCGAGGAGGCTCCGGGTGCAGCGCAGCATGGCGGAGGCGGGCAAGGGAGGCGAGCTGATGCCGGGAGGCACCGCATCCAGCCTCCGCCTCTTCCCTGGTGCCCTCCAGAACTGGGTGCCATGGCACCCCACACACCTTGCCTCTATGGGCAAGATGCCCCTGCACAAGAGCCATCTTCAGATATCTCAAGGACTGTCACATGGAAGAGGGAACAAGCTTGATTTCTCTTGCTCTGGAAGGGAGGACCTAAACCAGGGCTCAGCAACCTTTCTCAGCAGGGGGCCGGTCCACTGTCCCTCGGACCTTGTGGGGGGGGTGGACCATATTTGGGGGGGAAGAGAATAAATGAATTCCTATGCCCCACAAATAACCCAGGGATGCATTTTAAATAAAAGCACACATTCTACTCATGTAAAAACATGCTGATTCCCAGACTACCCACAGGCCGGATTGAGAAGGTGATTGGGCCGCATCTGGCCCCTGGGCCTTAGGTTGCCTAAGGTAAAGGGTAAAGGGACCCCTGACCATTAGGTCCAGTCGCAGACGACTCTGGGGTTGCAGCGCTCATCTCGCTTTATTGGCCGAGGGAGCCAGCATACAGCTTCCGGGTCATGTGGCCAGCATGACTAAGCCGCTTCTGGTGAACCAGAGCAGCGCACGGAAACGCCGTTTACCTTCCCGCCGGAGCGGTACCTATTTATCTACTTGCACTTTGACGTGCTTTCGAACTGCTAGATTGGCAGGAGCTGGGACCGAGCAACGGGAGCTCACCCCGTTGCAGGGATTCGAACTGCTGACCTTCTGATCGGCAAGTCCTAGGCTCTGTGGTTTATCCCACAGCACCGCCTACCCCTGACCTAAACCAATGGCTTCAAGTTTCAAGAAAGGGGATTCCAACTGGATATCAGGAAGAACTTTCTGACAGTAAGAGCTGTTTGGCAGTGGAACTGATTCCCTCAGGAGGTTGTGGACTCTCCTTCCTTGGAGAGGAGAGGTTGGGTGGCCTTCTGTTATGGATGCTTTAGTTGAGATTTTTCAATGGTCTAGATGACCACTGGGTCCCCTTCCAGCTCTGCAATTCCATCGTTCTATAAGCAGTCCTCTCCCCTCCTGTGGTTTCCAGCAACTGGCATTTGGAAGCACTGCTGCTTCCAGCCACGTCTATGAGCCACCGACAGTCCTCTCTTCCCCCATGAACTTGTCTAACCCTCTTTTAAAGCCATCCAGGTTGGTGGCCACCACAGCCTCCTGCAGCAGTGAGTTCCAAAGCTTAGCTATGCACGGAAAAGGACTTCCTTCCACATCCTCATTCTCATCCCTGACCATTGGCTGTTCTGACTGTTGGGAGCTGGAGTCCAGCAACACCCAGAAGCAAGTGTGTGTGTGTGTGTGTGTGTGTGTGTGTGTGTGTGTAGGCTGTCCTATGAACTATCAAATAACTTGAGCGCAGCTTGCATTTTCTCATGCAACGTGAATGCCATCTGGCCTCAGCAGCTCATTATTTTTTCATTTGTCAGCTAAGTTCTGAAATGTCATCCTTTTGTCACCTCCACTTGAGAGGCCCTCTCCAAAAATAACGTTCCAAGCGTGGGTCTCCTTTCAACGTCTTCTTCTTCCATGGCTGAAACCACAATTCGGCTTCCCTGCCGTTCCCCTCAATTATTCCTTCACTTCTCGTTTTTTTCCTTCCTTCTCTAATGGCCCCGCAGACCCTGTGGCTGGTTCCCTTCTCTGGCTGGTTTCAATTAACCTCTATTATTAGCTGTGGTGTATCAAGCAACCCCTGGCCAGGGCTCCCATGAGGCTCTCTGAGGCAGCTGCCTCAAGCGACACTCTGGGTTGGGTGACAGATTTGCATCTGGGTGCAGCACCCCCCTCCCTGCCTCCTGTCTGCATGGAGACGAGTGTTGCCATATTTCAAAAACTAAAAACCAGGACACCCCAAAAGTTGTTAAGCATTTTAGGAAGTCCCCTATTTTTCCTCCTACCAAAATTGTTGGAATTGTTTTCTTTAGGAAACCACCAAATAAGTGCATCCCCCCCCCCAACTGACTTGCCCAAGATCCAGGACAAAGTCCCACCTTTCTGGCATAGGGCAGCCCTAGAGAAGATGGAGAGGGGATAGAAGAGGCCTCTTCAAATATCTGAAGGGGTCCCATATGGAAGATGAAGCCAGCTTTCCTTCTGCTGCTCCAGAGGGGTGGACCCAAACCAATTGAGTCATAGAACTATAGCATTAGAAGAAGAAGAAGAGTTTGGATTTGATATCCCGCTTTATCACTACCCTAATGAGTCTCAAAGCGGCTAACATTCTCCTTTCCCTTCCTGCCCCACAACAAACACTCTGTGAGGTGAGTGGGGCTGAGAGACTTCAGAGAAGTGTGACTGGCCCAAGGTCACCCAGCAGCTGCAGGTGGAGGAGCGGAGATGCGAACCCGGTTCACCAGATTACAAGTCTACCGCTCTTAACCACTACACCACACTGGCTCTCGTGGGACCTTGAGGGTCTTCTAGTCCAACCCCTCACAATGCAGGAATCTTTTTCCCCTGCAGCCTAGGGCTCAAACCCACAACCTTGAGATTAAGAGTCTCATGCTCTACCCACTGAGCTAACGAAAGCTTCCATGACAGATGGAACTTCTACCTGATGTTTCCTCAGAATCTCCTCTCTTGAACCTTGAATCCATTGGTTTGGACCCAACCTCCAGAGGTTAGGGGGAAAACAAGCTTGTTCCATCTTCAAATTGTGGTTCAAATCGAGCTAAAAAGCTGTTCAACCGATGGAGGAAGTCAAAAAGAGAGAGTGTGCTGCGTGCCTTGTCCTTTTGTTACCTGAACAGGTAAGGTCACGCCCACCTCTAGTCACATGCAAAGGAAATATGTCCCAGCCAGGAGGAAACAAGAAGTTTTTGACTGGCTGGACCAAACATTCCCCCACATGTCCACTCTAGGAAAACAAGGAATGTTGTACTTGACTGCTACCTATGTATCACCTCCCACAAGCACCACCCTCAGGAAATGGGTGCCTGATGCCCGTGGGATGGGAGGAAGCAGACATCAAGGTACAAGAAGACCCTGCACAAAGCGAAAGTCCTTCACACGGTGCATAGTTAAACTATGGAACCCGCTCCCTCAATGGCTTTAAAAGAGAACTCAGTGGCTACTGATTACGATGACTATGCGCTGCCTCCACAGGCCAATGCTTCTTAACCCCCGTTGCTGGAAGCCACAGGAGGGGAGAGCTGCTCTTGTGCTCAAATCCTGCCTGAAGATTTCCCACAGGTGTCTGGTGGGCCACTGTGAGCATGCTGGACTCGATGGGCCCCCATTGGCCAGATCCGGCAGGCTCTTCTTGTATTCTTCTTGCTTTTCAGCCATTCACTGTGAGCAAGGGAGGGCACTTCAGCGAGGTCACCTGTCCACGTTTCTGCAAAGGGTGCAAAGATGTGCAAAAAGACCTTTTCAGCTCTGTTAGTGAAAACTGTCTCCAGTTTTAGTTCACCTTTCAACAATCCAGTGTTGGGAGCTGAAAAAGCGAAGCTGAGTGTTCTTGTCTGACCTCCTGCCAAATCTCCTGGCCCCTCCCAGGGCCTCCTCCCTCCAACCCAGGAGAATTCTGGTCCACACCTCTGACTGGGAGAAGGATCCCAGGGAGCCCACGCAGGCGCTCAGGCTCTGAGCTCCTTAGGGGTGGCAGAAACACATTTTAGAAGGTTCACAAGACCTTCAATAATGGTCCCCACAAGAGGCCATTAAGGACTCTTAATTCAGATGCTCTGTAATGAAGGGAGCTGAGCGAGTGGAAAGATTAAGCAGGAAGGAAACATTTAGCAGGGCAAGGATGCAATTATGTGCGGAGTTGAAGGACAGCAAGAGGGGCAGGAGGTGTTTGGGTTTTGCCATGGAAAGAGGCTATTAAGGGAAGGAGAATTTGCTAGGAAATGTTAACAAGCTCTGCGGGGGCCAGGCGGTGAAAGAGAGAGCCGGGTTTTCGGTAGGGAACCCAGTTGATTTCCCCCCTCTCACTCACCTCTTGGTTGCCCTGGCAAAGGTTTCATTTAAAACTCTAGCGCTGCCTGTTATGACACACAGAAGAATCAATCCTGCGTGTGCATCTCACTCGAGGGAAGGGAGACAAATCTTTGCTTCTGAACACTGGGGGCTGAAAAACGCAGGAGGGGAACCCTGCTTCCTGGTTTCCTACAGAAACCTTCCTAAGTGTGAGCAGGAGACACCCCTTACTCCTGGGAGGAAGACGTCATCTGCAGATGAAAGGGTGGTCCAGGGAATCTCCAGCCCTGGGAATTGCCCCCCAAGGCAGTGTGGGTGGGGCATCAGAACACAGACTCCCCACTGCTCAGCTGCAGGCAAAAGATGTGTGCTTTCCTTTTCAAAAGCTGAGTATGGAGGTCTCCTGAGTCCTCCCCCTCCCCCTGTGGCTCTCAAGCACCTGACACCCCCTCAGGATGCCTGGATAAAGGAGAGGGTGAACATAAGAACATCAGAAGCTGGATCAGGCCAGCGGCCCATCTAATCCAGGATCCTGTTCTCACAGAGGCCAACCAGATGCCCGTATGGGGAACCCGCAAGCAGGATTTGAGCCCAAGAGCCCTTTTCCCTCTTTGGGTTTTCAGCCACTGGGGTTCGGAAGCCTTGCTGCCCCGTCTATAGGCCCCTCCTCCATTAATTTGTCCATTGTCCAAAGCATCTGCAGCTGCCTAAGGAATTTCCCTCCACTGAGTGTCATGCAATCTCCAGGCCCTTCTGAAGGTCACCTGGAACAAGGGCCTCCTCTCCTCCCCGACAGGAAACCAACCTGCCCTTCCTGCCCAGTCACATCCGACCATCTGGATGAAGGCGGCAAGTTCTCTCTCTGCTCTGCCTGCCGTATCAGGAGGGATAGAATCTGGAAGCACCTCTGCATAGTAAGCAGCAGTGACACACACTCTCTCCCTCCTCAGACATGTCTCCAAACTGGATCTGGATCTGGATGAGGGGATCAGGGCAAAGGGGGCAGCTCCCACTGAAGGGGGCAAGGCCACATCCTGGGGTGGGCAGGATCCCTCTTCTCCCATGCCTTGAGCTGCACTCACAATGCTAGCCCTACTTCCTTGGGTGCCAGGGAACTTGCACTGCATTCTTCTAAAGCCAGTTCTGTCCTCACAGTGGCCAGCTAGATGACCCAGTGGAAAACCAGCAGAACCAGTTGCTGGAAGCCACAGGGGTGCAGAGGAGACTCGCACTCGAATCCTGCTTGCAGGTTTCCCACAGTGAAAACTGGCTGGCAACTGTGATCACGAATCACTATTTGGGGAGCTCGTTCTCCTTGGTTCACAGAGTCACACCCCAGCAGCTGCCTCTGTGTGTGTGTCTGGTCCCTTCAGACATGCAAGGGCAACACACACACACACACTTTACTCCCGTCTCTCATATCCAATGTGCTGTGTATGTGTGCAGAAGGGAGCAGCACAGAGCCCAGTCTCCCTTCTGCCGCCCGTTCTCCTGCTAACTGGCAAAATGTTCAAATACCACACGCGAGTGCTGTGAAAATAACGTTGGGGGTATTTATAGTTCCAGAGATAATGAAATGCAAATAGCAGTAGCTGCAATTTGGCAGGGACCGAGCCGCCTTTTCTGCACACGCTCCGTGAGCAGGGATGACTTTGCAGTTGTGAATGGCTGGGGATATTCAGGGCTTCACGGCAGCCTCCTTCTGGCTGTGTGGTTTGCCAGGCAGAGCTTCTGCTTGGCATGCAGGAGGTCCCAGCTTCAGCCTCTTCATGGACCAACAATGGTCTAACTGGGCACCAGGCACTTCCTTGCGTTCCTGAGCCCTCAAGCCTGGGAGAATCTCCAGGCCTCTTGGAAAAGATGCTCTTAAGAACACAGGAAGCGCCTGCTGGATCAGGCCAATGGCCCACCTGGCCTAGCATCCTTTTCTCACAGAGGCCAACCAGATGTCCCAGTGGGAAGTCCAAAAGCAGGACCCAAACACAAGAGCAGCCAGAGCAGAGCCATGGTGACCAGCAGCCACCGATAGCTCTCTAGATATCTGCCCATCATCTTCTAGTGATATGAAAGAGGGAGGAAATCTTCCTGCTGTCCACTTTCTCCAGGCCACGCATAATTCTATATTTTTCAAAAATGGCACCTCTTAGTCTCCTTTTCTCTAAACTGAAAAGTCTCAAACACTGCAGCCTTTCTTCAGAGGCAAGTCTCTCCACCCCCTTGGTCATTTTGGTGGCCCTTTCCTAAACCTTCTCCAACTCCACTTCTTTATGAGGTGAGACCACCAGAACTGGACACAGTAGATTCCCAAAGCTCCTGGGTGGTTCTTGCCCCGGAGATGCTCTTTTCTATTTCTAGAGAGGTATTTGTGTTCTTCAGAGACACACAAGGAAAGAGGTCAACCTGGAATCCAGAAAACACTTCTGGCAGAAATGCAAGATGAGAAGCATTGCTCTCCCCACCCCACTGGGTGTGTTGCTCTTAACCCCATGACCTCCCAGTTGACACCCCCCCACACACGCACACCCCACAGCTCTACAGAGCACCAAGCACCATCTGAGGCCACCAGCTTCCTTGTGACGCTTACTGGTATGAATGGCAGCCTGCCTGTTCAGCTTCTCCCACCGAGGTGTGGAGAAGTTCCAGCTGCCTTCACAACACGGATCTTGAATATTTACCAACAGCGGGTGACATCATCCTCTGCGGAGACACATCCCTCCCTCCCCCATTCCTCGCTAAACCTCTTCCAAGGGCAGAAAGCTGGTTGATAACACGTTTAATTAAACTTGTGAATTTGCCTGAAACCATCTTGTCTTGTTCTTGTGCTTCACTTGTCATTACATCCTTTCAGAGCGTGGAGAGATCAGCCAGCACCACAGACAGCTCCAGGCCCAACTTCCAGGCTGCCCTTTCAGATCCACAGCACTGGAGTCCCCACTGCACACAGATGGGTTACTGGGGGCAGAGGGAGAACAGCTTCTGACTTTTATGTTCCCAGGACTGTTTCAAAGCAGAGGTAGAATCATAGAATTGTAGAGTTGAAGGGACTATGAGGGTCTTCTAGTCCAACCCTCAACCCTCCACAATACAGGAATCTTTCTCCCCTGCAACGTAGGGCTCAAACCCACAACCTTGAGATTGAGAGTCTCATGCTCTACCCACTGAGCTACCTCAGATTTTGCTACAGCACTGGGATGGCCTTCAAAGACATCCATGGGAAGAGGGTCCTATGATGGAAGGGTATTGCTGCAACCTAGGGTAGAATCATCAAATTGTTGAGTTGGAAGGGATCCCAAGTGCCATCTAGTCCAACTCCCGAAGTGCAGGAATCACAGCTAGAGAATCATGGAGAGATGGCCACCCAACCTCTGTTGAAAAACATCCCACGAAGAAGAGTCCATCACCTTCTGAGGAAGTCCATTCCGCTGTCCAACACCTCACCATCAGAAAGTTCTTCCAAAGGTTGAGCTGGAAACTCATTTTTTGTCACTTGAATCCATTGGTTCGGGTCCTACCCTGCAGAGCACCAGACAACAAGCTTGTTCCCTCTTCCACGTGACAGCCCTGATATTTGAAGATGGCTATCATGCCCCCTTCTCAGTCATTGCACAGCGTTGGACTAGATGGCCACTGGGTTCCCTTTCAACTCTGCGGTCCTATGATTCTCTTTTTCCAGGCTAAACATACCTAACTCCTGCAACCGTTCCTCATGGCTTGGTTTCCAGACCCTTGATCATCTCAGTCACCCCCCTCTGCACACCTTCCTGCTTGCCCATATCCTTAAATTGTGGTGTCCAGAAGTGGGCACAGGACTGCAAGGCTGAAGAAAGCCTGGCCCTCTGAAGGCTTCAGATCCCCACATGGCCACAAAGCTCAGCGCTTGACTTTGGGGGCCAGTCACCACCTCTTCTCAGCCCAACCTTACCTCACAGGGTTGTTGTGAAGATGAAACGGGATAAGGGGAGACCCACGGGTGCCACTCTGAGCTTCTGGGAGAAAAAGGTGGGATATAAATGCCCAGCACCCAACAGGGCCTCCCCTCCCCTGCCCCAGTCAAGGTGCCCACAGGGGATCCCTCAAGGCCAGCCAAGTTATTTTGGCATCTGAGCTGGAAAATCCCCAAAGTGCCTTCCCCACCCCACCCCCAGGAATACAGAAAAGACCAGTCTTATTCCGTTCATTGTTGCTGTTGCTGTTTTCCAATGCTGTGCATCTTGTGCATTGTTCTCGTTTGAATTCTTTGCATTTAAATATATTCCTTATTGTAGTACGGTTTTAGAATTATTTTAAGCCTCCCTAATGCATAGGCACCAGGAGGCGGGAGAGGGGGAGATGCGGGGGGGGGGGGGGATGAACCAAGATTAATAAACTGAATAACTGTTTGCTAGACAATTTCTGCCCTTTCTGGACATTTTGGAACAGATGGCTGGGTGCCTGCCTCCCTCTGCCTCATGGTGGGGCCGGCTCTGGCTCAGGGCAAGTCCCCCCCCCCACACACAAGCCCACATCAGGAAGCAGAGGGGCAGAGCAGCTTCTCTGCAAAAGAAAAGCCCCTGGTGCTTGCAGACCAGGTCCTGTCCCTGCAGGGACCTTTTCTTTGAAACACCTCCCTCCCTCCCTTCCTCCCTCCCTCCCTCTCTCTCTGTTTCCCAAGGAGCCACAGAATAGGGCTGCCATATGTCTGGATTTTCCTGGATATCATTAGGATTTCAAAGGCAGAATTGACATGGGGGGGGATTTGTCCTGGATATTAGGTAAGTCAATCGAAAAAATGCATGGCTTTTGGGGAGGTGTTTTTGTAAATAAAAGCTCAACAATTTTTTTTGGGGGGGGTCCTATTAAAAAGCTCAAGAATTCTGGGGTGCCCTGGCTTTTACTTTTTGAAACACGACAGCCCTAACATAGAATGATAGAGCTGCAAGGCACCTCAGGGACATTTAGTCCAACCCCTGCAATGCAGGACTCGGGGCTAAAGAATTCCTGAGCGATGGCCATCCAACCGCTGCTTTAAAACCTCCCAGGGAGGAGAGTCCACCACCTTCTGATGGAGTTTGTTCCACTGCTGACCATCTCTTGTTGTCAGAAAGTTCTTCCTGATGTTCAGTTGGAATCTCCTTCCCTGGAATTTGGATCCTTTGAATCATCATACAATCACAGAGTTAGCAGAGGCCCAAAGGGTCATCTTCTCCGCCCCCCGCAGTGTAGGAATCCTTGATGTGGGTCCTCACCTTCGCAGCGGCAAAAACCAAGTTTGCTCCTCTTCCAGGTGACAGTCCTTCAGATATTTGGAGATGTTTATCCTTTCTCTTCTGCAGGCTGAGATTGAGAAAAAGGCACCAGATTTCACAGAATTAAAGA
This sequence comes from Podarcis melisellensis, assembly GCF_964234715.1. Classification (NCBI taxonomy): domain Eukaryota; kingdom Metazoa; phylum Chordata; class Lepidosauria; order Squamata; family Lacertidae; genus Podarcis; species Podarcis melisellensis. Next base: position 386,950 of record NC_138528.1, on the reverse strand, counting down.
ACTGCCTCCCTCTGCCTTGCAGTTGGGCAGCTCTGGCTCAGAGGAAGCCTGCCCGTCCATCGAAGCATCGGGGCAGAGCAGCTTCTCTGCAAAAATAACATGAAATAAATGGAAGCCCTGCTGCTTGCAAGTCTTCCCGGGGAGCTTTCTGGCTTGAAATGTCTCTCTGCAATCTCTCCAAGGCTGCCAGGGTGCAAGTGGGAGCATATGGCCTGATCCAGGCTCTGGGGAAGCCAGGTTTGGCAAGGAGACATCTGCAGGGCAGAGAGAGCTCTGTCTGGCTGCCAAGGTGTTCAGGAGAAGCAGCTGGGCAGGAGAGGAGCATCTCCAGAGGCAAGGCTGGCTCTTGGCTGGCTCCCGTGAGGGGAAAGGCTCTTTCATTTCCCCTCATGGTTTGAGGTCCAACCAAATCACCCTTATGGGGCAGGAGGGGCACACCCATCATTGGGGTCGAGGGAAGTCTCGGGAGAGAGCCTGCGCACACCTGGTGCTGTCCTGACAGGCCAGCAGGAACCTGGGAAACCCCCCAATTGCAAGCTGTCTGTGATGGCCTGGGATTTGGACTCGGATGCTGAACCTGAGGGATGCCAGCCTGCACAGGAGTCCCCGCCTCCAGAACCAGCTGAGCCAGGGCTGGAGCTTGAGCCTGAAGGGTCCTCACCTGTTCTGGATCCTCAGGTGCCGGCACCAGCTGAGTCTGCTCTGGCTCCTGAGGTGATGGAGGACCCATTGCCTCCTGGTGCTCCACTCTCAGCCCCGTCAGAGGAAGCGGAGGTTGCCTCTGGGTCCGGTAATCCTCCAGTCTCTCCTGAGCTGCAGAGGCTCAGGGCAGAGAGGCGGAGGGAACTGAGTTCTCGCAGGAGGAGGGCTCTCCTCCAGGCCAGGAGAGGCGAGTCACCAGAGGATCAGGGCCGCCCTATGCCTTGGGGCAGATAAAAGCCAGCCAGCCCCAGTCCCAAGTTGCGGGAGCAACTTTGTTGGTTGACAGTTCCTGCCTGAACCCTGTCCTGCTCTTCTTCCAGAGTTCCTGACCTCCCTCAACACCCTGCCTTGGACCCCGCTTCAGCTTTGACAGACAGCCTCCATACCGCACCCTCGACCTTGGACTGGACTCAGACTTCACTGCACAGTTAACCCTCGGGACCAGCACACTGTCCCTCTCCCAGGCCATGATGGGAAGGGGGGCTGGGATGGAGAGGCAGTCAGGAAAATGGGATTGCGTGTCCTTCTTTGCAGGGCTGTTGAGTTAGGCAGCCAAGGTGATGCAGGAAGATTCAGAACAGTTGAGGGAGTTGGGTATGTTTAGCTTGGAAAAGAGGAGACTGAGAGGAGAAATGAGAGCCATCTTCAAATATCTCAAGGGCTGTCAGATGCAAGACGGAGCAAGCAAGTTCTCCCCTGTAGCTCCTAGAAGCTGTCAACAGGCAACAGATCAAGGGAAGTATTTGGTTCCACTCCCTTCTGCCTTGGTCAGACCACACTTGGAATTCTGTGTCCACTTCCAGGCACAACAGTTTAAGAAGGATGCTGACAAGCTGGAAGGTGTGCAACCAAGGAGGGTGACCAAGATGATCCAGGGTCTGGAAAGCAAGCCTTGTGAAGAACGGTTGAAGGAGCTGGCTATGTTTAGCCTGGGAAAGAGGAGATATGAGAGCCATCTTCAAATATCTCAAGGGCTGTCCCATGGAAGATGGAGCAAGCTTGTTTTCGGCTGCTCTGGAGGGGAGGATTCCAACCAATGGCTTCAAGTTTCAAGAGGTTCCAACTAAACATTGGGAATAATTTTCTGATGGCAAGAGCTGTCTGAAGCTGGTGGACTCTCCTTCATCGGAGGGTTTTTAAGCAGAAGTTGGATTCTTTCGCTTTGGTTCTTGCATTGCAGGGACTATATGACCCTTAGGATCCCTCGCAACCCTTCGATTCTATGATTATATGCGAAGAACATTTTCTTTGCAAATTAAAAGGCCCAGTAGACCTGAGGGATAATGCTGCCTTGGCTCACCAATGGAAGAGAGCAAATGAACTGAAGCTCAGTCCAGATCAGATGGAGGCACTGCTAGAGGGGGGTTCCCTAGAGCAGATGGCTGGGAGGTGGCCTGTTCTGGGTGGGGCTACACTCCCTCTGAAGGAGCAGCTACATAGCTTGGGGGTCTTCTTGGATCCTTTGCTGTCATTTGAGGCTCAGGTGGCCTCAGTGGTGGTGAGGATCTTCCATCAGTTTTAACAGGGATAGCCTAACTTCTGTCATCTATGCTCTAATAACATCCAGGTTAGATTACTGCAACACATTATAGAGGGGGCTGCCTCTGAAGACAGTTCAGAAACTTCAGCTGTGCAGAATTTGGCGGCCAAGTTCCTCTCCCGGACAAGACGGTTTGGCGGATTAAAGAGTCTATGGTCTTCAAAACTGAGCAAGGCGGCTCATTGTTGTGTTTGTTATGATGTTGCATTATTGTGCTTTCATGTTGTAAACTGCCTTATGATCTTTGGAGAAAAGTGATATATAACTTAAACTTTTATCATAAACAATATTTACTGTTCTCTCGCTCAAGGGCAAAAGGGAAAGCAGCTCTTCCTGGGACCTTCTTCAAAGGATGCTACCAAGGCTACTCTGGAAAGGCCAGCCCTGTGGGGAACCAGCAAGTTGGATCCAAGCACAAGAGCAGCCCTCCTCCCCTCTGGTGGGTTCCAGCCACTGGGATTCAGAAGAGGCTTTGCTGCCTCCCATTGAGAAGGTGGTGATACAGGACGACTGCAATCGACACAAGGTAATATCCCCAAGGCAACTATCTGTAAACAAACAATAAACGTCCATAAAAATGGCAAAAGTAGTTTCTTTCCCAAATAGGTTTTATCTTAAACCATTGCAAACGCAGTAAATAAAGAGATCACTTGTAATAAGTCAGTGGTCCAGTGCTCATTGCTTCTCTTTCCAAAATAGATTTTATCTTGAACAACTGCAAACACAATAATAAAGAGCCCGCTTGTGATATTCCAGGGGTTCAGTGCTCGGACGTCATTCCAGTTATCTGACATTTCATTGCTAAAGATCTTAGTCACCAAGCTGTCAAAATCAACTGTAATAGAATTGCACTGAATTAACAAGTAGAATAGAATAAGGAAAATTAAAATTAAAAATACATTTAGAATGCATAATTAAGACACGCCTTTAATTTTCCTTATTCTACTTGTTTCCCATTGAGAAAGGCAGACCATAGCTATCTTGGCCAGCAGCCATGAATGACCTCTGCTCCTGGAATTTGCCTAAACTTCCTTTACAGCCATTCAAGCTAGTTCCCCCCAGCGGGAGTGAGCTCCAGAGTGGGACTATGCAGTGCATGAAGCACTTTCTTTTCTCTGTCCTGGATCTTCCACTGTTCAGCTTCACTGGCTGACCATGAGTGTTCCAGTGTTAGGAGAGAGGCAGAAGAATGTCTCTCTGTCCTCTTGCCCCTGGCCTTGTGCTTCCTTCCCTGGTAGCCACGGCTTCTGAGAGGTCCACAAGGTGCCCCAAAGGACTCGGAGAGAGGCCTGCCTGCCTTTAGCCTCCCATTTGGGCAGGATGGAGCAGGTGTGGCCCCAGCAGCCAATCCATTGGGGAGGGTGCAAGGCACACTCTCTTCCTTTTTACCAAGCACAAACACACCTTTTGCGCCCTTGCACATGCTTGGCAGAAACCCAGAAGATGCGTCTCCAGCGCCGTCCTCTCTCTGTGACCTGGCATCTAGGAAGGAAGGCCCACCCCCCAAAAAAATGGTGCTAACATCCCAACAGGAGGCCACCCCCGGGCAGTGCCAAAGAACGGCCCCGTCCGATTCACGAGGCAGATTGCTGAACTGCACAGGCCAAAGCAAAAGGCTCCTTGGTCACGCTCCAGCGTGGAGTCCGGCATTCTGATGTCCTTCTTGCCCACTGGGCTGCCTGCCTGCAACTCTCTCTGTGCTGGGTGGGGGCCAGATGCCATTCCAGAGAGCCAGTGTGGGGCAGCGGATGTGCTGGACTCTTGTCGTAGCTCAGTAAGAGACTGGATCAGAGCCAACAAACTGAGGCTCAATCTGGATAAAACAGAGGCACTCTTAGTGGCCGGTTCCCTTAGACTGGAGTGATGGGGGGGTTGCCTGCTCTACATGGGGGGGTTGCCTGCTCTCCTCTGAAGGAGCAGGAGCGTAACTCGGGGTTCCTTCTGAATCCCTTGCTGTCACTTGTGGCTCAGGTGGCCTCGATGGCACGGAGTACCTTTCACCTTTGGCTGGTGGCCCAGCTGTGCCCTATCTGGACAGGGGCAGCCTAACATCTGTTGTCTATGCTCTGGTAACCTCTGGGTTAGATTGCTGCAATGCATTATATGTGGGGCTGCCTCTGAAGATGGTTCAGGAACTTCAGCTGGTGCAGAATTTGGCAGTCAGGCAAGATAGTTTGAGAATATTACACTGATCCTGACCCAACTGCACTGGCTGCCTATTCATTTCCAAGCCCAATTCAAAGTGCTGGTTTTGACCTATAAAGCCTTAAACGCCTCAGGACCGCAATACCTCAAGGACTGCCTCTTCCCATATGAACCTACCCAGACCTTGAGATCATCTTCTGAGGCCCTTCTTTGTGTGCCTCCTCTGCGAGAGGTCCGGAGGGTGGCAACACGAGAACGGGGCCTTCTCTGCAGTGGCTCCCCATTTGTGGGATGCTCTCCCCAGGGAGGATTGGCTGACACCTTCATTGTACACCTTCAGGCACCAGGTGAAAATGTTCCTCTTTAACTAGGCCTTTGGCTGATTGACATCCTATGTCCTTTTAAATGTGTTTGTAGAAGAGCGAGGGTTATTGTTCTGTTTTGGTTTTGGTTTTATTATGTATGTTGTCTTTTTACCTTGTGTTTTTTAGGTTGTGAACCAGCCTGAGATCCACAGGTGAAGGGTGGTATACAAATAATATAATAATAATAATAATAATAATAATAATAATAATTCTTAGCATTGGACTGGAACCTGGCAAAACAGGGTTGAATCTCCCTATTCAGCCATGGAGTTCGCTGGCTGTAACGTTGGGGGGCAATTGGTGCCTCTTAGCCCAACCTACCTCACAAGCTTGTTGTGAGGATGAAATGGGGAGGAGGGAGAGTCACGAACCCCTCCCCCCCTGAGCTCCTTTGAGGAAAAGGTGGGATGTGCATGAGGGTCACCAGACTTTCCACACCACTGTGTTCCCTCCCAAAATCTGCCCCACTGACTCAACATGATCTTCCTGGAAAGGGTCTCGTGACCCCCGGCCCTCCCGCCTGCCAGACCCTTTTACAGAACAAGGCAAGAGCTTCGTTTACAGCTGGGAAGGAGCTGGATTCAGAAGATGGCACACTTAATTCTGTTCCAGTCTGGGTGAGCAGGGAGTGAGCTGGACCTTCTCCCAGTCCCCCGGAAGCTGCTCCAAGATGTTGCAGGATGTGTCTCAAAGACGCCCCCCACCCACCCGCCTGCCCTCCCCACTCCTGTCAATGAACCAGTGGGGAAACGCTCATATTAAAACATTTATTTCCAGGGGTGGTGTGACATAATGGAGAATCAGTCGTACGGTCTGTGAATTCAACCACCACCAACCAGCAACCACGAAGAGGAAGAGCGGAGGCCACGCTGGGCCCAGATCCCTCTCCCTGTTAATTCTTTGCTGTACAAAAGAAAAATAAAGTCCTGAAGGCCAGAAGAAGACACTTGCAATGCCTGGGCAGGGTTTCCTGGGGCTGGGGTGGGGCAAAAGGGGGGTGGAGGAGGGGGAGACAGGGGAGACCATCCATCCCTCCAGCATCTCCAGTCTCCGTGGGTTCCCAACGCAGGCCTGAGGCACCGGGGGTGTGACGTCCCTGCTGGTGGCGCAGAATTTGGCCCTATTCTCAGTCTCCGGTGAGTTGGAACCGAATGGATTTTTGTCGGGTGCAAACGTGGGCGGCCACGTTTTCAGGAGGAGGAAGAGGAGGAGGAGGGTGGCAAGCACTCTTCAGGCTGCTGCCAGCTTCTGTGGGGGGGGAAGAGAAACAGAAAGAGAGAGAGAGAGAGAGATATCTATAACGCCCGGCTTGGCTCAGCTCCTCAACAAAAGCAGAACCAACCTGGAAGGGGAGAACTTCCACCAGCTCCCTCCCTCCCTGCCGCCCACCTGCCCATCTAAGCATCTTCCACTCAGGAGAGATGGAGCCAGGTCTCCACAATGCCCCACCCCCAGGAGGACTCCAGACCCAGGAAAGAAAAGGCTTTGACACACAGTGCCTGGCTGAACTGTGGAACTCACTGCCACCAGAGGCAGAGATGGCCAGAAACCTAGATGGCCTTGCAAGAGGATGAGACAAATTCCTGGGAGAGGAGAGGGCTTTCCATGGGCGCGAGACATGTGGCTCTGCTCTGTCTTCACAGCTGGAGGCCAGTTGTGGGAACCAGAGGGGGGGAGAAAGTGCTCTTGCGCTTGAATCTTCCATGAATGTTCCTTACTGTCTTTTCAAGCCATCTCTGCCTCCTGCTGGATGAGGCCAGTGGTCCATCTGCTCCAGCCTCCTGTTCTCACCGGGGCCAGCCAGATGCCCCCATGGGGACCCAGCAAGCAGAACAGGAGCACCAGAGCAACTCTCCCTTCCTGGGCCTTCCAGAGCCCTTTCCTCCTCTGAGAACTCCCTTTTCTCTAGTTCTCTTTTCAAGCCATCCAAGCTGGTGGCCCTCACAGCCTCCTGTGGCAGGGAGTTCCACAGTCTAACTCCACACCGCATGGAGGACTTTATCTGTCCTGCATCTTCCAACCTTCAGGCTGCTTGGATGTCCTCAAGTTCTAGTGTTGTGTGAGAGGGAAGGGAACTTCTCTCTATCCCCTTTCTCTGCGCCAAGCATGAGTTTACAAACTCCTGTCCTGCTCCCTCTTGCTTCCTTTCCTCTCACGAAGCAGCCCCAAATGCTGCCACCTTTCCTCACAGGGGGTTCACTCATGGGGGGGGAGGGTTCCCCATTGGCACTTTGTTGCTCCTACAAGAAGATTTCAGCGATGGTGGCCTGACTCTGGCATTCTCTTCCCGGGGAGACACATAAGAACATTCAAAGAGTCCTGCTGGATCAGGCCCATGCTCCATCTGGTCCAGCCTCCGGTTCTCACATAGGCCAGCCAGATGCCTCCATGGGAAACTGGCAAGCAGGATCCAAGCCCCGCCACAACTCTTCCCTCCTTCCCTTACAGCAAGAGGGGTTCAGAAGCACCACTGCTCCCAACTGTGGAGCAAAGGCATCAGCCCCTGGGGCGAGGAGCCATTGACACAGCCTGATGCTCTTCCATGAATGTGCCTCATCCTCTTTTCAAGCCATCTCTGCCTCCTGTGGCAGGGAGTTTCGCAGTTCATCCTTGCACTGCATGAAGAACTAGATGTCTTTCCAGCTATGGTGAGCTGGAAGCTAATGTGTTCTAGAATTAGCCTTTTAGCTATAGCTGCTAAAAAAAGCCCAGGTTCTATTATTTGTGGTTTTCTATTGATTCTTAAATGTTTTCTCCTTCCCGGGCTGTTTGCACCTAGCTCTGCACGGCCCTTTTATCATGTTGGCTCCAGCCAGATTTATTGCCTCCCTGCATTTCATTCTTGGAAGCTGCCTTGAAGGCAGGCTGGCAAAGAACAGGAAAAGTCAAGCATTAGGACACAAGGACTGCTGCTGCTGCTGCTGCTGGACAGAGAGGGCTCCTTTTTTAAGATTGTTTATATTTTTTATCTATGCCATTTTAAATTGTTATTGAGATTAATGTTGTATTTTCAGTTTTAGATTGTATGATTTATGTGGAAATGGTTTTCCATTTGGTTGTGTACCTTTTGATGTGTTTTATTGGTTGTTTATGACTTTTGTTATGTTATGTAATTACGCACTGTATTTTTCGCTCCATAAGACGCACCCGACCATAAGACGCATCTAGTTTTTAGAGGAGGAAAGCAAGAAAAATAATAATATTCTGAATCAAATGTTGTTGAAGAGGCTTTGTGCGGCTATCCCTGAAGCCAGAACAGCAAGAGGGATAGCTGCGCAGCCTGCATTCGCTCCATAAGACGCACATACACTTCCCCTTACTTTTTAGGAGGGAAAAAGTGTGTCTTATAGAGTGAAAAATACGGTGAATCTTGCCGTGATGTAAGCCCCCTTGAGCATTGTTTTAACTATGGAAAGGCGCCATACAAATAAAATGATGATGATGATGAATAACCCAGTTTGGTCGTAATGCCAAACCATTGCTTAGCAGAATGGGATCCAGGCAGCACTGAGTCGGTCCCTGCCTGTCTCCTGTCCCCCAAAGGAGTTTGGAAGCATCTGCCTCATGCTTTGAACTCACCACAGTTTATTGTGATGCATGAAAATGACAAACCACAGTTTGCTAGGAAAGTTCAGCACCAAAACATTGTTTCTGATTCCAACCCGCCAGCGCCAAGCAGGATGGCACAGAAGGCGGAAGAGAAAGGGAAGCTCTCATCCCTGTGGAGAAACGTCCGGCACCTGAGGGTGGGGTGGGGTGGAGAGAGCATCACAAAATATATGGCCCACGATGGGCTCAGGGTAAACGGTGACCTAAAGAACGTATGTGCATTTTGCAAAGTTGATGCATTTTTTAAAATCTGCCTATTTAGCTTAGAATGTGTGCTTTTAACTGTGAATTTTATTCCTTCTGCTTTTCTACAAACTTAAGAATTGCGTATGGGCTGCCGCTCGCGTGCGGTGACTGTATGGGCGCCGTGCGCGAGCGGCACCCCTATGGACGCCATGCAAGCGGCAGCCATATGGACTGCGCATGTGCAGCGATTGTATGGGATGCCACACATGCTCAGTCCATACGGGATGCCGCTGGCGCGCGTTGGCTGTAGGGGCTGCCGCTTGCACCGTGACCATACAGGCTGCCGCGCAAGTGGCATCCCGTATGGACAGCATGTGAGCGGCACCCATATGGACTGCGCACACAGCTGGGGGGAGGCAGGGGCCATCTTGTCACCCCTCCCAAAGTGATACCCGGGGAGGCCCGCCCCCTCCGCTGCCCCCTTCCTACGCCCCTGGGAAGGGACATCTAGTCCAACCCCCACTTGCTTTTAATGTTGCTTTTTTATTTTAATGTATCTTTTGCCTTCTTTTACTTTTAAAGCATATTTTATGTGCTTTGCAAACAGCTAGTACTTTTGTTTTCAGGAAAGCTGCACGCACATTTTGTTAAAAATAACAATGGCGCACATTCACACACGTCGTTCTTTGTGCACAGAGTAAGGCAGCCTTTAGTCTAGCAAAACGGGATCAACGTCTCCTCGGGCGAGTTACTTACTACGAGAATTACTTTTCAACTATTGTCTTTGTGACATTTTTAGCTTTCTGCATTCCCTCTGTGTCGTTTAAATTTGCATGTGGGAATAATAATAATAATAATGTTGCAAGCTGCTTTGGGTGGACTTGGCCAGAGAAGTGACTTTTTAAAATGCCATTCACGGAGCCTTGAGTCCATATCAGGGGGAATAATAAATATAATGGGGGGGGGATAAATAAAATATAAAATTAATAGATAAAAAAAGAGAGTTGGGGGGAGGGGAGGCTTTACAAACAAGAGGAGCTGACTCTGGAGGGAGAAAATGCAACAGAGACTCATCTTCCTTCCCCACCAGATTCACCCCAAGCAAGGAAAGCAGCTCATTGGGGCTCCAAAGAAACCCCAAAGGAAGGACCCAGAAACCAGGCAAGGCCAAGGGAAGCACCCATGGGTGGGGTGGGGGGGTGATGTGAGTACTTGGGGGGCATTCATCTCTGAATTGGCACAGGCACACTTTGAGTTTCAGTTGTATTTTTTCTTTTCCCCACACCAGTTCTCAAAACGGACAACCAAGCGAGCCCATTTTTTCATATGCATTAATTCTATCACGGAAGAAATGAAGAAGGGATCTTAATGCAATTGTGAAATCATACCGAGATCCCTCTTTGCACCGTGGGATCCATCGGCAACCTGGGGCAAAAAGCGTGCAGCCAAACAGTGAGCAGCTTCTAGGATTCATCCAGGAGAACAAGGGATCGATCCAGCACCGGGGCAACTCCAGAAACAAGATTAAGCCATTTGGAACCCCTAGAAGGAATTTGCAGGAGCCTCGAGAGATCTCCCAGCTGAGCATCACAGAGGTCTTACGGCTGCTCTGTTTCGGGGTGTTATAACTGCTTTTTATCGGTAATAGGGCATTGCAACAGGCCATCTTTTCTGCCTGGAAAGCCGACTCATAGCCTTGCACAAACAGAAGGAACAAAAGAGCGAAATTGGCACAAATATAAATGCTGCTGACTCAGCCTGGAGAAATCTCCCTGCCGCCAACAAGACCCACGGAAAGCAAGGCTGGCCAGCCTGCAGCACCGCTGACCCACTTTCTCTGGTGCTAGAGACCCCAGACTCCTGCTCACTGCTACCGACAGAGAGATGGACAGGCTCTCTGACCGGACACACTTCCAGCCCAGCTCTGTCCTGCCTCCTACAGCAGACAACCTCTGCCCATTGGGCAGCCTGGCCAGGGGGCAGGGGCAGAGACCTCCTCCTTCCCCCTCTCCCCATCGGCCATCCGGATAGGGCACCCCCAGCACCCCTGAACCAAGGAGGGTCATTCCAAGGTCATCGCCTGGCCACACCGGCTGAAGGTATTGAAGGAATATTTTATTTTACACAACGTAGCAACACAGAGTTGATGGGTTTTGTACAGCGTTGGCCCAGAAAGGAAGGCAGGACCAAAGTCACAGGGGGAAAGAGGGCAGAAAAGACACTCAGCTCGATTTAGAAATGGTCCCTCTCCCTTTTTTGTCTACTGATCCATCAGAAAGGCAGCCTTCCGTTGGCACAGAGGAAAGAGCAACGAGGCCCTTCTAGAAGCGGCTCTTTCTTCCCCCCAGGCCAAGGCTCCTTCTCTCTCTCCTGGGTCCTCGATCGGCTAGGGTGGGACCCGGGTGCCAATCCTAGCAGAGGCGGAGACCCCGCTCGACTTTTGTGCTTTCCCCTTAAATCTTTGTTTCCTTGCCAATATTTCCCTCCGGTTGTTGGATTAAACGGAAAACCCAAGAGAGAAAAGGTGGTGTGAAGGGGCACTCCACGGTGGTCCACGCCCGGCTCTGGGCGGAGAGGCGAGAGGGGCAGGAGAAAGCCAGCCACTGCTCCCACCCGGAGACGAGTTCTCAGACACTGTTTGGAGGGCGGGGGACCCTCCGTCCTTTTTTAGGACTGGCAAAATAAAAAAAGAAAAGCCACACACCCCCAGAGGCTCACACCGTGCTTTCCAATATCCACTCCGAACTGGAGAAAGTTGCTTGACCACTATCCGCCTCGGAGGAGTCTGTCTGCAAGAGCATCCCGTTCATGGACAGGCTCCGCTTAGACCAAAATCCGCCCGGGTTCGGGGAGTTAAGGTAACAGTGGTATTCCATGATCTCTCCGTTCAGGGAGTACCTGCGCTTGGCGCGGGACGGGTCGGCGGGCAAGGTGAGGAACTTACTTGGCTTGGCTGGCGCTCTCTTGTAGGCGGGGGCCGCCCCCGGGGAAGAGTCCGCCGGCCGGGCGGCCAGCTGCAGCGCCGTGGAGTTGTTGCGGTTCGTGTTCTGCGACTCGAGGCCGCCCGACGCGGAGGAACAGGAGGCGCCTTCGCCGGGGACGGCGTCGTGGCTGCCGGACTTTGGCGTGGGCTTGCGCTTCAGCTTTTGGGAAGCGGGGGGCCCCGGAGTCCACGTGGGCGGCAGAGCGGAGGTAGCGCCGGCCCCGGCGGAAGCGGAGCAGGAGTCCTGGCCGGGAAAGGCGTCCGCCGGCCGCGCCGAGCCCTCGCCGCCCACCTTGCAGCACTGCAGGCTCTCCTCGCGCCCCATGGCCTGCTTGGAGCCCGACGGCGGCAGGGCAGCGCCGGCGCCACCAAACCCTGGCTGCTGGGCCTGCTGGGCCCCGTTGGTCTGGGAGTAAACGTTGGTGACCTTGGCGGCCTTGGGGTGTCCGCCGTTGTTGCACACCTTGTAGCGGATCATGAGGATGATGATGAAGACCAGCACGGAGGCCACGATGATGCCCCCGATGATGATGATCATGGTGCCCCCCAGGAACTGGGACTGCATGAAGTGGCAGCGCACATAGTCCTGCTCCGTCGTGAACTGGATGCAGCCCACCACGCGGGTGGCCGTCAGGGAGGTGATGCCGTCGTCGTAGATGGCCAGGACGCACAGGTCGTAGACCGTCCCCGCCGCCAGGTTGTTGACCAGGAAGGTCTTGCTCGTGGGGGGAATCATTCTGCGGAGGAACAGAAGGAAAAAAGGCGTCACTGGGCTGGACTGGGAGGACCAACCTCACAATTTTAGAAGAGCTATATAAAGGTAAAGGGACCCCTGACTGTTAGGTCCAGTCGTGGCCGACTCTGGGGTTGTGGCGCTCATCTCGCTTTATTGGCCAAGGGAGCCGGCGTACAGCTTCCAGGTCATGTGGCCAGCTTCCAGGTCATGTGGCCAGGTTTGCAAGCAAGGAGGAGCATGACCTGGAAGCCCCCTCCGTCCACGAGCAAATAAGGCCAGTACAGTGACTCAGGGCCTGCAAATACTTTCAGTCCCTTTCCCTGGCCATAGCAGGGCCCACGTTTTGCAACCCTGTCTGGTCTAACCTCAATATCTATGCCAGAAATAGTTCCAGTTGCTGCATTTGACGCATCCACGCACCGGTGGTTTATTTCCTTTGGTTTTGTTTCTCCTCTGTCCTTGTTCAACAGTGATCCATCATTCTATTTATTTAGTTATTAAAAATATGTATATACCCCTGCATCGTAAAAATCGTAGCAGAGCAGTTTACGGCAATATAAAACCGTGCAGCCGGCGGTTGCAAGGGATTATGCGAATTGTCAGCCGATCCTGTCTGATCAGGCCACGTTTTGCAGAATTTGGTATAACCTTTGCAGAAACAATTCAACAGACTTTATTTAAGAAGAAGACAAAGGAAAGAAACAAACGCTTTTCGCTGTGCCAAGGAGAGTCAAACAACAGATAAGGAAGACTCGGAAGCAGCACCAGGGGACACGGAAAGGGGCGTCCCCAAACTCAGAGCAGGAGCTGCGAGCAAAGAGAAATGACCTGTCCTACTCCCTGCATAACATGGGATTTGTTCTCTTTTTGCACATAAGCAGTTGAACCTCCAGCACACCCTCCAACACTCCTCATTTGAAAATAGGGACATTTCTCACTTCCCTCCAACTGACCCTCCTTGCCCCCCCCTTTTTGCCTGTATCCCCTGTTAGGTTTCTGTTTTGCCACGGTGCAGTGCTTGGAGTCACAAGACTCTGTTTACATTCCAGAGATTCCAGACTGTTAGAAGTCTCACGGGAGACGGATGTTGATTTTACGGGTTTCCTGTTTCTTTGTAGCAGTTGCCTCTCTGCTTTGAAGGACAGAGGATGTATATTTCTTTTCTGTCTGCGTAGTTAGGAATAAAATTCTTAGCAATGTAGCTCATATTTCTCATCTTCTGCTGCTGCTGTAAACTCTGCTTAATGGGAACATGCCTGGAGCCTCATCAAAGGCTTAGGTCGTTAATCACCATCAGAGGACTCGACCAGAGGAGTAGCTCGGTCGAACGCAAGTTCCGACATCCCCCACCATCACAGAACATTTCCACCATCACTCCACCAATGGGACTTAACACTCATGGCCTCCGTACTCCTAAGCCCTGAATCCCAATTTTATTGTATTGCATTCTTTGGTAGATTTACAAAAAGGAAAACGCACAGCAATATATGCATTTTAGAGAGGGGCGAGATTAGATGAAGACGCACAATGTATATATTTTTTAAAAAACCAAGACTCCTCCCGCTCCGCTCTGCTCCCCCTTTCTTCCTGCCCAGGATGGCCCTGTCCTCTGCCTGCCCCCCAGAGCCAGGGGGTCACGTGGGGCTGGGCCTGGCCAGCCGCAGCCTCTCCTCGACTGCTCTCCAGCCGCTGCCAAGAGATGCCCAAGGGATGCTCCTTCTTGGCTGCCGCTCGGCACAAACGCTGACTCAGCTTCCCCCCTGAGTTCGTGGGGGGGGCAGCACCGGTTGGGGGCAGGGAAAGGGACATTTCAGGATCCAATCCAAAGCCAGGAGGGCTTTTATAATTCCTGGGAAATCGGGAGAGTTGGAGGGTGTGCTAGAGGCAGAGCCTCATAAGACAAGGCCAACGCTCTCAATGTTTAAAGTTACATTGTAAATCAGAGGTTCCCAAATGTTTGGGGGCCATTGCTGCTGCCCCCCATCCCAGTTCCATAAATTCATCCCCAGTTCCCCCTTCCTTATAAAAACCATTATCCAGAAGAGCAGTTTGCAGGACTCACTAAGGAAGATGGTACGGCAATGCAATTCAAATCAGCAACCAAATAACTGCACATTTGTTCAAACCCCAATTAAAACGACAGTGGTACCCCGCAAGACGAATGCCTCGGAAGACGAAAAACTCGCTAGACGAAGGAGCTTTTCGTTTTCTTAGCCGCTTTGCAAGATGCATTTCCTATGGGCTTGCTTCGCAAAACGAAGCTTGCCCCGCAAGCTCCGGGGGGATAGCGGGGAAGCGCAGTGCGTCCCCGGACCTCTTTTGAAGCAAGGGGCGGCGGGGAGAAGATCACTTCTCCCCGTTGCCAGCCCCGCAATCTCCGGGGACAGAGGGGAGGTGCGCGCACCTTCCCCTCTCTCCCTGGACCCCTTTTGAACCAAGGGGCGGCAATGGGGAGAAGCGATTCTCCCCGCTGCCCCTTCCCTTGCTTTAAAACAGGTCCAGGGACAGAGGGGAAGGCGCACGGCGCTTCCCCTCTGTCCCCGGATGGTCTCCATAGGAACGCATTGATTGATTTTCAATGCATTCCTATGGGAAACAGTGCTTGGCAAGACGAAAAACTCGCAAGAAGAAAAAACTTGCGGAACGAATTAATTTCGTCTTGCGAGGCACCACTGTACTCACTTCAATGAAGTCTACAAAGCAGATGAACTGCATCTGGTGCTGACAGACACCTCCAGCGTGGCCCAACCCCCGTGCCCCCTCACCTCTTGGCACCCCCCTGGGGAATCCCCTTCCCCACCCACTTTGGGAACCACTGTTGTTAGCCAGCTTGGAGGCTCCATGATGCCTGTCCCTAGCAAAAGATGAAGCCACTTCCTGCCTCCCACCTGGAACAGGTTGGGAGGCCTGGAGAGAAGCCTCATGGGGTGGGGGTGGGGCGCATAGTAATAATAATAATAATAATAATAATAATAATAATAATAATAATAATAATAATATTTATTTATACCCCACCCATCTGGCTGGGTTTCCCCAGCCACTCTGGGCCGCTTTCAACAGAACATTAAAAACAAAATAAAACTTCAAACATTAGAAACTTCCCTAAACAGGGCTGCCTTCAGATGTCTTCTAAAAGTCACATACAATGGTACCTCAAGTTACAGACACTTCAGGTTACAGACTCCGCTAACCCAGAAATATTACCTCGGGTTAAGAACTTTGCTTCAGGATGAGAACAGAAATCGGGCGACAGTGGTGCGGCAGGAGGCCCCATTAGCTAAAGTGGTATCTCAGGTTAAGAACAGTTTCAGGTTAAGAACGGACCTCCGGAATTAATTAAGTTCTTAACCTGAGGTACCACTGTAGTTGTTTATTTCCTTGACATCTGACAGAAGGGCATTCCACAGGGCAGGTGCCACTACCGAGAAGGCCCTCTGCCTGGCTCCCTGTAACCTCCCTTCTCGCATGGAAGGAAGGCTCTTGGGAGAGGGACCCTGGTGTCCGGGCTGAGCGAAGAGGGTGGAGACGCTCCTTTGGGTATACTGGGCTGAGGTCATTTAGGGCACCCAGCCGCCTCTTTCTCAGTAGTGCAGAAGCCAGAGGAGAAGGTGGCTTTGTTGCAAATACCCCATGGCAAAAAGACAAGCTCCCCAACACACAGAGGGGTGGGTAAAGGAATCAGACCCCCATGGCCACCTCTGGTGGGGGCTGCTCCTTTACCTTACATGGTTCTCAGCCCCTCCTCGTTTAATCCCCACAACAGTCCTGCAAGGCGGGTTGGTCTGAGAGAAGGCAGCGACCGGCCCATGGTCCTCTTTTCACCAAAATTTGGCTTTTCCAGACCAGCATGTGTACTGAAACACACGGCCACCCTTCAGAAACCCACACTTCTACAGATTTTGCAATGCGGTTCTGCAAAGTGGCTCTTGCAAGGGCAAATGCTCACATCAAGGCATGAACGGAGGAAAACAGCAAAGAAAGAGGCATCTTATTATGGAAAGTTGTTTTACAAAACAATGTCTTTATCAAGCAAAATTGCAAAGAGGTGTGTCCATTTGGAGGAAATCACACTAAAATGTTAGTGGGGTAACAGCAACAATAATGGTGGCAAACTGCTGTGAAAATGGGGAACTGTGAGCTTAGGACTACTGTGAGGTTGTAGCTCAGTGGTTAGAGCAGGCATCCCCAAACTCGGCCCTCCAGATGTTTTGGGGCTACAATTCCCATCATCCCTGACCACTGGTCCTGTTCACTAGGGATGATGGGAGTTGTAGTCCCAAAACATCTGGAGGGCCGAGTTTGGGGGTGCCTGGCTTAGAGCATCTCCCTGCCTGAACCCCTGGAAAATGTGTCTCTGCAGGCGATACAGATCTAGCTAGACCAGCAGGTCTGACTTTGTATCGAGGCCCCTTGCTGGCTGCCTAAGGCTGGAGGAAGAAGCAAATAATTTTATTTATGACGCTCCCTTCATCCGAAGGTCCCAGGGAAGACGCCAGGAGGAAAGCAGCATCATAAACCACAGTCACGAAAATAGGGTGGGTTGTAAATATAGGGGAAACGAGAAAGCAAAGGGGAGAGGCAAGCCAGCCAGCTGCCTGCTGCAAGTTGGCCTCAATTGGCCCAGAATCGGGGGCAAGGAGTCCAAGGGGCCCAGACACCACCATCATCATCATCATAATTTATTTATTTATACCCCACCCATCTGGTTGAGCTTCTTCAGCCACTCTGGGCGGCTCCCAATCAAATGTTAAAAACAGTACAGCATCAAATATTAAAAACTTCCCTAAACAGGGCTGCCTTCAGGTGTCTTTTAAAGATAAGATAGCTGCTTATTTCCTTCACATCTAAAGGGAGGGTGTTCCACAGGATGGGCGCCACTACCGAGAAGGCCCTGTGCCTCGTTCCCTGGAACCTCACTTCTCGCAGTGAGGGAACTGCCAGAAGGCCCTTGGAGCTGGACCTCCATGTCCGGGCAGAACGATGGGGGTGGAGACGCTCCTTCAGGTATACAGGACCAAGGCAGTTTAGGGCTTTAAAGGTCCGCACCAACACTTTGAATTGTGCTCGGAAACGTACTGGGAGCCAATGCAGATCTCTCAGGACCAGTGTTATGTGGTCCCGGCGGCCACTCCCAGTCACCAGTCTAGCTGCCGCATTCTGGATTGATTGCAGTTTCCGGGTCACCTCCAAAGGTAGCCCCACATAGAGCACATTGCAGTAGTCCAAGCGGGAGAAAAACTAGAGCATGCATCACTCTGGCCAGACAGTCTGCGGCCAGGGATGGTCTCATCCTGTGTACCAGATGGAGCTGGTAGACACCTGCCCTGGACACAGAACTGACCTGTGCCTCCATGGACAGCTGTGAGTCCAAAATGACTCCCAGGCTGCGCACCTGGTCCTTCAGGGCCACAGTTACCCCATTCAGGACACAACCTGAGACGCCTCCGAAAACCCAGGACTGCCCTGGCTGAGCATCCTCTCTCGGAACGGGCTCCGTCCTTCCCCATCCTCTTCTCCTCAGGCTTCTAGTCCCTGTGCACAGCCCCACAACCACAGACACACACAGCCCTCCCCACAGCCCCCAAGGGGAGTCCCTGGCAAACGCTCTCTCGCCCGATGCAGTAACCGCAAGGAAACCTGCCAGCGTCCTGGGAGAGTCTGGGGGCTTGTGGGTGGCTTTGATCTGCAGTATCCCGCTCCCTCCCCAAGGACGTGGCTTTGAAAAGTGGGGGAGAAAAAGGGAATAATTTATGACAAATGGGTTTGGAAAGGTGTGACTGCTCCATTAGGAGGCTTCAAAGCAAATCCACTTAGCAAATCCAGCACCTTGTCCACACGCTCTTCCGTCATTCATCCATGGATATATATAAATAAAAAATAATTTATGGATATCCTTTTCCCCTGTCGTTCCCTCCCCCAAACAGAGGGTGTTAGTGTCTCCTGAGTAGGGCTAACTTTCCAATCCTTGCGCTAATCAGATTACCTCAAAGGATTAAAGGTCAGCGGGGATGAGCCAAAAATAAAGCGCAAATCACACCTGATGGCTGCAAAAGGCCTTTGCTTCCCTCCTGCCTGAAGGCTGGTTGGTGCTGGTGGAGAATCAAAGAGCTGCAGAGTTGGAAGGGAACCCCAAAGGTCCTCTAGTCCAGCCCCCTGCAATGCAGGCATCACAGCTCAAGGGTCCCTGATGGGCAGCAGCCCAACCGATGTTTGAAAACCTCCAAGGAAAGAGAGTCCACCACCTCCCAAGGGATTCTGTCCCGCCATCAAATAGCTCTCACCAGCGCCGGATTTACGTATAAGCTAAACAAGCTCTAGCTTAGGGCCCCACTCTTTTGGGGGCCCCAAAAAACTCAAGGAAAAAAGCCTGGATGTACATTTCCAAAAAATAAGATAAAAGCCAAATAAAATAAAACCTACATCCAGCAACAGTGTTTTGTGTTGTGTAGGCTCCAATGATGTAAGTCATGGGCCCCGCCTGCTAGCCTGCTCCCTCAAATATCACTGGTTTGCTGATTTCTATATATAGGGTGCCTACATTCTGCATGTGCAAATGGCTTTAGATACCTATTAGGTCCATCAATTACCACATAGCAGGGGTAGTCAACTCCCAAGAGTTGGCAGTGAACATCTTATAGGAAGTGCAGAGCATTCAGGAATGACAGAAATCACAAGCTGTCCCAGGGTTAGATTCTGACGAAACGAAGACCTTTCCAACAGAGAGCCAGGGCCAGATTGAGGTTTGATGAGGCCCTCAGCTCCTGAAGGCATTGGGGCCTTTGATATGTCCAGCTGTCCTTTGTCAACAGCAAGTTGTCGCTGGTTTTGTGTGTTGAATATATGCTATATGGCAGGCATGTCCAACAGGTAGATCACTGGATGTCTGTGGTGTTGTTGTTGTTGTTGTTTAGTCGTTTAGTCGTGTCCGACTCTTCGTGACCCCATGGACCAGAGAACGCCAGGCACCTCTGTCCTCCACTGCCTCCCGCAGTTTGGTCAAACTCATGCTGGTAACCTCGAAAACACTATCCAACCATCTCGTCCTCTGTCGCCCCCTTCTCCTTGTGCCCTCCATCTTTCCCAACATCAAGGTCTTCTCCAGGGAGTCTTCTCTTCTCATGAGGTGGCCAAAGTACTGGAGCCTCAGCTTCACAATCTGTCCTTCCAGTGAGCACTCAGGGTTGATTTCCTTCAGTATGGAGAGGTTTGATCTTCTTGCAGTCCATGGGACTCTCAAGAGTCTCCTCCAGCACCATAATTCAAAAGCGTCAATTCTTCGGCGATCAGCCTTCTTTATGGTCCAGCTCTCACTTCCATACATCACTACTGGGAAAACCATAGCTTTAACTATACGAACCTTTGTTGGCAAGGTGATGTCTCTACTTCTCAAGATGCTGTCTAGGCCTGTCATTGCCCTTCTCCCAAGAAGCAGGCGTCTTTTAATTTCGTGGCTGCTGTCACCATCTGCAGTGATCATTGAGCCCAAGAAAGTAAAATCTCTCACTACCTCCATTTCTTCCCCTTCTATTTGCCAGGAGGTGATGGGACCAGTGGCCATGATCTTCGTTTTTTTGATGTTGAGCTTCAGACCATATTTTGCGCTCTCCTCTTTCACCCTCATTAAAAGGTTCTTTAATTCCTCCTCACTTTCTGCCATCAAGGTTGTGTCATCTGCATATCTGAGGTTGTTGATATTTCTTCCGGCAATCTTAATTCCGGCTAGGGATTCATCCAGCCCAGCCTTTCGCATGACGAATTCTGCATATAAGTTAAATAAGCAGGGAGACAAAATACAGCCTTGTCGTACTCCTTTCCCAATTTTGAACCAATCAGTTGTTCCATATCCAGTTCTAACTGTAGCTTCTTGTTCCACATAGAGATTTCTCAGGAGACAGATGAGGTGATCTGGCACTCCCATTTCTTTAAGAACTTGCCATAGTTTGCCGTGGTCGACACAGTCAAAGGCTTTTGCATAGTCAATGAAGCAGAAGTAGATGTCTTTCTGGAACTCTCTAGCTTTCTCCATAATCCAGCGCATGTTTGCAATTTGGTCTCTGGTTCCTCTGCCTCTTCTAAATCCAGCTTGCACTTCTGGGAGTTCTCGGTCCACATACTGCTTGAGCCTTCCTTGTAGAATTTTAAGCATAACCTTGCTAGCGTGTGAAATGAGTGCAATTGTGCGGTAGTTTGAGCATTCTTTGGCACTGCCCTTCTTTGGGATTGGGATGTAGACTGATCTTCTCCAATCTTCTGGCCACTGCTGAGTTTTCCAAACTTGCTGGCATATTGAGTGTAGCACCTTAACAGCATCATCTTTTAAAATTTTAAATAGTTCAGCTGGAATACCATCACTTCCACTGGCCTTGTTATTAGCAGTGCTTTCTAAGCCCCATTTGACTTCACTCTCCAGGATGTCTGGCTCAAGGTCAGCAACCACACTACCTGGGGTATACGAGACATCCATTTCTTTCTGGTATAATTCCTCTGTGTATTCTTGCCACCTCTTCTTGATGTCTTCTGCTTCTGTTAGGTCCTTTCCACTTTTGTCCTTTATTATGGAAATCTTTGTACGAAATGTTCCTTTCATATCTCCAATTTTCTTGAACAGATCTCTGGTTCTTCCCATTCTATTGCTTTCCTCTATTTCTTTGCATTGCTCATTTAAGAAGGTCTTCTTGTCTCTCCTTGTTATTCTTTGGAAATCTGCATTCAATTTCCTGTATCTTTCACCATCTCCCTCGCATTTTGCTTGCCTTCTCTCCCCCGCTATTTGTAAGGCCTCATTGGACAGCCACTTGGCTTTCTTGCATTTCCTTTTCATTGGGATGGTTTTCGTTGCTGCCTCCTGTATAATGTTACGAGCCTCCATCCATAGTTCTTCAGGCATTCTGTCCACCAAATCTAAATCCTTAAACCTGTTCCTCACTTCCACTGTGTATTCATAAGGGATTTGACTTAGATTGTATCTTACCGGCCCAGTGGTTTTTCCTACTTTCTTCAGTTTAAGCTTGAATTTTGCTATAAGAAGCTGATGATCTGAGCCACAGTCAGCTCCAGGTCTTGTTTTTGCTGACTGTATAGAGCTTCTCCATCTTTGGCTGCAGAGAATATAATCAATCTGATTTCGATGCTGCCCATCTGGTGCTGTCCATGTGTAGAGTCATCTCTTGTGTTGTTGGAAAAGCGTGTTTGTGATGACCAACTTGTTCTCTTGGCAGAACTCTATTAGCCTTTGCCCTGCTTCGTTTTGATCTCCAAGGCCAAACTTGCCAGTTGTTCCTTTTATCTCTTGACTCCCTACTTTAGCATTCCAATCCCCTATAATGAGAAGAACATCCTTCTTTGGTGTCACTTCTATAAGGTCTTGTAAGTCTTCATAGAATTGGTCAATTTCAGTTTCTTCAGCACAAGTAGTTGGTGCATAAACTTGGATTACTGTGATGTTAAAAGGTCTGCCTTGGATTCGTATCGAGATCATTCTATCATTTTTGAGATTGCATCCCAGTATAGCTTTCGCCACTCTTTTGTTGACTATGAGGGCCACTCCATTTCTTTTACGGGTTTCTTGCCCACAGTAGTAGATATGATGGTCATCCGAACTGAATTCACCCATTCCCGTCCATTTTAGTTCACTGATGCCCAGGATGTCAATATTTATTCTTGCCATCTCATTTTTGACCACCTCCAACTTACCCAGGTTCATGGTTCTTACATTCCAGGTTCCTATGCAATATTTTTCTTTACAGCATTGGACTTTCCTTTCGCTTCCAGGCATATCCGCAACTGAGCGTCCTTTCGGCTTTGGCCCAGCCGCTTCATCAGCTCTGGATCTACTTGTACTTGCCCTCCGCTCTTCCCCAGTAGCATGTTGGACGCCTTCCGACCTGAGGGGCTCATCTTCCAGCGTCATATCTTTTATATGCCTGTTGTCTTTGTCCATGGAGTTTTCTTGGCAGGGATACTGGAGTGGCTTGCCGGTTCCTCCTCCAGGTGGATCACGTTTGGTCAAAACTCTCCACTATGACCTGTTCATCTTGGGTGCCCTGCTCGGCATAGTTCATAGCTTCTCTGAGTTCTTCAAGCCCCTTCGCCACGGCAAGGCAGTGATCCATGAAGGGGATCACTGCCTTGCCAGTGTGGTAGATCACTGGTAATTCACTAGTAATTCACGGTGATCGCCAGCTGCTTTGACCACAGGCTCATTGTGGCAAAGAGACTTCTGCACAATTAATTCAAAGCAAATCTAGAAGTTTATCTGACTCCCTCAACTCTCACCTCTCTGTTTCAGGTATCTGAAGAAGTGTGCATGCACACAAAAGCTCATACCAAGAACTAACTTAGTTGGTCTTTAAGGTGCTACTGGAAGGAATTTTTTTTGTTTTGACTATGGTAGACCAACACGGCTACCTATCTGTAACTCTCTGTTTTTGTACATTACATACCATATTTTTCGCCCTATAGGACGGAGTGTCCCATAAGGCGCACCTAGTTTTTTTTTGGGGGGGGAAATAACAGGGAAAAAATTATTTTTCTCCCAGGCGCGGGGCTGGGGCGGGGGAGGCCCGCCCGAGCTTCCCCCGACCCGAGCCCCCAAACAGGCAGCTCTCTGCAAGCCGTGGGAGCCCAGTGCTGGCTCCCGCTGCTTGCGGAGATGTCCGCGAAGCCTGGACGCGCTGAGCTCAGCGCGTGCAGGCTTCAGCATGCAGGCAAATCTCCGCAAACAGCGGGAGCGCTCCCGCTGCTTGCGGAGAGGTCCGCGAAGCCTGGAGAGCGAGAGGGGTCGGTGTGGACCGACCCCTCTCATTCTCCAGGCTTCACCGAAAGCCTGTATTCGCCCCATAGGATGCACACACATTTCCCCTTCATTTTTGGAGGGGGAAAAGTGCGTCCTATAGGGCGAAAAATACGGTATTTATTCAGACTCAGCCTTTTTCCCTGATGGGATTTAAGGCAATGTACAAAGAGCCATTCTCCTCTTTGAGGCCACACTTTGGTTGCAACACATTTCAAGCAGGTCTGGGGTACATCTGGCCTGCCAGATGTTGGTTGGTTTTTTAAATATATATATAAGTTATTTGACTTTGTTGATCAATTCAGTCCTTTTACATCTTTTGTGTATTGTGGCATTTTATACATTCTGACTCTCTGCTATTTTTATTGATTATAATCTAGTAATGATTTATTGCAATTGTTGAGAGTGAATTTCTATTTCATTATTAGGTGTTATTACATTCTAAATGCATTATTTGCTATTTTTTTATTTGATATAAGTTGTTTATGTGAAGGTCATATTCTTATCTGCATTGGATCAGATTGCTTTGCGATGTCTGATCTTTGCAGCTTATTTTGTTTCTTTCTGCTGCTTGCAAGCATCTCGTGCGCAGAGATACAGAAAGGCAGGATGCAAATAAAAATTGAAATGAACTACGTTTCTCACCATCAGAAATCTTATTTATGAAGAATATTTGTACTGCTGTGTCATACAAAATATCAAAGTGGTTTACACCAATAAAACCATAAAACCGTCCCATAAAAACCACAACAAAATAAAAGAAAAAGTCAGACATCAACAAAATATTGTGGAAGGTTGCAGTTTTAATGGCCTGCAGAGGCCTAGAGGAATAGAATAGGAAGGTTTTCAGCAGGCTTTTAGAAGTTGGCACAGAAGGTCCCTGCTGAGTCTCCAGTGGCAGAGAGTCCCAGAGGAGTGGGCTGAGAACACTGAACATATTTCAGGTGTGCATATCTAGCTACTCTTTCACCTCACTTTCCTAACTCCCCGCAAAACTCCCTGAAATGCAAGAAGACTTGCACCAGCAGTGGAGGCTTCCAGGAGGCTGATCCCCAGACTGATCCCTAGAGAGAACTTTCTGCAAGACAGACCCAAAAGAGAAAATAACAGAACACCAATAATAATCACATACAGCTCCCAAGTTAAAACAGTTCAACGCATCATCAGAGATCTGCAACCTCCCCTAGACAACGACAGTCCTCTTTCTCAAGCTTTGGGAGGAAGACCTTTCATCGCCTACAGACAGCCACCCAGTCTTAAACAACTCCTCACCCACAATAATACAGCAACCAGACTTAACATGGACACTGGTACCAGAGACTGCAGTAAACCCAGATGCCAACTTTGCTGCCACAGACACCCAGACAACACCATCACTGAACCCAACAACATCCAACATACCATCTCAGGCCTATTGAATGGCTCTTCTTCTAACATTGTGTATGCCATCAAATGCCAACAGTGCCCCTCAGTTCTCTATATTGGACAAACAGGCCAAACCCTATGCCAAAGGATAAATGGACATAAATCTGACATCAGGAATCACAAGACAGAGAAACCAGTAGGAGAACCCTTCAACCTCCCAGGACATTCTATACAAGATCTCCAAACAGCTGTCTTATTACAAAAAAATATTCAGAAATAGACTTGAAAGAGAAGTTGCTGAATTACAACTTATCACTAAACTGAAAACTATGTACAGATAGGTAGCCGTGTTGGTCTGCCATAGTCAAAACAAAACAAAATTCCTTCCAGTAGCACCTTAAAGACCAACTAAGTTAGTTCTTGGTATGAGCTTTCGTGTGCATGCACACTTCTTTGTATCTGAAGAAGTGTGCATGCACACGAAAGCTCATACCAAGAACTAACTTAGTTGGTCTTTAAGGTGCTACTGGAAGGAATTTTTTTTGTTCTGAAAACTATGGAGAGACCTGGTCTTAATAGAGATATTGGATTCCTGTCTCATTATATATGCTAATCATCTGCATAGTATCCCTTGCTTTTTCCTGTAGGACTAATTGCAGTCATTAACAGTCACAGGTTTACCACACCCACTGAGTCAATCACCCATCTCCTACTCCCCTTCTGAGAAAAACCCCACCCCACCCTCCCACTATATAGAAGGGCCTGGTGACTTCTGTTTCAGTGTATCTGAAGAAGTGTGCATGCACGCGAAAGCTCATACCCAGAACAAACTTAGTTGGTCTCTAAGGTGCTGCTGGACAATTTATTATTATTATTTTATATATTAGGAGGCTGGGAGAAAGACTTGCCTTCCTTGCCCTTACGGACACTTGCCCTTTGCTGCTGCCAGCCTCCTCGGGAGTAAGGCTATGGGAGCCAGCTGCAGACCAGCCACCTCTCCCTTGCCTTGAAGCCAGGCTCCTCGGGGGGCAGCTAAACCAGGGCCAGAAACATTACTGTTGGTTAACTCCTGTCTTGCTGCGTCTCCATGTACCTAAGCCCAGATTGCCTTTTCGGAATGGTAATATTGACTTTATTCTCCATTTGCCCAAACTGCTTTCTGTCATTTTTTAATCGACTTCCATAAACTGCATTTTGTATACTTGCACTTCCAGTGCTCTGCACTTCGATGTTTTCAGGTGACATAGAGATAAAAATAAAGACTTCTAAAAGCACAAGGTGGAAAGCAATCCTTAAAAAACAATTAAACACTGCTAGCGTTAAAACTAAGCGCATAGATAACACCGATGGAAGCCATAGCAGTAATTACAATTAAACTGGCACAGCCCCAGCCTTTTTGTTAAAAGCTGTCTGTTCCCAAATGCCCGTGGGGAGAAGTCTTGCAAGACCGGGGCGGACTTGGGCAGAGGTGTAGCGGGCGGGGGGGGAGAGATGCTCTGGGTCACGCATCTCTTCTGGGGGCGACGAAGGGCTCGGGTGCCTGCAGGCTCCATGCTGCCCCAGACGGCACTGTGGGGCTTGTGTCTGCCCACCACCTCCCCCTCAGCCACCCTACAGCTGAGGGGGATGTGGGGGGCAGACCCCAGGGAGGCTCCGCACAGCACACCCTGCTGTAGCTCACCCCACCCCAGGCACAGGGCCCCTGAGCGGCTAGCTATGCCGCTGGACTTTGGTAATCTTTTGTAATATGGCTCTCTTGTGTGAGGCCAAAATTCCCCCCCCTCCACCAATGGATCCTCTCAGTTATGGATCTTCTGGATTTTGTGTCCCCTTGGCTCAGCGCCCTGTGCAGGGAGGCCACCTCCTGCCAGGCGTCAAGGAATCTGATCCCCCACGGCAGGCTGGCAGGAAAAGATAAGACCAGGAAGCTCTTACCGATGGCTTTTATTCAATATTCACAGAGGGAGGCTTAGAAATGATACCTCTTGGAGCAAAGGCGTTGCTCTGAGGAATCTCCACCCCCTTCTCTCCTCAGTCAGCAACAGCACCACCCACCTTACAGTTGCCACTTAAGGCCATTTGGTTACCAGCCTTTGCTCTCCTACTTTCACTGCCTGCTGGTTCTGGGAGAAGGGGGGCCTGGAATGCTGTCTAGTGATAATGTGTCATCCAGCCTCTCCCATTATTTCCTAACTTTGCTCTTCGTCTCCCCCTGAGCCATGACCTTCCTCAAACTACTGCTGTAAATCTATACTGTCTTCCTCTTCTCTGGAAGACTCAGGAGGGCGAGTCGGTCTCCATCATTCCTCCTTTGTCCAGTCCCACAAGGTCCTGTATTTGGTGCTGGCAAGACCTGAATGAAGAGGGTTTCTCCCCATCTCCCGCTGAGCCCACCTGACTGTGGGAATGTTCTGGGGTGCAGGAGAGGATATATTGACTAATTATATCCTTATCCAACTTGTGCTAACAAGTTCCCAAAATATCAGCAGAGTTTATAAACATTCCCTTTTTAGTTTGCAACGGTAACGTGTGCACAGGTTCGCTAGAACCTCTATAATTACTCTGGTAATTTCCCCTTTGATCCCTCTTAAAATACAAGACACTACACAGTCTTTATAAAAGTATAAAAGAGTTTACTCACGTTCTGTTCACAATATGATCCCAGAAGGCACACAGACTTAAAAAGGTAAAATACATTTAGAATCTATCTTGTAGCAAGATAGTCCTTATCTCCTCTCTTGGCTGGGAGCCAAGAGAGCATCCTTAGATGTTCCTCATGGAAGGAAGATGGCAGAGAGAGGCAAGAGAGAGGCAAGAGGCAAGAGAGAGAGATGGCTGCCTGCCCTGTGCTTTTATCATTACCTGCACAGGTGAGGCCACACCCACCTCTGGTCACATGCGGAGGAAGTCCGTCCCCAGGAAGTTTACCTGCTTGCTGGACAGACATCCCTCCCCATGTTCTAACATGTACACTCTAGGAATGTTGTCATTGACTGCTCCTGTGTTTACATCCCACATACCCCTTCTCAGGCAATACAACATTATACAAAACATAAACAACTTTATTCAACCACCCAGAGTCCCAGCTTGACACGTAGATTCTGGAAACTCTCTCTTGGTAGGGGTTTCGTCAGGATGTCAGCAGTCATCTCTTGGGTGCTGCAGTAGGATAGTTCCACAAGTCCATCCTGGATCATCTGGCGTATGTAGTGGTATTTAACCCCAATGTGTTTTGTTCTGGCCAGGAACTTCTCACTCTGCGTCAGCTTCAGGCAACTTTGATTGTCCTCCAGCAAGCTGACAGGCCCTTTTCTCACCAACCCAAAGTCCTTTATGAGTTGATCAAGCCAGGCGATCTCTCTGCAGGCTTCTGTTGCTGCAACGTATTCTGATTCTGTGGAAGATAATGCTACACAGCTCTGTTTATAACTGCCCCATGAAACAGGTCCATCACCAAACATGAAAACATGACCACTTGTTGATTTATAATCAGCATTATCCCCAGCCCAATCCGCATCAGTATACCCAACCAACTTAGGGTCTCTGACGGCTGGTAACCTTAATTTACAATTCATGGTACCCTTCAAATATCGCACTACCCTCTTTACACCTGCCCAATCATGCTCAGTGGGAGAATTCACTTTTCTGCTAAGAATCCCCACAGCATTAGCTAAGTCAGGTCTACATGTGGTAACTAAATACAAAAGTTTACCAATCGCCGACCTGTAGTCATTGTTGTCTGGTAACTGCTTTGAATCCTGCTGATTCTTCAGGAAGTCAGTAGCCATCGGTGTAGCAACTGGATGTGCGTCTTGCATCTGCATGTGCTCAATTAGCTCGTGGATCTTCTGTCTTTGGCTGAGAAGAAATGAGCCGTCCTCTTCTCTTTCCACCTGGATCCCAAGGTAGTACTGGACATCTCCTAGCTCCTTGACCTCCACCTCTTTGCTAAGGTGTTTTACTATCTGTATATAGTCTTTCTCACTTGCTGTGGCAATAATCAGGTCATCAACAAATGCTAGGATATATGAGAATTGTCCATTATTTGATTTACTGTACAAGCACTTGTCAGCGTCGCCTTGCTTGTACCCAAGTTGCGTCAGCATTTTATGCAACTTCTGATTCCAGGCTCTGGCAGCCTGTTTAAGTCCATAAAGTCCTTTCTGGAGTTTGCACACTAAATGTGCCTCATGTGGTTTCACAAAACCTTTGGGCTGTTTCATATAAATTTCTTCAGAAATCTGCCCATGTAGAAAAGCGGTAGCAATGTCTATGTGTTTCACCCTCATTTTCTTGGAGGCTGCAATGCTTAAAAGCATTCTTACACTGCTGTACCTCACGGTTGGTGCAAAAACTTCATCATAGTCTTCACCAAAACGCTGTGAAAATCCCTGTGCTACAAGTCTAGCTTTGTAGCGCTGCACTTCTCCTTCTGACCCCTTCTTAACCTTGAAAACCCATTTACTGCCAATGGCCTTCTTACCGGGAGGCAGCTCAGTGAGTGTCCAGGTCTTGTTCTGATGCAGTGCATCCATCTCCTCCTGCGCGGCCTTCCTCCAGAGACTGGCTTCTGCAGCTGGCATCTCCTGTATCTCTTCCCAAGTGGAAGGTTCCTGTGGAAACGCCGACCCTGCAAAGTAGGACAACCGTAATGGTGGGACACCTTTGTTGGTTCTGGACGAGCGTCTGACCTCTGGTTCTGCAACCGCATCAGCTTCCTCATCCTCCTCCAACGCAGGCATGTCCCCATCTGAGTCCTCATCTTCGTCTCTGGTGCCGCCAGGGTTCTGGTCCTCTGCGTCTTCTAGTGTGTTGCCTGTAGGGGGCGCTGTAACACTCGAAGGCAGATTATTACTTTGTGGGGTCTCAAAAGGGAAATATACAAACTCTTGAGTCCTTTCTGACTCATCTGAAGAATCCACAACAGTGTTCTTAGTGTCTACTTTTCCATATTCATCAAAATAAACCGCATGGTATGCATTTGTCTTACCAGTTTGTAAGTCCATAATTCTGTATCCTTTGCCTCCAGAGGCATATCCCACAAGGATACCTGCTTTTGCCCTGGAGTCAAGCTTGTGTCTGTGTTCTTTGGGCACGTGGAAGTAACACGGACTTCCAAACACACGTATGTGCGAAAGATTGGGAGCTTTCCCATGCCAAAGTTCAAATGGTGTGCGCTCTGCACCTTTAGTTGGCAGTCTATTCTGCAAATAGACCGACGTGTACACTCCTTCGGCCCACAGCTTCTGTGGCAAACATGCATCCTTTAGCATGCACCTTGTCATGTCCATAATGGACCTAAACTTTCTCTCAGCTATGGCATTCTGCTGTGGTGTGTAAGGAATTGTGGTTACGTGTGCAATTCCTTCCTTGGCCAGGAGAGCCTGCGTTTCATTTGAGCAGTACTCACCTCCATTGTCACTCATTAGCACAGCTGGAGCTCTTTGGAATTTATTCTTGACCATGGCAATGTATTCCTGGAGCTTGTCCACTGTCTCACTCTTCTCTTTGAGGAAATATACAACACAAAATCTTGAAAAGTCATCCAGAAATATTAAAATATATCTATTCTTTCCCAGTGAGGGAACATTCATGGGTCCACATATGTCAGTGTGCACTATGTCAAGCACTTTGTTGCTTCTTTGTTCTGCACAACGTGGAAATGAAGGTTTTACAGCCTTCTCAGTAATACAGCTTATGCATTTTGCTGGAGCTTTGTTCCTCTGCTTTACCTGCAAACCTCTTACAAGATCTCTTTTCTGTAGATCCAGAATGACGTTGGTGTCTCTATGTCCAAGCCTTCTGTGCCATAGGTCCAGATCTGCTTCATCCTTCTGGCTGGAATGTGCCACTTTTGCAGACTGATCCTCTGAAAGATCAAGCTCATATACACCATTGATTAGCTTTGCTTGAGCAAACACTTTGCCATTTCTAGTCACTTTACATTCTCCATTTCCAAATGTGATCTGGAAACCTTTCTTGTCCAAAGTGGACACGCTAATTAAATTGCAGCTCAGCTCTGGAACATACAAAACTCTAGAGATTGTGTTCTCAATGCATTCATTGTTTATATTGCATTTCAGACTCATGGAACCTGCACCTTTTGCTTTAACAATGTTGCCATCTGCAATCTCAATTTCAGATCCTTCTTCATCATTTATCTCATTAAAATAGTCCTTTTTATATGAAAAATGTGAACTGGCACCTGAATCTAAAATCCATTTATTACGTCTATTCTCACGATTCTGGACTGTTAAATTCCTTTCTTGCAGTAGCCATGTGCATTCACATTTCCCCTTCTTTTCTCCTTTTGGCTGAAAGGGGTGGGGTTTCTTTGCTTTAGGAGCCCTGCAATTCTTTGCAATGTGTCCTTCTTTGTTACAATTGAAACAAATCACTTTCTTAGGCATCTCTTTCGACTTTGTAAATTGCCTAGATGCATAACTACTGTCTTTGCTTCTAGCATTTCTCACTGGAGATTCAGCTCTATCTCTGCATTCTTCTTTTAAATAACCAATCAAGTCTTTAAAAGTCAGACCTTGTCTATGATCCATCAAACTTACAAATGCGCTAAAGCGTGGTCCAAGTGATGATAACAAAAATGCTATCTTTGTATCTTCATCAAAAGCTTTGGGAGTCAAATCAATTCTTTGAATAATCTCAGTAAACTTGTTGATGTGCTCTGTGAATTCCTCTTTTGAATTCATCCTCAATCTGGTTAATTTACACACCAAGTTTCTGAAGCAGTTTATGCTAGATTCTCCATACACGCGCTCAATATCTCTTAAGATTTGAGATGCATCGTCTGTACTATTTATTAATGATAGCTGCTCATCACGAAGTCCACTCAAAATTATGTGTCTAGCTTCGCTGTTCATGCGTTTCCAAGCACTTATCTTGGCTAAATCCTCCTCAGACGATCCTGTAGGCTGAGGCTTTAAAGCTTCCAAAATGTGCTTATAATCTAAACATGCTATCAAGCGCTGCTTCCAGTGTATGAAATTGTGTTCATTCAGCACAGGCATTCCTAGCTTTGCATCACTATCAAAAGCTGCTCTAGCCATCTTAAAATCCAAAAATTTGAAAATTCTTCAAAATTTCAAAATTTCTCAAAATTTTAAAATCAAAATCTCAAAAATCTCAAAATAATTCTTCACTGCCTTGGGTCACTGTGAACTCTGAGGGAAGGGGGGGTGCTTAATCCCCACTGCACAATGGAACAAAGGACCATGTGCTTACCAGGAAGTTAACTCAGAAAAATACTACTCAACTCAAAATCACAATCCAAAGCAATCCTTCAAAAATACGCAGAAATATGCAATACTGGGCCCATAACCCTTTGTGGGAATGTTCTGGGGTGCAGGAGAGGATATATTGACTAATTATATCCTTATCCAACTTGTGCTAACAAGTTCCCAAAATATCAGCAGAGTTTATAAACATTCCCTTTTTAGTTTGCAACGGTAACGTGTGCACAGGTTCGCTAGAACCTCTATAATTACTCTGGTAATTTCCCCTTTGATCCCTCTTAAAATACAAGACACTACACAGTCTTTATAAAAGTATAAAAGAGTTTACTCACGTTCTGTTCACAATATGATCCCAGAAGGCACACAGACTTAAAAAGGTAAAATACATTTAGAATCTATCTTGTAGCAAGATAGTCCTTATCTCCTCTCTTGGCTGGGAGCCAAGAGAGCATCCTTAGATGTTCCTCATGGAAGGAAGATGGCAGAGAGAGGCAAGAGAGAGGCAAGAGGCAAGAGAGAGAGATGGCTGCCTGCCCTGTGCTTTTATCATTACCTGCACAGGTGAGGCCACACCCACCTCTGGTCACATGCGGAGGAAGTCCGTCCCCAGGAAGTTTACCTGCTTGCTGGACAGACATCCCTCCCCATGTTCTAACATGTACACTCTAGGAATGTTGTCATTGACTGCTCCTGTGTTTACATCCCACACTGACCCCCCAAGAGCCAAGAAGAGGTGAAAGGAAAAGGGTTCCCCCAGCGAAAGGAGCAACTGATGACCCAAACTGGTCCGGGGTTCCTTACCTGTAAACAAGCGAGTCGTCATACGTCCCATTGTACTGGATTTGGAACATGCGTATTCCAGGGATATTCCTTTGGAAGTTGAATTTGAGCAGGGCGGTGGAGGACGTGGCCTCGGCCACCACCACCTTCTTGTCGGGGCTGACCTTGGTCTCCCCGTTGCTGCTGCTGCTGCTGCTGCTGGCGTTGGAGCCGGACTTGGTGGAGGTGGAGATGTCCGAGGACCCGGGGTCCGGCTCATGGATGTGGTTGGTGCTGTTGACGATGTGGGGCAGCTTGATGATGTGCAGGTCCACCGACTGCGTGGCTTCCCCGGCTGGGTTGGACGCGATGCAGGTGAAGGAGCCTGTGTCCTTCATGGTGGTGATGTGGATGTCGAGGGTCCCGTTGTCATAGACCAGCGAGCGCGTGGCGTTGGAGATCAGCTTGCCCTCGGGCGAGATCCAGTGGATAGCCGGCTCGGGGTCCCCGCGGGCCTTGCACCTCAGGATGGCCCTCTGCCCCTCCAGCACCCTCAGCTCATGGGTGTGCCTCGTGATGAGCGGCGGCTCGCACAGAAACTCCTCCTCGGGGACCGACCAGAAATAGCGGCCCGAGAGGAGCGGCGGGGAGGCGCACGTCTCCAGGTCGTCCTCCCTGGAGAGGCGCCGCAGCCACAGCAGCTCACAGTTGCAGTGCAAGGGGTTCCCGCCAAAGCTGAGGGCGAAGGTGGAGGGGCTGATGATCCCTGAGGTGGCCAAGACCTGGGCCCTCTGGAAGAGGGGGTCGGGGGGCAGCTTGTGCAGCTTGTTGGAGGTGACGTCCAGGCGGGTCATCTTGTGGAGGTGGGAGAAGGTCCCCTTGGGGATGCTGTCGATCATGTTGTGGTCCAAGCTGAGGGTGTGCAAGCTGACCATCTTCTCCACGGCGTCCCAGGGGATGGTCTCCAGGTTGTTGTAGGAGAGGTCCAGCTCCTCGAGCGCCAGGACGTCGTCGAAGGCCGTGGCGGAGATCAGCGTCAGCTGGTTGTTGTTGAGGATCAGGTGGTGCAGGTTGAGGAGCCCGCTCAGCATGTCGTGGGTGATCTTGGTCAGCCGGTTGCTGTTCAGGTGCAGGGCCCTCAGGTTGCGCAGGTCAGCGAAGGCGTGTGGGGTGACGAAGCTGATGGTGTTCCGCGAGAGGGTCAGGTCCACCAGGCTGGTCATGTTGGCAAAATCCTTGCGCTTGATGCTGGTGACAAAGTTGTCGGCCAGCCGCAGCTCCACGGTCCTCCGGTCGATGTTGGGGGGCACAAAGAGGAGGCCCTTCTTGGCGCAAAGGGTGGCAAGGTTGGGGGACAAGATCTGGCAGACGCAGCGCTTGGGACAGATCTGAGCCTTCGCCGCTATGCCAATGAAGAGCAGATACAGAAGCAGTTTTTCCATTGTAGAGCGGGGTCAGGATGCTGAGAGAGAGAGAGAGAGAGAGAGAGAGAGAGAGAGAGAGAGAGGGAGAGGAGAGGGGTTACATAGGAAGCACCGGGTTCGAGTCCCACACACAGCCCCACCGGCGCAATTCGTTTCGTAGAGGCGTGGAATTGTTGGAAGCGAACCCCCAGGGCCATCTGGACCTCCCCCCTGAACACAGCTAAAGAATCCATATCAGGGGGTCGTCTGACCGCTGCATAAAAACCTCCGGCAAAGGAGAGTCCAAGGTGGTCTCTTCCACTATGGAACAGCTATTTGTGTATTTATTATTTCATAAAATGTATACACCACTTGATTGCAAAACAACCCCAAAAACTACAGCGACCTCATACTGGTTTACAAGCTGAATACGACAATAACATTATCAGGGTTTTTTTAAAAAACACCTCTTAAAAACTTTCAAGAAATAAGATCAGAACTTGGGTTGCCACATTTTGAAGAGCAAAAAAGAGGACGCTATGACAACTCTCCTTTTATATGTAGGCTATAGAAGCTGTGAAATATTGCTGAGGGGGCAGGAGAATGGAAGAGGAAAGCAAGTCTTCAGCCACCAGTTGTGTCTATGTCTCCTCCAGAAAGTATAGCCAGAGACACTTTGGTAAATTTTTAAAATCCACCCGGGCAGAGATTTTACTCCTGAAAAGGGGGACATGTCCTGGAAAAAGAGGACACATGGCAACCCCCCCTAGAATCTCCTTTCTTGCCACTGAAATCCAATGTGTCCTCCCGTGTGGAGCAGCAGAAAACAAGCTGGCTCCCCCTTCCCTGAGCAAAAGGTCCCAGCTTCACCCCCCCACACACACACAGCATCTCCAGCCAAGACTCCCACCTGAACCCCCGGAGAGGTCCTGCCAGTCCAGGCTGAGCAAAGGTTTCCGGGTGCCCTCTTGCATGATTGCAGCCCCACTTCACCCCAAGGTTGGAGGGACATCTGTCAGGGATGCTTTAGCTGAGATGCCAGCATTGCAGGGGTTGGTCTAGAGGACCTTCAAGGTCCCTTCCAACTCTACAATGCTATGATTCTTTAATGTTTTATTGTATTTTTACTATTTTGTTGGGAGCCGCCCAGAGTGGCTGAGGAGGCCCAGCCGGATGGGCCAAGTATCTATCAATCAATCAATCAATCAATCAATCAATCAATCAATTATCATCTTCATATAACTCTGCCCATCCCATTGTCTGTGTCCCATCAACAAATCCCACCTTCCCCTGTGGCAAAAGTTAGTTGCATTATGACACCAGCCAGGCCACCATACTGTCCTTCCTCCCATAGAATCATAGAATCATAGAATTTAATGCTTTTATGTTCTGGCTGTGATTGCTGTTCTAGACCACTGCTTAAATCCATGCACAAAGGCACAACAGGAATGCAGGCATTAGGGCATCTGCAGAACCAAAGGAGGCAAGCACAGCTCTGCAGGATCAGGCCAAAGGGGACCATCCAGCCCAGCAACCTGTTCTCACAAAGGTCTACCAGATGCCCATTATAGGAAACCAGCTCCCCTCCTGAGGGTTCCAGCAACGGGGAATTGGGGGTGGCTCCATCACAAAGAATCTGTGTGTTTTGCAAAGGTGCTCTTGTGCTGTAGCACATTAAAAGCAGGACCACCAACAACACCAAAAGACCTGGAGCATTTGCAGCAGGAAAGTTGCAGGAGTTTAGCAGGAAACTAGGAGGCAGGCACGAGTGGCAGCTGAAGAAATATTGTGGCAGTGGCCCAAAGGGCCAGCATAAAGGTGATAATGTGTACCCCTGGAATTCCTTGAGTGCGCTTCTAATAGAAAGGTTATGGTAACCTGTTGCTTTATGAAACTGGTGGTTTTGCAAGTTGGGGCAGGAATGCAGCTAATTCAGGGGTTAGCAACCTTTTTCTGCAGGGGGCTGGTCCCCTGTCCCTCAGACTTTGTGGGGGGGCCTGTACTATATTTTGAAGAATAAAAAAATGAACAAATTCCTATGCCCCACAAATAACCCAGAGATGCATTTGAAATAAAAGGACACATTCTACTCATGTAAAAACATGCTCATTCCCAGACTGTCCGTGGGCTGGATTTAGAAGGTGACTGGGCCGGATCCAGCCCCCAGGCCTTAGTTTGCCTACCCATGTAATATGTGAATCAAAAAGATACAGCTGTAAGCTAGAACGTAAGTTGCTACATTGTGCAAATGACTGGATGTAACACAGGTTCCCAACATGCGCAACATGCGTACTAACACAATGTAACAGAGCAGGGCAGTGGAGTAGTGTGGGGGGTGCAGGGGGGGGCCGGCCGCACCGGGCACAACATCTGGGGGTTAGGGTTAGGGGGCACAAATCCACGGGTTAGGGGGT
Organism: Podarcis melisellensis; assembly: GCF_964234715.1. Taxonomy (NCBI): domain Eukaryota; kingdom Metazoa; phylum Chordata; class Lepidosauria; order Squamata; family Lacertidae; genus Podarcis; species Podarcis melisellensis. The sequence goes on along the minus strand of NC_138528.1, from coordinate 350,701 downwards.
GCAAATTACTTGCCCCGGGTGCTGACAACCCACGCTACGCCACTGGAGCAGGGTGGGAATCAGCACTGAATCAGTGCTTACTGTGCATGTGTATTAAACATGAAATGAGGTAATGATGTACATGATTGGTGAAAACTGAAATGCTTTGTCTGGAACTTTATAAATACCACTGCCTGGGCCACTGGGTGGGGTTGCAGTTTTGTGGAACTATCCGACTGTAACCTATTGCTTTGCAATAAACCACGATGGACTCCTAACTCCTCATGTTTCTGGGTTTTATTGGCATAAATTCAGGAGATAAGCCATTTTTGGCTTACAACAATATGACCACCCAAAACCCTTTGAGGTGCACAGGCTGAGGAAAGCGCCACCGAAGGCCCTATACAACCACCCCAGTGGCATCACCAATCACAAAGACGGCACAGTGGAAAGGATGCCAAGGAATGCTAAAAAATGCCAAAGACTGCAACATTTCTTCATGTGGAAGTGACTGCCCTCAAGGTCACCCCTTGAAGAAGTGGGGATTTAAACCCAAGTCTCCCAGGCCCTAGTCTGACACTCTAACCACTGTCAAACAATGCAGGGTATCATAGGATAGCATTATGATGTCAGCAGTTTCATTTTTGACCACTTTCCCAATGATTCCTTGCATGAACTTTTGCATTGGGGTGCCGCTGTCTCCATGGCCTCCAACAGGGAACTGCGATTATAAACTCAAAGTCTCCTTCTGGTCTGTCACCAGCAGCTCAAACCACATCAGAGTAGATATGTGGAAATTCAGATTATTTGCCACAATGGGGCACTGCTTGGCCCAGGCTGGCACTGAACCATACTTTAGGGCTTCCATACGTTCAGGATTTGTCCATTGGAAATAATGTCCAGGTGAAATTTCAAAAAATTGGTTAAAATGTCCTTGTAAACCCAGACGTATGGCAACCCATTGTCAGAAATGTTGGGATTTTTTTGGACAAATTTCCTTAAAAATAGCTCAATAACTTTGCCTCCCCCCAAAAAAGTTCAATAACGTCTGTGTCCGGATTTGTGTATGGCAACCCTTCCATCTTTGCTGGTTTATTTGCTAATTTATTGCCCATTCCTCAATTTTGGAGAGGCCCCTCTGGAGTTAAGTCCCTTTTTTCTTTTCATAGAATCATAGAACTGAAGATTTAGAAGAGACCCTCAGGGCCATTAAGATTACCCCCTGCAATGTTTTTGCCATCATCCCAAACTCGTGTCTCCCGGCAGCTCCTGGCTCCCTCTCAACCATCCGCAGAGGTGAAACAGCTTTGACTCCCGCATTGCAGGGGGTTGGACTAGATGGCCCTTGGGGTCCCTCCCAATTCTGCAATCCTAGGAGCACATATCTGAAACCACAGGCAAGCTGAAGATGCAGGCCGTGCAATCGCCCTTCCCCCCAGATAAATTTCCTTGGCTCCAACTTTGCTTTCCTTCCAAGTTAAAACTATTTTATTGGAAGGAGATTGTGCTTTTTTCTTTATGAGGGCTGAATATTACTTTGCTGCTGATTTTCTTCTGCCTCCGTTTAATTATTTCCATCCCGCATGGTTCTGTGCACTTAACATTAGCCGCCTTGCAAACTGTTTTGTTGAAAAGGCAGGATATAAAACATATTAAAATGCTCTCTGTGGTTTAGGAAATCTCAGTGTGCAACCTCTGCCGACTCCCTTCATGTCCGGAGGGCGCGGCCTCCCAGCCCCCAGACAAGGACCCCCATGGCCTGCCCTGATGGGGGACAGTCTGCCTCTGCCCCACATCCAGAGGGTGCCGGGAGCCCAGAGGCAGAGCAATGCCACTGATGGGTCTTTTGCTGCCTCCATCACAGACGCCCAGGAGACTCTTGTGTCCACTGGACAAAGGGAAAAAGCTTACAGAAACAAATTCATTTTTATAGGCAGCTGAGAGGGTAATCTCTTCTCTGCAGAATCCAATATTGCTCCAATTTATACGTTGCGTTGGAAGGAAAGTGGCTGGGCTCCTTTGCGGAGAGCCAGGCAGTCCAGGACTATAAATGTACCAATTAAACTTGTTCCCTTTCCCCACAGCCCTGAACATTGAGGGAGGCAGGTCGTTCTGGGAAGGAACCATAAATTTTTGGAATAAAACCATTTACGCCTTTCCACGGAGAACATTCTTTTGCATTAATTCGGACTTCCAAGGGTGATGTTGAAGCGCATCCTTGAGGAAAAGGCCCCCAATTTCTCTGACCCTGGGGAAGGCGGGCCATTGGCAGGGAGGCTCCAGACACAGAAACAGGAGGCTGGACTGGACGGGCACTGGCCGGATCCAGGAAACTCTTCTTACATTCATAAATGCTTTTGTCCTCAGGAAGAGTATTGTGTGCATTTGGGAAGAGTGACCTTATTTTGCCGGGGGGGGGGGGGGGAGATGTTCGGATTTTACCCCAGATTTCTATAAGCTGCATTTTACTGCTTCCATTTTATTTATCTTCTGCTCCTTGAGAGCTGCCTTGGGAGTCCTTTCTGGCCAGAAGGCGGCATGGAAATAAAGTCCAGCTAACTATCCTTTTCCCATTCCCTACACAACTCCTTGCAAGCAGATTCCAGGCAGGAGCACTTGCTCTTCCTCCCAGCAGCAGATGGGAGAGAGTCCCCCCGCCCACCCAGTGGCCCCTGAGGAACAGACGCCACATGCCAGGGACAGGAGGCCAGGCTGGCTCAGGGAACGCCAGCGCAGGACCATCGCATCAGGCAACTGGCACCAGGAAATGCACAGGAAAGAATCTCGCTTGTACATGACGCTGCCTCTGAATGCCAAGAGGCTAAAGCAATGGCCCGTCTAGTCCGCCATGCTGCTCTCGCAGCAGCAGAGAAGATCTCCCAGAGGGAAATCTGCAAGCAGGATCGAAAGCCAAGGGACCTGGCCCCTCCTGGACTCAGAAGCACTGCTGCCTCCGACTGTGGAGGCCGAGCTTAGCCCTCTGCCCCAGGGATCGTGGCCAGGGATAATATCATTATGAATAATAATACAGTGGTACCTTGGTTCCCAAACACCAAAAACCCGGAAGGAAGTGTTCTGGTTTTCAAACCTTTTTCAGAAGCCAAACATCCGATGGCCATGGGGCACCTGCACCAATCAAAAGCTGCCCCTTGGTTTTCAAACATTTCGGAAGTCAAACGGACTTCCAGAACGGATTACGTTCAAGAACCAAGGTACCACTGTATTTGGCGCTTTTGGTTTTTCTATTTATTTTGTGTTTTAATTTTTGAGGCTTTTTCGGTTAATTTGTTTTTGTGACGGTGTGGAACCCAGTTCAGCTGATTGACAGACTGTGTGACTGTGGAAATGGATAAAAGTCCCCCCTCCAAACCATGACTATCATCAGGGCAAGGAAGAAAATAATAATTTAATTTTCATCATCTACAATACTGTCTTATTTATTTTATAGTACAGTACATTGATTATTGCTTTTATTTATGGATCAATGGTCTCTTTAGGTAGTAAAATTCATGTTAAATTGCTGTTTTAGTGGTTGTTTCTAAAAGTCTGGAACGGATTAATCCATTTTGCATTACTTTATATGGGAAAACAGGCCTCGGTTTTGGAACGCTTTGGTTTTGGAACAGACTTGTGGAACGGATTAAGTTTGAGAACCAAGGTACCACTGTAACCAAGAAAAACCTGTTGCCTTTTTCCCCCTTTGATGAGGTTCCTGCTTCGTGCAGCTCAACTCCTTTGCAAGATTGTTTGCATTTCTAATTGAAACCTAAAGGTTTCAGTTGCTTGATTCGTTTATTTGCACAACTCATTAATTGCTTCGTATTAGAAAGGTCAAAGCGGTGTACAAAAGGGAGGAGGGGAATACTTAAAATAACAATTAGAACACGTTAGTTAGGGGAATTCGAGACATCTGAGGACAGGAGAGCGGACAGGCGTCTCCTGTCAGGCAGCCAGAAGACATGGAGGAAGCTCTCCTGAAACAGATGACTGAACTTTTGCAGATAAGAACTGTAGTGATGGGGGCTTTCAGCTATCCTGGCATCTGCTGGAAATCTAACTCTGCTGGGAGAAGATCACCCCATAAATCCATGCCTTGCTGACAACATCATCTCTCAAGTGTGACGCGGCAGCTAAAAAAGCCAATGCAATTCTGGGCTGCATCAATAGGAGTATAGCATCTAGATCAAGGGAAGTAATAATGCCACTGTATTCTGCTCTGGTCAGACCTCACCGGGAGTACTGTGTCCAGTTCTGGGCACCACAGTTCAAGAAGGACACTGACAAACTGGAACGTGTCCAGAGGAGGGCAACCAAAATGGTCAAAGGCCTGGAAACGATGCCTTATGAGGAACGGCTAAGGGAGCTGGGCATGTTTAGCCTGGAGAAGAGGAGGTTAAGGGGGGATATGATAGCCATGTTCAAATATATAAAAGGATGTCACATAGAGGAGGGAGAAAGGTTGTTTTCTGCTGCTCCAGAGAAGCGGAGACGGAGCAATGGATCCAAACTACAAGAAAGAAGATTCCACCTAAACATGAGGAAGAACTTCCTGACAGTAAGAGCTGTTTGACAGTGGAATTTGCTGCCAAGGAGTGTGGTGGAGTCTCCTTCTTTGGAGGTCTTTAAGCAGAGGCTTGACAACCATATGTCCGGAGTGCTCTGATGGTGTTTCCTGCTTGGCAGGGGGTTGGACTCGATGGCCCTTGTGGTCTCTTCCAACTCTATGATTCTATGACTCTATGATTCAAGCCGAGGAGGAAAGAATGAACACTTGGAACTCTATCCTGCACTTGCTCCCACGGAGGAAGTGGCTGGTGAAGGGTCAGTTGCAGAATCATAGACCATAGAGTTGGAAGAGACACTAAGGGTCATCCAGTCCAACCTCCTGCAAGGCAGCAAAAACATCCCTGACAGGTGACCATCCAGCCTCTGCTTAGAAACCTCCAAGGAAGGAGTCCACAACCTCCCGAGGGAAACCGTTCCACTGTGGAACAGCTCCTGCTGTCAGAAGGTTCTTCCTGATGTTTAGTCAGAATCTCTGTTCTTGGAACTTAAATCCATTGCCTCGAGTCCTACCCTCCAGAGCAGGAGATATTTGAAGATGGCTCTCCTATCTCCTCTCAGTCTCCTCTTTTCCAGGCAAAACATACCCAGCTCCTTCAACCGTTCCTCATCAGGCTTGGTTTCCAGCCCCGTGATCTTCTTGGTCGCCCTCCTCTGCACACCTTCCAGCTTGTCAACATCCTTCTTAGATTCTGGTGCCCAGAACTGGACACAGGACTCCAGGTGTGGCCTGACCAGGGCAGAATAGAGCGGTACTATTGCTTCCGTTGATCGGGACACTAGAATCATAGAATTGTATTGTTTGAAGGAAGCCTGAGGGTTATCTATTCCAACCTGCTGCTGATGCAGCCTAGAATAGCAGACTACAATGTCCAGCCTGAGGCTCTCACAGAGACCTACCAGAAGCCCCCACGGAGAACCCAAAAGCAAGGAGGGCCCGAGTGCGAGAGCAGCAGCAGCAGCAGCAGCCCTGTCTTCCCAGAAGGAGCTGAGATTGGCAAGGGGCGTAGAAAACAATAGAAATGGGTTTCCCCAGCTCTGTGTGGAGTAAGGAGGAGGATGTCAATGGAAGGCAAAGTTTGACGCTTAGGGTAAAACGGCAAAATGTTAACGGATGACAGGAAAAAGTCAGAAACGCTTACAGATTTGACAGAGATGGAAAATGATGTTGACAGGCTGGAAGGCTGAGGAGATGACATCCTCCCTTTAAAATAAACCCTGGACCTCGGTCCCAAGAGCCAAAGGCCCCATTGCTGGAAGCAGAAGCTGCGAGCTCAGCAAGCAGGAGGTGCCAGGAGGGTCTTTGACCTGAGCAGGTCACCAGGAGGTGGCTGAAAGGACAAAGGCAACCCAAGGCTGCTTGGGTGGGAACAGAGTCTCCAGCAGACAGACACACACAGTCTTCTACGCTGACCAGGCTGGTCTGGAGTCCGAGACACATGCAAATCCACATTCTAAGGAGCAGGCAGACCAGGACGGAGGCTGGAGGAGCTGGGGAGGTCCAGAGTGGAGAAGATTCTTGGCTGCCAGTCCTGCTCCCTGCCTTGTGAGACCTGCTCCCTGCCTTGTGAGACTCTTGAGACACCTGGCAAGGGAGGGCTCTGGGACTGAACTCTGGAGATGCTAATTTCACTGCTATTGGTATCATTATTTTTTGCATCTGTATTTTTCAATCCTTTTACGACTTACGTGGGGAGTGTTTTAATTTTGCTGTGTTTGTTTTGATTCATTTGTTTTGAATCTCTCCATTTTGAAAGGATTTAGCTATAGAAAGGCAGCTCACAAATAAACAATGGTGATGATTCAGTACAACACAACACAACACAACAGTACAACACAACACAACACAACACTCTAAAATCATTAATTATAAAATTGATTCAAATCAAGCCAATGGCAACCATTGGGCCAGAGCTCCGGAAGATTGCCAAAGGAGGGAGTCAGGCTGTGCCCTGGCCAAAGGCCTGGTGGAACAACTCTGTCTTGCAGGCCCTGCGGAAAGATGTCAAGTCCCACAGGGCCCTAGTCTCTTGTGACAGAGCGTTCCACTAGGTTGGAGCCGCAGCCGAAAAAACCCTGGCTCTAGTTGAGTCCAGCCTAACCTCTCTGTGGCCTGGGACCTTCACAATGTTTTTATTTGAAGACCGTAAGCTTCTCTGTGGGACATACCAGGAGAGGCGGTCCCGTAGGTACGAGGGTCCTAGGCTTTAAAGGTTAAAACCAGCACCTTAAACCTGATCCTGTACTCCACCGGGAGCCAGTGCAGCTGGTATAGTACTGGGTGAATGTGATCCCGCAGCGAAGACCCCGTAAGGACAAGACCCCAAGAACAAGAGGCTGGCCAATCTCTTGCCAGGGATAAGAAGTGCCTGCAGGATCAGGCCCATGGCCTGTTCTTACAGCGGCCAGCCAGCTGCCTCAAGCCACAAGCAGGACTTGAACACAAGAGCAACTCTCCCCTCCTGGGGCTTCCAGCAACTGCTATTTAGAGCATTGCTGCCTCCAGTTGTGGAGCCAAAGCAGAACATCCTGGCTGGTGGCCATCAATAGCCCTCTCCTTCTCCTCCATGAATTTGTCCAATGTTCTTTTCAAGCCACCCAGGTTGGTGGCCACCCCTTGCTCCTGTGGGAGGGAGTTCCACAGTTGAACTCTGGGAAGAAGGACTTCCCTTCCTCTTCCAACGTTCAGCTTCCTCGGCCTTTCTCCCTCCTTCGCACCCTCACAGCTAAAACACGGGAATTGAACCATACAACTCCTCAATGCTACTTGCTCCTTTCAGCTTTTTCATTTTATTTTCACCTTGTAAGTTTAATTAATGTGTTGAGCAGCCAGTTGCTCTTGCTGCTGCAGCCAAGACAGCTCAAAGGGATGGCAGGAGCCCATTTGTTTGGAGGCCCCGGGCTGGCCTGCCCTTCCAGAGTCACAAGTTGGGGAGCAAAGGAGAAGGCAGATGAGGCTGAGAGGGTAAGCCGCCTGCGACCACAGAATAGCCTGTCTTTGGGGGGGGGCTTAATTAAAATGGAAAGGGATTTGGAGAATAAACCGAAGAGCACCAGAAGAGCCTGCTGGGTCAGGCCAAAGGGGGCCTATCCAGTCCAGGGTCCTGGGCTCACAGTAGCCACCAGATGCCCCAAGGGAAACCTGCAAGCGGAATCCGAGCCCATGAGCCTCCCTCGCCCCTCCTGTGGTTTCCTCTAACCCGTGTACAGTGGTCCCTTGGTTCTCAAATGCCTTGGTACTGAAACAACTTGGAACCCCAAAACTGCAAACCCAGAAGTAGGTGTTTCAGTTTGCAAACTTTTTTTGGAAGCTGAATGTGCTCCATTTTGAATGTTACGCTTCCATTTTGAGTGTTACGCTGAGGTCTGTCTGTTTTTGCTATTTATTTTGCGTTTTTGTTTTTTGTGTCCCCCCTTTTTTTTGTTCTTGTGACTGTGTGGAACCCAGTTCAGTTACTGACTGATTGATTGATTGTGTGACTGCAGTACATTGTTTATTGCTTTCATTTTATGGATCAATGGTCTCGTTAGATAGTAAAATTCATGTTAAATTGCTGTTTTAGTGGTTGTTTTTAAAAGTCTGGCGTTACTTTCTATGGGAAAGTGCACCTTGGTTTTGGAACGCTTTGGTTTTGGAACGGACTTCCGGAACAGATTAAGTTTGAGAAGCAAGGTACCACTGTATTCAGAACCATTGACGTGTCTCCAACTGCAGAGCAGAGCTATCCTGGATAGTGACCACTGTTAGCCCTCTCCCCCCCCTCCTCCTCCTCCTCCTCCTCCTCCTCCATGAATCTGTCCACACCTTAGAGTTGGAAGGTACCCCACGTGTCATCTAGTCCACACACCCCCCAATCACAACTGAAGCATCCCTGACAGAGGACTCTGGCCTGCCCTGAGTCTTCCAGCGTTGGGATCTGGAGTGAGGAGAGAGCCTTGGTGTTTCTTTGAGCACCCTCTGCATCTCAGTGAAGCCAGACTCCTTTACTCTGCGGAGACCTTGAGGAGAATCGCTGCTCAGAGTCTCTTCTTGGAGGGGTTTGTAAGTGAGGGAGGAGAAAGAGCCGATCATTCCTTCCCCGTCTCCGGAAAAGACATCTTTGTTTCAGAAGAGGGGTGGGCGGCTCTCTCCCTGGACCTCCACGTATATTTATCCTGCTGCTTGTGTATTGTTTTAATTATCCAGTGTTAATATTTTATGGACACTTATCATGAGCTGCCTAGTAGCAAGACCAAAGATGGAAGAGATCAATAGGCACACAAGTTCCATGCAAGCTTGGAAGCAAAGTGGCTCAGAGATGCCACCCCCACCTTTCCTGGAAAGCTCCGAGAAAAGTTGCAAGCCGTCCATCAACTCCTGAATTGCTCCACTTGGATTAACCCCTGCACTGCCATCACTTCTTACACCACACCATCAATGCACAGGGCCTCTCCCACTAAGGCTCACCCCAGGCTTCACTGAGAAGAAATGTCTGTGTTTGTTTGTCCCTCTAAGAAAGGTCTCTGCCCAGCCCAGCCTCCAGTCTCCCAGGGGAGAAGCCCAGAGGAAGAGACCAGAGCTCAGTGGCAGGGGGCATGGTTTGCTTGCAGATCCAAAGGGGGACAAATGATGGAAAGAATTCTTTAGCTGTGATTCCTGCATTGCAGGTGCTTGGAAGAGATGAGCGTTGGGGGCCCTTCCAACTCCTTCTCTCCCCCCCCCCCAAGAGCCTGTGCAGGGGCGCCGACTTATAAAAAATATTGGGGGGGCGAGGGCCCATACCGACTTATAAAAAATATTGGGGGGGCCCAAGACCTCCAAACCGCTGCTGCTGGGGGAACGAAAGGGGCGAGCCCCAGGCTGCCCCGACCTTAAGTGAACCTGTGAGGGCCTGCCCTTTGCGGCAGCCGATTGGCTGCCGCCGTGGGCGGTGAATATTAATGAGCTAGGGGGAATCCCCGCTTCTCGCGGGGCTGACGCCAGCCCCGCAAGATTGTTGATGGGTCGAGAGCCCGCAACCCCACCCCCTCTCTAGATCGGGAGTGGCTGTTTTAACTCATTACTGAATGTATTTTAAAAGGTAACTATCGTCAAACAAGGAAAATAAAAAATACCAACATAATTTTGTGATTTTACAAAGCATAATATAACTAATAATTTTCTTAAATTATTGGGGGGGCAGAGCCCCCCCAAATGAATTTTTGAGGTGGCTCGGGCCCCCTCAGGCCCCATGGAGTCGGCGCCTATGAGCCTGTGTCAGGAAGCTGGACACAGAGCCTGGTCTGGTCTGATAAGGCAGATTCCCACAGGCCTAATCTAAATCATATTGGGAGGGGGAGATCCAGGAAACAGAGACCAAGCCAGGTCTCACAGGGGTTGAAGCTGGACTCCCTCTCTTTGCAAGGGCATTGGGGGGGGTGAGAGGGAGAGAGAGAAGAGAGGGGAAGAAGAAACTTTTCCAGAAAGCTCTGAAGGGCAGCTTGGTAGGAGGAGGAGGAGGAGGAGGAGGAGGAGGAGGAGGAGGAGGAGGAGAAGAAGAAGAAGAAGAAGAAGAAGAAGAAGAAGAAGAAGAAGAGGAGGAGGAGGAGGAGGAGGAGGAGGAGGAGTTTGGATTTGATATCCCGCTTTATCACTACCTGAATGAGTCTCAAAGTGGCTAACATTCTCCTTTCCCTTCCTCCCCCACAACAAACACTCTGTGAGGTGAGTGGGGCTGAGAGACTTCAGAGAAGTGGGACTGGCCCAAGGTCACCCAGCAGCTGCATGTGGAGGAGTGGAGACGCGAACCCAGTTCACCGGATTACAAGTCCACAGCTCTTAACCACTACACCACGCTGGCTCAGTCTCCAGCAGGACACCACCCACAAGGAGTGGGGAAAGTGAAGTGTCCTCCCTCTCTCCAAACATGGAGAACTCCTGGACATCCCATGAAGCTGAACGTTGGAGGAGTCGGGGCAAATAAAAGGAGAGACTTCCTCATGCAGCACAGAATTAAACTGTGGCACTTGCTCCCTCGGGGGATACCAGTTGGAATGGCTTAAAAGAGGTTTGGACAAATTCACAGAGGAGGAGGAGGAGAGGGCTCTGCAAGGCTACCAGGCTCCACCTCCAGCCTTCTGGCCGGCCACTGCAAGAACAGGATGCTGGACAAGCTGGGCCATTGGCCTGATCCAGCAGGCTCTTCAATCTTCTTCTGTGGGTGCAAAAGTCACGCTTCCTCCTGCATCAACGCCTCTTGATGCTCTGCCTTTTTATCGGGCTCCCAAAGCTCCAAGCCCATCTGCCTCCAGCGAAGCCTCCCAAGGCTGGCACGACGGGGTGCAAATGAAGAGGAAACCCTGTGGCAACATGTGGAGGCTGGAAGGGAGGAGAGCAGAAGCCGCAGCCTTTCCTTTTGCCAGAGAGAGAGCGAGAGAAGCGCCAGGTCAGCTGCTTCGCAGGAGCCACTGCAGCACCTCCAGGATGCGGCTCTCGGGTTCCTGACATCTCTCATCTCTCCTCTAATGGATGCAGCCGGAGAGTCTTGGTGGAGCCACAGCAGCAGCAGCAGCAGCCTGTGAATTATTGATGGGGGAGCAATAATGCGCAGGGAGCAGGTGGGGGGAGAGGACCCCACCCCCCCTCTCCTCGCAGCAGGCCTCCCCAGCCGGTGCAAGGAGGAAGAGGCCAGGCCTGTGCCTCCCCTTCTCTCCCTGCTCCAAGGCACAGTTAAACCGTGGAACTCTCCCCCACAGGAGGCAAGGATGGTGCAAAAGAGGATTGGACAAATTCACAGAGGAGAAGGAGAAGGCCAGGGTTGCTCTGCTCTGCCTCCACAGCAGGAGGCAGCAGTCCTTCTGAATGCCAGTTGCTGGAAATCCAGAAAGAGGAGAGTGCGGAGATGGACAAGCTGACTTTGCAGATAAGAGATCAAACAAAAGAATTTTTTAAAAAAAGATTGGAACATACTCAAACAACATTTGAAAGACCGTGATGGGGAAATCGAAATTTTGGCCGGTTTAGAAAAACTTCTGTAAGAAAAACAATACTAAAATATAGTGGGGAAAACAGGAAAACAAACTCTCAGATGTGTTAAGAGAGGCATTCAGAGAAGTAAAACTGAGGACCCAAGCAAGAAGGGGAGGGAAGTATAAAAGGAATACGAATGAATCAAGCAATTAAGCACAAATTTTTTATTTTTGTTTTCTTTATTATTATTTAAAAATACATGTTTAGCCGTAGGAGAACTGAGATGTTATAATGTGATTCTATGAATATAAATAAAAAGAAACCAATAAAGATGATTTGCAAAAGAAGAGGAGGAGGAGGAGAGCTCTGTGACACTTGGGGGTGTCCCATTGGGGGCTTCTGGCCAACCAAGAGGATGCTGAATTAGGTGGACCATTGGCCTGATCCTGCAGGCTCTTCTCACATTCTTGTGGCAGTGATAGCCAAGGGCAGCTGCCTCCTTCTCCCCACCCACCCCCTCAGTTGGGCATTCCTCCAGCACCACTGCCTGGGAACAGGGTGTGGCCCCTGGCTGAGTGTGTGTGGTGGATCAGGAGGGAAAGTGCTGGACCAGCCATTCAGAAGCCCCTCTGCTTCCTGCAGAAGCCCCTGGCAGCATCTCCAGCTGGGGGGGTGGGCTGGGAAGGGCTCCATGCCTGAAACTAGATCTGCTTCTTGGTTCAATTTCTGACCTGCCTGTTCCTGTCCCTGCCTTAAGGAAACAAGAACCTAAGACTATCCTAATGTCAGGTTCTGCACTTAGGTGGGAAGAACCACATGCACAAATATAGGATGGGGGGGGGCACCTGGCTTACTAGCAGTACATGTGAAGAAGATCTAGGGGTCTTGGTGGACCAGAAGCTGAATATGAGTCCACAGTGTGAGGCAGCTGTAAAAAAGCTCATGCTGTGCTATGAGAAGTGAGAGCTGGACCATAAAGAAGGCTGATCACCAAAGAATTGATGCTTTGGAACTATGGTGCTGGAGGAGACTCTTGAGAGCCCCATGGACTGCAAGAAGATCAAACCTCTCCATCCCGAAGGAAATCAGCCCTGAGTGCTCACGGTAAGGACAGATCCTGAAGCTGAGACTCCAAGACTTTGGCCACCTCATGAGAAGAGAAGACTCGAAGACTCCCTGGAAAAGACCCTGATGTTGGGAAAGATGGAGGGCAGAAGGAGAAGGGGACGACGGAGGACGAGATGGTGGGACAGTGTTCTCGAAGCTACCAGCATGAGTTTGACCAAACTGCAGGAGGCAGTGGAAGACAGGAGTGCCTGGCATGCTCTGGTCCAGGGGGTCACGAAGAGTCGGACATGACTAAACAACTAAACAACAACAACAACAACAACATGCTATGCTGTATCAACAGAAGTGTAAGTCTTCTCCAGAAGACTGTGAGCACCCAATTCTCCTTTCACTCATGCTGCAGGGCAAGGGGTGAATTCTGCCTTCCCCACCATGAGCCCACCTCTCCCACTTCCAGGTCCTTGCTTTGCTGGGTAGGGGTCCAGCCCTTGACTCCCGCCTGCCTCAGAGGTGAGTGAAATGCTGCTCCTCTTTGGCAACACCCTCAAGCAGGGGGTGAAGACTCTTCCTCCTGACTCAGCCTCCATCCTCAGAGCAGAGAAGGGTTGTCCACCTTCCGTGGAGAGCAGGGCTGGTGGCCTGGACCAGCTCTCTGCTGCACCAGGGAAGCCTGTTGTGCCTTGCGTGGCCAGCAGAGGACGCTGGTGGTGCCTGCTCTGCCACCAGCCAGTCCTGGGTGGGCCAGTGGGTGTGGGCTAGGGAACAAAGCAGAGGGAGCCTTCCCAGTCCCTTCTTCCAGTGCGGTCCCCTCTTGGGGAATTTAAGGAAGCTGCAGCAGAACCTGACAGCTCAGTTGGAGTTGGATCTTGCCTGAGGGAGCCCTGCTCTCCTCCAAGGATGTGGGGTGCCTCGTTAAAGGGGTCCGGGGAGAGGGGCTTCTGCCCAGATGCCCAGTCAGAGTTCAGTGGGTCACAGCACACCTTCAGAGGGCAATCTTGTGGGGTCACCCTTATTCATAGGGAGAGCCTTAACCCAGCTGGGCTGGAAGATTCAGGATCCGGTCCACCCAAACCTACTGACATCTGTGATCAATGAAATTGTGGCCTATTGCCTCCGAAGCCCCGTGTCCTGCGTTTGAGGCATCTCTCCACAGCCCCCAACAGGAGGCAGCTCGCTGACCCCCACATACAATCCTTTCAACTGACTGCTGGTCCTTGGGAAATAGTATCCTAATTCAGGGTGGCAGGGAGGAGGAAGAGATGCTTCCTTCCCTTCCAAATTGAGAACTCCAAGCACAACAGCAAAACCTGAAGCTCTGGAGGACATCTGTGCAAATCCCTTTTGTGCCTTTTAGCCAGGACAGGTCTGGACGCCCCGCCAGAACTGCTCTCCAGGCCTCAGGTGCCCTTTCTAAATCACTACAAGAACCGAAATGCAGCCTCCCCTTTGGAATTTGCAGCTCTCCGGATTTCTCCAACCAAGCAAGGGGTACAAAGGTGCATGTCTGGAGTATTAGGCGGGGGGGGGGGGTGCATGCATTTGTGCTGGCCCAGTTTCATTGTTCTTTTAGTAAGCCAGACTCAGAAGGTGACCGGTGGGAAGAATATAATTGCAAAATTCTCTAAACCTAGAAAACATGCAAGGGAGGGTTTTGGGGTGCTGGAGCAGAGAGCCCCACCCCTCTTGACTGATTGACGGACGTCAGCTGCCAGTGCTGAGGCTTCCAGAGAGACCAGAGACCAGCTTCTTTTCATATCTTTTTTTTTTTGAGAACTTATTATGACTTATGTGGGGATTGTTTAATTTTGTTGTGTACATTTTGATATGAGACCCCTTATTGCTTATGACTGCTCTTGTTCTATTTTTGTAAATATGCAAATCGTTTCATGTTGCGAGCCACCTTGAGGCTTTTAACGATGGAAAGGCAGCATGAAAATAAACTAAGATGATGTGCAAGATCTCCTTAGGTTTCTGTCTCATGCAACTAATTGGCCGTGTCTGAAAACATTTACAAGAAGTTGCATATTAATTTCCAAGGAAAGGGATAAATCTACTGAAAATTACTTGGAAACCAGATTAAGGCTGTGATCCTATAGACACTTCCATGAGAATAAGTCCCATAAAACTCAACAAGACTTCCTTTTGAAAAGATGCACATAGAATTTGACTGTTAAGTGCATTGGAGAGATGCTTTCTCCTTAATCAAATATTTCAGTTATAGTTAACGGCTATTTTTGGGAGGAGGGGCATTTTGAGCAGGTCAAATGGGGGTGGTGCACTTGTTCAGTCAACTAAACTGAAAAAAACAAACATCGTAACTCAGATCCCAATTTGTTTAGGTCAGCACAACAATTTCAGAAAACTGCCTCACTGCTCATGACAGTAACCTAGAAATTCCTAGCAGATTGTTGACATGGATTTATTTTCCATTTTATTAATTGCATCATGACCAGATTCCGTATCACCCATCCAACAAGCAGAGGTTTCCAACACTGACAGTCAGAAGGATTCCTGCCTCCAACTGTGGAGGCAGAGATGAGCCACTGAGACTAGTCATCATCAAAAGCCTTCTCCTTGGTGAATTTAGCTCTTTTGAAGCCATCTAGTTTGGTGGTCACCCCTGCCTCCTGTGGGAGGGAGTTCCACAGTTTAACTCTGTGCTGCACAAAGAAGAGCTGGGGAATATTTCAATATATCGCCCAAAACTGCCATGAGATGCATATCATGATACAGGGTTCATAATTTTTGACCTGGCAATATATCATGAATCATGATGCTTGTTTGTGTGTCCTATGCAAAAATCAATGTGGGGGGGGGGACACGGAGGGAGTCAATCCTTCTCTCGAGTCGGCTGACTCTGCTGGCTGAGCTCTCCCCTGCCTCCTGCAGGGAGCACTGAATCCCGAGAGCAGCAGCTGGCAAAAATCACGATGGAGGAAAAACCGCAAAGCCAGTTGCTGCCTCTACATAGCTCCACCCTCATTTCAGACATCGTGATATATCGACATATTGCGATGGCTAACTGGTGATAGATCATGGACCACTTATAACGCCATCTCCAACTCCTTGAAAGATTCCATCAATGGTGTTCAAAAAATTCTACACATCACTTGGGAAGACAGGCAAACTAATATCAGTGTACTGGAAGAAGCAAAGATCACCAGCGTTGAAGCAATGATTCTTCGACATCAACTTCGTTGGACTGGTCATGTTGTGCGGGTGCCTGATGATCGTCTTCCAAAGCAACTACGCTTTTCTGAACTTAAAAGGGAAAGCGTAATGCTGGTGGTCAACAAAAGAGGTTTAAAGATTCTCTCAAGGCAAATCTTAAAAAATGTGGTATAAGCAATGATAACTGGGAAACACTGGCCTGTGAGGGCTCCAGTTGGAGAACAGCCTAGACCAAAGGTGTCATTTGATTTGAAGACCCTCAAACTCAGAACGAAAGGGAGGAACGTGCTAAGAAGAAGCAAATCCACACTGGGATCAACTCCCACCTGGACTGTGGAAGGATGTGTGGATCCAGAATTGGCCTCCACAGTCACTTATGGACTCATTGTTAAGAAGACTGTGTTCATGGAAGACAATCTTACTCGGCTACGAGTGATCGCCAAAGAAGAAGAAGATGTTGAAAAGCAGACATTGCCCAGCCCTAGCAAGGATGCATTTCTGAGGACAGAAACATGGGATAAGAGTCACCCTGCTGGATGAGGCCAATGAGTCTCTTGCTGCTCCCCTCCTGTGTGTGGCTGATCAGGCAGCTTCCAGGTGCATTACCTGCAAAACGCTCTGGAACCCGGGAGGTGGGAGAAGCTCCCGCCTGCTCCACGGGATGAGTGCGTCTCCCAGCCGGCCTCCCCTTTAGAGATTGCCGCCTGCTCTTCCTCGAGGCGAGACAGTTGGCCCCTGAGTGGCCTAATTCTGCCTAAGCCACGGTCCGATGACACGTAAGACCCGGCAAAGCCCCAGGGTCTGCAGGGACAAAGCTAGAGTGTGCACAGCATCCACGGGGTGTAATCCAGTTACGCTAAGTCACTCAGAGCATCCTGCACATTACACCATGAGACCCACGTGGGGCTATTTGTGGGCAGCAGGCTCAGAAATAGCACAAGGCAGCATGGCACAGACCGGGGCGGGGCGGGGGGGAGGGGAGGCTTCTTTTCCAGCCCGGGAGGCTGAAGGGCTCAAGGGCAACATCTCAACCTCTCTGGCAAGGGATGAGGGGATCAAACCCTCCTCAAGAGGGGAGGCAAGAGGACCAGATTACAGGCTGCTCCTTCTCACCTGGGCCATCTTTCACTTCTGAAGAGCAGCATAGAATCACAGGACTGAAGGGACCCCAAGGCTCCTCTCGTCTGACCCCCTGCAATTCAGGAATCTCAGCTAGAGTTTCCATGACAGATAACCCAAAATCTGCTTAAAGGCCTCCAAGGAAGGAGAGTCTCTTATGATTTCTCCAATTGGAGAACAGCCTTGACCAAAGGTGTCCTGGGCTTTGAAGACACTCAAACTCAGGACGCAAGGGAGAAATGTGCTAAGAGGAAGGCACGCTTGGCAAACCCTCGCCGTGATCAACTCCCGCCTGGAAACCTATGTCCCTACTGAGGAAGGACGTGTGGATCCAGAATTAGCCTACACCGTCACTTATGGACTCACTGTTAAGACTATGTTCCTGGAAGACAATCTTACTCAGCTACGAGGGATCACCAAAAAGAGGAAGGATATCATAAGATCATAGAATTGTGAAGTTTGGCTGGAACCATGATCATCTAGCCTGACCCCCTGCAATGCAGGAATCTCAGCTCAAGCATCCCTGACAGATGGCCCCAACCTCTGTTTAAAGGCCTCCATGGAAGAAGAGTCCACCACCTTCCAATGGAGACGGCTGCACTGTTGATTAGCTCTTACTGACTGTCAGAATAAATGGGGAGAGTTAGTCCATCTTCCTGTTCCCACAATGGCCAACTAGGCGCCCTCAAGTAGCTGCCCTGCTCCCCCTCCCTGGGCCTGAGTCTACATCCTACCTCGCAAGGCTGTCACAAGTAGAATCCAGTGAGCATTTGGGTTCATAATGGAAGCTTCTTGCAGGACTTGAATTCACACACCCAAACACGAAATCCAATGCAAGGGGCGGGGAATTGAAGTGCCCAAAGCTCTCCTTACTCTCCCCAACCCCCTCACCCCCCCCCCAATACAGCAGCATTTCCCCTGGCTCTCCTTCCTTGCACCCCCCCCCCACTGCAGAGGCAGAGAGTGGGGCAGTCAGGCCCACCTGACTGTAGTTAAATTGTCAGGTTTCAGCCAATCTGATTTAAAATGCTATTAATGCCTCTCCGCTTTCAAGTTGTCCAATTTGAATTCAGATTAGTGATTAGCATAATAGTGTTAATTCCAGATACCAGCACACACCACTGATTTGATATTAATTTGCTGTGGCCTATGAATTTTTTATGCATTCTCGGTTTTATTTTTCATTTTTAATTGCGGCGGTGCGGAACGGCGTCGCGCGCCTGCAATAAAGAGCATCTTGGAGCCCCCAGAGGGGGCAGCTGAGCTCTGGAGACTCTTCTCCAGGCAGCCAAAGAGCGGCAGGTGAGGAGGGGCAGATCCATGGGTCCTCCTCGCCAGAAGGATCAGCCCCAGAGCAACCTTTCTGGGTTTTTCAGAAGAGATCCATTCGTGAGGCACTGAGAGAAGTCACTTCTGAGCCACAGTTTCTCCTGGGGATTTTTTTTGGGGGGGGGCATTTATATCACCACTTTACTTGTTTTCTACTTATAATAGTTTTATCTATGCTGTAACCCCATTTGGAAGACTCTCCTGTCCTGGTTGCCTTACGTCAAGAATTTTGTAGCTTTGGAAAAGTTTGGAAATAGGAAACCAAAACAACGGAGGGGGTGGTATGTTTGGGGCTTTTCAGTTTAGAGAACATGCAACATGATATAAGTCAAGGAGAAAGAGAAGCTTTTTATTCCTCTCCCGTGAACATTCAATGATGGGTCTTCAGATACCATCTGAAGAAGTGTGCATGCACACGGAAGCTCATACCAAGAACTAACTTAGTTGGTCTTTAAGGTGCTACTGGAAGGGGAAAAAAATTTGTTTTGACTATGGCAGACCAACACGGCTACCCATCTGTAATTCAGTGATGGGGTTATGGTTTTTGTTTTTAACTATTTATTTTGTGCTTTTGTCCTTTATTTTTATCTTGTGAACTGCCCTGAAATCTTTAGATGAAAGGCAGTATATCAATTTAATATCATCCTCACCATCACCATCTGAATGTTGAGAGATTCAGGACAGATAAAAGTAAGTCCTTCATACAGCACATAGTTATCCTGTGGAACTCCCTGCCACAGGAAGTCATGATGGCTTTAAGAGGGGATTTAGAGACATCAATGGAGAAGGCTCTTGGGGAGAGTTGCTCTCGCACTCGGGTCCTGCTTGTGGATGGGCATCTGGTTGGCCACCATGAGAAGAGGAGGCTGGATGAGACCGGGGCCCCATTGGCCTGATCCAAGAGCCTCATCGCACGTTCTTGCGCTCAGCACGTGGTCGGGGGCAGTGAAGGACTAGCATGGCAGAAGGCAGTTGCGCAAGGGCTCCACAAGATGCTCAAGTCACCCAGCAAATCCCACTGCCAAAGTGCGGTTTCCAAGCCAATGCCATGGCAACCCCACCCCAGCAACAGCTGCCTCCTTCTCCAACCTGCTCAGGAGGAGCTGCCTCGCTGCCAACACACCTCCGCCCACCTCCATCATCTCCCACTCAGTCAAAGGAGGACCACCCCAAAAATGGGGACGCAGAACTCGTGTCTCTTCTGTTCACCACATACAGTCACTGAAGAACAGTGAGGAATCCAAAGAGATTTCTACCCCAATAAAGGGAGGGTGGTTCAGGGGGGTGGAGAAAAGGCCAAGAATGGACCTTTCTGATATGTATAGAATCACAGAAGTGTCGAGTTGGAAGAGACCTCAAGAGTCATCTAGTACAATGAGGGAATCTCATCTAAAGCATCCCTTACAGATGGCCTCCAACAAAGGTGAGCTGCGGTTTTTGCTTTTATTTGTAGACTCACAGAATTGTAGGGACCCAAAGAGTCATCTAGTTCAAACCCCTGCAATGCAGGAATCTCAACTAAAATATAAGAGGTAAAGGACCCCTGGAAGGTTAAGTCCAGTCAAAGGCAACTCTGGGGTTGTGGCGCTCATCACACTTTCAGGCCAAGGGAGCCGGTGTTTGTCTACAGACAGCTTTCTGGGTCATGTGGCCAGCAGGACTAAAGCGCTTCTGGCGCAACGGGACACTGTGACGGAAGCCAGAGGTCATGGAGACACCTCCATCACAGGTGACCAACTTCTGCTGAAAACCTCCAAAGAAGGAGAGTCCACCACCTTCCAAGGGAGATCGTTCCACTTTAGAACAGCTCTTACCATCAGAAAGTTCTTTCTCCTTTCCTGTAATTTGAATCCACCAGTAAACTGGCAGCTGCCACTGGGAAATCTAGCTGGCTGCTCTGGGAAAGGACACAGGATGCTGTTCTCAACAGGATGCTACCTCTGATCCAAGAGGGCTCATGTCTTTACCCAAGACAAGAGATATGGAAGACCCAATGGTCAAGCAGGCTTGCTCTGCACCAATCAGCATCCACGTCATCCAAAATCCTCTCCAAACCTGAGACCTTCCATCCACTCACTAGGAGACCCAAGAGGGGACCTCCTAAAACTAGCCAAAAGGGGCTTCCCAAAAGCCTCCTTACATGGAGTGCAGCTTTACACACATCCCACTCCAGGTGGGGAAACATCTCAGGATTTCCTAAATGAACCACAAACACAGTTCTGGAGTGAGATGGTCAAATCTGTTTGGAATGATTATGGCAGGCGGTGGGATTGTGAGGAGCTTCAGACTATGACCAGGATATTTGGACCAGAGCAGACAGCCGAATGGAAACATTGAGCCAGTGGAGAAAACTGGGGCTTTCCATGTTAGGAATCATTAGGAAAGGGATTCAGGATAACCCTGTCAGCATCCTAACACCATTCTACAACTGTGTACATTTGCAGCCCTCTCACCTCAAAAAGGATCCTGTAGGTATTGGTGGCTGCAGAAAAGGGAAAGCAAAATGATCCAGCAGACCCAACAGTGCTCCCCTGGGGGGGGGGAATACAATATTTGGGGCTTTTTAGCACGGGGGGGAAGGAGAGGAGAAGCAGCGCAGTGGAAGTGTGCAAGATTTAAAAAGGCATGGAGAAAACAGAAGGGGAGAACTTCTCCCTATTGCCTAACCCTGGAACTTGGGAGCATCTACAGACACTGAAGGTTGGAATATTCAGGAAAGACAATTTAAACTACGGAACTCTCTCCCACAGGAGGCAGGGATGGCCACCCATTTGAATGCCTTCAAAAGATGAATTCATGGAGGGTAAGATAGGAACATGCTGGATCAAGCCAATGGCCCATCTAGTCCAGCATCCAGTTCTCAGCCAGACAGCACCGGATCCTTGAGATTCCCCCAATTGACCCCAGGACCATTGACATGAAAAGCATCTTCTAGCCTCCATTGTAACATAGCAGGTGTGAAATTTCATACAACCTTCCAGTTTGCTGTTTGAGAATCTGAATCAAGCTCTCAGCATCCCCATGTTCACTAAATAATCAATGGAATAATTTGCTGTCCCCCATCCCCTCCCAACAACCACCAGAAGGAAAAGCTTTCTCAATAACTTTCTTGCCCAGAAGAGAGCAAAGGAAAACCAGATTCCAGATTCTTCTCCTTAATGCCTGAGATTTTATAGAAATGCTCAAGCAGGGAGTCAGACAGAGGGCCTTCTCGGTGTTGGCGCCCGTCCTGTGGAATGCCCTACCATCAGAGGTCAAGGAAATCAACAACTATCTGACTATTAGAAGACATCTGAAGGCAGCCCTGTTTAGGGAAGTTTTTAATGATTGATGTTTTAATGTATTTTTAACCTTCTGTGGGAAGCAGCCCAGAGTGGCTGGGGAAACTCAGCCAGGTGGGAGGGGTATAAATAATAATAATAATAATAATAATAATAATAATAATAATAATAAAGGGTTCTGTCAACGTCTTTATAAATGACTTGGATGAAGGAATTGAGGGGATGCTCATCAGAAAGGGATCTAGGGGTCATGGTGGATCACAAGCTGAACATGAGTCAACAATATGATGCAGCAGCAAAAAAGGTGAATGCTATTCTAGGCTGCATCAACAGAAGTCTAGTGTCCAGATCAAGGGAAGTTGAAGTCCCACTCTATTCTGCCTTGGTCAGACCACGCTTGGAATACTGTGTCCAATTCTGGGCACCACAATTTACAAAGGGTGTTGACAAGCTGGAAGGTGGGCAGAGGAGGGTGACCAAGGGGCTGGAAGCCAAGCCATATGATGTTGAGGGAGTTGGGTATGCTTAACCTGGAGAAGAGGAACCTGAGAGGGGATATGATGGCCATCTTCAAATATCTGAAGTACACGTTTTCTCATCGAAGAATTCAATCCCCCTGGCACTGGCACCAAATCAAGGGCGCAATATTGTGCTCCCTGCGTGGATAGAAATTTCGTATCATTTATTCACTAGGTGGTGCTGTACTTAATTGTATCTGGGTGGAGTTAGGCCTGTCCTGCTTAAGAGACAAAGTTCATGACTAGTTTGTTGTCTAAGTCTTCTGCAGCACAGTCCTACTCGGGAGTAAGCTCCCTTGAGCCCAGTAGGACTGAACTTTGGAGGAACCCTGCAGAGGTTCAGCCCAGCTGATTCAGCCCATCTGACTAGGAGGCTGCAAGGGGAATCAAGACAAGATTTTCTGCTAATTAGCTGATGGCACAAAGATTACAATAAACAAGTTTGAATCATCCCTTTTCACTTTTAGTCACCGAGCTTCGCTCAGTTTTAATTCACATGCTTAAGCCATGTAGAGAGTAGATGACTGAGCAGAGCAGAACTCAAGAAGGCCTCCATCTCGGCTGACCAAATATTCTTCCTCATTCTCGGCCTCGAAGCTGATTCACACCACCATCTGGACACCAAATGGCAATGCGAAATCACAACGCAGCTTGGACCTCTGCCCACCATGAGCTAGTGAAGGGCAGGTGGAGCTGCCACCGCCTCACATGTGACTCTCCTCTCAGCGAAATGATGCACGCACCCCAATGTGCAAAGAGTTGGCGCCTGCGCGGGACGGGCAGAGAAAGGAAGCGCACTCAGGGGGCTCAAGCCACGCACAGAGAAGTTTCTCAAAGGATACATGGCATGGAGAGAGTGGGAAAAGAAATGCCCTTTTCCCTCTCTCCTAACACTAGAACTTGTGGACGTCCCATGAAGCTGGAAGACTCAAGGTAGATTAAAGTCCTTTGCCATGCAGGTAAAGAGAAAGGTAAAGGACCCCTGGATGGTTAAGTCCAGTCAAAGGCGACTATGGGGTTGCGGCGCTCATCTCACTTTCGGGCCGAGGGAGCTGGCCTTTGTCCACAGTCAGCTTTCCGGGTCATGTGGCCAGCAGGACTAAACCACTTCTGGTGCAATGGAACACCATGACGGAAACCAGAGCGCACGGAAACGCCACTTACCTTCCTGCCACGGCGATCCCTATTTATCTACATGCTTTCGAACTGCTAGGCTGGCAGGAGCTGAGACAGAGCAACAGGAGCTCACCCCGTCGGGGGGATTTGAACCGCTGACCTTCAGATCATCAAGTCAAGAGGCTCAGTGGTTGAGACCACAGCGCCACCCTGCGTCCCTTGCAGGGCATAGTTAAGGCTCCTGGTGGCTCTGCTGGGCCTCCCCAGGCAGCAATGCATCTGGAGGCAGTTGCTGGACAGGACAGCAGGGAAGGGGAGGCTCCTGCGCTCGGCTTCTGGGATTCCTAGAAGAGGCTTCTAGCTGGCCACAGTGGGAACAGGATGCTGGCCTGATCCAGCAGGCTATAACCATGGGCTTAAATATTTTGATGAATGGTTAGGGGCTTTTTCATGATTTGATATCTTGATACTGTGGTCCCTTGGTTCTCAAATGCCTTGGTACTCAAACAACTTGGAACCCAAAAACTGCAAATCCGGAAGCAAGTGTTCCAGTTTGCGAACTTCTTTCGGAAGCCGAACATGCTCTGTTTTGAGTGCCACACTTCCATTTTGAGTGTTATGCTGAGGCCTGTCTGTTTTGGCTATTTATTTTGCGGTTTTGTTTTTGCGGCTCTTTTTTGTGACTGTGTGGAACCCAGTACAGCTACTGATTAATTGATTGTGTGACTGCTTTCATTTTATGGATCAATGGTCTCGTTAGATAGTAAAATTCATGTTGAATTGCTGTTTTAGGGGTTGTTTTTAAAAGTCTGGAACACATTAATCCATTTTGCATTACTTTCTATGGGAAAGCGTGCCTTGGTTTTGGAACGCTTTGGTTTTGGAACGGACTTCCGGAACCAAGGTACCACTGCATTTATGTTATAACCTTAATGAGGTTTACCAAGTTGTTCTATATATTAAGATACTGTAAATTCTTCTTGCTGTGTTTTTTTTATAAAAAAATAGCATTGTATTCTTCCATTTTAATTTTAGGTGTTTTGAGTGTTATTCATGGAAAAGTGAGACCTAAACAGGGACTTGGAGCCCTTCTGAAGTCCCACCCTCCCCGTTGCCTCCAAGAGTCGGCCTGAGGTGAGACGGTCCCTGTTCTTCTCCAGAGGGGAGCCAAGGAGTTCTTGGTGGGAAAAGACCTGCCCTCCCTCCCAGGGCAGACCCCTCCTGCATCTCCCCATTTCTCGTCTCCACTACAGAAACCTCTTCCTGGCAGGGAAAGGGCTTTCACCCTCCAGGTCCCCCTTTCTGGAGCTTTTCCAGCTCTGCATGTCCTCTTTGGAGCAGACCAACCAGAACTGCCCCAAGTGGGAGGCAGAGTCTCTTCATGGGACCTTTTTAAGCAGAGGTTGGGTGTCCATCTGTCAGGGATGCCTTAGCTGTATTTCCTGGATTATGGGGGTGGGACTAAATGACCCCCAGGTCCCCACCAACTCTACAACGTTATGATTCTTTGAGTATTTAAAGGGTGGCTCTGCTACGGATTTCAAGAGAGGCCTCATGAATCACACCACATTCCCAGCTTCAGACCGTCTTCCTGGCTTTCTTAGGTTTTTAATTACTATTTACATTAATATTTTGTCGATTTTTAATTCTGTCAACTGGTGCAAAATGTATATTTTAAGAAAATCAGGACAGATATATTTTTGACACCTTTGCTGTATTTTAAAAATCATAGGACGACAGGGCGTTTTAAAAAATAAAAATAAAAAATACCATTCCTAATGGTCTCTAACAAGGAAATCTTCTTTCCTTTTTTATGATTCTATAAAAGGAGATTCTGACTAAGAAAGAAGAGCTGTTTTTACTGACAATGTCATTGTCTTCTTCCCTCTGTAAACCACTTTGAGGGTGTTGTTGCTTCACAGTCGGGGGGTGAATAAATGATTGTGAAATAAATAAATGCAGAGATGCAGGCAGAGCTGTTGGGCAGCGAAGAGGATGAGACTCTCCTTCCTTGGAGGCCAGAGGGCCATTGGTCGGGGACTGTCTTTCCACAGTGGTGCAGGCTCTGGTTATCTCCCGCTTGGACTACTGCAATGCGCTCTACGTGGGGCTACCTTTGAAGGTGACCCGGAAACTGCAACTAATCCAGAATGCGGCAGCTAGACTGGGGACTGGGAGCGGCCGACGGGACCACATAACACCAGTCCTGAGAGATCTGCATTGGCTCCCAGTATGTTTCCGAGCACAATTCAAAGTGTTGGTGCTGACCTTTAAAGCCCTAAATGGCCTTGGCCCAGTAGACCTGAAGGAGCGTCTCCATCCCCATCATTCTGCCCAGACACTGAGGTTGAGCGCTGAGGGCCTTCTGGCAGTTCCCTCACTGCGAGAAGTGAGGTTACAGGGAACCAGAAAGAGGGCCTTCTCGGTAGTGGCGCCCATCCTGTGGAACACCCTCCCTTCAGATGTGAAGGAAATAAGCAGCTATCCTATCTTTAAAAGACATCTGAAGGCAGCCCTGTTTAGGGAAGTTTTTAATATTTGATGCTGTACTGATTGGGAGCCGCCCAGTGTGGCTGGGGAAACTCAGCCAGATGGGCGGGGTATAAATAATAAATAATTATTATTATTATTATTATTATTATTATTATTATTATTAGCCAGGATTCCTGCCTTGCAGGGGGCGGAAGCAGGTGACCTTTGGGGTCCCTTTATTGAGCTTGTATCCCACTTTTCCTCAAATGTTGGTGGCACATGTGGTTTTCATCTTCCTGTTTTATCCTCACAACACCCCTGAGAGGTAGGCTGGGCTGAGAGGCAGCGACTGGCCTCCGAGGTAACACAGCCCGGAGGGGGGATTTGAACCCTGGTCTCTGCCTGCTCCGAGTCCTGCACTCTAACCACTAGGCCACCCTTCCGTAATGCGCATTGTTCCAGAAACAGGCACCAGACTTCTAAGGCTGCTGCAAGGACAGAAGAGAAAATTGATGGCTCCGTGCAGCGCAGACACAATCTGGGTCTTATTGTGCGAGAACAAGAGCGTCTCTTTCAGCCCTTTAAGAAGCAAGATTTATTTGCCCCCAAACGGATGCTCTATCCGTATGAAAGTGAGATAAAGCTAATCCAACATGTTCCAGGACACTGCAGAGAGGCAGAGGCTTTCCTCCGACCATCTTCAACGGGGGGGGGGGGAGAGAATGTGATTTGGATCTCTCGGAGACACAGCGTCCTTATCATCTCAAGGAATATTCACGCCGCAGAAGATGGGGATAATCATAATGCCGTCTAAAAAAGGACAAGCCCTGCAACGGAAACAAATTTTCTCCAGGAGCCAAGAATGGTAAATGATTTATGTGCACTTATTTTAATTTATTTTTTGGGCTATGTACAATTCATCCTGCGGACATGAAAAATTCATCAAGCAAAGAGAGAAGAGTTTTAATAAACTCATCCGGAGGTGCATCAAACTCATCGCCAGCAGGAGCAGAGCTCCAGCTCATCCCAGGATGGCCGACGTCTGCTGTGGGGCGGCAGTTAAGCCCTGGCACCGCCTTCTCTGGGTCTCCTAGAATCATAAAACTATAAAGTTGGAAGGGACTCCAAGGCTCATCTAGCTCAACCCTCTTGCAATGCGCAACTAAAGAATCCCTGGCAGGTGGCCTAAGAGTCCACCACCTTCCAAGGTCATCCGCGGTTGAACAGCTCTTGCCATCAGAGAGCTCTTCCTGATCTTCAGTCTCCTCAGCTACCACCACAACCAGCTTCTCCACAGAGAAGAGCCTGCTCAGCTAGATCCCACTAGGCTAGCCAGGCCCCTCACACCACCATGAAGTCCCACCAGAGCTGCTCCCAGCAGCAAAAGCCAGCCAGCCAGAGGCCTTTGCAAAGGCCACAAGCAGGGCCTGGAAACAGGAGAAGCCACACAAATATACTGCTACTCTACAAGGAAGCTCTATTCAGCAGTCTTGGATACTGTCTGTTATAGAATCCTAAAACTGTAAACTTGGAAGGGAGGAGAAGAGTCATCTAGTCCAACCCCCTATAATGCAGGAATCTCAGCTACAGCATCCATGACAGATGGCCATCCAACCTCTGCTCAAAAACATCCAAGGAAGGAGAGTCCACCACCTCCCAAGGAAATCCGTGCCACTATGGAACAGCTCCTGCTTTCAGAAAGTTCTTCCCGATGTTTGCTTGGAATCTCCTTCTTGTAACTTGAAGCCATGGGTTTGAGTCCTACCATCCAGAGCAGGAGAAAACAAGCTTGTTTTCTCTTCCATGTGACAGCCCTTGAGATATCTCTGAAGGTGGCTCTCATATCTCCTCCCAGACTTCTCTTTTCCAGGCTAAACATACCCAGCTCCTTCAAGCACACCTCATCAGGCTTGGTCTCCAAGACCCTTGATCATCTTGGTTGCCCTCCTAGGCACACCTTCCAGCTTTTCCATATCCTCCTCCAACTGGGGTGCTGAGAACTGGACACAGGACTCCAGGTGGGGCTTGACCAAGGCGGAATATTCAGTGGATCCAAATGAGAAGAAAGGAGATCCCAGCTAAACATTAGAAAGAACTTTCTGCTGGCAAGAGCTATTTAACAGTAGAATGAACTCCCTTGGATGGTGGTGGACTGAGGTTTTCCAGCAGAGGTTGGACGGCCATCTGTCAGGGATTCTTGAGATGTGATTCCTGCATTGCAGGGGGCTAGACTAGATGACCCTCAGGTCCCTTCCAATGATTCTATGGAACAGGCACCTCACCATGAAGAGGCCTGAAGTTCAAAACCAGCACTTGGAAAAATTGCAGATAAGGGAGAAGGCTTCAGACTTCCTCTGGGGAATGTTTGATTCCATGTCTGGGGCAGGCAAACACTCAGAAACATGGTCTCTCAACTGTTAATCATAGAAATGTAGCCTTAAAAGGGACCCTGAGGGCCGTTGAATCCATCTCCCTGCGGTACACAAAATTCATTTCTCGTCATTTGAACCCATTGGTTTAGGTCCTCCCCTCCAGAGCAGGAGAAAAAAAGCTTTCTCCCTCTTCCATATGACAGCCTGCAAGATATTTAAAGGTGGCTCTCATGTCCCCTCTCAGTTTCCTCTTCTCCAGGCTAAAGACACCCAACTCCTTCAACTGTTCCTCACAAGGCTTGCTTCCTAGACCCTTCATCTTCTTGGTCGCCCATCATCTTAGATGAAGCTGTATCATGATAAAGCAGCAACTGGTCCCCTTCCCCTTGCCTGCCTGTTTAAAGGGGACTCCCCAGGCTGAATGGCTTGTGAATTGGATTGAACATTAGGAAGAACTTTCTGGTGGAAAGTGGTGCACTCTCCTTCCTCAGAGGTTTTTAAGCAGAGGTTGGATGGCCATCTGTCAGGGATTCTTGAGATGTGATTCCTGCATTGCGGGGGCTGGGAGAATCCCTTCCAACTCTGCGTCTGGGATTCTATGAACAAGGTGCAGAGATGGGGATTCTAATCATCCCACAACACATCATGGAGACAGGAGGGCTTCCATGTTCCTGGCAGAGTTCCCTTACTCACTCCCATAAGTAGCATTAAGGCCCCCCCCCCCATAAGTTGGGCTCAGAGACTCAAGGGGTGTCCTGCCCTCTCCCCACCCAGAACAGCCCCCATCAGACCTCAGATGAGATGGCAGCCCAGCCCAGATCCCGTCTGGAGATTACAGAACAGAACAAGGATGATCATTGTGGAACTTTAATCTCAGATCCAATTACATTTTTTAAAAAACAAGTTTGATTCGACCTAATTATTATTAGGCCCGTTTTAATCAATCCCAGCACCCTGAAGGAATCTATCTCCCCCTGTCCTTTTTTCAAAGAGGCAGATCAAACATCTGAGCTGCCAGACCACAAAGGGCTTTGAAAAATAAGCAGCATTTTCTGGAAAAGGCAGAAAACAGAGAAGGGGCTGGGCGGGGGACGCGAAAACCTTCCACTGATGTTGAAAGGCCCTTTCCCAGGAAAAGTATTAGTTGCTCCAAAGGGGCTTGTTGGTTGGTTGGTTGATTGATTGATGATGCTCCCATGCTGTTTTCCCAAAGTGGCTTACAAACAATAACTAACCATAAGCGAACAACATAAAGCGTGCAGCATAAATCATATAATATAATTAGCAAATCATCAGCAAAACAACTGCAATCTACAAAACGCTAATAAACAAACCAGCAACTAAAAGGCAGGACAAACATCACAACTGCAGCATAAACTCATATTCTATTATTAACAAACCATGCTTTTAACCTCCCAAACAAGACTGTTGGCTCCCATTGTCCCCACCCCCACTAATACTCTCACTGCATGAAGGAAGCAAGTCGAGATTGTATCTGGAGGCAGATCAAGGTCCTCCTTGCAGGAGGCGGCCTCTGCTTGTGTTTCTCTCGCCTGGCCTTTATGGGCCTCCTGCTTCTAATGTTCTTAACTCAGCACTCTCTTCATCTGAGCCTTTGAGATAGGAGACACACTCGCAGCATTGGCACAGAGACGAAATCCGGTGGGGGGCAATGTTCAGGCAAAGGCTTGCTAAGGGATGACTTTGTGGTGGGACCCTTGGTGGGGGCTCCAACTAAATGAGTTTCCCTCCCTCCCAAAGGCCAGGGGTCCACGCAACACTGGCTGAAGCAGCTCCCAGTTCAAACAGGGATCCATGGAAAACCACTTCCAGTTGCAGGGATCAAGCCTGCCCAGTGCTCAGAAGGCATCTCAAGGCTGAAGGGGCAGCCTAAGAATGTAATAAAAGCCCTGCTGGATGAGGCCCATCTAGTCCAGCATCCAGTTCCCACAGGGGCCAACCAGATGCCTCAGTGGGAAACCCACAAGCAGGATTCGAACACAAGAGCAGCTCTCCCCTCCTGCAGTTCCAGCAACTGACGTTCAGAAACATGGCTGCCTCTGTCTGTGGAGGCAGCTAGGAGCCATCAATGGCCGTCCACAAATTTGTTGAATCCAATTTTAAATCCATCTAGGTTGGCAGCCATCACTGCCTCCTGCGGTGTGAATTCCTCAACTTAACCATGCGCTGCATGAAGAAGGACTTTTTCCTCACACAAGCTCTGGGGGTTTTTCTAGCCCTCCTCTAGGTATCTGACCACAAATGGGCAGCTTCTAAAGGTGCTCCGTCAAGATTCTGAATTGCTTCCCCCAAACACAGACATACACACTAACAATAACAGTAATAGTAATACCCCACCCATCTGACTGGGATGCCCCAACCACTCTGGGCAACTAACTGTTGGCCAGGTATGCCAGAGATTTTAAAGATTGCTGAAATGAGATGACCAGTTGTGCTGTGTGCACAGACACACTATTTAGAGCCCAAGGCAAAAATGAAGTGCAGATTCAGTGCCAAGACAGCTTTCCTTTTACCAGCCCCACCCCAGGCTCTTGCTTTGGTTATCCTTCCGACTGATTAAGGTATTTTCTGGCATTAGATGTGCCTTAGGACAGCCTCAAATCCATCCTGGAGAGTTCATCAAATCATAGAACGGTGGGGTTGGGAGGCTTGCAGGAATCTCCAGCATCCATGACAGAGGACCTTCCAAACTCCAAGGAAGGAGACTCCACCACCTTCTGAAGGTGTTTGCTCTGTGGGGAACCCAAGGACAGATTTGTGAGGGATCCACAGGGGGAATCCTTCCTCTGACAGGATGTTCCAGTGGCAGGACAAAATAAAAGGGTTGGGAGATTTTCCAAAAGAAGAGTGGCCATCAAACCCCCAACCATGCGGGCAAAGGAAACCTTTTTTTCTGTTTCACTTATTTGGAGGGTTTTTCTCTGGGGCAAAAAAGCTTTTCTTTTCTTTTTTGCACAAGGAGGGCTGGCAAGCGTCATCCTGGGAGACAAGGCCTTTGTCCCCTGCTGGGGCAGTGCCTGGTCCCTGGACCACTAGCTCTTGACTCCAGAGCCACTTGAAGAAAGAGGAGAAGGAGGAGGAGAATTCAGGAAGCGGCGGCTCTCAATTCTGGCTTCCGGCCTTCCTTGGCCAGATGGCCGGACAGGGCAGGGTGTGGGCGAGTGGCCCAGTTCCTTTATTTATCCAGGAAACTTACACAACCCTCAGCTTTGCCTGGAGATAAATTCAGGTGCTAAGTCACTGCCTGCAGCACAAACACAAAGGGCACAGCCAGGCTACACATCCGCCAGCCCAGCCCCCCAGAGGTGGTTTGCTGAGACGCCACCCCCTCCTGGCTTCGCCTTCGTGATTCCACTACAATTCTTGGCTCAAGACCAGAGGAAGATCTGCTCAAAGCCACCCGCCAAACCAGGAGCATCACGGGTCCAAGATGCCTATTCCTGCATCCGCCCAGAGGCCTGCTCATCACAACCACGTGTCAAAAGTGTGGGGACCCACTCTGGACTCAGGAAAACGTTTGGTGGGCAACTCTAAACTCAATGCAGTTAAGGTATCCAAAGCCCATTTTATCCTGATTTATGGAAGGGCGTTCATAGGTGGCGAGGTGGTTTGAGAGGAGTCAGCCCACCCATACTTCGCAGGACGGCGTGTGCCAAGGCCTGCAAGGGAGGGGAAATCACGAATCGCTGGTGCTTGCCACATGGAACGCCAACACGGCAGCTTCTCAACAACTCTTGTGACAATTCCCACCAAGCCACACATATTCCCCAGTTGTTGTTGTTGTTGTTTTTTTAAAAAACAAACCACTTTTTTACTTGATTGCCTTGGGTCTCCTTGCTTTCTCATTCTGCCTAGGAGCACAGAACTCTCAAGGTGCCACGCACCTCGAGTCAGATTTCCAAACAGGTGTTGAAACCAAGATGTGATTAAGGGGCAGACATGCCAGCACCACTTGGCACCAAGCCCTTTCCTTCGGCACGAAGGCTGCTCGCTCTTGGGCCCGATCCTTTTCCCTCCTGCTGGGTGATCCCTTTGTGGGAGGAAGGGAGGGAACGGACTCCAGCCAGCTTTCCATTTTCCAAAAGGTGGGCTGGGTGGGGGATGTGCTGGAGAAGGGTTCTTAAGCTCAGCTCCTGCCTGCGGGCTTCTCCCTGGGGCATCCGATGGCCAGGGCAAGAAGGGGATGCCCTACGAGGTAGTGCCCATTGGCCTGATCCAGCAGGCTTTTCCGATGCTCTGATGAGGAACAGCCTGCATCTCCCCAGCCTGCTGCCAGAATAGCTCTCTCCATCTGTCATTTACTAGGACCTGCTCTTGCTGTTGCTACCAAGAAGGCCGCTTGCTCGAGCTCGTTGAGGAGCATGACGGCATTTCCCTTGCATAACAGCACCAGAAGAGCCTGCTCTTCTGTGTTTCCATGAGAATCATAGAACCGTAGAATGGTAGAGTTGGAAGGGACCCCAAGAGTCATCTAGTCCGGCCCCCTGCAATGCAGGAGTCTCCAGGACAGATGACCATCCAACATCTGCTCTCCAAGGAAGGAGAGTGAGCATCAGAAGAGCCTGCTGAAATAGGCCAGTAGTTCACCTGGGTCCTCATCCTGCTCTCACAATGGCTGGACAGTTGCCTGTAGGAAACCAGCAAGCAGGATCTGAGCACAAGAGCCCTCTTCCCTAGCTAGGAGCCCTTGATAGCCCTCTCCCTTGCCCCTGCCCCTCCCTGCAGGCCAAGAGACAACCAGGAGAAGCTGGCACCATTGAAGAAGCTTTCTCCCTTGCTTGGGGGGCATGAAATTGTGCCATGTGCCCCTTTCCAGGTGGGAGTGCCCAGCACATCACTCTCAAGGATGACCAGGGATCCCTGAGGCCCACCATGTCAGTGTGATGTGGTGGTTAGAATGTCAGACTAGGAGTGAACTGGGTTCAAATCCCACCCAGCCTGAAGCTCATTGGGTGCCCCTGGCCCAGTCACTGCCTCTCCGCCTAACCCTACCTCGCAGGGTTGCTATGAGGATCAAATGAGGAGGAGGAGAGCCATCTACACCACTTTGAGCTCCTTGGAGAAAACGGTGGAATATATATGCATTCAATCAATCAATCAATCAATCAATATAATGATATATCTGCAATTAGGCTTTAAGGTGCCGTAAGACTAACTCTGGGAGGCAATTTACACACACATGTTCTCTGCTGCGAATTTCAAAAGCCTTCTAACATCTGCCAGGCAGAAATCTCTTTTAAATTCTGTTTTTGAACCCCTTGTAAAGTCAGAAGTTGAAATCAGGCTCATGGATTACCTTAAAGGGGTAGAGGACAGTTAGGAAACAGCCAGTGTCCAGCTGCCCCTAGAATACCAGGACTCAGATCCATTGCCCAAATACAATGATTTCCCCAAGCTCTCTGTGGCCTCACCTCTGATCCAAGGTCCACAATTCCTCCACCAACCTTCACTGTGAAGCTGCACTTAGTGGGTTAAAGGGTTTCCAGCCATTTCTACATCCAGCAAAAAAACCGAGTGCTCTTGCAATCCTAGTCTTGAAAGTTGCCCAGACCAGGCAGGAAGTCCAGTATGACAACCCTGACTTCTCCAGGAGAGGCCACCCAGTTCCCAGGCAGCCTGAGGCACAGCAATGCAGCTGGCACCAGGAGGAAGTTCTCCCTCAGCTTTCATCTAAATCCTCTTTCTTGCCATTTGAGCCCAGCAGACTTCGGGTCCAACCCTCTGGGAGATCTCAGGGCAGCTGTGAAACTTGCTCTCAGTCTCCATCCCACACAAAGACAGGTGGATGCCGTGCAGAAAGGAGGTTGTGGCATTCGCTTCCCATTCCCCCAAAGAGAAGCCAGGAAGAGTGACTCAGACCTGTGGGGAGGGACCCACGGCAGCCACAGCCCACCTGCCAGGTTGATGTCATCTGCGGAGTCTTGCATTGCAAAGGAGAAGCTCATGACTGTTCCAGGAAAGGCAACCTCACAGGCACTGATGGACAAAATGGCTCCTGAGAGCCAGAGTGAGGCCCCACCTCACGAAGGCCAGCGCCTGACACAGCAGGGAAGGCAGGCGGAAAGGGCAGCTTGTGGGTCCTGGGTGGTGCCCAGAACTGGACACAATATTCCAGGTGTGGTCTGATCAAGGGAGGGTACCATGACTTGGTCTGGACACTGGACTTCTCTTGATGCAGCCTAGAATAGCATTCGCTTTCTTCTGCTGCTGCATCACACTGTGAGCTCAGGTGAGGCTTGTGGTCCACCAAGACCCACAGACCTTTTCTACATGTACTGCTGGTAAGCCATGTTAAGGAAAATTCTGGGTTGAGAGGATACTCAACAGCCCAGCTCGTCGGGCAGAGCCTGTGGGTCTATAGGGTCAGAAAGGAAGGAAGTTCCAGCCAAATATAGGAGCAAAACAGCAGTCAGTAGACCACCATCTTTATTGTTGCGCAACAGCTCCCCCTAGGAGTAAGAACCCCAAGCATGGGGTGACATCCTCTTCTAAACCTTCCCTCTTTCCCCCAGAATACACTTTGAGCAGCATCATTGACACATCGCCTCTACATCACTAGCATGTCACAAATGGGGAGGGGTCTACAAGGGTTACAGAAGTTCAACATTAGGTCATGTTCTCAGACACCTTTTCCAACACCTCTCAAGTATCTCCGAAAGAACAATAAAACTCTTTACATCTCCTTGCCCTCAGGACTTATCTAGAGGTGGGCTTTCAGAACACCTGACTTGCTCAGCTGCCTCTGTAGATGTCCATGTTGCCCCCCTGGGCACTCCCTGGGGTGTATGTGCTCTCACTCTTGGGGAATTATGGCGGGATGCCCTCTTCCTGCTGCCCACATGACTTCCTGCTTCTTGGTTCATGGAGGAAGGTGGAGCCCAAATTCACCTTTCTTTAAGGCTTAAAATGGCGTTGGGATGAGGAGTGTTGGTTAAAGAATGGATTTTCTACAAATTTATAAAGCTAGGTATCTTCCCTGAGCTGTCAAGTCAAAAGGATACATTCAGGCATAATATTTGTAACATTGTAACAACTTTAAAGATGGGGGGGGCACGTCATTTCCATAACAGCCAAGTATCTTCTATGTGCACAACTGGTTCTTCCTGCTTGAGTGTAAAAACTTGCATTTCTCCCTACTGAAATCCACTTTGTTAGTTTTGGCCCAGTTCTCCATGACATGCAGCTTTTTATAAACATCTATCATGCTGCCTCTCACTTGCCTTTTCTCTAAAACTAAAGAGTCCCCAATGCTAGGAGAGGGTGTTACGAACCACCCCAGCTGGCTATTGGAGCCATGAGACAAACAGGTTGCAGGATGGCAGCAGCCAAACACCCACCGAGGCCACAACTCTGGGGCTCAAGATTAGAGACTTCGCCACCAGCTTCCAAGAGCAAGCCCACATCCCTAGGGCCACCCACCTGAACTCCTCTCTGCTTCCCTGATCTCCTCCATGCATTGCCAAGAGAGGACCATCTCAGGATGGCCAGAGGAAGCTGCAACAAGCATTCATCTCCTGCTGCAAGCCCCAGTGGGAAGTGGCCTTTCGTGGGGGCCCCCAATTCCATCTTCCTGCGACCTGATATTTATCAGAACGAAATCCTGGTGCTCTTCTTCCTCACCAGCACAAAACTCCGGCCAGTGACCAGGAAACAGATTGGAGAGGCAGAAAGTTGCAAGGCAGCAGACTCTCCTTCATTGGAGGTTGCTGAACAAAGGTTGGCTGGACTAGATGACCCTTGGAGTACCTTCCAAATTCACAGATTCTCTGTGGAACAGCATCTGAACTTACAATTTCATATTCAAGGTAAGCAGTGAAGGAAGAAAGCTGAGGCTGAGCAGGCAGCCGAATGTGGAGGATGCAGCGGTGGGTCTTGATCCGCCGGGATAAAAAATAAAAATCCCATTCTCGGGCCTAACTCAAGGGTTACAAAATAGTCTATAAATATGGGGAATAAATCCCATTTAAATGGACCTAAGAAGAGCCTGCTGGATCCTGGCAATGGCTCACCTACTCCAGCATCCTGATCTCCCAGGGGCCAAGCAGATGGCATTATGGAAACCCACCAGGAGGATTCAAGCCCAAGAGCCACCTTCCCTCTTGCAGCTTCCAGCGGTGGGTAATCAGAAGCATTTACTGCCCCCACCATGAAAACAGAGCAGAGCCATCAGTACCCCTCTCCTCCTCCTCCTCCTCCTCCTCCTCCTTCTCCATGAATTGGTCTGATCCTCTTTTAAAGGCATCTCGGTTGGTGACCATCACTGCCTCCTTTGGGAGTAAGCTCCATAGTTTAACTCTGCTACATGAATAAGTCATTTCTTGATAGATTTGTCCGGAATCTTCCAGCTTCCTGGGATGTCCTTGAGTTTCAGTGTTATGCGAGAGGAAGTCCATGCTGTGCACAATTTTACAAACCTCTATCCTCTTACTTGCCTTTTCTCTGTTTAAGATTAAGTCCCAAACTCTGCAGCCTTTCTCCGCCCCCATGATCATTCTGGCGGCCCTTCTCTGGACCTTTCCCAACTCTACAATCTCCTCTTTGAGGTGAGGAACCAGAACTGGACACAGCATCCCAGATCTGGTTGCACCATAGATTTGCAGAACAGCATTCTGATATCGACAGATTTATTTCCAATTCCTTTCCTAGTGATCCCTGGCATGGAATTTGCCCTTTTCGTAGCTGGGTTGACATGCTGCTGGATTTCCTGTCACTCCGACAATCCTTGGTTTCTCCTCCTGGCCTGCCTGGACTTGGGAGAGCGAGACCACAAGATTTGGGTTCAGGTGACCTTTCTCAGGTGAGAGGGGAAGGAGGAGAATTGGGGTGTGAGCAAAGCAGCCAAGTCCTCCTCTCTGGAGGTTTGCATCGTGTGGGGGCTGTTAAGGTGCAACCCAGACTCTCTCCAACATCCTTTTATAACCACAGCTGGCATGAAGAATTAGGAGTCAGCGGAACACTGAGCCGACCATCCAGCAAGACAATTCAAAGCACAATTTAACTACGGTTCAGGGGTTCCCAAAACCTTTGGGGGCCCCACCCCCTTGGTTCCACAAACTCCTCCTCTACTGCACCCTACAAAAAGCATTATTCATAATAGCAGTTTGCACGACACACTAAGGAAGGCAATAACACGACAAAACTCAAAACAGTAACCAATTAATGCAACAAAATGGATGAACTTGATCTGTCAGATTTTCAAAGTCTGGTGGCCATTTACACCCCAAGCTTCCCCCTGCTGCCCCCTTGCCTCTCAGTGCCCCCCACTCATGTCCCATCACCCACTTTGGAAGCGACAGCTCTAGAACAAGCCATGCGCCTCACGAGGTCAGTGGGAGGACTGCAGCATGCGCAGCAAGGATGAGCATGTTTGCTGACAAATCCTGCTGAATCCGGCATGACCACAAATGCACAGACAGACACATCCCTGCTTGACTGCAGAACCAGGGGGAGGCCCCCCAGAAATCACAGGAGAATCACAGATAACACTGGCGATTATGCCTGCCTAGATATTATTCTGACGGATAAGAGGAGCCACCCAAGATGGATAATCCCTTCCTTCGCTCTCACAGCACAAAAGTATCAAAAAACGGAATTACGATGTGTTTAATAATAATAATAATGCTGCACCCAAACAAAAAGAAATAAGCAGAAATATCTTTTTCTATTTCCCCTTTCAGCTATTAAGAGTGTATTGGTAAAATACACCCTGGAAAGTAATTCAGCAATGCACAATGACTGCTGCAACAGTAGTGGTGGGGGGTGGGGGGCGCAATTCTGCAGATTTGCCATTTCACACAATATTTGCAGTTAAGAGATGAGATTCTCCCCATTTCACGGGCTTTAGATTTACTAAGGAAACAGATGATATTGTAAACAATCCATTTTCCCGAGGAGGATAAACTCAGAAAAGAGGCTTCGGAGAATGCCGGCACCAGAGATATTTCCATTCATTTCTTGATCTGTGGAGCCCCCACGGTGCTGCCCTTACAGCATCAAGGAACATTTCTTTTCAGCCGACAGGGCTCCTCTGGGCCCCCATCTACCCACTGCTGCCCCCCCCAGATGCCCTGCAAAACATAGGCCAAGGGAGGAAAGTGTCAGCAGCGGAGGAATGTGCATGCACTGGATGAAGAAACCGCTTGTGGCCCTCCCCTCTGCCCTTCTCTGTACTGCCAGTCATTGGGGATGCCAGTGGGGGGCTGGGGTCCAGCAACATCAGCCCCCCACTGGCCACTCTGCTGGGGGGGCTGACAAGGAGACCAGAAACCCATGCAGTGCCCTGGGGTCCCCACCTCTTGAGCTAGACCAGGGGTCAGCAAACTTTTTCAGCAGGGGGCAGGTCCACTGTCCCTCAGACTTTGTGGGGACCGGACTATATTTTGGAAAAAGAACAAATTCCTATGCCCCACAAATAACCCAGAGATGCATTTTAAATAAAAGGACACATTCTACTCATGTAAAAACACGCTGATTCCCGGACCGTCCGTGGGCCGGATTAAGAAGGCGATTGGGCCAGATCCAGCCCCCAGGCCTTAGTTTGCCTACCCATGATCTAGACTGTTGTGCGATTCAGGCAGCCAGGAAGTGCAAAAGAACACAAGAACAGCCTGCTGGATCCAGCCATCTAGTCTAGCGTGCCTCCTGTTCTCAGTGAATTCAGGATTAGGCCTGGTTGGCACCATCGTTCATTGCTCTCGTCCAGGCACCAAGTGAATTTGGGGTGTGAGTGGCTCTTAGTGGAAGTTGTGGTGTCTGAGCTGCATGCCTAGAGGTTCAGAACATGAGAAGAGCCAGGGTGGAGCAGACCGGGGTCCAACTAGCCAAGCATCCTGTTCTCACAAGGGCCAACCAGACGCCCATTATGGGAAACCCGCAAGCAGGATCCAAGCCCAAGAGCTCCTCTCTCCTCTCCTGGGGTTTCCAGCAACTGGCATTTGAATGAATGAAATGCATTATGGTCCCAGACCAGATTCACAAACCGTACTAAGCAAACATAAAACACAATAGAATTAAGTCTGAATTAACAATCGACTATGACAATAAACAATATGAATATGACAGCCATTAGAAATGTGGTTTAGGTCTTAGTCTCTAAAATATTATCTAGAGTTTGCACCTGAGACCTTAGTCTTTGTAATAGCACAGCTTGTTCCCTGAGTTTTATGGCAGCCATGCAAAATTCCCCCCCCCCCCCTTAGCGTGATATCTGGATCCTTATCCTCTAGCAGGGATTTTAAGCACTGAGGTTCAGACCCACTTGGAATTTTCTGTATAACAAGGGTGATAAAGACTGAGCATATATCCTCATAAAAATGACATCGTAGCAAGACATGAGAGACGGTTTCCACCTCTGTCAGGCCTCAGGGGCAGACTCGTTCCACATACCGTTTACCCACAGATCTGCCCTGCCAGAAGGCAGATGGCAGCACGTTGAATCTAGCAAGGGTGAACGACCGTCTATATTTAGATATTTGTAATTTTGACAGCTAAATTGCTGGGGTAAAACCGTCTTTGACTGCTGGGTGCTTATTCATCTCACTCACATGACACTGAAATTCTAGGTCCCAAATTCGTTGGTGAATTGAGCAACTGGTATTTGGCAGCCTTGTTGCCTCTTGGATCACTTCGGTGTCCCCTTCCTGAAACTTTTCCAACTCTACAGTGTCCTTTTTGAGAGGAGGCAACCAGAACAGCACAGCATTCCAAAGCCAGTCACACCACCGATTTGTATAATGGCCCTATATTGGATTTTGCCACTGGTTATTAGATTTCACATGGTTGATTTTTGTGGTTTTTACAGTTTACACTGTATTGGCATATTTATGGATTGCAACCTGCCCTGAGATCATTTGATACAGGGCAGGTTAGAAATGCAGTAGCAGCAGCTGACGTTATTAATAAATATAAGCTGCATTTTTTGCGCTCAGGTACCTCAAGGTGATTTCTTTCAGAGCAAACACAACGGACACGCTGAAATCAGATAAAAACAGCAAAGAACAAAAACTAAAATCTTCTTCCAGCAAGACATTTAAAGGGGGCAAGTCTTCCCTGCCCCCATGTGAAGAATGAGCCCCATGAAGCCACAGAGAAGGATGAGGAGGATTAAACAAAGGGGGTGGAGACCCCCTTGAATGAGCAGCAAGGGAAGGAGCAACACATGGCAGAGGTGAATTGGGGAGAGGCCCAGGGACATGGGTAGGGGAGCCCTCACAGGGACAGGGCACACAATTGTGGCATGCCGTCCTGTTGGGAAGACTGCCACCCCCAGGTTAGAGGGCAAAGAGGCTCAGGCCAGGAAGGCAGCTTTGCTGAAAAAGATGGAGCTCACTTCTGCAGGAGGCAGCGACCGTCACCAACCTGAATGGCTTTTTAAAAGAATTGTGCAAATTCATGGAGGACAAAGCTCTCCATGGCTCCTGGCCACAAGGACTCTGCTCTGCCTCCACAACCAGAGGCAGAGATGCTTCCAGTTGCTGGAAACCCCAGGAGGGGTGCTCAGATCCTGCTTGTTGGTTTCCCATTTAGGCCATCTGTTTGGCCACTGTGAGAAGAGGAGGCTGGACTAGATGGGCCTGATCCAGAAAGCTCTTCTGATGTTCTTCAATCTGGTACCTGCTTTCACATGAGTCACTAAGGAGCACTGGCGGAGGAACAGAGGTGCGGGGGGAGCGCACGATCCTGGTGGGGTACCATCATGGCTCCCCCCCTCCCGTGCTGGGCGCCACACCCCCAGGATGTGCGCCACGCCCCTGAGGGTGGCCCACCACACCCCCCGGATGCGTGCCAGCCATGCCCCCGCCTGCTCTGTGCCCGCCCCCCGCGGGAGCTTGAAGCTCCGCCACTGCTAGGGAGGTGGAGGGGAGCTACTCGAGTTAGACAGATAATCTCTGTGAGGTTTATTGGCATAGGAAGAACATAATAAAGGTGGAGAGAAGGAAGGGACCATGGTGGGCTCAAGCCGATTGTTCTGTTCCATTACAAAATATCAATTGGCTGGAAGGATCCTTCTCCCTCAGGCCAGCAGCCTGGCCCTCCAAACCAAAGACGACCTTGGAATCTACAGGGATTTCTGGTTGGTCAACAGGGGGAACGGGATGATGGGCCAGGGAGGCCATTGGCCTGATCCGGCTCCTTACCAAGATGTGTCTTTCTCCTCAAGCCAGAGGAATGCAGAGAGGGAAGGGGCTCAGGGCCCAGAGTGAGGAGGGGGTAGGAGGCCCAGGAGAGAGGGAGGCTGGAGCCAAAGAGGGAAGCATGGGCACAACGCAAGGGAAGGGACCTGTTCCCCTGCAACACTGAGTGGCAGGGGAGGGTCTGGGGGACCCACCACGGGGCATCTGCCTTGCCACACCAACCCTGCCTGGTACCCGGATCAGAGATTCTCTAGCTAAGATCCCTGCACTGGACGCGGTTGGAACAGATGACCCTTGGGATCCCGTCCAGCTCTCTGATTCTGTGGCTGTTTTGAATATGCATCATTTGGAAGTGCATCATTCTGTATTTGTATCATTGTGTTTCTACGTATTTGCTTCTAACGCCTTGTGAATTTACTGTATGGTTTTGTGTTTTTATATTGTTGCAAACTGCTGTGATATATTTTTATGAAATAGTGATATATAAGTGTGTGTGTGTGTGTGTGTGAAGAATGTATCTGTTTGGTCCTGGGAGTTGCCCTGGGAGTCTTTTGGCGGAAAGGCAGCATTTAAATAAACAGTAGCGTAGCCTAACAAACCATAGCTTCGCATGGACCCACAAAGCCATGGCCTCTGGAGAGGAGATGGCGACTGTCTCCTTCCTCCTCAGGTTCTGTTGCACCACTGGGAGCTAAGCCATGGTTTGCTTTCGTGTCACCTGCTTTTGGTTTGTCTGGAGTCTGTCAACCCACAAGCCCAGATTCAGAGGACAAGTTCTGCCAAACCATGACTTAGCTCTCAGCTGCAAAGTGGGCACATTCTCCTCTCTGAGAGACCACCCCTGCATGCCCACATGAAGCCATGGTTGGGCTTAGCATGACAAACTGGGTTGGCATCTCTTGACTGTTTATGTGGTGCAGGAAGCTGAGGCAGGAGCCTCAACGTCTAATGCTCATGCTTTGGGGAGCACCAGCGGATCTGTAGCAGCCCTAATTCTTCCGCAAAAGGGTCCTTTTGATCCGAGAACAAATACCTTGTACTGCTGCAGTCCAGAGACATCCATCAACAACCAGGATAACAAATTGAAACAAGCACCTGCTCTCGTGTAGCTTCTCCCTTATTTATGCTTCAAGATCTGCTCCTCTCCCATAAATGGAAAAGAAAACCAGTGAGGAGGAGGAGGCCAGGGATTTTGCCAGGCCGAACTGAGCTCTCTGGGTTGTCTGGGAGGCTCAGCAGGACAACCCCGTGACCCAGGACTGCTCTGTGACCTCCTCTCTGGCTGGAATGTTTGCTGAGATTCCTGCAGTGCATAGACTAGACAAACCAACTCTACAATTCTATGAACCTCTTATCTCCTCCAGCTCTCCCATGCCAACTCCCACAGGTATGATCCTTGCAGGTGTGTCTGCTTTCAAGCCCCTTGGGGGTGAGAGGACATCAGCACCCCAGACTTTGGTATATCCATGCCTTGGGAACTTTGCACTGTCCAGGACAGACCACCACCTCTCGTCTGTGAAACATTTCAGGCAGTGGGCAGGACCAGAGAAGTGGGGGCATTGGGACACCCCCACAGCCCAAGGGTGCTCTTTAACTCATTTGATCCTTCCAGTTCTCCACAGAGCCTTTGCTCAAATCCTCATCAGCCAAACAGAAATCCAAAATGGCAGCTTCCATAGCCCCCCCCCCCGGAACTCAGCCTTGTAGGGCCACCAAAATGCCCAAGAGC
Source organism: Podarcis melisellensis (assembly GCF_964234715.1). Taxonomy (NCBI): domain Eukaryota; kingdom Metazoa; phylum Chordata; class Lepidosauria; order Squamata; family Lacertidae; genus Podarcis; species Podarcis melisellensis. The sequence continues at coordinate 307,902 of NC_138528.1, read as the reverse complement.
CTTGGGCCGTCTTCCCCTCCAAGCCACAAACAAGGACTCCACCAGTTGAAAAGGGAAATGCTCCAGTATTTGAAGGGGGCTTCTTTCGAGCTCTGATCTTCAGCCGGTGGGGCAAGAACCACTAGCAGGTCATGGACTGATCAAACAGGAGCACGGCCACCAGGGAAATAGATGGGAAAGGTTAAGAAATGGGTCCCCCAATGCATGTTGGGGGGCACTGGGTTTTTTGAAGCCAAGGCTGGACAGACATCTGTCACGGATGCTTTAGTTGTGATTCCTGAATTGCAAGGGGTTGGACTAGATGACTCTGATTCTATGCAAAGTGCATCCTGGGTCTGAAAAGGCTGAAGGCTGGAGCTTTAGAAGCCGCTTCCAAGCGTGATGTTGGAACTGGCTAGTCCACAAAACTGGCAAGATCCACGCTGGCAGGAACCAAGGTCTGATGTCTCTCCCTCGCTCTGTCCAATTGTGTGTCAAAACCTCGCACACGTGACCCATAGAGGGGAGAGGCTCAGAAGCATTTCGTCTCCCTTGAAATCGGCCTCGGGTGCCCAGAGCACAGCCCCCTTTCCACTCATTCTCTCCCTCTCTCACACACAGGCGCACCTCTGGGGCCAAATCCTGCCCCTCGCCTCCCCCACCCGCCCACCGCATGTGGTGCTTCTACAACCGCTGCACCTTTTGAACAGACGCACGCGGAGCTGCGAGGCCGGCACAATCCTGCAAGGCTTGTTGTTTTGTTCTGGACTAGCATCTATTTCAGGCTCAAGGGCACGGGAGACACCGAGAGGAGAAAGCAGCCGCTGCTACGAAGGCAGCCTTTGGTCCTGCTGGGCTGAATCGCTCCTCTGACAACTGCTGCCTGCCTGCCTCCTCCCCTCAGCTTCAGGTGGTGATGGTCACATGTGGGTATTCACATGTGGGCCTGAGCACCCCCCCCCCACCCACAAGTGCCCTGAGCTCTTTGGCAGTTGGCCCTCCATAGGCAGCCAAGCACTCTCCAGGCAAATTCCCCTGGAAAGGACTGAACCATGTCCCTATTTCAATTTCTTCTGGCGAGGTGGGGGCAGGGAAGACCTCCTTGCCAGGCCTTGTCCCCCTGCCCTATCTGGATCAGCAAAAGCTGCTCACACCTGCTCCAAATGACACGCCGGCAAGCGCCATGGCTTCTCCACAAGGGGCCAGCTCTCCTTGCCAGCAGACCTCGCCTACTTAGCTGGGGCTCGGCTCAGCCTGCTAAAGACAAAGCTAGTCTAACGATTTTCCCAAGCAGAATGTTTGCTCTGATAGCATCCCCAAAGATTTTCCTATAAAACCAGCCCTGTTATCAAGCCCTCGAGCAGAAGGAGTATCGATCCCCTGGGGGAGGAGGAGGGCAAGCAATTGCAGCCCAGACTTGCCCACATCCAGCTCTCCTTGCCCAGAAGGAGAAGAAAGGCTGGACTCCCCCTTGAAGGTTTCCTTGGTCAGGAGGAAGGATGGGGCTTTGGGGGACTCCTCCTCCACAACCGCCTTGGGGCTCCTTGGGCAAGTGGGGGTTGGTGGGGGCTGGAATGGGGCTGCCAGCCTTGTGGTCAATGTCCTCCCTCTGCTGCCAGAGGCAGGAAACTCTGGAGGCTGCCTTCTCCTGAGTCAGACCACTGGGCCCATCTACCTTGGTCTTGTCTACCTTGGCTGCCAGTGATGGCTCTCCAGGGGTTCAGGCCAGGGACATTCCCACTCCCAGCTGGAAACACTTGGGACTGAACCTTCGGCTTTCCAGGCAGATGCTCCACCACGGGGACCCTCAGGAGGCCCCCAAATGAGACCACATCCTGGGGAGCACCAGTGGAGAGAGAGTGCTGCTGCTGCTGCTGCTGCTGCTGCTGCTGCTGAGGTTGCTCTCAGGTCCTGCTTGCAGGTGGGGAGACTAGGATGCCCAACTAGTCAGGGCTCCACTTTGGTCTGATCCAGCAGCCAGGCTCTTCCAATACACTGTTTTGGCAAGTAGCAAAGCCTTCATGCCTTAGGCCTTAAAATGAAGCAGCCATCCTCATGCGTTATCAGAGCAACTCTTGCAACAGACCTGTAAGGGGCCACCTTTCCTATCCAAATCGCAGCTGGGGGCCAAGGAAATACAGGCTTCCTAAGGCCACCTCATACAGCCAAGGTGACATTTGGACAGAGAACTGGCCTGTCTTCCACCTTCCAACCAGTCGCTACTCAGGGAGTTGCTTATGTGGGATCCAGGCCAACAGGCCATGGAGCTCTGTAGCATCTACACTGCCTGGCAGCAGACTCTCCAGGGGTCCAGGGTCTCCCTCAGCCCCGACTTGGAACCTTTTCCAGGAAAAGTAGGCACTTGTCCCTTGAGCTCTGGCCTTTCCCCTGAGAATGTTCCCCTCCACCAATCTGTGCATCTGTCCTCTGGTGCAAATAAAAGGGGCAAAGAGAAAGTGGAACTGGGTCTGAGTGTGGGCAGAACTGGGTCTGAGTGTGGGCAGGATGAGCTCCATGGCTCAGAGAAGAGTCTCAACTGGGACAGGCCAGGAGCCTCCTCTGGCCAAGTGCATATCCCCAGGCCAGGAAGAAACTGGCTGGAACAATGTCCAGAGATACTGAGTACCCTTCCTCCACATGGGGGGGCTCCTTGCCCTCCATCCCCCCAACTTGCTCCAGAGCTCTGCAAAGACCTCAGACCTGCTCTCAGGGCCTGGAGGGAGAAGGAAGCTCCCATCAGCTCACCATTAAGGGTGCCCCCTGCCCCATTCACCAGCAGCCAGGATGAAGAGACCCGGGCCCTACAAGCACAATTGACAAGGGCCTTACAGAAGGATGCCCCTCTCCACCCCCACCCCCAAAAGGGGGACAAGTTGCAGCAGCAGTTTAGGTTCCCAACGCCAAAGAAACAGGAGGGCAACTTAACAGCTGGAAACCTCTTTCCTCAGAGACGCGCCCCCTCCCCCCTGCCCCTCCTCCAGGGAGCCTGCCATTTCCATGCCCATCGACGGGGGGGGAGGGATACAGCCCCCACCATTGCCTGGGCTCTGTCCACATCCTCCTCCTCCCACCCCACCCCCCAAAAAACCTGCCATTCTCCCCGCCCCCCTCCCGCTTCGGGGCTCCAGCATCACGCCTTTCCAGGAGGCGCCCCACACCTTCGGAGAGCACCAGCAGGAGGGGGGCAGGAGCGGGGAGATCCAAAGCGCGGGGGGAGGGGCACCCCGAAGACCCTCTCGCCTAGAAACCAGCAGGGACACTCCCCCCCCCCCGCGCGCTGCTGCGGAGGAAAAAAATCTGCGCAGGCAAGAAGCGGAGCGAGTCCCCCGAGGGGTCCAGGCTTTTGGGGGGGAGCCTAGATTCGGCGGCACGAACGGTGCTCCCCCCACCCCGCAGAAATCCCACCCACTCGGCGCCAGGCCCTTGGTTCTACGTGCGGGGAATCGGGGGCTGTCGGCTGACTCCTTCCCCCCGGTGCGGGGGGGGGGGGTGCCGCTCCCGCATCCAGACCCTTCAAAACCGACCCTGGAGCTCCCCCAACCTGCCAGAGCCGCAGCGGCAGGCAAGCGGAGAAGCGAGTTCCGGAGCCCCGAAAACGGGGGAGGATTTGGCAGGTGGGGGGAGGGAGGGAGTGCTTTGCAGGAACCTCCATTCTGTCCCTGAACAGGACGGGGAGGGCGGGGGCGTCCTTCTGTTATAGAACCGGGAAGAAATGAGGAGGGGCAGCGCTCACCCCCTCGTCGCGCAGGAAAACCGGGAGAAGGGCGCAGCAGCCACACCTGGCCGTGCCCAGCGGGACCTTCCCCTCCCTTCCCCCTCCCTCCGACGGGGAGGGCGCGAGGAAACAGGCCCCCCGTTGGGAAGAGGTAGCTCGCCCCCTCCCCTCCCCCCGTCTCCCAACCCCCTCCCCGCGCGGGGGCTGCAATGCAGAGAGCGCGAGCCGAGGCGCTTACCTGCTGCCTCCCGGGGAATCCGACCGGCCGCCCGGGGCGCTCCGTCTCCGGCGGCCGCCTTCCTCCTCCTGCTGCTGCTGCTGCTGCTGCTGCTGGCCGCCTTCCTCGTCGTCCGCCCGCTCCCTGCTCCGGTGCGCCGCTCACCAGGCGCCGCGGCAGGCGCCGCATCCTAGAGGCGAGAGGCGGCGGCGGCCCCGGGCGGCGGCGGCGGCGGCACAAGAGCGGCTGCGCTCGGGGCCGGAGCGCCCGGCTCGGCGGGCGCGCTCAAGCCGCCGAGCTCGCCCCATGGGAAGCGCGCGGGCGGCGGGAAGCGGCTCCACCGGCCCGGGGGTGACCTTGCCCGGCCCCGACGCCCTGCGCGCCGCCTCGCCCGCCGCTCCCGCGATGCGCAAAGATCCCTCCGGGCGCGCCGCGCCCTCGCTGGCCCCGGGCCCCTCCGCCCCAGCGCCGCCGCCGCCGCCCCGGCCGCCGATCACATCCCCGCCGCCGTCGTAGCCGCCGCCAGGCACGAAGGAAAGAGCGCGAGCGAGAGGAGCGGGCGCGCCGGAGCCTCGGCCGGGCGCCGTTCAGTGGCGGCGGCGCGGGGACAGTGGCAGCCGAGCGCCGCCCGCCTGGGCTCCTCCGAGCGCGCCGAACCGAGCCTCTCCTTCGCCGCCGCCGCCGCCCGCCGCGGCCAGCTCCATCCCCGGCGCCGCACCACCAGAAGCCCCGGAACGAGGCGGCTGCCGCCCGGCCGAACCCCGCTCGCCTCGCTGCCGCATGAAGCCTTGTGGCGGCGGCGGCGGCGGCGGCGTCTCCTCCGCAGTCCGAAGCGCGCCCGAGTGGCGGAGACGGGAAGCGTCCGGCGGCGCGGAGGGGCGGGCAAGCGGGCGGGCGGGGAGGGGGCGGCGCCGGCGCAGGAGCTGCGAGGCGGCGCCCGCCTAGCCCGGCCTCCAATAAAGGCGCCCGCCGCCCAGACGCCCCTCCACTCGGCGGCGGCCGGGGCTGAGCCGGGACGCACCGCCGAGGCCGTCGGGGAGGGGGCTGCCCTGCCTGCGCCCCCCACCCCCGGTCTCTTCCTCCGGGCGGTGCCCGCCTGTTCTGCCGCGACCACCGCTTCTTTTCTCCTCCCCGCCTCCACCAACAAAGAGACGGGGCGCAGGGTCTCGGCTCCGTCGGGGGCTGCTCCCTCTCGGATGGCAAGGACGCCGACGGCGGAGCTGCCGGGGCGCGGGAGAAGGTCCGCGGCGCCGCGCTTACAAGCGACGAATGGAACGCCGGCCGGACGCCCCGTCGGAAGAGGATGGAGTTTGTGGGGTGCCCGGCGTGGGGCGGGGGCGCAGGGCCAACAGCACGAGGGCCAGCGGTTCTGCGACGTGGTGCTGCTCTCCGGAGCGGGCCCGAGGGCAGCTAGCTGAGCCGAGAAGGGAAGCGCTCCTCCCGACGGGGCTCGCGCTTTGCCGGCCTCTCTCCAGCTCCGCTCCAGGGCGCGGCGCGGGCGCTTCTTCCGACGGCGGGGAGGCTGGACGGGAGCTCCGCTCCGTGGCGGAGGTGGCGAAGGGGTGCTGCTTCGCTTTCACCGGGCAACGGGGCCGAGGCGATCTGCCTGCGTGGAGGGACAGCGGGCAGCAGGCCGGACTCTTAGCTGACAGCGGCGACATCCATTTAAATGTGTTTGTGGGAGTGGGGGGTATTGATTTGTTCTTGTTTTTATGATGTGTGCTTTGTTCTCATTTTGTATTCTAAGTTGGGTGGCATACAGGTTTAATAAATAATGATAATGATAATAAAGTTCATGGGCCTACCTTGCAGGGGTTGTAGGAGTACTGAGGGGGCTTGGAAGTTCTTTCAGAGCACAATCCTTTGGAAGTCACTGGTGGGGATGATGGCCCTGCATTGAAGGGGGTTGGACTAGAGGACCTTTTGGGTTTCCCTTCCACCTCTGCAGTTCTGTGATAATGATTCTGTGCAATAACTGAGCGTCTCTCAGGCTGAGCTCCAGAGCCTCTGCGCAGCCCTCATTCCTGCCTGCTTGGCTGGCCTGAGGCAGCTGCCTGCTCTCTCTCCAAGGAACACGCTGGCTGAAACCACTAGGCCAGCCACTCTCCCTGCAGTGTTGTCCCCTCATTTGACAGCTCAGGGCAGGGCTTGCATTGAAGGCCAGGACACCCAGGTCAAGGGTGACCCCCCAAACAGGGCAGCAAATGGTGGGAAGATCCTTCCACTTCCCCACACCCCCCTGAGATGGTCTGCTGTGCTGATGATGGCACTGTGGAGCAGCCTGGAGAGGAGAAGGCAGCTCCCTGCACACAGTCAAGTCCCCCTTGACAGGGTAAGGTAGAAAGTCCTGAGGTGGGGTGGAGCTCATCCTGGAGTTCTGCTGTAGCCTCTCCAGGTCTGAAGGGAGTCGCCTTCGGGGGGGGGGTGAATACCTCTTGAGGCGGGAAATGGCTGGCTTGAAACTTGCCTCTGCCAAGAGGCCTCAAGTCTCTTAGACCTGGCCTCCTCTGACCTACCTTACAAGGTTGTTCCAATTGATATGAAGCACTATGAACACTCAAAAGCACCCAAGGGACACTGAGGAGCTGCATGCACCTTACAAGCAGGTGACTCACCTGAGTGAGTGGGAGATCCTGGAATAAGAGCTGGAAAGTGGGTGACCTCCTTCTCTGAGAAATGGAGGGGACCTATTGGCAACAGCAGATCCTAATGCAGTAGGCCAGGCAGGACTCCCTGTGGACCAGTGGGGGAGCCAGTGTGGTGTAGTGGTTAGAGCAGGCAATTCCCATCATCCCTGACCACTGGACCTGTTAGCTGGGGATGATGGGAGTTGTAGTCCCAAAACATCTGGAGGGCCAAGTTTGGCCATGCCCAGGTTAGAGTGTTCATCTAGGACCTGGGACACCATCGTTTGAATCTCCACCCACCCAGTCAGCCATGAAGCTCAGCCTAAGCTACCTTGTAGGTTGTTGGGGGGATCAAATGAGGAGGGGAAGAATATGTGTGCCACCTTGATCTCCTTGATCTCCGAGGTCCTAATCCAACACTCTCTTCACTGAATCTCCAAGCTCCCTGTTCGAGCAGTTACAATATAAGCCCTCCTCTTCCATGCAGAGAGATGCCGGCTTCTTAATTAGTTGGGAATAGCAAGTTTTTAATTATTTGGCTTGGAATCGGCCTCTGTCCAACTCTTAATGCTTGTCTGTATTCTGAGCTGAAGGGAAGCTATACACCCTGTGCCAAGACCCAAATTTATTCTTCAACTCAAGATGTAAAAGGAGGTTTTGCAGTCCACAAGGAGCCCACCAGGCTCCTGAGCCGCTAAGTGAAATTTAGCTGTTGTGAAATCATAGAATTGTATAGTTTAAAGGCACCCCAAGGGTCATCTAGTCCAACCTTATGTAATGAGGGAATCATAGCAAAATGGCCCCTGACAGATGACCATCCAACCTCTACTGAGAAACCTCCAAGGAAGGAGAGTCCACCATCTTCCGGAGGGAGACGGTTCCACTGTCAAACAGCTCTTAGCATCAAAAAGTTCTTCCTGACTTTTAGCTGGAATCTCCTTCCTTGTCATTCAAATTCGTTGGTTCAGATCCTCCCCTCAGGAGCAGGAGTAAGCAATCTTGCTCCATCTTCCATGTGACAGCCCTGGAGATATTTGAAGATGAAATGATAGCCCAGAACATCCAGATGGACCCCAAATGTATGAAAAATCATAAAAGTGTCAACAAATAAATACCGAAACGGCCTGAGCCGTAGAACTGCCGCATTTTCATTCACTGCATCCCTTGTGCCTGAAGGCACCATTAGATGAAGAGCAACTGATAGACAGATTCTCCTGGCCAGACCTTTTGTGAAAGGATGACCCCGACTTCACATACACGCCGATATAGAGAAAAGAGCCAGCAGTGACTAACGGGGAAATGGGTTTGGGGGTCACAGTGGGCAGCTCGATGTGGGGTGTGGCAGCTGCAGAAAGGCAGGTTCTGTGTTGGGGGTTGTCAGGGGAGGGGCTGCGAGGAAAACCTGTCGGTGCCGTAACGCCCTGATGCGCATCAATGGTGTGACTCCACTTGGAAAGGCGTGTGCTGCTCTCTGGCTCCCTGGCCTGAGGAAGGGATGGCAGAAGCGAAAAAAGTGAGTGGCCTCAGGATCAGAATGCAGGGGGGGGGGGCTTCCCCCATCAGAGCATGAGACCAACAGGCAACTGGGTCAGCCCTTAGGAGCCCACCTAGACCAGCACCCTATCCTTGCAATGGCCAAAGGTGAGGAAGATGGAAATGTTTGGGCCTTTTCAATTTGGAGGAAGCGACATGCAAGTTACTGGGGAAACAAAAGAGAGGGATGTGAAATAATACACAGCGGGGCTTTCCACATCATTTGTTGTTGTTTAGTCATTTAGTCGTGTCCGACTCTTTGTGACCCCCTGGACCAGAGCATGCCAGGCCCTCCTGTCTTCCACTGCCTCCCGCAGTTTGGTCAGACCCATGTTTGTAGCTTCAAGAACACTGTCCCACCATCTCGTCCTCTGTTGTCCCCTTCTCCTTGTGCCCTCCATCTTTCCCAACGTCAGGGTCCTTTCCAGGGAGTCTTCTCTTCTCATGAGGTGGCCAAAGTCTTGGAGCCTCAGCATGGGTTGAGTCAAAACTCCAGGACTGAGCTGCTCTTTTTATTGGCCCCAATTGCCCAGCTTCCTCTTTCATCCCTTGGGTAAATGCATAAGCACAAGATCCCGCTGGATCAGGCCAAGGACCCATGTCGCCCTGCATCCTGCTCTCACAGTGTCCAGCCAGGGGCCCCCAGGGGGATCCCCCAAGCAGGACTCAAGCACAAGAGCGCCCTCTCCCCACCCACAGTTTCCATAAAGACACTAGAAGAGCCTTCTGGATCAGGCCAAAGGGGGCCTGTCTACTCCAGTGCCCTCTTCTCCTCCCAGAGCCTGGCACCTGGGACCTTCCTCCTGGAAAGCAGGTGCCTCACCCCAAGGAGTGAGTTTGGACCTGGGCCAGGGCTGATTCCGAGGGACCACATAACCCACATCCAGCCAGGACGCCTGACGTTGCATTGCAGAGCAGGAGGGCCAGACAGGCTCCACTCCACAGACCTGGGTGAATTTTGCCAGGAATCCATGGGCTCTCCATCCCTCACTCTGCCTGTAACTTGCAGAACAGGAGTCATTGTGAGCCTCAAGGAGACAGTCTATGGAGGCTGCTTTGCTGTTTGGGGGATACAGTCCCACCCCCATAGAACACCTGCTCTGCATGCAGAAGGTCCCTGGTATGATAGGAAACGCCCCCCCTGCCTGAAACCCTGGAGAGCTCTTGCTGCCAGCCAGTGTTGGCAGTACTGAGCCAGATGCACCAAGGCAGTTTCCTGTGTTCCTGCTGCCTGCTGTGGCAGCCGTCTGCCTCTCCATGGCGAGCGGCTCCTGCTGTGTGCAGCATGACTCAACGCGCTGAGCAGGGATGCTTCTCCACAGAGAAAGAGATGGAGAGGCAGAGTGGGGTCCACAGAGAAGACCACCAGCTCTGTGTGGTGGTGAGCCGGTGATGCATGCCCACAACTCCCTGTGATGAGAGGGAGCATCCTGCAGGCTGGGATTGCATAGGATCATAGAACTGCTGGAAGGGACCCTGAGGGTCATCTACTCCAACCTTCAGCATTGCAGTAAGAACAACCTAAGAATCCCTTGCAGGCGGCCACCCAACCCCTCCTTAAACACCTCCATCATATCACCTCTCAGGTTCCTCTTCTCCAGGTTAAACATGCCCAACTCCCTCAACCGTTCTTCATATGGTTTGGTTTCCAGGCCCTTGATCATCCTGGTCGCCCTCCTCTGCACACATTCCAGCTTCTGCTTCCTAAATTTATCCTTCTTAAATTGTGGTGCCCAGAATTGGACACAGTATTCCAGGTGGGGTCTGACATAAAACAGAATAGTGGGACTATTATTTCCTTGATCGGACACTAGACTTCTGTTGATGCAACCTAGAATAGCATTAGCTTTTTTTGCTGCTGCATCACACTGTGGGCTCATATTCAGCTTGTGATCCACCAAGACCCCCAGATCCTTTTCACATGTAGTGCTAGTAAGCCAAGTGTCCCCCATCCTATATTTGTACACCTGGTTCTTCCTGCCTAAGCGCCGAATCTGACATTTGTCCCTATGGAAATTCATTTTGTTAGCTTGCGCCCAGTTCTCCAATCTGTTAAGGTCATTTTGAATCCAAACTCTGTCTTCTTCAGCATTAGCTATCCCTCCCAGTCTTCTGCAAATATTACAATCTTGCATTCCTATATTTTCAACAAAAGCATCTCTTTTCTCTCTGGGATGCAATAATACTCTGCGACCTGCCCTGAATTTTAGAGACATATATGGATAGATTTGTAACCATCTCAAAGTCCTATGAACTTTGAACCCAGTGCCACACTGTGCCTGAAGTGGAACTAAGCCCCGGCCGCCATTTCAGTGGGTGCGAAAGGAGGGCGCCATTTGGGGTGCTTCTGTTGATGAAATTCAGAAAGCCACGTGTTTTTGCTCTTCTTCCCACCTGAACCAGAAGCTGCTTCTTTTGCAATATTATCCTGAAAGGAAATCCCTTCCAAATTCTGCTTCTCAGGGACTTGACACCTTGTAGGTGTTTCAAACTCTTGGAAGAGCCTCCAGCTTTGCTAGAAATCGGAAGCCAGGTGCGCGCTCTCTCTCTCTCTCTCTCTCTCTCTCTCTCTCTCTCTCTCTCTCTCTCTCTCTCTCTCTCTCTCTATCCCTCCCCTCGAGGAGCCCCCCCCCATTTTCTCTTCCTCACAAGGCCCTCCCCCCCCCCATTTCTCTTCCAAAAGAGAAAATGTGTCACACACACACACACCCGCCTCCTCCTGACGGGCTTGCTGCCCCTTCTTGCTAGGAATCGTGTGAATGGCAGGGGGCGAAGACTTTGCCCAGTTCGGATTCCTTCTCCCCCGACGTTATCTTGAAGTTCCTCGGTCTGTAGGCTGGGGCCGCTGCTGCCTCGGAGAAAGCCCTGCCCAACAGACGGGAAGCCGCAAAGCAGCCCGGCTCCCGAGGAGACTCCCGCGGGGGAGGGAGCCCTCCCTGGCATGCCCTCTGACTCTTCCCTCCCTGCCCTGCTGCCCCACAGTTCCTGCTCTGCTCAGGGACCCCCTTTTTGCAGGCCCTGGTCGGGATACGCCTGTCCGCCCCCGCCCCCCGCATCGAACCCCAGACCCGGTCACTGGGGGAGGAATATTCTCACGGAGAGGGGCTGAAGACCTTGGCTGGGGGCGGGGGGTTGCCCACATATGTATATATGTAGTTTTATTTATTTATTTAAACTAAAACATGTTCACTTGGGGACTAGACGACCCTTTGAACTCTACAAAGGTCCTGTATACCTGAAGGAGCGTCTCCACCCCCATTATTCTGCCCGGACGCTGAGGTCCAGCACCAAGGGCCTTCTGGTGGTTCCCTCCCTGCGAGAAGCCAAGTTACAGGGAACCAGGCAGAGGGCCTTCTCGGTGGTGGCACCTGTCCTGTGGAACGCCCTCCCATCAGATGTCAAAGAGATAAACAACTAACTGACATTCAGAAGACATCTTAAGGCAGCCCTGTTCAGGGAAGTTTTTAACGTGTGATATTTTACTGTATTTTTTGTTTTTATGGAAGCCGCCCAGAGTGGCTGGGGAGGCCCAGCCAGATGGGCGGGGTATAAATAATAAATTATTATTATATTATTATTATTACAATTCTATGATTCTGCGAAAACTAAGATGAATCCTACACAAATGCACACAGAGGGTACCAATTCATGCTGCTTCACTCGCATTCCCTGAAAGGGATTAACTTATTTATTAAAGTTGGTGTTGTGAGGGAGAGAAACATTGTTAAAATATTGATTCATCTGTAAATATCAGGGAAATTGCCCTCGAGGTCTGACGTTCTCACGTAAAGCTGAAAAGTCACTCTGAGATCCGCATGGAAGCGTATGCCACAGGGAGCTGTTGAACATAGTTACTATTGCCCATATACAAAATAATATTTGGCCACGTGGTTGAAAATGATCCCCCCCCCCCGTTTGTCCTCTAGCATGCCTTGAATTTTGAGTTAATTTTTCTGCAATAGCTACGGACTAGATTTGATTACATCGTAAATCCTTATTCCTCTAAATTTCTCCATTATTATTTTTTGCAATAGCCATTCTTGCGAGTCACAATATAAACACAGAATCCATTCTTTATCCAAACATCTTTGCTTGACCCATCCCATTGTGGTTGAGTTTATAAATTGATTTCTAGGAACATCCCCTCCCAAAAGCTGCCCTGAGTGACACTCCCACTGTGAGTGGAAATACTACAGTGCTCTTTGATGTTTTTTCCCCCAGCACCGGCATTTTGGGGACAGACCAGGGTTAATGTGTGATGCAATGACTGGTGTGCAGCGCCACCTAAAGATGATCTGAAGAGTCGATTCTTGAATCTTTGCTGCAGCTGATTTCCTAGGCCCCCTGCTCCACATTCTTCCCCATTTAATGGGGTTATTATCCTAACCCAAAGCCCTTTCATAAAACCATAGAACTGTGGACCCTTTCAGCCCCTTCCATCGCTATGGTTCCATGATTTAATGTATTTGGATTCTAAACTGTACTTGTTTTACCTGGGATGAGGTAGAAATCCCGGAGAAGGAGGCACATTTCCTGCTCTTCAGCCTTGGCTGGCTGATATTTTCAAGAATTGCAAGCTTGGGTGTGTTTCTTCCTCTTCCTCCTCTAAGGAAGGCCTGCCTGCGCCTCCTTCCTCCCCACGAGATTAACGCGGAATTGGATTTATTTTAAAAATAGAGATCTCTCTTACCAGATTAAGTTGTGATGTTCTGGGAGCAACAGTCATTAATTAGGGGAAATTGAGATATTCAGCAATTAATGGGAATTGTGGCACATCTTTCTGAGATAATTCCATGTAAATGACTCACGTAATGATCTGTATTTTGAATAATTAAGGAGGGGTGAGTGTAACTGGTTAACCTCTTGCTGTCTGTTGCTGCAAGGGAGTCTCTGACTCTGTCCTCACATTCACACCTCCTCACTGGAGAGATAATTGGGCCAAAATCCACTCCTCTCCCCTTCTGACCAGAATCATCAGCAGCAGCAGGAACTGCTCAGACAAGCCGGCCAACATCACAGCCTCCAGGCCATTTCACTCAGCTTTCCCTCACAGAGACAGAGTGTTGCACAGCGAGGGGACATCAATGAAAAAGAGAGTGCAATACTTATGAATAAATGTTTCTTGCACAAAGAAGAGAGAGGCCAGAAGCACCATGGAAGGTTTGGGCTGCCTTCCCTACCCTGCTCATCTTTTCCCTCTTAGCAGCCCAGTGTCTGCCTTCCTCTAACCATTGGTCTCCCCTATCCTCAACAAACTTTTTTGAAATAAATTAAAAAATTGTTCAGTAGCACCTTAGAGACCAACTAAGTTTGTTCTGGGTACACAAAATACGAAAGCTTATATGGGAAAGCGTGCCTTGGTTTTGGAACGCTTTTGTTTTGGAACGGAATTCTGGAATGGATTAAGTTTGAGAACCAAGGTACCAAGGTACAGGAGGAGAGAGGGCTCTTCTGCTCAAAGCCTAGAATCCAAGTATTGTAGTGTTACGGCAAAAATCTGGGTGCGAGGCTGCTCTGCCACCCAGCTCATCGGACTAAGTCCGTGGGTCCCTGCGGAGGAAAAATGAGCTCAGCCGGGCACAGGAGCAAACTGCAGAAGATCCAAGTTTATTGCGCAACAGGTTCAAGGCAAGATTGAACAGCGAGAAAGGGGGTGACATGAACTTTTGAAACTCCCTCCATGTCCCAGAATACAGTGCAAAACACGTCATGAATACATTAAAGAGAGGTTTGGTTACACAGATTACATCATGAATATATTAAAGGGAGGTTGGGTTACACAGATTAACATATGGAGGAGGGAGGGGGGAATATGCAGAGCTGAAGATATGCACAGATAAACACTTCCTGGGGATGAGAAAACAATGGTCTCAAATATGCATAGTCTGGCACCTGACATTGTCTGGAGGAAAGGCTGATCAGAGCGATTTGACAGGATTTGGGTCTTAACACCTTGCTTGAGGGATTATGCTGGACAGGGGAGGTGTGATGGAGTCCTAGAGAAATTGAGCAAAATGGCATGTTGATTTTCTATGAATTTTATAGATTTTAGTCCCTTTTGACATTGACAATTGGAAATAAATTGATATATTGTAGCGAAGAAGAAGGTGAAGAAGACATGCCCCCCCCTTTCCGTATCAGTAGAAATGCAGCGATTTCAACTAAAGGATCCAACCTCTGCTTAAGAACCACCAGGGAGGGGGCATCCACCATCTTCCCTGGGAGTCCATTCCACTGTTGAGCAGCTCTTACTCTCATAAAGTTCTTCCTGATGTTGGGTCCGAATCTCTTTTCTTGTAACTTGAATCCATTGCTTCAGATCCTCTCCTCTGGAGCACAGAAAACAAGCATGCTCCATCTTCTGTGGGACAGCCCTTCATGTATTTGAAGATGGCTCTCACATCCCCTCCCAATCCTGTCTTCTCCAAACATCCCCAGCTCTCTCAATTGTTCCTCACAAGGCTTGGTTTCCAGACCCTTGATCTTCTCAGTCACCCTCCTCTGCACGTTTCAGCTTGTCAATATCCTCCTTAAATTGGGGTGTCCAGAACTGAACACAGCACACCAGGTGGGGTCTGGCCAAGGCAGAATAGAGAGGGACTATTACTTTATGGTTACCAGATTTTTTTCAATGAATCTGGAGCCTTTTTCTTTTCTTTTTTCTTTTTTGAAGCTGAGTAGCAACAGGGATACAGTAGTGGGGAAGGTGAGGCAAAAGACCCTGGGCCCAAGCACACATGCATATTGTATAAAGGTGCAAAGCCCTTCTTTCAGACCCCGTGAAACATAAATGTGCAGAGTTTTGAAAAACTGGGCAACAGCGAGCCGCCCACCCATGACTCCTGAGCCTCCCCCCATCAGTCAAAACAAAGCGGGAAGGGGGGAGGAGATCTGTACCACCAGTTCCCCTTTGGGGGTGGTAGCAGCAGCAGTGGCAGTCAACAGCCCGGACTGACTTCAGGAGCTGCTCACTGCTTGCTGCCATGGTGCCCACCATTTTTCCTCGCCAGAAGTTCCCATATGATGTGTTGCACACAAGACAAATCATACGGGGACTTCTGGCAAGGAAAAATGGCGGGTGACATGGCAGCGAGCAGCTCCTGAAGCCAGCCAGAGCCAACTGCCACGTTTCCTGGGGATAGATTTGCAAATCTGGGGACATGTTGGCAGACAGCGAATTGCTAACAAAAATAGTGAATTTAAAAGTGCTCCCATTCATAGAGGGGGACCATTTCCCTTTGCACCTCCAGGTGTCTCCATTAAACGAGTCACCCTTCCTGAGAACACAAGTATATTTCTAGCTGAGTGGAGTTCTTGCTCCAGTGAGTTCCTTGTCTCCAGGACCAGGAAGAGGCCAGAGTTAGGCTAAGAGTAAAAATACAATTGGCAAGATGTATTTAAATCACAGAGGATAAACAATGAAAACTCAGCAAACTCTGAAATATAAAGGAAATAGGCATGCAAATGGGAAAGTGCCGTTTGAGGTGCAATCAATGATTAACTGGAAAAAGAAAACGCAAAAATGTAGAATGAGCTGTAAGTACAGAAACAATAGAAAATTAATCTGTGGAGTGAGATAGGGAGATATATGGGGACATTAAAGAATCATAGAATCATAGAGTTGGAAGAGACCACAAGGGCCATCGAGTCCAACCCCCTGCCAAGCAGGAAACACCATCAGAGCACTCCTGACATATGGTTGTCAAGCCTCTGCTTAAAGACCTCCAAAGAAGGAGACTCCACCACACTCCTTGGCAGCAAATTCCACTGTCGAACAGCTCTTACTGTCAGGAAGTTCTTCCTCATGTTTAGGTGGAATCTTCTTTCTTGTAGTTTGGATCCATTGCTCCGTGTCCGCTTTTCTGGAGCAGCAGAAAACAACCTTTCTCCCTCCTCTATGTGACATCCTTTTATATATTTGAACATGGCTATCACCCCCTAACCTCCTCTTCTCCAAGAGAGCAGCAATTTGACTAATTAACTAAAAGGAATGGCCAACATTAACAAGGCAGCTACCAATAAAAGGTAAAGGTACCCCTGCCTGTACGGGCAGTTGTGTCCGACTCTAGGGTTGTGCGCCCATCTCACTTAAGAGGTCGGGGGCCAGCGCTGTCTGGAGACACTTCCGGGTCACATGGCCAGTGTGACGAAGCTGCTCTAGCGAGCCAGCACCAGCGCAGCACACAGAAACGCCGTTTACCTTCCCGCTATAAAGCGGTACCTATTTATCAACTTGCACTTAGGGGTGCTTTCGAGCTGCTAGGTGGGCAGGAGCTGGGACCGAAGGACGGGAGCTCACCCCGCCGCAGGGATTCGAACCGCCGACCATACGATCGGCAGCTCCTAGGCACTGAGGTTTTACCCACAGCGCCACCCACGTCCCATACAATAAAACATGTCTATTGCTAAGTCTTCAGGCCCATCCTAAGAACTTCCTCCTGCCCAGACCAGTAACGGAGCAATCCTGTCTACATATCTCCACTCAGAAGCAACTCCCATTCAATCCAATGGAAGCCAAGGGAAGGTGAGAGCCGGCTGAGAGGTGACCTAAGAGACATCTTCAAATACCTGAAGGGCTGCCGCATCCAAACATGACTGTATTGGATTCTCTTGGCAGTTGGCTATTTACATGTGTGTCTCGTTTAATACTTCAGTTGAGTTAAGAGCTCCCAGTTCACTCAACAGCTCTGACATGTGCCAGGTTCAGCATCGGAGCTCAGGAATCCTGTTGCTGCAAGACCACCGCGGAGAAGGTGCCCAGGAGTGCCCGGCAGGGGTCTGCAGCTTTGGTCCTCAGGGATAAAGAATCGCTGGCCGATGTCCACCCAGCCTCTGCTTAGGCTCCATCCTTTGTGTGTTTTCTGGGTCTTTGGCAGATCTGAAGGACAACGCTTCTCTCTCTGCCACACTCTCAGCCTTCCAAAGAGAAGTGAGTCACTGTTTACAAGTCCAGCTGGAGAGACCCATGAATGAAATGGGGGAGAGATGTTGTCGTGAGTAATCCCCCTCCCATGCCTGACTCACTCTGTGAGTCGCTCAGGATGGCCAAAGGGGGTGGCAGCTGCTGCTCCCGCTTACCTGTTTGAGGTTTCTCCGCTTGCCTTTGCAAGCCAGGTGGGTGAGCTGCTGCTCCTGTTGCGATTTTGACATTGGTGAAACCAGTGTCTGTGTGCGAAAGGCAGTCAGGCCTTTATTGCTTCCAAAAATAGATGCCGTTGTGCTGTAAAAATGTGGATTATGGAAATTCCAGAGTTTGGATTGAGCTGAGCTTTAACTGCAGGTGCAGGGAGTGCTCTGAGCAGTGGGTGGAAGGGCGTCCGAATAATTTTACACATCACTCAGGAAGACAGGTGAACTAATGCCAGTGTACTGGAAGAAGCAAAGATCCCCACTGTCAAAGCAATGATTCTTCAACATCAACTTCATTGGACTGGTCATGTTGTGTGGATGCCTGATTATCATCTTCCAAAGCAACTACTGTACTCTATTCCGAACTTAAAAATGGAAAGCATAATGCTGGTGGTCAACAGAAGAGGTTTAAAGACTCTCTCAAGGCAAATCTAAAAAAATGTAGTATACACACTGACAACTGGGAAACACTTGCCTGCGAGCGCTCCAGTTGGTTAACAGCCTTGACCAAAGGTGCCATGGACTTTGAAAACACTCAAACTCAGGACGCAAGGGAGAAATGTGCTAAGAGGAAGGCGCGCTTGGCAAATCCACACCAGGATCAACTCCCACCCACAAACCAATGTCTGCACTGTGGAAGGATGTGTGGATCCAGAATTGGCCTCTACCATCACTTACGGACTCATTGTTAAAACCGTGTTTTTGGAAGACAATCTTACTCGGCTATGAGTGATCGCCAAAGAAAAAAAAAGAAGAAGATGTGTCCCATAGTCATTGCCTTGCCCTATAGAACTCTGGAACTCCCTGCCACAGGAGGCAGTGATGGCCACCAAGCTAGATGGCTTTAAAAGAGGATTAGATGAATTCATGGAGGAGGAGAGGGCTACCAAGATCTCCTAGCCACAATGGCCCTGCCCTGCCTCCACAGCTGGGAGGGAAGAGGACTCGGTGCTCAGCTCCTGCTTGCTGGTTTCCAATGGGGGCGTCTGACTGGCGGTTGTGAGAACAGGAGGCTGGACTAGATGGTCTCCCAGTGACAGGGCTCATCTTGCGTTCTTAACACTACCTGCTGCCAGTGGTGGAGGAAGGGGGTTGCATAGGGGTGGGCTGCCCCAGGTGTCCCCATTGAGGGGAGTGACACGCTAGACCTGGACGACCTCCTGGGCTGCTAAGCCAAAGCTGCTTATGCTCACAATGTTCAGTAAATAAACCAGAAAGTAACACTCGCAACTGTAAGTATCTTATTTTTCCTTCTTTTAAGAAGTTCAATGTGGCAGGAGGGTGTGACAAGAAATTTTCCGCACTGGGTACCACCTGACCTTGCTACGCCTCTGTCTGCTGCAGCCACCAAGAAGACACCAACACAGCTGGTCACTAAAGCATCAGTCCAGACTAAGTTTCTTCTGGGCAACTATATGAATAACCCCCAGGATGGCTTCTTTTGTGTTGGTGGCTCCGTGGGCTAGTTGTTTTTTAATTATTATTTTTAAAAGTGAAAGAAGAAATATTGACTAAGAGTTCCAGGAATAATGGCACTGAAGTCTCAGACCAGCTTCCTGCAGATTCCATGCTGGGCTTCACTAGGGAAGGGGTTGGAAATAAAACTTTCAATATCCTCATTCTATGGTGTGGCTGCATTTGGAGCACTGTGTGCAATTCTGGTGACCTCACCTCAAAAAGGATATTGTAGAGTTGAAGACGGCTCAGAAAAGGGTCACCTCAGCTATGGAAGTTGGCAGCGTTTGTGATTTTTTAGTTTGGAGAAAATGTGAGTAAACAGCAACGTGACAGACATTTATTTACTTTTATTTTTAATGACATGGGATGGACAAAGTGGATAGAGAAAAATGTTTCTCCTTCTCACCTATAGCTAGAACTTGTGAATGTTGGAAGATTCCAGACAGGGCAAAGGAAGTCCTTCTTCATGCAGCACAGTTTAAACTGTGGAACTCCCTCCCACAGGAGGCAGGGATGGTCATCGAGCTGCTCGTCCTGATGGCTGTGTTCCACCCTGCCTAGTCAGGGAGAGCGATGTTTCTGAATCGCTGTAAATGGCAGGAGGAGAGAGGGCTCTGGTGCTCCACTCCTGCCCCCTGGTTTCCCATCGGGGCCTCTGGTTGGTCTGAGCTAGATGGGCCTTTGGCCGGATCCAGCCAGCTCTCCTTGCTTCCCCATGAACTGTCTGCCGCAACAGCCCAGCTGGTTCCAGAGATGCGCAAACTCAATATGATCACCTTTCTGTTCGGCTTAATCCCGTGTGCGCAAAGGGGCCGGGCGCCCGTCTGAGCTGTCAGCTGGAATCTGTTGTTCTTGCTCCGCAGCTGCATATATTAAGTGGCTGGCAGGATGGCGGTGGGGCTGTCACGTCGCCCTGCTCACTTGTGCCAAGGTGCGCCCAGAGAGCTCTTCACCCACGCAAGGAGGCGCAAGGCAGCAGGCACCTGGGTGGGGGAGGGACAGGAAAGAGCCCCCTGCTCAGGCCTCTTGCCTCCAGCCAGGGCTTTTCCTGGGTCTCCCAGGCTAAGCCTCCTCCTGCCGCTGCTCGCCTGTCAAGTCCTCACCCAGAGAGGCTCTTTCTCTTCTGCTTCTCTGGCCACGACAACTGCACTGAGGATGAACTTGCCTTGGGGGGGGGGGCAAATCCAGATCCCACCCTTTTGTGGCATCTGAATATAGACTGCATTTTTAATCAAGACTTATATTGGCTTATATCTTGATCAGGTTCCTAAATTAAATGGGCTTAGATTTTCAAAGGTTTCATGCCAGGCAGAAAAAAACCTTGGCAAGAGGTTTTCTCCTAAGACAAGAGGGCCCCATTGATGGGAAATTACATATGCTGCCCCAAGGCTGAAAAAACACTATTAAGAATGGGTAAATAGTAAAATAATACCAATGTGCCTCCCAGTAAAATGAGCCATATCTTCTTCCTAAGGTTGAAAGGCCAAGAGCAAATGGTTTTGAAAAACAACTGGCTGGAGAAGGGGGGGAGTGTAAACAGGGGAAGAGACTTTTTCTTCACTTTTTATTTTGAGGCTGTAAACTGTTCCTTCCTTTTACTTTGAGGAGATTTATCCTTCTAAAAAGCTATATATGATAATGTATGAAATATATTAGCTTAAATATATTGGCTTAAATGTAATTATGCAAAGGATTTAAGAAATGCTAGATTCATAGAGTCATATTGCAATAGGAGACCAGAGGGGCAAATGAGCCTAGCCCCCCCCTTGCCAGACAGGAGACGCCATCGAACACTTCTGATATATAGTTGTCAGGCATTTGTTTAAAAGACCCTCAAATGAAGGAGATCTTTCAATGTTGATGTGAACTCAAGATCCTTGACATCTGTTGAACATAAAAATGTAAGATTAAACATTTGTTTTAGAAGGCAATAGGGCAAGAGGTGAGCTGGTAATTAAGATTCCATGTAAGATATATTATTACTTATATGTCAAATATATAGCTCTTTGTCTCCCTTATAAGGATAGGAGGATATGGGTGTATCTTTTTGTGATTAGTTATAGCAATCAGCCAATAGGAAATCCAACCAGGCTGATTGAACAGAGGCAGCCCCAGGAGGAGCAAAGGGGGCTGGATTAAGGGAATATAAGTGCTGGCCATAATGGCAGGAGGCAGGCCAGAGCTTGGTAACCATATACCACTGAGCCTCTCATTTATTTGTCTGACAAATAAATTATTATTTTAATTTCTCTGTTGCTGCGTTGAATATTTCATTCCAGCTAAGCGTTAACCACAAGCAGGGTGCTACATTTTATGGTGCCGTGACTCGGATAAGTGGTCTGCTGGAACGCAGCCCCTTCGCCCTATTGGACAGGGTACAAGAGAGAGGATCTCTAAACTGCTTCCCAGCGCGCACTGGTAAATTTTTCCAGGGGGAACGCAGAAGTCTCGTCTGTCTGATACCCTGCCCACTGACGGCGACGGACCGGGGGGGACCAGAGAAATAAACAGGCAACCAGCTAAGGGTAAGTGCACTAAGGGGTTTTGGCCCTCCAATTAATTGGGAGGAAGAGAAGTCCTGATCAAACTTCTGCGTCTCAGTAAAGGGGAACTGAGTACGCTAGGTGGCTGGGTACATCAGATGGTGATCTGGTGTAGGGCAAAGGGAAGATTGGGAGGTAGAGTGTGGTTGAAGTATCTAGTGCATTGCATGTGTGAGAAAGTACAATGTGTAGCTGACCTAAGTGTGGAGTGAGTACTACTTCGTTTCCCAGTAAGGCGTGTGTGTGAGTGACTGAGTGGATACTTCACAGGGCCATACAATGGGAGTTGGGGGTTCAAAGGGGGAAATACACCTCTTGAATGTATGTTAAATAATTTTAAGAAAGCCTTCTCAGGGGCATATGGAGTCAAAATGACGCCAGAGCGCTTGAGAACGTTATGTGAATTAGGGTAGCCAAAACAAAGTACTGGATGGCCATCCCAGGGAACCTTTGATATAAATTTAGTAAGCAAACTTTGGTCTAACATCACCAAAGAAACTGGAGGGTGCCCAGAACAATTTTCATATATAGATTCCTGGCTGAGCACATTAAAAAAAAAAAAAAAAATCCTCCATGGATAAGGGAATGCAAAGTCCAACGATGCAAATTATTGGCTGTAAAAGCCGAAGCTAGGAAAGGAATCTTGCCAAATAAACTTAAACCCATTTTTGAGGGACCAGAGGAAGAGGTGCTTCCACCTCCACCCTATGCTCCACAACGAAGGGAGTCTAATCCAAACACTCCACCAGTTGTAACCCCAAGGCAAGAAACTGGAATGAATAATGGGAGTGGAGTCACAGAGCTTGATTCCTTGATAGATTATGATAAATATCTTCAGGAGGCATTGGAGTCCTATAATGAAGCCCAAGCAGAAGTGGTTATTCCACCTGTGAGTCCCAGTAGAACTCCATCTACAGTCTCTTTTAGTGGAACAACTGATTGCCTACCCCAAACCCCTGTACATCCAAGTCCTAGAGAATTATTACAGAAGTTACAGGGAGACCTTAATCGGTCAGCAAGCAATACAGCCAGGCGTATAAAGCTGCTAAAAGAACGCCTTGGGACAAATACCATCCCCTATGATTTGAGGCCCCTAGAGCAAAGTGAAGAAAAAGGTCACGTAGTAGCCCCTCTTAGAAGAGTATTTGATGCACTTGAGGAGCCTGTGCTGGTTAATGGGCAACCTGGACCACGGCCACCTCGAACTTCGACCCTGCAATGTATTCCATTCACAACTACAGATCTGATGAATTGGAAAACACCCCATCTTTCGCAGAAAAACCTCAGGCTATGATGGACTTGGTGACCTCAATAGTAATAGTCCTATTTGGACAGATTGTCGCCAGCTCCTGAATACTCTTTTCACCACTGAGGAAAGGAGAGACATAATTGAAAAGGCACAGATATATTTGCGTGAGCAGGCCAGAGTGGGAAATATTTATAATATTGACCATCATCTCCAGGACAACTTTCCCTTGGAAGATCCTAATTGGGATCCAAACAATGCAATTCACCTGGCCAGGCTTACTACCTACCGCCAGACACTTGTGCAAGGCATCTGCAGGGCATGCCAGAAGCCCACTAATATGTCTAAAGCAGGGGTGTCAAACTCAAATTCATCGGGGGGCCGCATCAACAGTTTGGTCACCCTCAAAGGGTCGGTTGTATCTGTAGGACTATGTGTCCACTCTTTATTTGTATGGTGCATGTATGGGGACATATTTATACTACTGCTGGCATTATATCACTCCGTTTCTCCTCTCTTCTACAATGGGAATAACCATGGCCTACCTCCTAGGATTGTTGTGAGATCACATTAAGTGTGTGCAGTCGGGTACTGCTGCTGCAAGGCTGAAAACAAGAAACCAGCTCCCTAAAATACAAGCTGGCAATAGCCCATTATGTGGGTCAGAGGCGGCTCTGGTGCAAGTTCAGCTTTTCTGCGGAGCTCAGAGAGGCATTTGCCACCCTAACCCACCACGCTCCGTTGGCCCCAGTGTCTGTTGCGTGTGCCCCCGGGGGGGGGGATGATTGCCACGAGGCTTCCGGCAGGTGCTTCACCCAGGAGGGAGAGGGCCCAGCCTGCCTCCATCTCTTACGGCCCTGCACCCCAGGGACCAGGCCGGGCTGTGCCAAGCCTGCAAAGGAAAAGCACAGGCTGCTTTAATATCCCCATGTGCTTGCTGACCCATAACACTGTTTCGTGTTCGGTGCGCACCCACAAAAAGACTTAAGTTGTCACCTTTTGAGCTCCTGTATGGGAGGCCGCCCTCCTTTGTTCAGGATATTCCAACTGACCTCAAACAAATAGGAGACCATGTGACACAGGGACAAGTGCAATCTCTCCCGTGTTTTTGTCTCTCTCCCGTGTTTGTTTGTTTTTTTTCTTAACAGGTGGGCCCTCAAGCACACGCCGTGCAGCATTGCCAAGCCGATTCATCAGCTCCAGACTGGCATAGCATATGGGTGAAAGAGTGGAAACGTGATCCACTTGCACCTAAGTGGCGTGGACCTTACACCGTCCTGCTCTCTATTCTAACAGCGGTGAAGGTAGCTGAGGTGACCCCCTGGATTCATCACTCTCGTTTAAAGAAGTCTGAAGGCAGTTGGACATGCAAAGGTGACCCCTCTAATCCTTTAAAACTGACTCTCTCCAAAAACCCCTGTATCTAGCCCTACCGGGAGCGGGTTAGGTCACGGGCAACATTTGACGACCGGCCTGCTGCAGCCACAACCTGGAAGCTGGCTGACCTGCGCACGCCTGAAGCTTGAGGAGCGTCTAAACCAGCAATTGTGAACGGGAAGATTCTCTTATACAATTGATTGACTGCCCCCTTGTGGAACAATTATAAGTGATATTACACATTGGGGATCCTTGGGATATATGTTTTGGTCTTGGTGGTTCCCCATTTCTGTCACTGGGGGAATTATATTGGGACTAATAATTATTTGCTATCACAATAAGGTAATCTTTTGTGGAAGGAATGCATATGCTAGACATCAACATGATTTTATTATTAATCCTGATCCCTTGGGAAGGGGAAGGGTCCATGAATCTGACCAAATTTGCTAAATATGGATTCCGCCATGACCACAATATGTGGGTAGGCTTAGCTGAGATGATAGCCAATGTTGCAAATAGGACTAATTGCCTTGTTTGCTCTCTTGGGCCAGATGATTCAGAGGGAGGTATGCCCTTATTACCAATACCATTAAGTGCCATTGGTATGGTAAGCGAAATGCCACACCAAACAGAAGTACAGAATTTCCCCGGTTGGAACTCAACTAAACCAATACGAGTTATACCTGTGCAAGGGGAAATCTGTGTGCATAAATCATCAGATGCAGCTGACCCTACCATGATAGGCTCTTCTCATTGCCACTATACTTGGGATTATATTAAGAATAGTCAAACCTGGGCAAACGGTACTACGTATCGAACTCGGAATACCTTGCCCTGTGCACCTCCTTTTATTTATGCATGGAAAGTGGTGTGGAACATAACTGTGACAGAAAAAGGCAATCTAACATACTGCACTGTGAACTCTCTACCTCTTTTGATATTTTCGCCTTCTGTACTCCAAGTACCAAAAACCTCAGACCCGATGGTTGTGGTGGATATGTGGAGAATGGGCATACAAGAAACTCCCTTCCAAATGGAGTGGGACTTGTTTCCTGGGATGGGTATTACCACCAATGTGGATTATGCCCACTAGTTCAGCTAAGCGAACACGAAGGAATGCTGATATTTCTCGTATAGCAGGAGGAAGTACCCAAAGTTGGAGCGGTACTGATGATTGGCCGCCAGAGCGCATTATAGCCTATTATGATCCTGCCTCCTGGAATCCTGGTGAGCTCATACAAGGGGCACGGGATCCTATTTATAAACTAAACAGAATAATTCGATTGCAAGCAGTAGTGGAACTTGTAACCAATGCAACGGCCCAGAGTTTGAGACTTATTGCACAACAGTTGGATGAAAGTAGAGCCGCCATTATGCAGCTGAAAATGGGAATGGATTATGTACTTGCCAGGCAGGGAGGCCTATGTGGAGTCTTGAACTTGACAGGGAATGCCTGTTGCTTTAACATTTCTGATAATGGTGAGGCAATCCGTGTGTTGGCTACAAAGATGGAGAATATAGCACATGTCCAAGTATAAACATGGGAAGGATGGGATATGGGATGGCTCACCAATTGGTTACCTAATGTTGCGGGACTCAAAGGGATATTATTGTCTTGCTTGTTTTTCTTGACGGTAGTAATAATGGTTTTATGTATGGTGCCATGTATCATCTCATGTTTTAGAAGTACAATTAGCAAGATGATTTCGAATGAAACTCTACCTCATATCATGGCCCTATACAGAGCTTTACCTCAGGAATATGATGATCAAGCTATCAAGGACGCTTGGTAAGCAAGGTCCTTGAGCTTGAAAGGGGGGAATGTGGCATCTGAATATAGACTGCATTTTTAATCAAGACTTATATTGGCTTATATCTTGATCAGGTTCCTAAATTAAATGGGCTTAGATTTTCAAAGGTTTCATGCCAGGCAGAAAAAAACCTTGGCAAGAGGTTTTCTCCTAAGACAAGAGGGCCCCATTGATGGGAAATTACATATGCTGCCCCAAGGCTGAAAAAACACTATTAAGAATGGGTAAATAGTAAAATAATACCAATGTGCCTCCCAGTAAAATGAGCCATATCTTCTTCCTAAGGTTGAAAGGCCAAGAGCAAATGGTTTTGAAAAACAACTGGCTGGAGAAGGGGGGGAGTGTAAACAGGGGAAGAGACTTTTTCTTCACTTTTTATTTTGAGGCTGTAAACTGTTCCTTCCTTTTACTTTGAGGAGATTTATCCTTCTAAAAAGCTATATATGATAATGTATGAAATATATTAGCTTAAATATATTGGCTTAAATGTAATTATGCAAAGGATTTAAGAAATGCTAGATTCATAGAGTCATATTGCAATAGGAGACCAGAGGGGCAAATGAGCCTAGCCCCCCCTTGCCAGACAGGAGACGCCATCGAACACTTCTGATATATAGTTGTCAGGCATTTGTTTAAAAGACCCTCAAATGAAGGAGATCTTTCAATGTTGATGTGAACTCAAGATCCTTGACATCTGTTGAACATAAAAATGTAAGATTAAACATTTGTTTTAGAAGGCAATAGGGCAAGAGGTGAGCTGGTAATTAAGATTCCATGTAAGATATATTATTACTTATATGTCAAATATATAGCTCTTTGTCTCCCTTATAAGGATAGGAGGATATGGGTGTATCTTTTTGTGATTAGTTATAGCAATCAGCCAATAGGAAATCCAACCAGGCTGATTGAACAGAGGCAGCCCCAGGAGGAGCAAAGGGGGCTGGATTAAGGGAATATAAGTGCTGGCCATAATGGCAGGAGGCAGGCCAGAGCTTGGTAACCATATACCACTGAGCCTCTCATTTATTTGTCTGACAAATAAATTATTATTTTAATTTCTCTGTTGCTGCGTTGAATATTTCATTCCAGCTAAGCGTTAACCACAAGCAGGGTGCTACACTTTCCCTTCCTTCAGAAGCGTTTTTTCCGAAGCCACTCCATCTCCCCTTTTCTTGACCTGGGATGGTGACCCCAGTGCCGGATTTATGTATAAGCCAAACAAGCTATAGCTTAGGGCTCCACTCTCCTGGGGGCCGCCCCAAAAAAATTAAAGGAGAAAAAACTGGATGTACATTTCCAAAATATGAAATTAAAAACAAATAATACAAAACCTACATCCAGCAACAGTGTTTTGTGTTGTGTAGGCTCCTATGATGCAAGTCATGGGTCCCACCTGCTAGCCTGCTCCCTAAAATACCACTGGTTTGCTCCTTTCTATATATATATGTGGGGCTACCTTTGAAGGTGACCCGGAAAATACAACTAATCCACAATGCGGCAGCTAGAATGGTGACTGGGAGCGGCCGCTGAGTCCACATAACACCGGTCTTGAAAGACCTACACTGGCTTCCAGTACATTTCCGAGTACAATTCAAAGTGTTGGTGCTGACCTTGAAAGCCCTACATGGCCTCGGTCTAGTAGATCTGAAGGAGCGTCTCCACCCCCATCGTTCTACCCGGACACTGAGGTCCAGCACCAAGGGCCTTCTGGCGGTTCCCTCACTGTGAGAAGCAAAGCTACAGGGAACCAGGCAGAGGGCCTTCTGGGTGGTGGCCCCTTCCCTGTGGAACACCCTCCCACCAGATGTCAAAGAGAACAACAACTACCAGGCTTTTAGAAGACATCTGAAGGCAGCCCTGTTTAGGGAAGCTTTTAATGTTTAATAGGTTATTGTATTTTAGTGTTTTGTTGGAAGCCGCCCAGAGTGGCGGGATATAAATAATAAATTATTATTATTATTATTATTATTATTATTATTATTATTATTATTATTATTATTATTATTTAGGGCGCCTACATTCTGCATGTGCAAATGGCTTTAGATACTTATTAGGTCCATAAATTACCATATAGCATATATTCAACACAAAAAACAGTGATGATTTGTTGTTGACAAAGGACAGCTGGACATATAAAGGGCCCCATTGCCATCAGTAGCTTAGGGCTTCATCAAACCTAAATCTGGCCCTGGGTGACCCTGCACCCCCTCAAAATAATCTGTGCCTGGACGCCCTGTGGGTTGTTCCCCAAAGAGGCAACATGGTGTAGTGGTTAGCGTGTCAGACTAGGACCAGGGTTCAAATCCCCCCTTGGCCGTGAAGCTACGGGGGCCGGGCACTGCCACTCAGCCTGACCTCCCTCACAGGATTGTTGTGGGGATTAAATGAGGAGGGGGAGAACCAGGTACTGTGCCTTGAGCTCCTCGGAGGAAATGCACTGAAATAAAATTAAAAAATAATTGAGAGCACACGCAGTAGGTAGCAGAATTTTTGTCAGGGGGGCAGGGAAGCAGCTATCTCAGTTCTTGCCGTAAACACAAGAAGAAGGGGAAACTGGAGCCATCTCTGGGTCTGCAGGGCAAAATCTCAGGGTGGAAGGACTTTGGGGAGTGTTTGCTGTGAGTGTTTCCTCGGGGAAGATCACCTGAGCGAAAAGCCATACAGGTAAACCTCCCTTCAGGCCATGGGGGAGTCTGGGCAGCACCAGCCATCGCCCAGGCAGCAGCATTTGACCAGAGGGCCCTCTTCCTACTTATGCAAACGAAACCTGAAAATGTCACTGGAAATATTAATTTTTCTTCTTCGCCTTTGATGCGCCTTGTTGTTTTCATTAATGAAATGTCATCCAAATGTGAGCCATAATCAGGCTTTGCATCCCGTCAACTTGTAGCAAAGTCGAATTTGCGCCGTTCTGGCGGTGACAGCGGGTCTGCTCAAAGAGCGAGGCAGGAGGGGGCGGCCAGGAGTCTGCAGGAGCCCCAAAGCAGAGCAGAAGCTGAAAGTCGGGAGATTCGAGGCAGAGGAAAGAAAGTCCCGCTTCATGCAGAGCAGACTTGAACAAGTCGGTGGGGGCACCATCGTGGTGCTTTCAAAAGAGGGCCAGACAAATTCTTGGCTACAATGGTTATGTGCCAGAGGCAGTAGTGCTTCTTCATAATATATATTTTATTAAATTTCCAAATTTTACAAATACTTTAAAAATACAATCAGAACAGATCTCTTATATCCGTTGTCTTCCCACCCACCCTTCCATGATGTACTTTTATTGCTTTACAAACTGCTGTGTTACTTATATTTCATCCATTGTATACATTAATTCAAAATTATTAAATTCAGAATTATTAAACAAACTTAATTATTAAATTATTCATCTGTTGCTAGACACATCCTGCATATGTTTTATATGGTATTTTCTCAAATATTCCACAAAATCTTTCCATTCTTCAAGCATATTTTTCTCCCCTTCATAATATTTTTCATTAATTTTTCTAATTTTTCTAAAAGGCAATCAGGGCAGTGATGCTTCTCAATCCCCCTGAAGACCATGTTCATGGTTTTGGATGCTGGGATCTGCGCAGTGGCCAGGAGCTCGAGGGGTCCTCTCCGAAGCCCTAGCAGGCAGCCCAAGGGGATGGCTCAGTGTGTGGCCGCTTCCTACGCCCCTA
Source organism: Podarcis melisellensis (assembly GCF_964234715.1). Taxonomy (NCBI): domain Eukaryota; kingdom Metazoa; phylum Chordata; class Lepidosauria; order Squamata; family Lacertidae; genus Podarcis; species Podarcis melisellensis. The sequence goes on along the minus strand of NC_138528.1, from coordinate 278,602 downwards.
ATTTCCCCACAGATGGTGTTCATCGGGCCAAGCAAGCCTGCAAATGAATCATCCCTGGGAGTGAGGAAGCCCAATGGCACCCAACCCAAGACTTGGTCCTCATGACAGGGGGGGGGACACCCCTCTCTGGGGAAAAAATGCACTGGGGGCCAATCATAGCCACATCCCTTTTATATATATAATTTTTTATTGGTTTTTACACATGTTCTCCAAACATAACATCCCATTTTAAGCAACGTAACAAACCTTTGGCTATCACAGCCTAGGACTTCCATCAACCTCAACTGATGGTTTTCTAACTTCCTTTCTAATTTTGCATTTTATTATTATACTTATTGCTATTAAATCCAAATCCTAAATAAACTCCTTCTTAGTTACAGATAGATAGCCGTGTTGGTCTGCCATAGTCAAAACAAAACAAAAATTCTTTCCAGTAGCACCTTAAAGACCAACTAAGTTAGTTCTTGGTATGAGCTTTCGTGTGCATGCACACGAAAGCTCATACCAAGAACTGACTTAGTTGGTCTTTAAGGTGCTACTGGAAAGAATTTTTTTTGTTTAAACTCCTTCTTAGTTCTCTTTTGTAATGGTTCATATAGTTCTCCTTACAAAACTTCTTGTATTTAATATAAGGTTACCAGATGTCCCCGTTTCCTGGGGACAGTCCCCGGATTTACAAATCAGTTCAACAAATAGACAGAATAGGAAACAAATATTTGTGTTTTTTTACAGAAGGAATCCAAGCAGCCAGGCTCCAAATGCCTTCATTTCATTAGTTTCTTGTTTGTTTTGGTCAGAAGCTTGCTGGGCCTCTTTCTCAGTCAAAGGCCGTTTTGTGACCATATTTAAACAATTAAATAAATAACAGATGGCCAGGCTAGGGAAATGGAGCCTTTTAAAAATTGCCTACCACATACAGCATCCTGGAGGGGGCAGTGCCATGCGCAGTGGAGCTCAGCCTGGTGCAAACACACCAGTGGAAGCACCGGATTGGGGCCACTGGTGCACTGGAATGGCACTAACTGTGAACGGCAGTGACTCAGGTGTCCGGAGGTCAGGTAAGAGCTGCCACTCCTCCCATCCACCCCTCACCTGCGGCTGCAAGAGCATGTCTGGGTCTCCTGCCGAAAGCAAGGGGGACTGACAGAAAGTCACGCCAGTTGAGGGAGTTCTGAATCACTCATGAAAATGAATGACTTAGTAATGAAATGAAGCAGAAGGAGACTTGCATGCCGCCAGCCTTCAGTATTTTACCCTAGAGAGGAAAACTGGGGCAGTGGGTGGGGGGGAGAGACTTGGCATCATACTTTGAAGGAGGTGGGTCTGGGGTGGGGGAAGATGTGGGATGTGACACATAAGTAGCAGTCAAGTACAACATTCCTTATTTTCCTAGAGTGGACATGCGACGGAATGTTTGGTCCAGCCACTCTCTCTCTATGACTTTCTTCGCTGTTGGAATGATCAGTTGGCTTCCAACCAAGAGAGGACACTGGGATTATCTCCATGTTCCACATGTATAAACTTTGTAACTAAGTCTGCCTTAGTTCTGCCATAGGGATCCAGCTGTGAACTGATGGTGTGAGTAAACTTCTTTTATATACTTTACACAAGATTGTGGCATGTTTATTCTTTTAAGAGGGATATAAGGGAACTTACCAGGAATCTAATATTAAGATGCTTAAGCAAGCTGGCAACCAGCTACCCGCTGTGCATTTAAAGGGGAATGTTAAAACTCTGCTAAGTTATAGAACTTGCTAGCACAAGTTAGGAAGGATATTAATAAACAATATATCCTCCCCTATCTCCCTAAACATTCCCACAGAAGGGAATCATAGAATTGTAACCCCTCAAAAGGGTCTCCCCCGTCAAAGCCAATTGAGAGACAATGGGTGGGAAAGGTATTCAGTTTATTGAGCGATGCACCAATCAAGACACAGGGTGAATAAGAACACAAAGGCTGCGCACTGAGCATTGGGGTAAGCAGGCACTTATACATTTGGCAGATAGACTTGAGCTCATTCTCGATCTCTGTAAGCTTCCTAATTGGCTGGAAGCCGGCACGGACAAAGCATGCTAAGCTCTTATTGGTCTCCTCCCCACTTGTGGGGGCTTCATGTTTGTTCCCTGCTTGCATTCACAGTTTCATACATGACTATGGCAAGCCCCCAGCTTTCTGTTGTGCTCTGTGGTTACAGGACCCGGTACTTTCCAGACCCTAAAGGTCACATTGATTGTATTTTGCTAAGCTGGTAGATTCTTATCTCTATTACCAGAGTAGTCTGCAAATTCATGCAAGCATAGCAAGGCTTCTGCTATGCCACAAGGGAGGGGAGACACTTACAGGAAAGCAAAACAAAACTACACGTTAGAAACGTCCTGGTGATAATGATTGTCCACTCATGTCCCCCTAGGCCTGAATCCCTTGGGGGCTGGCTATCAGAACTGAGAGCTGGAAGGGAGCCTCATCTCGCCCGACTGCCTGCAATGCAGGAAGCACAGCTCAAGCGTGAGGCGACCATCCATCTCTGCTTAAAACCCTCCAATGAGAGGCCACCGTCTCCTGAGGAAGTCTCCATGAAGTTGTGGGTCGCACTTCCAGGCAGGTCTGGAGGTCCTCCCTTTGGCATCAGCCCAATGCAAACAGCACACAGCTCTGCCCCGCCCTTGGGCGCATCGCTTGTTGCTTCTTGGAGAGAATTCTTGCCACTGGTGAGGGAGAGAGAGAACAAGTGTGTAATGCAGATTAGTTGAGCCAGTTTCACAGAAAGAGCCATTCCTTGATTGCATTTAAATTGCAAAGGGTATTAATAAGCACTTTGTTGATGCCCTTTGCACAAAAACCTGCTTCCACATTTTTTATTTTTTTATTTTTTGCAAAAGTCTTAACAACTCGACGCTCAGAGAAGTAGTATTTTTCAATTTAAGTGCAAGAAAACTTGCCTGATCACCACAGCCGTTGGAGGGAGGCAAAGTTTCAAGAAGTCCTCAAGTCAGCAAAGATAGTTCTGGTTGTGGCATTAGATGATGTATCCCAAGTTTTGGCCTGAAATTCCAGGTGGATAGAAAATTCACTGGGCCTTTTGGCCATTTAGGTTATCTTTCCCTCGATGGATGACACTCTTACATATGGCAGACACAGAAAGCTGGTTTTCTACTGGCTAGCCCAACATTCACAGGGGTGGGGAATCTTCTCTGGCCTCTTTGCACAGCAGATTCACCCAGCCTGACAACCCCAAACTTTCCCGCCAATCGGAACACAAATGGTCAGTACTGGCAGGGCACCGAGAAAGGGGGAGAGGATCCCAATTGGGGTGTGTGGCCATGATTGGGACACACCGGGACAAGCTGAAGATGGGGAAGGGCAGGTTGGGGACTTAGGAGGTACTCAGAGGACATCGGGGGAAGTCCAAGAGACAGCTGACAGTTTACAGGAGCCAGGAGAAGTTGACGCATCACCAGAATGGGAGATGTCTCTTTCTCCATGAACAGACGGGCTCTGAGGCATCAGGATCAGCGAAAAGTGCTCTTTAAGAGACTGGGACAGGTGAGGTCTGGGAGGAGGATTGTGATCACTCAGCTGGGTGGAGCTCAGGGCAGGTGAGGATCACATGCTTCCTGAAGGGGAGAGACAAGGCTACTTGGCTGGCACAAGCTCAGGGGCATCTAAGAAGATGGGGAGGAATAAAAAGAGAAGCAAGTCAGAGACTCTGTGTCCTCTCAACGTTCACTGTTGGTGGACCATGGCTTGACTCTTGGGAACTCCACCAGACTGCAATTTTGGGACTGACCTAAGGATTCTACCCCCTCCATTATGGTCTGGCGTGGTCCAAAGCTGCCCTCCACTCTTGCTGAGCACATCTGAAGAGCAGAATAAATAAATGAAGGGGAAGTTTAAAGAAATCCTAAAAACAGGCTTTTCTTAAGGAAATCAGCCCTGAGTGCTCACTGGAACGACAGATCCTGAAGCTGAGACTCCAATACTTTGGCCACCTCATGAGAAGAGAAGACTCCCTGGAAAAGACCCTGATGTTGGGAAAGATGAAGGGCACAAGGAGAAGGGGGCGACAGAGGACGAGATGGTTGGATAGTGTTCTCGAAGCTACCAGCATGAGGGAGGCAGTGGAAGACAGGAGTGTCTGGCGTGCTCTGGTCCAGGGGGTCATGAAGAAGCGGACACGACTAAATGACTAAACAACAACAACAAAAACAGGCTTCTAAGGTTCTTAAGACAGTCTCTCTCTCTCTCTCTCTCTCTCTCTCTCTCTCTCTCTCTCTCTCTCTCTCTCTCTCTGTGTGTGTGTGTGTGTTAAATGGTTCCTGTATTTAGACTGAATTGGTCTTGTTTGCCAGGAAGCAAACATTTCCTATTTCCCATAAATTCCGCTTGAATGACTGCATGGAAACATTTGATTTCTACATCTGCAATTATGCTGTCACATGAGAAAAGTAGCAAATAATCAAAATCAACATTAAAATAAAACCACAGTGTACAAACCCCAAATGTTAACAGCCTCTTAACAGCTTTCCAAGACTCGACAGCATAAAGAAAAACAGTCTGGGTTGGCCAAGATCCAAATTGCGCATCGGCACCAACCTGAAACCGCATCACTGAAAGGACACATGAAGCTTCGGGTGGGTTGCGCACGTGGATCAGAGAAGTGCAGCTTTGCAGAGTTGGCTGGAAGGGACACTAAGGGTCATCCAGCCCAACCCCTTGTGGTCCAGGAATCACAGCGAAAGACTCCCTGGCAGATGGCCACTCAACCTCTCTTTAAAACCTCCAAGGAAGGAGAGCTCACCATCTTCTGAGGGAGTCTGTTCCACAGTTGAAGAGCTCTTACTGTTAGAAAGCTCTTCCTACTGTTGAGTTGGAATCTCCTGATTGGTCATTTGAATCCATTGGTTCTCCCCTGAAAAGAATAAAAAAATACTCCATCTTCTGTGGGGCAGCTCTTCAGATATGTGAAGGTGGCTCTCATATTGCCTCCCAGTCTTCTCTTCTCCAGACCCAACTCCCTCAACCATTCCTCACAAGGATTTGTCTCCAGAGCCTTGGCCATCTTGGCCACTTCTCTGTGCACCTTCCAGCTTGTCAACACCCTCCTTAAGTTGTGGTGCACAGAACTGGACACAGGACCCTGGGTGGGGTCTAACCAAGGCAGAATCAAGCGGTGTAATGACTTCTCATTACATGCCACGCTCAATGTTTCGGGTGCAGGAAGCCCCACATCACAATTAAGAACGACACTTGGATTTGTTTCATGGTGTCCTCCATCACCTATTTGAGGTGGATGAAGAGAAGAGTTTGGATTTGATATCCCGCCTTTCACTCCCCTTCAGGAGTCTCAAAGCAGCTAACATTCTCCTTTCCCTTCCTCCCCCACAACAAACACTCTGTGAGGTGAGTGGAGGTTGCCAGGCAAGTGCTTGTGGGGAAGGGGTGGGTGGGTGGTCTGACTGAGTTTTCTCTGTCTGCACAACACAGATGTGCCTCAACAGCAGGAAGGCAGAGCAGAGCGAAGGTCCCTGGCCAGCAGGACTTTGGGTTTCTCAGGGTGGGTTAGGGGTGTTAATTTTGCTTCATCCCAGTGCCTGGCCATGCAGTGCATCATCATCGGGGGGGGGGGAGGCTTTGTGCCTTTCCTGTGAGTGGAGCAGGAGAGCAGAGCAGCCCACCAGCTCCCTGTGTCAAGGCAGAATGAAAAACACAGCAAATTGCAATCATTAGGAAGACGGAGCAGCCTTGGGATCATCAAGTGGAATGACAACTCTCCACTTATCACAGCACATAAAGTTTCTCAGGAAGATAATTAGGCGAGTCTTCCCCCTGCCAAGCTAGCAAGCCTTGGTCAGACATCCCTTGATCTTGTCCATGGCAGGAGGACCACCAGGTCTCACAAGCTTCATCTGTAGTCCCCCAATGTGCCTGGGATGGTGGTCCTGGCCATGCCAGCAGGATGGCCTCTCTTGGCCCACAGGGAAGGGAGAGGAGGAGGAGGGCAGGCTGAGCATTGTTGAGATTCCTGCATTGCGGGGGGTTGGACTAGGTGATCCTCAGGGCTCCTTCCAACTCTTCTATGATTCTATGCTTTTCCAGAAGCACCTGAGAAAAGATTACGTAGCACCTGGAAAAACACTCCTCTTGGCAGAGGGAGGCCCTTGTCTCACTGGCTGTTTCTGGAGAATATTATCTTTCAATAAATAAAAAAAGCATTATCTGCAGAAACCCCAGGGGTTAACACTCCTGAGCATTGGGGTGCCCGATCCCAGCACCATTCAGCAGGATTTGGCCGATTGCTCCCAGGACCAGGCCCTCCAGTTCCCTGATGAAGTGGTCACCCTGTCCTTTGCGGGCAGGGGGATGTGGAGCCTGTTGAGGCTGAGGGGGCTGTCAAAAGACAATGGCATCAGCGGCAACTTTCTTGAAGCACTGCCAGGCCCCTAATGAGCTGTGACAGCCTTGCTCCAACCTATGCTGGCTGTCAGGTCTCTGCGATGGTTTAATGAGGGCCACCGGGCAAGAACCTCATGTAGGAAGGAGCTGGAGCAAATCACCAGCAGGAGGATGGAGACCTCTTGACAGCAGCACATGCAGGCAGTGGGGTGGACAGTCCTCATGTGCTCCAATCCTGCTTGCTGGTTTCCCACAGGCAACTGTCCTTTTGTTACCTGGACAGGTAAGGTCACTCCCACCTCTAGTCACATGTAAAGGAAGTATGTCCCAGCCAGAAGGAAACAAGAAGTTTTCAACTGGCTGGACCAAACATTTCCCCGCATGTCCTCTCTAGGAAAACAAGGAATGTTTTACTTGACTGCTACTTATGTATCACATCCCCCACAAAGGAGAGTCCACCATCTTCCGAGGGTGTCCGTCAAACCTCCTAAGCTTTAGTCAGAATCTGTTTTCTTGTAACTTGAATACATTTGTTTGGGTCCTCTCCATCTTCTATGCAACAGCCCTTCAGGTATTTGAAAATGGCTTTCACACTCCCTCCCGATCCTGTCTTCTCCAAACATTCCCAACTCCCTCAGCCATTCCTCACAAGGCTTGGTTTCCAGACCCTTGATCACCTTGGTTGCCCTCCTTGGCACACCTTCCAGCTTCTCCGTATCCTCCTTCAACTGCGGTGCCCAGAACTGGACACGGGACCCCAGGTGGGGCCTGATCAAGCCCCAAGAACAGAGCTACACCATTACTTCCCTTGCTATGTTCCAAGGCAAGCTCCTTCTCGCCTTCCCACAGGGTGGCTTCTCCTGCTCCCAAGAAAAGTGGTGCTGATTAGGCTTTCAGATCACAGCCGCTTCAGCCTAATGGTGTTTGTAAATAACACATCTGCATAATGAGCGGCAGTTAGGGAAGCCAATTACACTCTGCACAGGTGACCCGGTGACTCGGCATGAGCTTGAAACTTCCGAGGGAGGGAGGAGAGCCACGTGTTGCTGTAGTATCTGCCGGGCTGGCCGCCTCATGGCTCTCCACAGGTGCAATTCTGCCTGCCTGGTGCAGCTGCCAAGGTTTCTGCCATGTTAATTGGGTGCCTGAGCAGAAATGGGAACAAGGCCAGCAATGTCATCTGTAGGAGGGAACGCATGATGGCAAACAATTGGGAGAGAAACATCTGCAAGGGGCTCAGGGTTGGAGGGGTGGGGGCCTTTCTTTGGAGATCCCATGATACTTTTGGAGTCCTGGACGCCAAGACCAAAGTTGGGGGCCAGCAATCTTTGATGAGAGAACCCCAGCTGCAAAACATGCAGCCAAGAAAAGCGTAGAACTGTAGGCTGTAAATCCTTTAAAATGTGCCTTTCCAGTGAGTCCCCAAAATGTCCCCTTTTAAAATCTCTTTTGAAGCTATCCTACTTCCCTAGCACAGAGCTAGACCACACGCTTGGTAAGTCATAAAATGGTTTTACTTACAAAACTCTTCAAAGGTCAGGTTCATGTGCTTCCTCATACAGCAGCCAGCAAAGATGCACAGGCAGTCAAACCATACAAATAATCATGATAAAAACAGCTTCCTATTCTCACAGGGGCCAAATAGATGGCCAATAGGGGAAGGCTGCAAGTGGGATCCAAGCACAAGAGATACTCTCCCCTCTTTCAGTTTCAGGAAAGGTATTCAGAAGCATTTCTGCCTGCAAGCATTGAACAATCACCTGTTGTCTGGGATATCCTTCTTTCGTCTCCATTTTCATGCCAGTAGCTTAATGACCACATTTTAAAAAATATCTCTCCCTCCCTCCCCCCCCTCTCTCTATATATATATGCCCATTGCTGTTGTTAAATATGCATTATGTTTTAGAGCAGCACCTGGGAGGAGTAGATAATAATGCATGTTGTTAGACTCTTGCATTTCGCAGGGCTTGAGTTGTGTAATTTATATCTGGGTTGACACTGTGAAAAGGCTCCTGATTATGTCTTGTTATTATGCATTGCATATTATTGGGTATTGTGCTTATTGCCATGAATTCTTTTTGTAGATCTGTTTTCCCCCGTGTGGGTTTTATGGATATGATGTTAGGCCTGCACATGGCATTGTTTGTTAGGCTACTGGGTGGTTGCCAAGGACTGAAGGAAGGACACTTCTATTCATTTCTTAAATAAAAACGATGGTGTTCCTCATTCATTGATCTGGACTCAGTGTGACCCCACCCCCACCCGATAATGGAACACTTTTGTTAGAAAATAACCCCCATTTCACTCATCCACATGGACAAATAATTTGGAGGGGGGTGTCAATCCAAACCTTTCCATTTCTTTTAAACACCTTAATATCAAAGACCTTGAGATCTGCTGAGTACCAAAATGAAATTGAGCAGCCTGAGCCTTTGATTCAATGGGGGGGGGCAGAGGGGTTGTGCCAAAGACTTTGAAAGAAAGTCAGGATAGGTAAAGAAAGGTAAAGGACCCCTGGATAGTTAAGTCCAGTCAAAGGTGAATATGGGGTTGCGGCGCTCATCTCGCTTTCAAACCGAGGGAGCGGGTGTTTGTCTGCAGACAGCTTTCCAGATCATGTGGCCAGCAGGACTAAACCGCTACTGGCGCAACAGGACACCGTGTAAGAGATGCCTATTTATCTCCTTGTACTGGCGTGCTTTTGAACTGCTAGGTTGGCAGGTGCTGGGACAGAGCAGCGTTTTAGAGCACAGCGCCACCTGAGCCCGGGTGGAAGCCGGGATAGGAAGAGGTGTTTGAAGGATGTGAGAGAGGCTGCCTGATGGGGAGGCAGTTAAGAACATGAGAACATCAGAAGAGCCTGCTGGATCAGGCCCATAGCCAATCTAGTTCTGCATCCTCTTCCCACGATGGCCAACCTGGTGCCCCAATGGGAAACCTGCAAGCGGGATTTGAACACAAGATCCCTCTCCCCTCCTGCAGTTTCCAGCAACTGGGATTCAGAAGCATTTCTGCCTCCAAGTGGGGAGGGCAGAGCACAGGCTAGTTGCCATAGTAGTGGGGTAGGAGAGCTGGAAAAAGCTCGCCTCTGGCAACCAATGTGCCCCTTTGGTTTCAGACAGTACATGGATAGACATGTCTAAAAAGCTCGGAACACAAATCTTCACGGCCCTCGTTTTCCAGAAGGAATGTCTTTAGCATTGACTCTGGAAGTGTCTACTGGATTCTGACCAAACTAAGCCTCTGAGAGCAAATGCCTCCTAGGAGGCTTAGTTTGGTCAGAATTGATTATAGCCCCCCCCCCCCCGGAGAAGGAGCAGAGGCAGCTTGTGGCAGGGCCAGCTTACAGGGCCAGAGTAGGCAGCAGCCTATGGGCCTCCGCCTTTTAGGGGCCCCGCGACAACAGATCAAAATAATATTGATTTGATCTTGGAAGAAAATTACAGAAACCTATTAGAAGATTTTGACTGCCTGGGGGCCACCAGAGGGCTTAGCCCGGCCCTGGCTTGTGGAACCTCCTTCCCATGGCTGGAATGGAGCTTCAGGGGGGGGGGGGCGCTGTGATGCATCTTCTGTATTCTGGGGAAGGAGGAGACCTGCAAAGGATGAAGATGTTGGAGCGTGGCTGCCGTCAGGGTCCCAGGCGGATTGCTTGGGGGTGAAGGCGAGAATGACTATAGAGGGCTGAGCCTCTTGCTCTTCCCAAAGCCCATTCATTAATTCATTCAGATTTACATCCCAGCGCCTGCTTCAAAAGCAGCTCATGAATGTTGATCGTCAGCAACATAAGGAACTTTAGTGATTTCCCTGAGGAAAGTGTCTCACATTATTCTCTACTTTCCCTTAATAAATAATGCCTTTTTAAAAATACAGGCATCCATTTGGGAATGTTCACTGCCCAAGTACTTCCAGAGAGCGCCTGTCAGATAGCTTGAATTTTAATGATAATCTGAAAAGCTGTTTTGATTTGGACGGCATCGTTCAAATCCATTGAGTTTGTTAATTATGAAGTTGTCTTTTGGAGTTTGGTCAAGTTCACTCGATCAGCTCAGCATTCTTGTGCAAGGCAAGAACCAAGCTGGAGTAGAACGGTAAGAGCAGAGGACAGTTCTGCTGGATCAGGCCAGCATCCAGTTCTCACAATGAACAGCCAGATTCCCATAACAGGAAGTCTGCAAGCAGAGATGGAGCAAGGTCAGGTGGGACCTGGTGCAGAATATTTTTTTTTGTCACACACACACCGGCACACAGAATTGGGAGTTGAGGGCGGTACGGCTCTTGGGCAACATATCGAGGGGCCTCTCCTCTGCCTCCTCACTCTCCACAAAGGACCTCCAGCAGAGCCAGCAGGTAGAGCCCCTTCTTGCCCGGGGGGGCACCCCTTTTCAACTCCCCTGTGCCTGGGAGAGCCCTCCTCCACCCCTCAAGCCCACTGGGAGCATGGCCAAGAGGCCACTCAAATAATAATAATAATAATAATAATAATAATAATAATAATAATAATAATAAAAAATTATTATTTATACCCCACCCATCTGGCTGGGTTTCCCCAGCCACTCAAACTTTTGGTTCCTAACTTAGCAGAGCTGTCAAATCAAAGGGGGCGGGGGGGCCACTAGGTGGTGCATTGGAAGATGGCCGACAATAACATCTCTCCGACCCATACGAGGTAATTAAGAGGCTGCTATGGGAAGTATGCAGTCTTCCCCCCCCCCAAGGATATGGGGGGGACTGCCTTGCCAGCGGTGGCCACAATGCACCCCCAGACTCAAGAGAAGGGGGTGCGCCAGTCACTTGGCTAAGCCCTCGGTGTGTTCGGCTCTTCCCGGACGCCGTCTCCAATTCGCACATGCTGGTTTGCTTTAACATGAAAATATAATTGGAAATATATAATTGGAGATGTTGAAGCACATATGTCAAGCAAAGGTTGGGAGATAAGACTGCTGACTAATGGATTTCTGGGATCGGAGCGGCGGGCGAAAGACAAATAAATCAAGAGACGAAGCGCCATTAAGAGATGGGTATGTTTGGAGTTAAGAAGGTGGGGTGGAGGAAAAACTTTTCTTTCTTTATATTATATGAGCATAAATAACTCTCCACCCCAAATTAATGATGAATGAAGAGAGGATTGGTAAAGATCGGAGAATGGAAAATTTTATGACGCAGTTTTAAAATGGCTTTTCGCAAGACAGGCTTGTTTAAGAAAGACGGGGGGAGGAGAACCAGGACTGTTTGAAAGTGAACGATGGGCTGCATCAATAGGAGTATAGCATCTAGATCAAGGGAAGTAATAGTGCCACCGTATTCTGCTCTGGTCAGACCTCACCTGGAGTACTGTGTCCAGTTCTGGGCACCACAGTTCAAGAAGGACACTGACAAACTGGAATGTGTCCAGAGGAGGGCAACCAAAATGGTCAAAGGCCTGGAAACGATGCCTTATGAGGAACGGCTAAGGGAGCTGGGCATGTTTAGCATGGAGAAGAGGAGGTTAAGGGGTGATATGATAGCCATGTTCAAATATATAAAAGGATGTCACATAGAGGAGGGAGAAAGGTTGTTTTCTGCTGCTCCAGAGAAGCGGACACGGAGCAATGGATCCAAACTACAAGAAAGAAGATTCCACCTAAATATTAGGAAGACAGTAAGAGCTGTTTGACAGTGGAATTTGCTGCCAAGGAGTGTGGTGGAGTCTCCTTCTTTGGAGGTCTTTAAGCAGAGGCTTGACAACCATATGTCAGGAGTGCTCTGATGGTGTTTCCTGCTTGGCAGGGGGTTGGACTCGATGGCCCTTGTGGTCTCTTCCAACTCTATGATTCTATGATTCTATGGAATTTGATCTTTAACCTGGCAGAGCCCTCTAGGAGATATTTTACAAGCCTGGGACAACTAATGGGCAGACCGAAAATAACTTTTCAAAGTAGGAGTGGAATGGCGGCTGTCCCTATGAAATATGACTTATGGAGTGCGTAAAACCCACACAGATGATGTTTGTTCTTAACCTGCCTGTGAAGATTATAAGAGATTGCAAAGAAAGGAATATATGACAACAACAAGAATGAAGAAAGTAAAAAAGAGACTATCTGGATAGAACTGAATAGAGCTGTTTAATTAAAGCAGTAATAGAAGTGATGTTTGGATTCTCGTCCGGAGCTTGATGTATGGGTACCCCCAACAAAATTGAAAAATTCGGCTGTATAATTTGGAATTAATGTGATTTGAAATAATGTGATATGATTGGCCTGTTAATAAAAATTATGTTAAAAAACAAAACAAAGGGGGGCAGGGGAAGGCCGCTGGCAAAGCGGCACAGCTCCCCCCTTTCCACGATGGCTCAGGGTAGGCTTGGGAGTCATGACTGCTGCATTCTGGGGGTGACGGATGTTTCTGCAGAGTCCTGGCAGGTCAAGCCACGAGAACACACAGCACAACAAATGCTGCTGAGGTTGAAAGCAAGAGACAGGCAGGAGGGCCTGGCAGGAGTTGCTGTACAGCGTGCAACTGACTTATTTCACTCTGTGAGCTCTTTCTGGCTGAAGGCAGACCAGGGGAAGCGAGCCGAGCAAGAGGGCAGAGAGGAGGAGCAGCAGCAGCAGGAGGAGGAAGTGAGCAGGAGAGTCTGCCGGATCCTCAGCACACAAGGAATTTGCAGAGTTTGCAGCTGGTGGTGGGGGCCACCAGCTTGGATGGCTTTAAAAGAGGATTAGAGAAAGTCATGGAGCAGAGGGAGATCAAGGACTATTGACTATCCACAGTCAGAGGCAGCCGTGCTTCTGAATCCCAGTTGCTTGAAACCAGAGGAGGGGAGGGGAATTCTCTTGAGCTCAGATCCTGCTTGTTGGTTTCCCATCATGGGCACCTGGTTGGCCACTGTGAGAACAGGAGGATGGACTAGACGGGCCTCTGGCCTGATGCAGCAAGCTCTTCTTATGTTCTTACAAGAGAGGAGGCAAATGGTGGCCATCAGCTTACATGGCTTTAAAATGAGTGAAATGGGCTCTCTTTGACTACATCCAGCTGCAGCTGTCAGCTTTTCTGACATTCCTATGTTGACGTTGACCTGTTTGGTAAAGCTTTTTCTATTGATGTGACAGGAGACAGTTTCACTCATTTGATGCAGGTGATATGAAGCAACTACTCTATTCCAAACTTAAAAATGGAAAGCGTAATGCTGGTGGTCACCAAAAGAGGAGGAGGAAGAGGAGGAGGAGGAGGAGGAGGAGGAGGAGGAGGAGGAGGAGGAGGAGAAGAAGAAGAAGAAGAAGAAGAAGAAGAAGAAGAAGAAGAAGAAGAAGAAGAAGAAGAAGAAGAGGAGTAGTTTGGATTTGATATCCCACTTTATCAATACCTTAAGGAGTCTCAAAGCGGCTAACAATCTCCTTTCCCTTCCTCCCCCACAACAAACACTCTGTGAGGTGAGTGGGGCTGAGAGACTTCAGAGAAGTGTGACTGGCCCAAGGTCACCCAGCAGCTGCATGTGGAGGAGCAGGGAAGCAAACCCGGTTCACCAGATTACGAGTCCACCGCTCTTAACCACTACACCACACTGGCTCAAAGAGGTTTAAAGACTGTCTCAAGGCAAATCTTAAAAAATGTAGTATAAGCACCAACAATTGGGAAACACTGGCCTGCGAGTGCTCCAATTGGAGATCAGCCTTTACCAAAGGTGTACTGGGCTTTGAAGACACTCGAACTCAGGACGCAAGGGAGAAACGTGCTAAGAGGAAGGCAGGCTTGGCAAATCCACACCGTGTTCAACTCCTGCCTGGAAACCAAAGTCCCCACTGTGGAAGGACGTGTGGATCCAGAATTGGCCTCTACAGTCACTTACGGACTCACTGTTAAGACCGTGTTCATGGAAGACAAACTTACTCAGCTGCAAGGGATCACCGAAGAAGAAGATCAAGCTTCTCAGGGGTGGGGCATCTGGGGGCATATGCAATAATAATACTAATTAGAGAGTGGCTTTGGGAATAAACCCCAAGGGAAAATCCATACTGACTGCCTTGTGGGATGACTTTACGAGAATAAAAGGCAAAGGAGTAAACTCTGCACAAATCCAGAGTGGAGTTCCTAAGGTGGTTTGGTGGTGCCTCATCAGCCTCCTTCCAGCAACTCCTGCAGCCAAGCTGGTGTCAAATGTCTTGCTCTGCTTTCTTTTGGACCCCAGCATTGAGGCTGAGAGGGGGGGTCTTGTTGTCTGGGCAGCCCGGGACCCCCAGACCCCTTGCCCCGCCTTGCACCCCAGAGAGGCTGCTTTGGTGCTGCTAATGCAGCAAAAACAACACAGGAGGCAGCAGTTAAGGAGTCACCCGGTTCTGCCGCCACAGCAGACACTGCAATTCTCCAGCAGTTATACTTTGCCCCCTGAGGTGCATTCCATTGTCTATCAAAACAGACAGATACCAACAACAAAGAATCAGGATCAGTATTTATTTAGGAATGTAATGGAAATATTTTCCCCCTTCCCTTCCTTGTGCTTAATAGCTAAATGAGCCTATAAGCCTGCCTTTCACGGAGTTTGGCCATTGATCCACCTAGCCCCCTATGGCCCGCTCTGTCTGGCAGCTGCTCTGTGCTCCGCTTCCTCGAGGCTCCTCCTCTCCAAGGGCATCATCAGGCCCTGCAGCCGCTGCAAACATGGAAATCCCATCTCAAGCAAGAGTTTGCTGCTCCGTCCTGAGTCCAGCTCTCCTAACCTGGTGAAGGGATGCAATGTGAACTGACTTCCCCCAGTAATTAAAATCCTAGCCCCGTTTGCAGACCTGCCTTTGCCAATCAAAAAAAGCAATTACTGATTTATGGAACCTTGTTTTCTGCAGGGTGAAAACAGTTTGCACTTTCTCTAGTTTTTTATGAGAAGTATTTTGCTTTTCTGAAATATTTGCCAAGTGGGCTCCCCTGGAGCTGTTGCTGGGAGATGCAGCGTCAAATGCTAGCAAATCAATAAATCACAGCCGGTTACATGAAAGATGGGTTTGGCTGGGAAGCAGAGGATCCGTGCAGAATTCGAGCAGCTCCACAAATTGCCACGAGCAGGCTGTTGCGAGGATGAAATGGGATCAACTTCAGGAGAGCCAGGATGAGCTCCTTGGAGGAAGCGCCATGGGCCGAAGTACAAATATAAAGATACGCTGCGCATGAGGGATTGGACAGATTCCCTGGCCAACTCTTGCAAAAAGATGTGGTGAGTCTCACCGGGAGGCCAAGAACAAGACCTCGGGGTCAGAGCAGGTGGTTCAAGGAAGATGCTGACCCAGGATGCAACAGCCCTGAGAAAGGCAAAGTCCATGCTGGGCATCAATAGCAAATGGATGGGAAAGGAAACTGCCAGTATCCGAATGCCATCAGACAAGTCTGTGGTGCAGCCACATTTGAAATGCTGTGCATAGTTCTGGTCATATTACAGAGCTGGGAAAAGTTCAGAAGAGAGTGCCAGAATGATCAACGCTGCAGCCCTATGAAGAACAGCTGCAGCATCTGGAACTTTTTGGTCTGGAGAAAAGACAAGTAAGAGAATTCTAAAATCATCCACAACATGGAGAAAGTGAACAGAAAAAAGTCTTTCTCCTTCGCTCCTATCACAAGAACTTGTGGCATCACAGAAAGCTGAATGCTGGAAGTTTCAGAACCAATAAAAGGAAGTCCTTCTTCATAGTTAACTCGCAGAACTCCTTTCCTCAGCAGTGCCACCAACCTGGATGGCTCCCAAAGAGGATTGGGCCATGAAGGAGGAGAGGGCGATCGATGGCTCTGCTCTGTCCTGCCCAGTCAGAGGCAGGGATGCTCTCAAATACCAGTTGCTGGAAACAGCAGAAGGGGACCCAAGGAACGCTTTCTTGCACCTTCTTGTCACCAAATTGGGAAAGAGAGGCCTGGTGACAGTTTTTGGTCCATCTCCCCCGCACCTAATGTGTGTTGTATCCTCTCCAACAAATTAATAACTTCCCAAGGACTGTCAAATTGTGTGTTTGGGTTCTATAGCTCTACTTCTTTGCAATTTTGGGGTGGAAGTAATATGCGGTTCTAGCTGGGGTGGGGCCTTCATTCAGTCTTCCAAAGGTCAGCTTTTCCTCAGTGTGTGTGTGAGCCTCCTGCATTCCCACTGAAGGGCAAAGTTTAAGCAATACTTTGCATCCAGGCTCCCAATACCATGCCACTTTAAAAAAATGGAGTCTATCAGTCTCTAGTTTTGAACTTGGCTTGGCAGTTTTGGCCTTGTTTACTATTTGAACATGCCTCAGTCTGGAAGCTGATTCAGAGCATTTGAGCTGCCATTTCTTCATTGTGTTTTGAGACAAAGCGGCTGGCGAGAAGATTCAACTTGCTGAGCAAGTGACCAGCTGATGCCGTGTTTCTTGGCTGATGTAGGTGAGGATTCAGAGAGGACTGTCCCATTTTCCACTCTTCTCTCATTCATTATAGGTATGGCACTGACAACAGAACGACCCTTGGCTCTGGCAACAGTGGAGGAGGCAAGCATTAAAGATTGCTAAAGAAGATCAGTCTGTGACTCTTACTTTAAAAAAAGGAAGGAAGGAAGGAAGGAAGGAAGCTTTGCCTTTGAAATGGTTCTGCTGGTTTGAACTCTGTTTGCTTGCTGAGATTATACGCTCCCTAAGATAGAAGATGAATATTGAAAGGGGGGAGAACTGCTCTTGGGCTGGGGGGTCCTGCTTGCAGGATTCCCACAGGCACTTGGTTGGCCACTGTGGGAACAGAATGGGCCACTGGCCTGATCCAGCAGGCACTTCTCATGCTCTCATGCTCTTATTTATGGTAAGCCAACGTGTTTCCCCCTCCCCCTCCTCTTTCTGTCTCCCCCACCCCCACCCCCACCCCCAGATTTCTCTTCCATGAAGGAAGACAGACCTTGCTCCCCCCAGCCCCTCCCTGGGCAACTCCCAAGCAGAGCCTCAAACAGCCCCTCGTTTATTCAGAAGCAATTGAAATTTGCATTATTCATGCATTCTTTAACCTTTTCAACAGATTTCTGTCTCTCCTGATTGCTTCTCCCCTCCCTGCGTCCCTCCTTGGGAGCATCACCTGCCACTCATTTGGCTGCCTTTGCCCCTCCCCCTTCCTGCTTCCAACACAACAGGTGGGGTGTGAAAAGGGCCTGAGCAAGGCTTCTTTCTGAGTTAAGAGCCCACCCAGACATCAGGGGCGCTCAAACGGAGGGGGAATAGTGGGCGTCTTCCTTTGTGCTGCCCCCCCCATCCTGCCTCTGTCCTGCAACCCTAAACACAGATAGGTAGCCGTGTTGGTCTGCCATAGTCAAAACAAAAAAAAATTCCTTCCAGTAGCACCTTAAAGACCAACTAAGTTAGTTCTTGGTATGAGCTTTCGTGTGCATGCACACTTCTTCAGAAACACATTCTTCAGAATTTTTTTTGTTTTGACTGCAACCCTAAAGAAAGTCATGGGCAAAGGCCCAATCCTGAGGCAGGGACTCAGAACCCCTTTTCCCTCCTGCTCTGAGATGCGGGGGGGGGGGGTGCTGGAGCAGAATCTTCTCTCCCTAGCCCCCCTCCCTCCATAAGGCCCCTCAGGTGGAGCATCACTTGGGCAGCAGCATTGCCAAGGAGGAGGAGACAGTGGTACCTTGATTCTCAAACTTAATCCATTCCGGAAGTCCGTTCCAAAACCAAAGCGTTCCGAAACCAAGGCTCATTTTCCCATAGAAAGTAATGCAGAATGGATTAATCCGTTCCAGACTTTTAAAAACAACCCTAAAACAGCAATTTAACATGAATTTTATTATCTAATGAGACCATTGATCCATAAAATGAAAGCAATAAAGAATGTACTGCAGTGACACAACCAATCAATCAATCAATCAATCAATAGCTGAACTGGGTTCCACGCTGTCACCAAAAGAAAAACAAAGAGCTACAAAAACAGAGCTCAAAATGAATAGCAAAAACAGACAGACCTCAGCGTAGCACTCAAAACAGAAGTATGGCGCTCAAAACGGAGCACTTCCGAAAAAAGTTCGCAAATCGGAACACTTCCAGGTTTGCAGCGTTTGGGTTCCAAGTTGTTTGAGCCCCAAGGCGTTTGCTAACCCAGTTCCACTGGAGGAGGATTGCAGTGTCTTCTGCTGCTCCCGAGGGGAGGAGATTCCAAGTCAACCTTAGGAAGAACTTCCTGATGCTGAGAGCTGCTGGACAGTGGAACCGACTCTGAAGGCGGTAGACTCTCCATCATTGGAGGGTTTTAGGTGGAGCTTGGATGGCTCCCTGTCTGTCAGAGATTCTTTAGCTGTGATTTCGGCATCCCAGGAGGTTGGACTCAATGATTCTATGCGAGCAGGATGTGCTTCTTGCTGCCTTTTCAAAAAGTCGTCCCAGGAGCAGTGCTGGGAGATAAGTCTGCTAGTCACCAGGAGGGTCTTTAATTTACCTCCTCCTTCCCAACAGCGGACTCTCCTTTACGGGAGGCTTTTAAGCAGAGGTGGGATGGTCATCTGTCAGGGATTCCTCAGCCACGATTCCTGCAATGCTGGGGTTGGACTAGATGCCCCTTGATGTCCCTTCCAAGGGTCCCGTTCTAGGATGTGATGCCATACCAGGTCCGCTTAAGCACTTTTCCTCATGCACCTGAAGTTCGACCCTGTTTGGGATGATCCAGCAGAGAAACCACAAGGCTGATGCCAACTTTGCCTTTAATTATTCTTAATCTATTTGTGTCTGTTGATGTTCTGTATTTTGATTGCTCTGACACAGATTTTACATCCCAACATGACGGTGCTGCTGACACATTCTTTGATTTTCCTGATTATTATAATTTTGATAGCTGTAATTATTTCAGGTTATTTCTTTGACACTAATTTTGATAATCCACAAATAATATGTGTCAAACTGATGCTGGGGCTGTTTTGTTGTGTGTTTTGATGGATGCAAATGCTCTCTAGTGTTGTGCTGGAACCTTGCCGCATTTCACACAAATGCAAACCTTCGTCGCCCTTCCTCAGAGACAACCTGGAGGATTCGAACCCGCCTCTTCACAGAAGGCTGCGTGCTGCGTGTCGTGTGTGCTTTCGAAGCTCAGATGGTGCCAGAACTTGTCCCTGCCTGAGCCCTCCTTCCCAGGCTCACGATGGAGGGTGACCTGGCCTTCTCCAAATCCTGCATCGCGTTGGCACAGATGCCAGAGAATCCGCATGACTAAATGAACTTTATTGAAAGATGCTAAACTTTCCTTCCCAATTCCACAAAGCTGTTTTGTGAATAATAAAGAGAAGGCTAGTGATGGATCTCTTGTTAGGCTACTTGAGGGAGCAGGGTTTGGTCTCTGAGCCATCCTTGGCAAGGGCCAACAAAAGGGAGCATCAGCCCAGCAGGCAGGAGGCTGGAAACATCCCTCTGAAATGTTCTTTGGTCCAGCAGCACAGACTGTGGCTCATGTAGCTTTTCATAGAATCTGTGTAGAGTTGGGAGGAACCCTGACGGTCATCTAGCCCAACCCCCTGAGATGCAGGAACCACAGCTGGAAAATCCCTGACAGATGGCCCCCCAACCTCTGCTTAAAAACCTCCAAGGAAGGAGGTCCGTCACCTTCCGACTGCAGCAGAAGATATTCAGGTTTGACAGTATCCTCTTTCATGTGGCCTCAGGAAGACGCCTTTCCCAGTATTTTCATTCCTAGGTCTTTTGTTGCTGCCATATTTGGGAATTGGATTTGTTTTGTTTCTTTCTTTGCTGTGCTCCATTCCCTCTTCTTTCCCCCTATTGAGATGTTGGGTTAATTAGTTAACTCGACGTCATTATGCTGAACGATATTATTATTGATTGCTTTGGTTGGCTTTGGTTGCCTTGTTACTATTTGTTCCAATTATTGCTTTGAAATGGTTTTGATTGTTGTATTCTAGTAGCTAATTAATGTTGCTACTATGACATCTTGTTGCGTATTGCGGTTTCTGTTTCCTGTTGTAAGCTGCTTTGAACAAAAATTTTATGCAGAGGCAGCATTCGAATGAAGACGAGGATGACGATTTTCATTTTTAAAAAAGCAGCTAAAATGTGGCTGATTTTGAGTGGTGGTGGTGTTATAAAGATGCCTTGAACTTCTGATTACTTAAAAACCCTGAAAATGGGAGGAGGTGTGAGTTTTATATCTTGGGACATAAATCTACTCTGGAATGCTGAGCAGCCCTCTAGCTGACGGCAGGCTGAGCCACACCTGAAGGAATCACAGGACTGTAGAACTGGAGGAGACCCAAAGGTCATCTAGCAGTGCAGGAGCTTTCCCCTTGCCAATTTGGGCTTACCTGATACAAGGATAATCTGATAAATTGGGGAAAATTGGGCTCCAAGCTGTTCCTCTCAAAGGCATGGTATATTTGTTTCAGTGTTTTGGGGTGAATGGATCAATTGTCACTTTCTGCTACTCTCCTTTCCATGCCCTCCACTTCCTCAAGGCTTCCTTTTATTT
Organism: Podarcis melisellensis; assembly: GCF_964234715.1. Taxonomy (NCBI): domain Eukaryota; kingdom Metazoa; phylum Chordata; class Lepidosauria; order Squamata; family Lacertidae; genus Podarcis; species Podarcis melisellensis. The sequence continues at coordinate 257,775 of NC_138528.1, read as the reverse complement.
TCCAGTCAGGCTTGCTACTATTTCTGAGGTGTTCCTGAAATGTGGGCGATCCCCAGCAGGAGGGGGGATGTCCTGGTCTGAAGGGTCTCCACGCATGTGGGATTTCTATAAGACTCATTCTCAGGAAGGTCAGCGTCACGTATGCCAAAGTGTGACCTGACTCCAAAACTGGTAAGACCCTTTAAGGAAGAACCTCAAGATGAATGTTGACATGAAAACCAGTTCCAAATAAGGTACAAGGAGGGCTCTGGTCATGGTTGAGTAAAGCTGCACTTCAAGGACTGTGTCTGGATGAGAAGATGGTGAAATACTGGAGTGGCTGAAAGTGGTTGGGCAGAGAATGATGTCTATTTTGCCTCTCAGTGTGTGTCTATTGGAAATGCTCTTGCAGACTCTTTGGACTTTGTCTGGTAGTACATGACTGAATAAAGTCTCACCAATCAGGAAGTAGGTGTGAGCCTCCATACTTGAACCCACCCAGGGGGATTTGCCCCACACGTGGGAATGTTCAGGGAGGCAGGAAAGGATAGATTGTTTATTAATAGCCTTCCTAATTTGTGTAAGCCTCTCACTATCAGGTTCCTGGTAAGTTCCCTTATATCCCTCTTAAAAGAATAAACACAGCACAATCTTGTGTAAGGTACCGGTATATAAAAGAAGTTTACAAACGTCATCAGTTCACAGTTGGCTCCCTGAAGGCAGACATAGTTACAAGTAATATATGCATGTGGCTCTACCCCATATGGGGGAATAATCCCAGTGACTGCAAGCCAGCAGTCACTGCAGTTCACACAATGAAAGAAAGATGGAAGAGAGAGCGTGGCAGCGTGCCTTGTCCTTTTGTGTTACCTGGACAGGTAAGGTCATGCCCATCTCTAGTCACATGCAAAGGAAGAATGTCCCAGCCAGGAGGAAACAGGAAGTTTTCGACTGGCTGGACCAAACATTCCCCCGCATGTCCACTCTAGGAAAACAAGGAATGTTGTACTTGTCTGCTACTTATGTATCACATCCCACACCACATAGCACACAAGTGGGGCTGGCCTGTGGATGCGACACCTGAGTCCCTCCCCCTCCCCTGGGTGATTCTTCCTGCAATTGTGACCACAGACACCCACGAGTGGCCGGGTGGGACTGCTTTGGCCAGCCAGCTGCCGAGAGAGAGACCTTCCGAAGGGAGTTGTGGGTGTCCTGACGGACGGAGGCTTCTTTGTGCCTCTCCCTCCAAGGAGCAGCTGCCGCTCCCAGCAGCTAATTAAAGGCTTGCATCACGCTAGAGAGAGCAAATGTTGGTGGAGATTAATTGATTTCCCAGATGCTTCTCCTGGTGCCTGGATGAGGCCGCACAGTCGCTTCACTCCATCTAAGTCAAGTGCAACCTTTTACATGCAATTAATTGCACTTTTTCATTAGCAGCCATCTCTGGAACAGGGTGAAGTGTCTCTGACGCTCTTCCAGGTGTGCTCTCAGCTGCCTCAGCTGGAAAGAGAGAGGAGAGGAGCTGCTGGGTGCCTAAAAGGCTCCATCCCTTCCTGTGGAGGAAACAGCAGGAACCTTCTGTAAGCTTCCTCCTCCTCCTCCTCCTCCATCATTTCCTCCACCCTTTTCTGATTTGTGCTCCCTTAATTGAACATAAGAGCACCAGAAGAGCCTGCTGGATCAAGTCAGTGGCTCCCGCTAGTCCAGCCTCCTGTTCTCACAGTGGCCAACCAGATGCTGCAATGGGAAACCCACAAGCAGGATCCGAGCTCAAGAGCAGCTCTCCCCTCCTGGGATCTCCAGCGACTGGGATTCAGAAGCATTGGTGCCTCCAGCTGGGGGGGCAGAGCAGAGCCATCCTGTCTAGGAGCCACAGATAACCTCATCCCCCAGGAATGTATCTCATTCTCTTTCAAACCATCCAAGGCGATGTCTCTCATTGCCTCTTGCAGGAGGGAGTTCCTTAATTTAACTTTGTGCTGCACGAAGGACTTTCCTTGATCTGTCCTGAATCTTCCAACGTTCAGCTTCATCGGGGCCCACATGTTCCAGCGTGAAGAGAAAGGGGGGAGAGCTTTTCTCTTTCCACTTTCTATTCAACTGGAGGGCTGGCTCTGAGGGAGAGTCCTGGCTTTTGATCTTCTGATGAACTCTTCTTTATGATCTGTGCTGAACAAGTGATGAAGAAATATCGTCATCCCTGAGCACACGCTTGTCTTGCATGCAGCGGCCAGAGGATGCTCAGTGACGCCTGTGCTTCTCCCTCAACTGCTACGTGCTGACTGAGCAGTCTTCGGGAGGGATCTCCTGTGAGTCTGCCAGAGCCCAAAGCGGACCTGAATCAGAGAGATTTGTCCCAAGGACCTCAAAGGGGGCACTGGATGCAGCCCTGGGGACACTTGACCTGTGCTTCTGCCCACTTTGTGAATGGATGCCCTTTGGTGCTTCTGGTTGGTCCCAGGAATTGCGAAGAGATGCCCTTTCTCCCCTGGGTCTGGCTCAGTTTGGTCTGCAGCATTTGCCTTCACAAGCAGATATACTTGGCCTCCACGGTCAGAGGAACGAGGCCTTGCTGTGCCAGTTGCCGAGAATCACAGGTGGAGAGACCATTCCTGCTCTTGGGGGGAGCTTCACATAATGGGCATTTGGTTGGCCACTGTGAGGACAGGAGCTGGACCAGATGGGTCTTGGATTCAATCCAGCAGGCATCTCCCTGTGGAGGTCTACTGGGAGAACCTCAATGCTCAGGGACAGTCCAGCTCTGTCAATCAATTGCTGGGAATCACAAGTGAGGACACAGTGCTGTTGCTCTTAGGCGATCTTTGTGGGATTCTGGTTGACCATTGTGAAGACAGGATTCTGGACCAGATGGACCCCCTTTGGCCTCCTCCACAGGCCAGGCTCTTGGTTCTGTTCTTATGTGAAGCGTAGCATGACGTTTATTCGGAAGTGAGTCCCGCTGTGCTTAGTGGCACTTGCTCCATGTGTGTGTGTGTGTGTGTGTTTGGGCGGGGGAGCTGCAGCAGACTCAATTCCACAATCATTCCCAGTGCAGCTCATTTGCTACAACATCACATCTTCTTCTGTTTATGCTTTGATTCATCATTTAGTTTTCTAACCCAGCCTGCCCCCCAGGAGACTCTGAGCAGTTATCTACCATTTTAAAATAGAAAATGGAGATCATGTATGAATGCAGGTCCAGGAGCAAACGTTCTGCTTAAAGAAAATTTGCATTCAGCTCAAGGAAGGGGAGGTGGTGAGCTGTTGGTTTAATGCAGCTCTTCAGAGGTGGTTCCAGCGCACACAGACACACACACACCCTTTGGGCCTCTTTGCAAAGTTGTCAGGGATTCTAGAGCTGTGATTCCGGCATTGAAGGGGCTACAACTGTAGAGGTGGAAGGATCCCCCCAGGGTCACCTAGTCCAACCTCCTGCAATGCAGAAACCACAGCTAAAGTATCCCTGGCAGATGACCACCCAGCTTCTCCTTAAAAACCTCCAGGGAAGAGGATTCCACCGCCTTCTGAGGGAGTCCATTCCACTGTGAAAATGTACTTCTTATGGTTTAATCGGAATCTCCTTTCTCGCAATTTAATCTGCCAGCTTGCGTCTTCCCCTCTGGAGCAGCAGAAAACAAGCTTGTTGTGTCTTCCTTGGAACAGCCCTTCAGATAGTTGAAGAGGGCTGCCATATCACCTCTCCGGCTTCTCTCCTTCATGCTAAGCAGACCCAGCTCCCTCCACTGTTCCTCACAAGGCTTGGATTCTGGGTCCTTGGTCGCCTTGACCACCCTCCTCTGTGCACCTTCTAGCTTGTCAATGTACTTCTGAAGTTGTGGTGCCCAGAACAGGATGCAGGATTCCAGGGGATTGGACTAGATGGCCCTTGGGGTCCCTTACAACCCCAAATTCTCTGATTCCCTTGTGATGTGTAGGCTCAGGTGTCCTGGGGCTCATGGTGAGACTTCGCTGAGAAAATCCCACCAAATCCCATGGGTGCCACAGTTTCCACAGCTCAGTGGAAACATTGGCATAGGAAGGGAGAGATTCCCTGGGGGTGGGGAGTAGGAGCTGCATCACCAGCTGGTGGCCACCTCCATTTCTCTGCCTTGACAAAAGAGGAGATATTTGTCCAAATTCTTCTCTGCCTTGCTGAGACAAGCTGGTGCTGTTCCCAGGCAGCGGGAAACTGAATCCATGGGAAGCAGCTCTGGAGCTTTTTCACTCCTGAAAAGGTAAGAAGTTAACAAAGATGCTTGTGTTAGGCAAGATCAAACACGAGTTCTGCTGTTCCCCGAGGCGCTCAGAAACATTGGGGGACCTTCTAATTAGCGATGCCGTAACTCAGCGCAGCTCCTTGCAGCTGAGCAGACGCCTCCAGAATCAGGCCAGACTTGGGAGGCTTCAGGCAAGCAGCGCTTTCCTTGCCGGCTTTTGTACATTACAGAAACTTACTCTGGGGCTCCCTGCATGGGCCCTGCTTCTCTGCCAAGAAGATGCAGCAAACTTTCCATAGCCTCTGACCAAAATGCCACCTGTTCCTCTACAAAGCTTGTCTTCCTCCACCAGAGGAAGCTGTCTTTCTTTCTTTCTTTCTTTCTTTCTTTCTTTCTTTCTTTCTTTCTTTCTTTCTTTCTTTTCCTTCCTTCCTTCCTTCCTTCCTTCCTCTTTCCAAATTGCATGTGAGAAGGAGAAGGCAGAGAATCTAAAAGAAGGAATAATACCAGATTATAAAGCAGAAATAAGGATAAAGTGAACCTAGCAATAACCCAAAATGTCTCTTAAGTTTTTTTCGTGGAATGTGAACGGATTTAACGATAAGCCCAAGAGAAATAAATTTGAAAAGATTATAAAGAAAAAAAACATTGATGTCATTTGTTGCCAAGAAACCCATGTTGCTAAAAAACACAAGCATATTCTAATAAATAAAAGGTTGGGAATAGAATTCATCAATTCAGATTCTAAGAAAAAGAGAGGAGTAGTAATTTATGCGAAAGAGAAATTAGAACCCAAACAAATATGCAAGGATGAGGAAGGAAGAATCTTAGGAATCCAAATTAATTACCAGGGAGAGAGAATAAATGTGGTAACAGTCTATGCCCCAAACTCAAATAGAATGGAGTTTTTCAAAAAATTGGAACAACTTTTATTAGATTTAGATAACAACAAACTAGTCCTACTTGGAGATTTAAACGCAGTGCCGACACCAGAATTAGATAGAAACACAAGGAAAAAAAATTTAAACCAAGGGAAATTACCAAAATCGTTCAATGATTTGGAAGAAAATCTGGACTTAATAGATATATGGAGATATAGAAACCCCACAACGAAACAATTTACCCACTTCTCTGAACCACACCAGAGTTGGAGCAGACTGGATCAAATATGGATCTCGAGAGAATTAGTAATAAGAACGGAGAGATGTGAAATTTTACCCAGAACTTTATCGGATCACAGCCCAATAACATTACAATTAAAATGGAAGACCCAAGGTCTGTACAGATGGAGAATGAATGACTACCTATTTGAAAAAGAAGAAGTGATCGAAAAAGCAAAAACCACTATAAAAGATTATTTTGCTTTAAATATTAACAAAGAGACTGGAATAGATACAGTATGGGATGCCAGTAAGGCAGAGTTAAGAGGTCTCCTGATACAACAAAACTCCCAAAGAAAAAAGGCTAAGGAAAGAAAAAAAGAAGAATTAATCCTTCAACTGAAAGAATGTGAAAAAAATATGATAAAAAATCCAAAAGATGACTGCCATAAACAACAATATAAAATGCTCCAAATACAATATTCAACATTAATAAGCCAAGAGGTTGAATGGGGAATAAAGTTAATGAAACAAAAGTTCTTCGAATCGGCAAATAAAATTGGAAAATTTCTGGCGTGGCAGCTGAGGAAAAGAAGAAAATGTAGCATCATAAACAAAATAAAAGTAGATGAGCAAGTTTTGGAAGATCCTAAAGTAATAAAAAAGCACTTCCTTAAATTTTATATGAACTTATACAAAAGGGAAGAAGAAGATTTAACGAACATTATAAAATACCTAGAAGAAAATAGTCCAAAAAAAATAACAGAAGAAGAAAGAACCGCCTTAAACAGACCTATAAAAATAGAAGAAATTCGAGAAGCGATTAAGAGGATGAAATTAGGAAAAGCCCCAGGACCAGATGGTTTATCAGCTAAATATTACAAGGTCCTAGAGGAATATATAACACCAGTACTATGTGACGTTATGAATGAAATATTAAGAGGAGGAAAAATGCCAACATCCTGGAAAGAAGCCTACATTACTTTGATCCCGAAACCAGATTCAGATAAACTTAATATTAAGAATTACAGACCGATTTCACTACTGAACAATGATTATAAAATCTTTGCAGACATAATGGCACATAGACTTAAAAAATGTTTAATTAACCTTATACACAATGATCAGGCCGGCTTCCTTCCTAATAGACAAATAAAAGACAACATCAGACACACAATAGACATTATTGAATATCTAGAATGTCATAACGAAATCCCTGCCGCTTTAATGTTCGTCGACGCCGAGAAGGCTTTCGATAATGTCTCCTGGGGTTTTCTAATAAAATGTCTGGAAAAAACAGGGATAGAGGGCACATTCCTAGAAGGAGTTAGAGCAATATACACACAACAAAGAGCCAGATTAATTATAAATAACAACCTGACAGAACAGTTTGAAATAGCAAAAGGTACTCGACAGGGGTGCCCTCTATCACCGCTGCTGTTTATCATAGTCTTAGAGACAATTACAAATAAGATAAGGAAAACCCCAGAGATCCGTGGTATAAAAATCGGCGCGAATGAACATAAATTGAAAACATATGCAGATGACCTTATGTTGTCATTGGAAGAACCAAAGGAGAGCATCGGCAAAGTTATAAAATTACTAGAAGAATTTGGAAAACTATCGGGATTTAAATTGAACAAAGAAAAAACCAAAATAATGACTAAAAATATGAAAGAAGACATCATAAATGAGCTTGAAAGACAAACTGGAATTAAAATAACCAAAAAAGTAAAATACCTTGGAATTTGGATGACTATGAAAAATATAAATTTGATGGAAAATAATTATAAGAAAACATGGAAAGAGATAATGAAGGACTTGGACACATGGAGCAGATTACATCTCTCGTGGATGGGCAGAATGGCGGCAATTAAAATGAGTTTATTACCCAAATTACTCTTCTTATTCCAGAACATTCCAATAATTAGGGGAATTGCAATATTTAAAGAATGGCAAAGACTACTTTCCAAATTTATTTGGCAGGGAAAAAGACCCAGAATTAAATTTAAACTACTTACAGACCAAAGAGATAGGGGGGGTCTTGCGGTCCCAAATCTGAGGTTATACTATGAGGCCGCATGTCTTTGTTGGGTAAAAGACTGGATCGTCATTAAAAATAGAGAGATGTTAGATCTAGAGGGGTTTAATTTAAGATTCGGTTGGCACGCTTATCTATGGCGAGATAAGGGAAGGGTTCATAAAGGTTTTTCTAACCATATTTTCAGAGGGCCACTACTGGAAGTCTGGGAAAGGAATAAAAAATTGCTGGAGCAGAAGACACCCTGGTGGCTATCACCAATTGATATTTTAACAATTAAAAAATTAAACATGGAGGGGGAACGATGGACGTATGAGGACTTACTAACTAAAACAGAATCCGGGTGGAGGATCAGACCATACGAAGAAATAAAAAATAAGTTGACTGGTTGGATTCAATATCATCAAATAAATTCAATGTGGACGGAAGACAAAAAGATTGGAATAAATGAGAAAAAATCTAGATTCCAGATTGAAATAATAGAAAGTAAAACAAAATTATTATCAAAAATGTATAACCAGTTGCTCGAGTGGGACACCAAGGATGAGGAAGTAAAGGAGGTGATGGTGAGGTGGGCGGTAGATCTAGGGTATAATATAGAGTTTGATAAATGGAAGGCTTTATGGTGTAAAGATATGAACTTTTCGGCATGCACGACACTTAAGGAAAATATGTACAAGATGATGTACAGATGGTACATAACGCCGATAAAATTGTATAAAATTTATAGAACAGGCGACAAACTGTGTTGGAAATGTAAGAGTAAAGAGGGCGAATTTATTCACATGTGGTGGACGTGCGAGATTCTCAAAAAATTCTGGGAATCTATCTATAATGAATTAAAAAAAATTCTCAAATATACATTTCTTAAAAAACCTGAAACCTTCCTGCTGGGGATAATTGGCAAAGATATTAAAGAAGAAGATAGAACCCTTCTTCAATACGCAACAGCGGCCGCTAGAACCCTCATAGCACAGTACTGGAAAACAGCAAAAACCCCAACATTAAAGGAGTGGCAATTTAAATTAATGGATTATTTAGAATTGGCAAAATTGACTCAGAAAATAAGAAATCAAAAACGTACAAAATTTAGTAATGAATGGGATAAATTTAGAATATATATGGAAATAGAGACAAAGGGAAAATCAAAATGTTAATCAGAAATATAGATGTATCTAAAAAAAAAAAAAATTCACAGTAGGCATGAGATAACGCTTACTATGTTATAAATTTTATTTTGGAATAGATACAGCAGAAAGATAATTAAGATAACATTATCCGAAATCGAGATAAAGGGAAGTCGATCAATGTTGTTGTAAAATTAATGTAAGTTGTGTTGTTCATGTTGTACGTATTTTATGTTCTTTTTCTTTTCTTTTTTTCTTTTCTTTTTATGTTTATTTCATTTACTTTTGTCTGTTGTATGTCTGTGAAATATATTTATGCAAAACTTAATAAATAAAAAAAAAAAACAAATTGCATGTGACATGGCAAACCTGCCCCTTCTCTGCACTACATGTATGTATGTATGTATGTATGTATGTATGTATGTATGTATTACCATGAATGTAAGGTAAAGGTAAAGGGACCCCTGACCATTAGGTCCAGTCGTGACCGACTCTGGGGTTGTGGCGCTCATCTCGCTTTATTGGCCAAGGGAGCTGGACTACAGCTTCCGGGTCATGTGGCCAGCATGTCTAAGCCGCTTCTGGCGAACCAGAGCAGCGCACAGAAACGCCGTTTACCTTTCTGCCTGAGTGGTACCTATTTATCTACCTGCACTTTGATGTGCTTTCGAACTGCTAGGTTGGCAGGAGCAGGGACCGAGCAACCAGAGCTCACCCCGTCACGGGGATTCGAACCACTGACCTTCTGATCGGCAAGTCCTAGGCTCTGTGGTTTAACCCACAGCACCACCCACATCCCTTACATGAATGTAAATAGGGACAAATGTCAGGTTCTGAACTTGGGCAGGAAGAACCACATGCACAAATATAGGACGGGGGACACCTGGCTTCCTAGCAGTACATGTGAAAAGGATCTACGGATCTTGGTAGATCACAAGCTTAACACGAGTCTACAGTGTGAGGCAGCAGCAAAAAAAGCTAATGCTATTCTAGGCTGCAAAAAACAGAAGATTGGTACTCTGACTTCAGTTGATGCAGCCTAGAATAGCATTAGCCTCTCCAGAAACTCCTGGCTGAACGAGCCGCATTTTCTCCAGCAAGAGCAGCTAAATGTTCCCTGGGAACAATTTGCAAATGGAACCTGCACTGGAGACGTGAAACCAGGATCAAAACGGCTCTTCAGTCTGGCTGAGCCCTGCAGGACATCTCATTGGCTTTGATGGGGCTAAAATTTAAAAAGTGGATTTTAATTAAAGATTTTTCAATTATGTACGAAGTCCTTGGGTCTGTGGCAAGATTAGCTGCCCTGGGAACCTGTCAGTCTGCTCAGCACAATCTCTGCTGGGCTTAATACTCAGTTTTTACACCTTTATTAGAGGATTATGAGCAGTCGGGAAGAAGTTAAAAGGGGGAACAGAGGGGAGACTTTCACCCTGAATGCCCCTGGGAGGAGGAAGGAGCTGCCTCTGAGCTCCTCATGCGGATGAGCAGAACTCTGCCCCTCCCTCTGCGGTGGAGAGACTTGTGCCCCCTGCAAACCTCCTGCATGCTGCTGCAAGGTGGACAACTCCAGCTGAAGAGTAAGATATGTTGGTCCACCTGGCACTCTGCATATGCCCATGAAGCTTTGCCTCCTGCTTTGGCTTTGCTTGGCAGGCGAAGAAGGAATGTTCATTCAAGGAAGCTGAATGCTGGAAAATTCAGGGTGAACAGCAGTGTCAGTGCTGCAAATGTCTGGGTCATTTAAGACCCTCCCTAAGATGGCCTACAGTTGCACTGATTTTTCTTCCTCTTTAGAAGGGGTACTATTGACTCTGTCACTTCTATTTTTATTGATCTATGAGCCAGGAGGGGAGGCAGGCTGTGATTCTTGCTTCATGTGCTTCGGTGAACATTGCTGCTTGGTGAATCCAAAAAACGGAGGCATTGCCTGCCTCCCACAAGTCTTTGCTCCAGCCTGTGGTCATGTGAGAAGAACTCTTGCCCACAGGAGGCAATGATGGCCACCCACTTGGACGCCTTTAACAGAGGATCAGGCAAATTGACGGAGGAGCAGAAGGCTATCCATGGCTAATAATCATGAGGACTCTGCTGTGTATCTGTGGTCAGAGGCAGCCATGCTTCTGCATACCAGTTGCAGGAAACCACAGGAGGGGAGAGGGCTCTTGTGCTCAGGTCCTGAATGTGAGCTTCCCTTAGAGCAGGCATGTCCAACTCCCAAGAGGCTGTGATCTTAGGAAAAAAAACAAGTAGCAGTGATCTACCCAAGATGGCAACTAACTACCCAGTGATCTGCCCAAGATGGCGACTGAGCTTTTTTTTGGGGGGGGGGAGAAGGCAAAATTGTTGAGCTTTTATAGAGAGAGGCCACATTTTTTTACCTTTTGAGGGGTGAGAGATCACTTTCAGGCCTCTTGCAATCTACCTGGGACACCCTGGTGATCTACCAGTAGATCATGATCTACCCATTGGACATCCCTGCCTAAAGGCACCTTGTTGACCACTGTGAGAGCAGGCAGCTCGACAAGATGGGCCACTGGTCTGATCCAGCAGGCTCTTCTTATGTCCTTATGTTAACCACAGAAGGGAAGCAGTGGGATAGACTAATCAATACTCAAAGGCGCACACAGTACAAGAGTGAACACCAAGCATCCATCTTTGGCGGATGCGTGCAATGATGTATCTCCATTGGAAACATGTTGGTCCAGCAGCTGCAGATTGCTGGCTCTGGCGGGAGGAGAGCTTCCCCACTCATTAGAATGAGCTGCTGCGCTTGGCTGTGGGAAGGCAGTTCTGCTCCTCTTGAGCAGCCAACTGTGACTTCAGCACCCAGCAGATGGACAGCTCTGGAGGAGCGTGCGAAGAACTGGCGCGGCTAGACGCTGCTCTTGTCTGGAGCATGATCAGGGCACACTTGCAGCAGCAGAGAGTCTTTACAAGATGAAGAACATCAGAAGAGCCTGCTGGACCAGGCAGCAGCCCATCAAGCCCAACACCCTCTCCTCACAGTTCCTGAAGGGAAACCCGCAAGCAGGAGTCAAGCATCAGAGCCCTCTCCCCTCCTTTGGTTTCCCGCAACTAGTATTCAGAAGCATCACTGCCTCCAACTGAGGCGCCAGAGCCTCCAATAGCCCTCTCCCCCTCCACAAATTTGTCCAATCCTCTTTTAAAGCCATGCTAGCTGGTGGCCATCACTGCTCTCCTTTTAGGCCGCCTCCCAGACCATTTTGGCACAGTCAAGGGAACACAGTGGATGTAGCCTACCTTGATTTCAGCAAGGCATTTGACAAGGTGCCCCATGATATTCTTGTAAAGAAGCTGGTAAAATACGGTCTTGACTATGCTACCACTCAGTGGATTTGTAACTGGCTGACTGACCGAACCCAAAGGGTGCTCATCAATGGTTCCTCTTCATCCTGGAGAAGAGTGACTAGTGGGGTGCCACAGGGCCGGTCTTGGGCCCGGTCTTATTCAACATCTTTATCAACGACTTGGATGATGGACTCAAGGGCATCCTGATCAAATTTGCAGATGACACCAAACTGGGAGGGGTGGCTAACACCCCAGAGGACAGGATCACACTTCAAAACAACCTTGACAGATTAGAGAACTGGGCCAAAACAAACAAGATGAATTTTAACAGGGAGAAATGTAAAGTATTGCACTTGGGCAAAAAAAATGAGAGGCACAAATACAAGATGGGTGACACCTGGCTTGAGAGCAGTACATGTGAAAAGGGTCTAGGAGTCTTGGTTGACTGCAAACTTGACATGAGCCAACAGTGTGACACGGCAGCTAAAAAAGCCCATGCAATTCTGGGCTGCATCAATAGGAGTATAGCATCTAGATCAAGGAAAGTAATAGTGCCACTGTATTCTGCTCTGGTCAGACCTCACCTGGAGTACTGTGTCCAGTTCTGGGCACCACAGTTCAAGAAGGACACTGACAAACTGGAACGTGTCCAGAGGAGGGCAACCCAAATGGTCAAAGGCCTGGAAACGATGCCTTATGAGGAACGGCTAAGGGAGCTGGGCATGTTTAGCCTGGAGAAGAGGAGGTTAAGGGGTGATATGATAGCCATGTTCAAATATATAAAAGGATGTCACAAAGAGGAGGGAGAAAGGTTGTTTTCGGCTGCTCCAGAGAAGCGGACACGGAGCAATGGATCCAAACTACAAGAAAGAAGATTCCACCTAAACATTAGGAAGAACTTCCTGACAGTAAGAGCTGTTCGACAGTGGAATTTGCTGCCAAGGAGTGTGGTGGTGTCAGGGGCTCAGGAGCAGAGGCACAGGAGAGGGAGGAAATGGAGAGCGAGGGGGAGGAATCCGAGGGGAGCGTAGGCGATGACAGTGGTCCGAGGGATTCCCTGAGTCTCTCCAGCGAATCGGAAGATTCACAGAAGGGGGCGCCTATGGCCAGGGCAAGGGGGGTGCCTAGGGGGACACCCCAGGAAGAAGGCGCCAGAGGGGACTCAGAGAGCAGCAGTTGGAAATCAGGACCAGCTTCCCCACCAGAGCGCAGTGGGGGGGAGGAGTCCCAGGTATCGGGATCAGGCTGCTCACCACCAGCGAGAGGAGATGAGTCAGGATTGACCACGCCTCCATCGGAGAGCGCGGAAACGGTCAAGAGGAAGGTTGGAGGCTGGGCGCGCGCGCCAAGTTCAAATGTACAAGCGAGCGGCACAGCAGGTAGCCCGGATAGGGAGCCAGGTCCTAAAGCCTGCCGGAAGGAGGGACAAGAGTCAGGGGGGTCAGCGTCAGAAGAGTCCAGAAAGGAGGAGACCCCGGGGGGCAGAAGGACCCAGAGGAGGAAAGAACAACGGAAGAGGTGGAGTAAGGCTAGAGTCTTAAACTGGTGTACAGGGGGCAGAGACTCAGACGGAGCTTCGCCGGTCTAGGTTCTAGATGTAGAGCTGCACGCTGCGGCTTGTAAATGGAAACTGAACTTCAATAAAGACTTTTGTACATTACCACCGGCTGGCGTTGGTCCTCTGTGAGCTGGGACCTAGAGGCAGCTCTGACAGGTGGAGTCTCCTTCTTTGGAGGTCTTTAAGCAGAGGCTTGACAATCATATGTCAGGAGTGCTCTGATGGTGTTTCCTGCTTGGCAGGGGTTTGGACTCGATGGCCCTTGTGGTCTCTTCCAACTCTATGATTCTATGATTCTAAGGTGCACAGCGCAGCCTGGCTTGCTGGGAAGGAGGTGCTGGAAGCCAACGGCAAGAGGCTCCACTGGCTTCCAGCCCTCTCACAGCTGCGAGGATGTGGTCTGTCGGCCATGCACCCCAGCGTCCCGCTTTGCAGGCTGTGCTTTCCGCTCACATAACTTAACATTCCCTTCCAGCTGGAAGATGCAAATGGTGCTGGCTGTTAGTCCATAACTGGATCAGAGCTCTGGGCTGTGGAAGGGAGTAGAAGTCAGGAAGCAAAGGGCATTTGCATGCAGAGTGGGTGTGGCTTCCGTGGGATTCCCAGGACGTCTCCTTTGGGCAAGCTCTGCATGCAAAGTATTGTTATGAAGCAGGAATGGATCTGTTGTCATCTAACCATCTCTATGGATGCTGAACCAAGAGAGGCAGCAGTAAAGGCACTTTGATCTGTGGAACTGACACTGCCTCGTTCTGCGTTTGTAAGGACTTGATATTTTAGTTTGGCAGCACCAGCGCTCCCTGCCTATGGACATCACAGCCTTCACTGTGCTCTGTGCCTGCTGAAAATATCCTTGTTTAGGCAACCCGACCAGGTATTTAGAAAGTTAATGCAAGTTTTAATCTGTTTCTAGTCTATCACTGATTTTATCTTTTGAATGGTTTAAAGAGTTGTTTTTAATGATAATTTTATTGTTTTGTTCTTTTTGTAAAGTTTTTTCTTTTACAATCAAGCAGTGTTTAATTTTTTTAAATGGATGAAGGGATGACTGAATGTAAGGGGCCTGCTCTCCAGCCCTTGTGGCGGATGGCAAGAGTCAGGCAGCTGGCATCGACCAGGATACAAGATCATCAGAGCGCCTGGGAAGAGGCAGCTTGGAGAGCAGGGCTGGTTTGGGCTCATGGCGTCTGCCTTGATAGGGCCTGCCTATTCTGGCCTTCAGAGACTGACAGCAGAATGAAAGCTGACCAGATTTTGATGACGTTCTATGCTGACGGCTCTCCAAATTAATTTTCACTGTGCTGAAATGTGTGCGGCCCAAATGCTTGTTCCTCACCAGCCTTTCCAACTGGCTTCCCATTCGTGGTGAATGCCTGCAGTTGGATGCAGTTGGCCTCCATGCCATCCTCTCGTGGCCCAAAACCAGCTTGCATCACTTTGGAGCAAGAGTTTCCCTCCATTAATGAAATATACAAAATTTAAGAACAGGGGTTGTAGCCAATAGATCTCCACCCAGGGCTTGTCCACACCTGCCTTTTGCCCTGCTCTTCCCAGGCACAGGTCCATGCTTCAAATGTCTGAGAGTGTTCTTGGTTTGCCCCAGAGCTCTCCCCATGAAAGCAAATGTCAGTCTGGGTTTTCCGCAGAGTGACATTTGCTCCGATTGAGCTTCAAAGAGCATGGTTTTAGAGGGAAGGCTGTGGAGCAAAATAAAAAAAGGTCCCTCAGACAGAAACTTTAAAGCCCAGGCTGTGCGTGAGATGAAAGGTAAGTGTGGAAGAGCCCTCTGTTAACAGAAATTAATGAACCCAAGCTGGTCACGGCCGTTAATGTCAATGGACCTTCCCTGAGTAGGGCTAATGTTGGCTATAACCCTTCTTAAAATATAAATGGCTGAGGATGCAAGAGACCCAAATCTCAAAGATGGTGGTTGCTTCTTGCCCAAACAGAGGCCCCTCGGTCTGTCCCAGGAGGCTGTCAAGGCCGCCTGCTCTCTGCCACTCTTACTATTTGGGTGCCACTCAGGGCAGAGAGCTCCCTCCAGTCTGTGGACAATGACACAAAGAGACACCACTGCAAAATTACCTGTGTGGCTCTTTGGTTCCCCGATGTTTTCAGCAACCTTTGCCCTGACTGCCTCGTCATGAAGGGAGCCTCCTTGTCACCAGAGGGCGCACTTCACAAAGAAACCCACAGCATTTGGTTCACTTCCAGTGACTGTGGAACCCACCACCATGAAAGAGCTGTTGACATTAGTAAGGTCAGAGTCAGGTATGCAAGAGTGTGACCTGGACACAAATCTGTTCAAGACCAGTCAAGGGGGAAGCTAACAACTGACTCTCAGAATGAAAAGCAGCTCCAGAGAAGGTGCAAGGAGGGTTCTGAGAGATACAGTGGAGAATAAGGTGCATTTCAAGGACTCTGGTTGGAGGAAGAGATAGTGGGGTGGCAGAAGGTGTTTGGAAATGCTCTCATAGAATCAGAAAATTATAGTTATTGTCAGGAAAGTCTTCCCAATGTTGAGACTTCTTCCTCTTCCTCCCTTCATCCTGAATGGTGCACAGATTCAAACTTAAGGAACATCTTTAGGTTTGCAAACAGCCTGGCCATATTCCAGCTTAGCAAAGCCACCCCATTTCTGACAAACGTCACGTCTCTGTCCTCTAGCCCTGATCAGGGCTTTTGTGATGTGTCAGGGGAGGAGCAGGCCTGCTGTCTCTTGTAGACTCTGATTTTTAGCTGGTTTGAGCAGATGCCATCAGGGGCACAATCAGTCTTGGGTCTAGCAGGGGGGTTGTGGCACTTGGAGCCAAAGAATGGCTTGGCTAAGCAAGTTGTGAGACGCTCCTCTAACCTTTTGCGAAGAGGCCATACATCCCAAGTGGAGGTCTGTGATCTCCTGAGAAGGTGGCTGAGCAAAGGAAAGAGCAGTGGCTGCCAGACAGACTTCAGTCTCTGGAGCTAAGTGGCAGAACAAGAGGCTGCAGCAGCTGGGGGGCCTCCTTGTAGGTCACAGGCTCAAGGCACATCTGCTGCCTCAATTGGCCCTAGTCCCAAGAATGAAATTCTGCTCTCCAAACTTAAGACAGACATGAGGACATTCAGCTAATGGCAATCCCCACTGCCAAAGGTCCAGCTAGAGCAACTCATAGTTAAACTGGCTTGTCAGTATTACGGATGAAGAAAAGAGGAGATTGAGTCCAGTTACAAGAAAGGAGATTCTGGCTAAACATCAGGAAGAACTTTCTGGTGGCAGAGGTTGGAAGGTCATCTGCCTCCAATGCTCTAGTTGAGATTTCCTTTGGGGTCTGTTCCAGCTCTCCAACTCTATGATTCTAAAAAACCCAGTTGCACACACTGGGTGGACAATGACCCCTCCCCCCCCAGAACACTAGATCATTGTGGAGGACCCAGGTGGGGACTGGGCCACTTCATGTGCTTTTGAACTGCCCCTGACTTCCATCCAGTTGTTTCAGATGAGCCTCTGAAAACTCTTAAGCCAGAGCCCTGTCCTTCTTTGTGACTGGCTCTTGAGGAAGGGAGAGGGTTCTGGTGCTCAGGTCCTGCCTGCAGGCTTTGCTGTGGGGCGTCTGGCCAGCCACTTTGAGGACACAGTGCTGGACTTGATGGGCCCCTTTAGGCCTGATCCAAAGGCCAGAAATGGAGGTGACAAGGCATCATCCAGACTGACTCTCCCACAAACCCACAACATCTTCGTTCTAAAAACAGCATTAGGTTGTTCTCTCTGTGTATTTTTTTTATTAAAAAAACCCCATTAGAATAGCAAAAAAACCCCATTAGAATAGCAAATGAGCAGCATATCTCTGCCCCTCGCCCCCAAATCGAAATGTATTGTTCAGAATTACAGAACTGTAGATTTGGAAGGGAGCTCAGGGGTCATCTAGTCTAAGCCCCTGCAAGAGTTTGCCTTTGGCAACTGTTGCTAGTCTTGGTTAGCAACCACCCGCCTTTTCTGTACCCCCCCCCAAGAGCCTCCCCCCCCCCCATTCTGTGCCTCCAGATGAGTCCTCTGGAGAGGCTGCTTGGTGCCCTGGGAAGACCCAGGTCTTGGGAGGGAAGAAGGTGGGAGGGAGCAACTAGTGGCAATTTTCTGGCAATAATAATAATAATAATAATAATATTTATTTATATCCCACCCTCCCCAGCCGAAGCCGGGCTCAGGGCGGCTAACAACAATCAAATAATCCAACATTCTAAAACCATTTCATTCTAAAAATTAATTAAAACCGTTAAGCAAAATTCTGTGTAGGTTGCCAGAGGAGGGAGTCAGGCTGCGCCCTGACCAAAGGCCTGGTGGAACAGTTCTGTCTTTCTGGCCCTGCGGAAAGATGTCAGGTCCTGCAGGGCCCTAGTCTCTTATGACAGAGCATTCCACCAGGTTGGAGCCGCAGCCGAAAAAGCCCTGGCTCTAGTTGAGGCCAGCCTAACCTCTCTGAGGCCTGGGACCTTCAAGATGTTTTTGTTTGCAGACTGTAAGTTCCTCTGTGGGGCATACCAGGAGAGGTGGTCCCGTAGGTACAAGGGTCCTAGGCCGTATAGGGCTTTAAAGGTTAAAACCAGCACCTTCAACCTGATCCTGTACTCCACTGCGAGCCAGTGCAGCTGGTATAGTACCGGATGAATGTGATCTCGCAGCGAAGACCCCATAAGGAGTCTCAGCGCAGCATTCTGCACCCGCTGGAGTTTCTGGGTCAGTCTCAAGGGCAGCCCCACGTAGAGTGAGTTACAATAATCCAGTCTGGAGGTGACCGTCGCGTGGATCACAGTGGCTAGGTCAGGGCGAGAAAGGTAAGGAGCCAACTGCTTAGCTTGGCGGAGATGAAAAAATGCCGCCTTTGTTATAGCTGTAATCTGCGCCTCCATAGAGAGGGAGGTATCGAAGATTACACCCAAACTCTTAACGGACGGTGCTGGCACTAATTGCACCCCCGCAAGAGATGGGAGTTGCCCCCTCAATCCCATATCGTCCCATCCCAGCCAGAGGACCTCTGTCTTCGAAGGATTTAGCTTCAACCGGCTCCCACGTAACCATCCAGCCACAGCTTCCAGACATCTGGTCAGTGTGTCTGGGGCCGAGTCAGGATGGCCATCCATCAACAGATAGAGTTGGGTGTCATCAGCATACTGATGGCAACCCAACCCAAAACTCCAGACAAGCTGGGTGAGGGGGCGCATAAAGATGTTAAAAAGCATCGGGGAGAGTATCACACCCTGAGGCACTCCACACACCAAGGAGTGGCGCGATGACAATTCCCCCCCAAGCGCCACCCTCTGTCCCCGACCAGAGAGAAACGAGCGCAGCCATTGAAGGACTGTGCCCTGGATCCCCACGTCGGCAAGGTGGTGGTCCAGGAGTTCGTGATCGACCATGTCGAAGGCTGCTGACAGGTCTAGAAGAATCAGCAGCCCCGACCCGCCTCGATCCAGCTGCCTGCGGAGATCATCTGTTAGGGCGACCAGAGCCGTCTCGGTCCCATGACCAGCGCGGAAGCCGGACTGGAATGAATCCAGAGCCAATGTTTCATCCAGAAACCTACCAAGCTGTTCAGCAACCGATCTCTCAATCACCTTACCCAGGAATGGAAGATTCGAAACCGGGCGGTAATTGGATAGATCTAAAGGATCTAATGATGTTTTCTTTAAGAGCGGACGCACCACTGCCTCCTTCAGTTCCCCTGGGAATATCCCGGTGCCAAGGGACAAATTGATGATATCCCCCAGGGGGGCCCGCACCTCGTCTGGACACGCTCTAATCAGCCATGACGGGCACGGGTCAAGGGGACAGGTGGTGGGCTTTCCAGCTTGGAGGAGTCTGTCCACATCGGCTGGGGATATCAGGTCAAAGTGGTCCAATACTGGACCTGAGGACAGTCGAGGGGCCTCCAGTTCCTTTATTGTATCCAAATTGGCAGAGAGGTCATGGCGGAGCAACAGGACCTTCTCCGCAAAAAAGCTCGCAAATGCCTCACAGCTGTGTGTCAAATTGTTATTTAAATTTGGCTGTCCTTCAAGGGACGTTAAAGACCTAATTATACTAAATAATTGTGCCGGGCGAGAGCTAGCGGATGCAATGGAGGCTGAGAAGTAAGACTTCTTAGCGCCTTCACTGCCATCTCATAAGTTTTCCTATGAAACCGCAGGGGGGCAGTATTGTTGCCTATAGACCTGGCATTGCACAACACCAGTGACGGAGGTGAGGGGGACAGGAAGGCAACCCCCCCACAGCTTGCTCAGTCTTGCAGTCCAAGCCCCCCATTTCTAATCATTGTGGGACTCCAAAGTTTCCCTGCTTCAGTGGAACTTGAAGAGCTTTGCAATAATAAATCTTTTAAAAATATTGTCCCTGCTACAAGGCGAACAGAGAGCAGCTTCCCAACGTAATTACTGCCGAGCCTCATCTGGGAGACGAAACCTTCCAATGGAACACAACAAACTTCTCGACATTCAGTGTCTCTCCGATATCTGACCCGCATTCCCATTACCCTGGAGGGCTGCCTTGGGAGGGTGGAGGGTGGCTTCGCTTGATGTCTAGACGAGGTGAGGGAAAGTCCCCTTGGGGTTCCAGTATGGGGCTCACAGAAAATTCCCCACAAGTCAGACTGTATTCCGTAATGCATTGCAGGAAGGATAAAGAAGAAGGTTGACGTTTATAACAGTTGGAGAAGGATACTGACATTCATAACAGAATTTAAGGTGCCCTATCCCAAGAGAAGGAAAATGAGCAGGTTGGGAGTATGAAAGGTGCCATACAAATTCCTCCAAAATAGAGATATATAGTGAAGTCATTTCTTATACTGGCTCAGATTGAAGAACTCCTTGATTGTATAAGACGAGTCCTCCTGGATCCGGCCCATGGCCCATCTAGTCCAGCAACCTGTTCTCACCATGGCTGGCCAGATGCCCCAATGGTAAGCCCAAAAGCAGATCATGAACACAAGAGCATCTGTCCCATCCTGGGGTTCCCAGCAGCTGCTATTCAGAAGCATTGCTGTCTCTGACCATCACGGCTAATAGCAACTGAATGCCCTCTCCCTCATGAACTTGTTTTATCCTCTTCTAAAGCCATCCAGATGGGTGCCTCCTGCAGCTCAACTCTGCACTGTGCAAAGAAGTCCTTTCTTTTATCTGTCCTGAATATTCCAACACTCAGTTTCATTGGATGTCCACAAGTCCTACTGCGCTTCTTCTTCTGGGATATTGGAGAAAAGGGGACCATAAAAAAGATTGTGGTGTGTTTATTCTTTTAAGAGGGATATAAGGGAACTTACCAGGTCACTAATATTGAGAGGCTTCCACAAGCCTGCAACCAGCTACCCACTGTGCGTTTAAAAGGGGAATGTAAAACTCTGCTAAGCAAAGGAACTTGCTAGCACAAGTTAGGAAGGATATTAATAAACAATATATCTTCTCTTACATCCCTGAACATTCCCACACAAATGGCCCATCTAGTCCAGCTTCTCTTTCTCACCAGGGCCCAGTTCTCAAACCTGTCACTTTGAATCCCAATTCTGCTTTCTGTGGCATTAGCTACCCCTCCCAGTTTGGTGTCATCTGCAAATTTGAGGAGCGTCCCCTCAGTTCCTTTGTCCAAGTAGTTCATAAAGGTGTTGAACAACAGAGCCAGGAAAGAACCCTGTGGCATCCATTTGCCAGGTTTTCCAGGACAGCGAGAAATATTTAAAGCCTGGGTGCCCCTCTTCCGTTCCTGTAGCATCTTGGGGACAAAAGGCTCAGAGCCGAGGGACACACACACACACACACACACATGACTACTGTATGTGCCAAGGTGTATCATGTGGCTTGCACCAGGCTTGGCAACCAGCCTCAGGCAACGTCAGCCAAAAGTAACTTACAGAACCTGAAGGAGACGTCCTGGATCCCCCGCACCCCCGTGTGCAAAACTTGCCACCAAACATCTGGAAGCCACACAATGAACTCACATCAAATGCTAAACAAACACAGACTCAAAAATGTTCTGAGTGCAGAAGGTTTGAGCCAAGCTGTTTTCATTCACATCAAGGACAGGCGCTCAGACAGCCGCCTGGTTCCTGATCTGTTCTTTTGCTTCCCCTCTCTAGAATAAATTTGTATGATTAACAGGCAGCCAGAAGCAGCCCCTCTCTCTCTCTCTCTCTCTCTCTCTCTCTCTCTCTCTCTCTCTCTCTCTCTCTCTCTCTCTCTCTCTCTCTCTCTCTCTCTCTCTCTGTGTGCTTGTGTGTAACACACATTGCATGCAACTGTTTGTTCCAATTTGAAGGCTGAGCACTTTTGATGTGGGCCCAGCCATTATTTAAAAGCTACTAAGCTGGGAGAAGGTAGAAATGAATCAACACCATCCACACAACCCTGTTGTGTGTGTAAACGGGGCACACCAAACATTAGGCTGATTTGGAGAATGATGCCTTTGAAATGTAACGGGTGCGTCTTTCAGCCAATGCTGGTCATAGAATCATAGAGTCAGAAGGGACCCCAAGGGACATCTAGCTCAACCCCCTGCAAGCCAGGAATCACAGCTGAAGAATCCCTGGAAGATGGCCATCCTACCTCTGCTTCAAAGCCTCCAGTCAAGGGGAATCTGCCACCTTCCAGGGGAGTCTATTCCACCATTGATCAGCTCTTACTGTCAGAAGGTTTGTCTTCAGGTTTTGTCAGAATCTCCTTTCTTGTAACTTGAATCCATCAGTTCAGGTCCTCCCCTCTGGAGCAGCAGAAAACAGGTTTGCTCCATCTTCCATCTTTGGAGACACCTGTCAGTATTCTCTTCACGTGGCTTGTTGCCATTGACTGTGGTCCCTTCCGGTGACAGACAACAATAGGGACATCTGATGTACTGCAAAACCTGATCCAAGGAATAACTTTCTGTCAGAATGGTGGAATGGACTTTCTCGGGAGGTGGGGGACTCTCCTTTCTTGGAGGTTTTTAAGCAGAGGTTGGGTGACCATCTGTCAGGGATTCTCTAGCTGTGATTCCTGCATTGCAGGGGGTGAGACTAGATGTTACAAGATGACCCTTTGGGATCTCTTTCAATTCTGCAATTCTGTAATTATAAGGCTGTCTGAGTTGGTGGCCATCACTGCTTCCTGCAGGAATAAGTTCCACTGCATGAAGAATTACTTTCTTTTATCTATCCTTTCTTCATCGGATGTCCACAAAATCTATTGTTATTATTACAAGCAAGTGGCTGATCCCAAATCTTTTAGGGTTGCCTGCCTTTGAAGACTCTGGAAGCCCTGGGTCTGACCCACCTTGGCAGACTCCTTCTCCTTGCAACAGGAAGGGTCCCAAGGGGACGGCTGCTGCTGCTGCTGCTGCTCTTCCTTCTCCTCTTTCTCGGGGGGAGGGGGGTTCGGGGCCTTCCTGCCTCCTGCCTCTCCTTCCTTCCCCACTCCACCAGTTTGTTGCTTTGCTGGGCAGCCTGAGCTGAAAGGAAAGGACACGACTTGAATATTTCATGCTGGGCCTGGATGTATAATTCATGAGGAGCCTCTCCAGCGAGGGAGAGATAAGAAGGCACTGTGAACACTTTAAATGAAGCCTTTTCTGTAGTTAGTCAAGAGAATGAGACAGAGAGAGGGGCCAGGGGGAGACCAATCCTGACCCTGCTTCCCGTCTTCCTCTTGGCATTATCCAAAGTGGGCGTGACAAGTTCTGGGTCCACAGGTTGCCCTGAGAGGAGCAACTGGACTTCCTAGCAGGTGATGCTCCTGAGGGTCCATCCTGGCTCTCTCCTGCCCCCACCCACCACAGCCCCACAGCCCTCACCATTTTAAAATTGTTTTGTGAGTTTCCCCCACTAAAACCTGCTCTTTAGCACCCATTTGGGGCAAGCAGCCATTTGGATTTACTGAGGAGATATGAGAGCCATCTTCAAACATCTCAAGTGTTGTCACATGGAGGATGGAGCGAGCTTCTTTTCTCCTGCTCTGGAGAGCAGGACTCGAACCCATGACTTCAAGATACAAGAAAGGAGCAAGTCCCCTAGGAGGAAAGGTGGCAGCACTTGGGACCTTTGAGTGAAGAGGGAAGCAAGAGGGGACATGGTAGAAGTTTATAAAACATTGCATGGCATGGAGAAAGTGGACACTATGAGACATCCAGTGAAGCTGACTGTTGGAGGAGCCAGGAGAGATGAAAGAAAGGACCTCATCACACAGTGCAGAGTTAAACTATGGAACTCCCTGCCACAGGAGGCAGTGATGGCCACCACCTTGGATGGATTTAAAAGAGGAGTAGGCAAATTCATGGAGGAGGAGAGGGCTATGGATGGCTGCTAGCCAGGAAGGCTCTGCCCTGCCTCCACATTGGGAAGCAGCAGTGCTTCTGAATGCCACTAGCTGGAAACCAGGGGGGGTGCCCTTGTGCTCAGGGCCTGCTAATAGGTTCCCCTAATGGGCACTCAGCTGGCCACTGTGAGAACAGGAGGCTGCACCAGATGGGCCATTGCCCTCATCCAGCAGCTCAGCTCTTCTTCTTTTCCTGGAAATACTGATGGAAAAGCCCTGTACCAAGAATCCACGAGCACAAATGTCATCTCCCTCTTTAATCTTGCCCATAAAACATGATCAAAGTTTAAAAAAAATAAAAATAAAAATTGAGGTGTTTTAGATGGCCTGGTCTCGATTGCGCTGCCATGGCAACCACCATCTCCTGCATATTTTGGGTATCAAACTACAAATCGGAGCACACAGAGGCTCAGCCTGGCAAGCGAAGGATCTGAGGAGGAAGCAGCAATTAGGATGCCGCCCGTGATCAGCAAACCAACTGGAGAGGGGAGGGGGGAGGGGGAGGCAAGACAGAGGGGCAGCCCCTTCCCCTTCGCTGGGTTTGTAGGCCCCAAGGAAGTCACCATGTTCTTTTTTAAACATATTTTTTATTAAAGATTTCTTGGTTTACAAAAGTATGTGCAATGTCTCTTTTTTCAAGTCACATTTTCTACAGATCAGTGTCATTTATTGAGAAATTACATTAGGAAGAGAAGGGGGAAAGAGGTGGAGGGGGCCATGGAGGGTGGGTCTGGGGTCGGGTGGCGATGTTTCTATTCTACTTAGTGTATGTGTGGGGTTTTGCGTCAGCGTCTCTTGTGCTGGTTCTCTTTGCTATTCGCTTGTGTTCCTTTGGTGGTGAGAGAAGTTGGGGTTGGCCATGGGTGTGATTGGCTGTGGTGAACTTTGTTTTCATGTGTGAGTGGGGTGGGTGGGTATTTTGGATCAGGTTAGCCATATTGATTTATATGCTGTTGGTGGAATCTTGTCTTTGTCTTGTTGGGCTGTGTATGTGATAAAGGGGAGCCATACCAGCATGAAGGCATCTTCTTCCACTTGTCCCCGTGTCAGTTTCGGTTTACTGGTTAGTCTTTTCTAATAAGGCTGTTTCCCATATTGTTTGGTACCCCTGGTCCATGCTTACTCCTGACAGGTCTCTCCAGTGTCTGCTTTGATGTTTCTGGCTGCTGAGAGTAGGTGGGTTATTTACTCCTTGTGATGTGAGTGGGCATTATTGTCTTGGAAGATGTTTAGTAGGATCAGTTCTGGGGTGACTTCTAATATTTGCTTAGTTATTTTGCATATTTCTCATATGCTTGTTGTCCAGAATAGTTGGATTTGGGGGCATTCCCACCACATGTGGAGGCATGTGCCTATGGAGATGCATCCTCTCCATCATTTTGGTGAGGTTCCTGGGCGTATTAGCGCTAGTCTCCTTGGTGTTAGGTACCACTCCATGTTCATTTTTAAGATGCTACCATCTGCCCTTGGCTAGATGGGCTGGCTCAGTTTTCAAGCATGGTGGGCACACTTTGGTTGGTATCTGTCTCAAGAGACAGTGGAGGAGGGTGGCTTTGGGGGTGAGGTGAAGCTGTTGGACATTGCAGCCCCTACTGTGGCTGTAGAGACAGATGCGGGAGAGACAGGCTTCATTGCAGCTGAGGCAGGTGAAGGTGTCCGGTTGTGCTGCTTCAGATGTACCATGATGCCATGGTCCCCTGTACTATTTGCATTAAAAGAAGAAATGAACACACATACACCATGATTCCAAGGACAACTGAAGCACCCGTGACAGGTGGCCACCCAACCTCTGCTTAAGAATCTCCAACAAAGGAGAGTCTGCAACCTTCCAGGGGAGTCCAGTCCACTGTTGAACAGCTCTCACCCTCAGAAAGTTCTTCCTTATGTTTAGTCAGAATCTCCTTTCTTGTCATTAGACCCCATTGGTTTGGGTCCTCTGCTCCAGAGAAGGAGAAAACCAGCTTGGCTTCCAGACCCCTGAGCCTCTTGGCTGCCCTCCAGCTTGTCATCATCCTTCTTGAACTGGGGTGTCCAGAACTGGACGCGACTCCAGGTGGGGTCTGACCAAGGCAGAAGCGGGTAGAACGGAAAGCGAATAAGAATTACGAAAGCAGTGAGCATTAAGATGTGCTTATTAAACTGTAAGCCCTTTTACATGTTGTCCAACCTCTCAAAAAGCCACCTGCCTTGAGCTTTTGAGAATGTGTAAACATAGTTCAATATCGTCAGCTGATCAATCAAGTAAAAGGAGCTTCATTAATCAACGGGGTATTGTTGTTTTTAAGGATTTGGCAGCCTTCCAGAGTTTCTCACTGGCCAAGTGCCCCTCTTTCATAGAAACATGAAATCATAGAATTGTGGAGATGAAAGGGACCCCAGGGGTCATATAGTCCAGCCCACTGCACTGCAACCCTCTTTCCACAACCCCCGAGCCAAACTCCCCTCGTCCTTCAGAGGTGCACACACACACACGGCTCCTCCATCTCCAGCCCTCAGAGGCCAGCTCTTTCCGGCTCCAGAGCATGGCAGGGAGCCTCTGTGTTTACTACAAGGTGTCAGCTGCCCCCTGCCGCTGTTCTGGCATCTGCACGCGCTCAGGGGCTGCAGCTCCAGCCTGACTTCAGATCCAATTAGTTCACTGGGGTTGAATTTTAATCAGAGGAGTCAAACTTTCCTTCCATTCATTCAGTTCCTATGAAGCCAAGGAGGACCTGGGCTAATGAAAGCTGAATCCGCTCAGGAACTCAGTGGGAATTGCCTTCCGAGGGTAAATTCCAATTCAATTATTCTGCAAAGGAAACAAACACTCAGGTTTGATTTGCAAATATGAAAAGCTCAATTAATTCCAGCTCTGGTGGGGAGGGGAAAGGAGGTGAACCAGGATGTGTATTATTTAAGAGGAACAAGCAGCTCCCTCTCATTTGCCTCCTCTCTGAAGCGAAGAGGAGAGCGGGGAGGACACACCTCTGGCCCTTTGGGGAATGAGGAAAGAAAAGTATGTTGAGAGTCCTGGGCACCCCGGCCGGAGAAGGATGTTGACAGACAAGCTGGGAAGCGTGCAGAGGAGGGCCACCCCGATGGTCCAGGGGCTGAGTCTGGAAAGCAAGCCTTGTGAGGAACGGTTGAGGGAGCTGGGTATGTTTAGCCTGGAGAAGAGGAGATATGATGGCCATCTTCAAATATCACATGGCTTGTTTTCTCCTGCTCCAGGGGGTGGCAGATTCAAACTGCATGAAATCAGCTTCCAAATAAACATTAGAAAGAGCTTTCTTGGGTCAAGAGCCAGGTGGTACCTGGTGCGGAAAATTTCTTGTCAACCCCCCCCCCCCATTGAAATTGTTAAAAGAAGGAAAAATAAGATACTAAAGTTGCAAGTGTTATTTTCTGGTTTATTTACTTAACATTGTAAACATAAGCCCTTAAAACCTTTTTTTTCACGATGGGAATTTCTTATGAATGGGGGTTTTTTAAACTTAATTTTGCTATTTTGCAGCCTACTGTTGATGTGGACTGAAGGAAGCTGAGGTGCTGTGTGAGTGCAACTGCAAAAAACAAGCACCAGTGTGGATATGTCCCCACTCTAGAATACAAGAAGAGCCAGTGGCAGAGGGAGGGGGCGCAGGGGGTGCAGGCTGCCCCCAGTGTCATCACTGAGGGGGGTAAAAAAATGGCAAAAATATGAGGGGGTTTTAAAAGGGCTCACAAAACTTTTTAGTTCAGTCAACGAACGTAGCAAAATGCGGCTGGCACTGGGCACCACACCGCGGGGGCTGGCACTTACCATGGGGCCTGCCCAAGCCTCTCCTGGGAGTGACGCGGTGGCTTGGGCACCTGCAGGCTCCACCCTGCCTGAACTGGCAGTGTGGGGCTTGCGTCTGCCCTCCGCCTCTCCCTCCGCTGCCCTACAGCTGGGGTCTTTGGGGTGGGCGGGGTTGTGGGGGGTGGGTGGGGAGCAAAACTCCAGGGGGAGCTCCAGGTGGGCAAGAGGAGGGAGAAGGGGGCGAGGGAGACTTGGAGGTGGCAGTGTCTAATCCTTTCCCTTTCTCTCTCCGGCCTCATGAGACCCCATTTCAGCTGTGATGTGGTCAGTCATATCCTGCATAGGACAATGGAGTCTGTTCTTGGGGGCGCAGAAAAGGAGGAGGACAAAGAAGTATGTCCTCTGCTTTGCACAGTAATGTGCATTAAATGTGCTCTGGGTGTGTTTTAAATATATGGTGTGGATCTGACACAAAAGTTGCAGGGCAGCACAATATGAGACTGCAGTGCATGTTTTCTGCTAGTGGTGTCCTAACGTTTTTTCAAAGAGGGCCAGATTTGATGAAGTGAAGGGCCATGAAGGCCAACCAAAGGGCCAACCACAGTTGTTGACCTTTTCTCTGGAATGAGGTTGTTGAGCTTTTTTTAGAGTTGATGTTGTGGTTTTTTTAAAAGGATTTTAGGAAATAAACTGCCACATGAAAAAAGCCATGTCTGTCTGCTGATTCCGAATCAGATAGTAATAAATCACAGTAACATGTCAGAGGGGTTCTGTGACCTTGCAAACATGGGTTGTGACACCATATTCACTTGTCTGTGTGCCGTATGTTATGAGATATGAGGTCATAAAAGTGGCACAGTATTTGTAGTTCCAGTTTACTCTGCCAAAGATGATCCCTTCAACAGGGATTTTCACAGAAACCCAACGTACAACGTATTTGCTGCAACTGGCTGTGTGACTACAAGCCATACTCGTCTGAAAAGGATTCCCAGCACAACTGTAAATAAATCATAGAATTGCAGAGTTTGAAAGGGAGCTTGAGGATCATCTCGTCCAACCCCCTACAATGCAGGAATATACAGCTGTCCCATACAGGGATTGAACCTGCAACCTTGGCCTTATCAGCACCAGGCTCTGACCAGCTGAAATGAGTGCTAATAACGTCCCTTCTTTCTAGAAAGGAGAATTAGAGAGAGGTGATTCTCGAGCAAAGACGAGCTGAGGGAATTTCTCACACTGGAAGAGGACTAAGAGTGACTCCACACAGTCTTGATTTGGCCTCAGGCAGAGGCGGAGCTAGGTGCTCCAGCACCCAGAATGGCGTGCACCCGGGGGCAGGGTGAGTGGCCTGCGGGGGCGGGGTGAGCATCCCGGGGGGTGCCACATGCAGCAACTGGCCCTGGGGGCAGCGTGGCAATGGCCTCAGAATGGCACCTGGGGCAGACCGCCCCCACCGCCCCCCTTGCTCCACCTCTGGCAAGAGCTCCTAAGGGGTGTACCCTTCTTAAGCAAAGGTTGAGTGGTCATCTGTCAGAGATGCTGTAGCTGTGATTCCTGTATTGCAAGGGGTTGGACTAGATGTCCCTCGGTGTCCCTCCCAATTCTATGACTCTGTGACTGATGCACATGCCCCCCTACTCACAGCAGTGTTAAGGTCAAGGAGGCGGGGAACTGCTCTTCTTGCCCAGTGAATCCCGGCCAAGCTGCCCACTCCTCCCTCTCTTGCTTATGCCAAGATGGGGGGGTCTCCTTGGCACCATGTCTGAGTCTCCATCGCTTTGTGTCCTGGGTGCTTTTCGGCCGAGTCGGACAAAGAAGGAAGCGCCGTTGTCTCTCCCTCCTCCCTCCCGATCTGCTTTTCCCTTTGCTTCATCTCTGCCACCCGCACCTCCTCATGGTTAACTGGAATTTGGTAATCCTCCAAACGTTAATCGAGAACAAAAGGAAGTGAGCCACCTCCTGTGCGGTTGAGAGAAGGACGACCCGACCTCACTTGGAGAGTGACATTTCTGGATTTGAAAATGAATTGGAAGTTGCGGTGGGATCAGCGCTGCTAATTGTCTTCATCTCCTCGCCCTTTATCTCTTTTGATGTAACCACATCTTAAAAACACTCTGGCCGCACTCAGCTAAGCCCCAGAGAAGCCGAGGGGGCTTTTTGTGCATCAGAGAATGGGAGGGAGCTCCTTTTGCCCAAGGTTGGGGGCGGGAAGGCAGCCCCTCTCCCCCCCCCCTGCAGAAACTAAGCTCTAATTTCAAAGGAATGCTCAGCCAAATCGGCGCTGAGTCTTGAAAGCGCTAGAACATCCTATCCAGAGTGAGACCCGCCACGTGTGAAACAAGGCAGAGTCCGCTGAGCTGTTTTGGGAGGGGGTGTTAGTGCCATTTTAAATCCCATTTTCTGGGGAGCTGAAGCTTCCTTGCAAGGAATCTCTTTGGCCACAGTAAGGATGAGAAGGGAGCAAACGGGAGGCAAGGGGGCAAAAGGGGGGGCACAAAAAGGTCTCTATTGGGCAGCAGAGTTGGGGGGAGGAAAGGCGGCTTAAAAATGATTCAGGAAGGGCTCGTCCACACTTCTGCTTGTCCCACACGGGGCCACACCTGGAACGCACGAGGGGTCTGAGCGGTTTCCCCCGGCTGCGCTCCTTTCCCAGGAAATCAGAGCAAACATCAGTCTGGAGCAAAGCTGAATTGCCCTTTGCTCTGACGGAGGACTTCTCCACACTTTGCTTTTGCTCCTTCCAGGCATGATCTTCTTTTTCATCCTGCGAACTTCCTGATTGACCTGGACTGTACTGCTGGCTGCCAGCCACGCAGTCCCCCAGGTTGTCTCCCATATGAGGTAATAATAATAGTAATAATAATAATAATAAATAATAATAATTTATTATTTACCCTGCCGATCTGGCTGGGTTTCCCCAGCCAATCTGGGCAGCTTTCAACAAAATATTAAAATACAATAGTCCACCAAACATTAAAAGCTTCCCTAAACAGGGCTGCCTTCAGATGTCTTCTAAAAGTCTGGTAGTTGTTCTTCTCTTTGACATCTGGTGGGAGGGCATTCCACAGGGTGGGTGCCACTACTGAAAAGGCCTTCTGCCTAGTTCCCTGTAACTTGGCTTCTCGCAGTGAGGGAACTGCCAGAAGGTCCTCGGAGCTGGACCTCAGTGTCCGGGCAGAACGATGGGGGTGGAGACGCTCCTTCAGGTATACTGGACCAAGGCTGTTTAGGGCTTTCAAGGTCAGCACCAACACTTTGAATTGTGCCTGGAAATGTACTGGGAGCCAGTGTAGGTCTTTCAAGACTGGTGTTATGTGGACTCAGCGGCCGCTCCCAGTCACCAGTCTAGCTGCGGCCTTCTGGAATAGTTGTAGTTTCCTGGTCACCTTCAAAGGTAGCCCCACATAGAGTGCATTGCAGTAGTCCAAGCGGGAGATAACTAGAGTAACTAGGGTAATAATAATAATTTATCATTTATACCCCGCCCATCTGGCTGGGTTTCCCCAGCCACTATGGGCGGCTTCCAATAAAACACTAAAATACAATAACCTATTAAACATAAAAAGCTTCCCTAAACAGGGCTGTTTGTACCTGTTTGTACATGTTTGTAAATTTAAGCCTACAGCCTTAAGCCTGCCTTCAGGGATCACACTGTCCTCTGCCTGATCGTGAGTAAAACTACTTTTTGTTACATGTGAATAAGACTGTGGTGTCTTTATTATTTTAGGAGGGATCAAAGGGGTCTTACCAGGAATAATAGAACATATCTCAATCTGGACAAGCCAGACTGAATTGCTTATTGTCTTAAGAGGCTCACATGAGTCTGCAACCAGTTTTCTGCTGCATAAGAAGGGAAATACACTCTGCTAAGTGAAGGAACTTGCTAGCGCAAGTTAGGAAGGATATTAATAATCAATATACCCTCTCCTGCCACCCTCAACATTCCTCCACTCAGACATGGTGTGCGCCATGCCTGGAAGGAGCAGAGGAAAGGGGAGGGTGGAGAAGCCCTGAGTGCTAAGGAGCCGTTTTCCTGGGGGACAAGAGTCCTCAATTGATAACTGATGGCAGCTGTCTCAGAGTCTGCATTGCCTAAATCAAGTTTGTTAAACATATTCTATTCAAAGTCACCCAGGAGGGAGAGTGCGCCCATGGGGGTGGGCAGGGGTTCTTCCTCTTCACCCCGTCTTTATCCTGGCAAATTCCCACTCGCGCAGGGAGACCAACTTCTGCCAGGTGGCTAAGTGAGCAGGCGGCCTCCTCCCCTCCCCTCCCTCCCTCCCTCGTGAGCTGGATGTACTTTGGCTGAGGAAAAGGTCCCACTCGCCTCTCTCCCAGCATCATCCCAAAAACTGGAGTTTTGTCAGAGAAGCGGAAGAGGAGAATGGAGGGCACATTGATCCTGCTAATCCTGGCCTCTTTGTTTCCTCCCTGGGGTATTTCTTTTTTGAAGCTGAGAAGTGCTTGGCATTTTCCATGAATGCAAATAGGATTTGGGAAGCCGAAAATTCTGAGGGAGTGGAGGGGATAATCAAAAGAGCTTCAGATATTTGGCACACTGAATGGAACCCTGTTCCAGCCCCATCAACACTGGGAGTCATTATTACCTATTTAGAGTTATTTCTATAGAATAATCCCATTAGCCTTAAGAACAAGCAAACCAAAAGACTGTGAAGTGGGACACAGCAACTGTCGTCACATAGGAAGAGTCAGATGGTCTATTTGTGCTGCCTTGATGGATCGGTTCATAAAACCACGGCTGAAGAGGTCACCTGTCTGAAACATTATGTGGCCCAGGGCCCCGCAGTTCCCTTAGATCACGGGTGTCAAACACAAGGCCCGCAGGCCGAATCCCGCCCACCAGACCTTGTCATGTGGCCCGTGTAGCCACCCCCGGCCGCCAGCCTTCACCTTTTATTCTCACTTTTTTTTTCTTTGACACAAGAAAGCCGCCTCTTCAGCGCATGCGCAGCAGCCTACAAGCAGAGAACATCTGCCCTCTAGCGGCGCCAGCTGTTCTACACAGGAAACCTCCACTTTACATGCATTCAGGAAACCTCCACTTGTTTTTATATTGAGCGCATGCCATCCTGTGATGTGACAGATCCAACGGCTGCCTGAACCCTTCTCTCCTGTACTGTAAGTCCTACAGATACAACTGGCCCTTTGAGGGTGACCAAACTGCTGATGCGGCCCCCGATGAATTTGAGTTAGACACCCCTGCCTTAGATAATAAACACACAGACACAAATATTTTGGGTTAATGGGATAAATTAGGTCACAACTTTATTGGTTACAGATGTGAGCGGTTTGGCTTAGGCATTGGGTGAAACCAGACTCTATCCTGACTCCTGCCCGTCCGCAGGAAGCCTCTTAAGGGTCAACCATTGGTAGGGGGAGCCCTGTGATATACATCAATTAAGAGCACCCCCAGGGTCCCCGGTGGGGTCGTGGCACAGCCCTAGCCCATGCCCAGGCTTCGGACAGGATCCATACCCCCCAGATCCCTTTAATTGGATCCCCTTAACAAAGAGGGGCAGGCAAGGCAACAACCTCCCCTCCCATGAACAAGGCTTACCCAGTGTCTACCTCAGCGCCATGCAATGCAGGAATCGTAGAACACAGTGACTGGTTGGGTCAGCAGGGGATGAGGCCGCCTGTGAGCTATTCCAGTCCCAGACTGTAGAGGGTTTTCTGCACCAACTTGGACCTAGCCTGGTAGCAGACAGGCAGACAGTGCAATGCCCTCAGCAGTCATTAAACGTTGCTGCATTTTTTGGTTTTATGCAGAGATTTTTTATTCCGCTAGGGGTATTTTTTAAAGGTCCATGCAGGTTTTCTCTGAGCTCTGAATGGAAATGCCCAGGCTGTGGTACCACAAATGCCCTGACCTGCTCCACCAGCCTCCTGCCCCCAAGTGGCTCCTGAAAAGTGGGGTGGAGCCAGTCCAGGAGAGAAGGAGATGCCCACAAGCCTCTCTTGGGCGGCCTTGACAACTAGCCGGGTGTCCATTGGGGGCTTTGCTTTCACTTCACTTCCTCCTCGCCCTTTTCCTTCATGTCTTCCTCATCCTCAGAATGGCTTGTGTCATTTTAAGTCACCACAAATCCAGATGACGAGGCAGGCGGAACCTTGGCTTCTTTTCTGGCCAGTGAGTCAGCTCTGGTGACCCATTTTCCACAAGCGGGGTGTGTGTGTGTGTGTGTGTGTGTGTGTGTGTGTGTGTGTGTGTGTGTGTGCTGTCAGTTGCTGCTTTTCCTCTGGAAGAAAGACATCTTAATGCAAAGCACAGCTCCATCCTCTCTGTGTCCCCCAGGGAAGTCTTTGTCCCATTTTGCCAGAATCGCCTGTTTTTGTATGGGTAATATATTCACCCAGCTGCCTTCCTAAGCACAGAGAGGTTTGTACCTTAACTGTTCCCTCAACAGACCCCAGACCTGCCTTTCTCACCCCCCCCCCTCATGCCATGCAGACACACTGTCCCCATCCCATGGGACACAGCCAGCAAAAGGACACACACACACACACACACCCAACCAGAACGTTTTATTGCAAGAGAGAGAGGCTGGTGGCTTTGAATCAGGGTTTGCCAAGGAAAGGGACAAACCATTCTCTCACTCGGGGGGGGGGGGGATCATTGTGACTGCAAAGGCTTTCAGAAGGAGGAGGTAAATGGGGACAGTTCTCCCCCATCTCATGCCCATGGTAAGGGGCAGGGAGCTGAAACAGAAAGCAGCACTCGGTGTGGATTAATGGAGCATTAGACCTGGAGTGCCACATTTGGATGACAGTGACTGTGATGGGAAAGGACAGCGACACAGGGCAAGTGTCAGCCTGACAATGATGGGAAGGAACAAGGGAGCAAATTGGCCAGGGAGAGCCCAGCCCCAATCCCAGCACATCTGCCACGTGGATTTTCCTGTGCCGCATGAGGAAGCCCTGGCATGCGCCCGACTGAGACCACCCAGGAAAAGACCATCTTGTGTGGATGGGCTGCTCCTCTGCATGTGTAAGAACCTAAGAAAAGTCTGCAGGATCAGGCCCATGGCCCATCTAGTCCAGCATAGTGGTGGCATGGTAGAAGTGTCTGAAATGATGCCTGGCCTGGAGAAAGCAGGTGGGGGAAAGCTTCTCTCCCTCTCTCCTCACACGAGAACACAGGGGCATCCAATGAAGCTGAATGCTGGAAGATTCAGGGCAGGCAAGAACAAGCCCTTCTTTGCCCAGAGATGGCTACCAACCTGGATGGCTTTCCAAGAGGATCAGGCAAATTCATGGAGGAGGGAAAGGCTCTCGATGTTGACTCACAGCAGGCAGCCATTCTTCTGAATATCAGGGCTGTGCACACTTCTCTTTGGCCAATGCCTACAAAGCCTGAGTCCAAGCGATTTTGCCTTTCTCCTGCTGTTTCCCCCCAGGAAACCTGCTCTTTAGCGATAAATCAGAACAAACAGCAATCTTTGGAAAACCCAGTTGCCATTTGTTCCAATTCAGTGCTCAAGATTGGGTTTCCCTGGGGACAAACATGTGGGAATGTTCAGGGAGGCAGGAGAGGATATATTGTTTATTAACATCCTTCCTAACTTGGGCTAGCAAGTTCCTTTACTTAGCAGAGTTTTGCATTCCCCTTTTAAACGCACAGCGGATAGCTGGTTGCAGGCTTGTGTGAGCCTCTCAATATTAGTGACCTGGTAAGTTCCCTTATAACCCTCTTAAAAGAATAAACACGTCACAATCTTGTGTAAGGTATATAAAAGAAGTTTACTCACATTCTGTTCACAGTTGGATCCCAGGAGGCAGACTTAGTTACAAAGTATATACATGAGGATCTACCCCATATGGGGGTTAATCCCAGTGACTGCAAACTGGCACTCACTGCAGTTCACACAATGAAAGGAAGATGGAAAAGATGGAGGAGAGCTGTGTGCCTTGTGCTTTTGTTACCTGCACAGGTAAGGCCACACCCACCTCTAGTCCCATGCAAGAGGAAGTATGTCCCAGCCCAGGAGGAAACAGGAAGTTCCGACTGGCTGGACCAAACATCCCCTTGCATGTACACTCTAGGAAAACAAGGAATGTTGTACTTGACTGCTACCTATGTACCACACCCCACAAAACGAGGGGGTGGATAGCCCCCATTTGCTGGAAACTCAAATCCTGCTTGTGGATTTCCCACCAGAGGCATCTGGTTGGCCTAAAGAGAACTTCCCTGTGAAAACTCTCCTCTGCTCCTGCTCTGCGCCCGCTTCCCATGGTGGCCGGGAGGCCCCTGAAAAGGCTTGGATGCAGCATTTGGTGCCATTTGCCTCCTTCCACCACGGCAAGCTAAGTGCATTTGCAGCCCCAACCTGCCCTGTGTGTTTTCCAGCAAAGGAGAATGAAAATTCCCCGACATCGTCACATTAAGCAAACAAAATTGAATCTGCATTCAAATATGAATTGCCTTGCAATTGCCTTCAGCTCTTGGGACACGAGATCACGTTTGCCTAACAGGAGAGCTTTAAATGAGTTTTATTGACTTATTTGAGGGCCTGAAAAGCACTGGGGCTCTTCCCCCTCCCCTTCCCACTCCTTGATGACACGCTAGAATTTCATTCATTTTTCATTTTCCCTTATTAAATTTATATACTGCCCTTCATCAAAAGACCACAGGGAGGTTTACAACACAGAACACAAATTTCAGCATCAATACATAAATATCGATGCACAAGTATCTAGAACCACAGGGCAAGAGCTGAAGCTCAGCAGTCTGGCACCCGTTCTGCATGCAGAAGGCTCCAGGATCCGTCCCCAATGGCATCTCCAGGCAAAGCCAGGAGGGCCCCTCCCCAGAGCGGCTGCCAGTTAGTGCAGCCAGTGCTGAACTGGACAGACCAATAGCCTGGGTTGGTCTAATACAATTTTCTCTGCTCCTGGGGGTCTGCCCATTGGAGACCACGTGGAGGGAGCCACTTGAGGCGTTTACCATGGGGCCCTTGGCCAGGATGGAGAGGCTCCATGTTGGCCATATGGAGGCTTCCACCTTAAAAGGTGGAACTTTTCACAGCTGCCTTGCCCACCCCCCTCCAGACCTGGGCACCTTGAACTTGGCCCTGAGCAGGAGCAGCAGCAGTGCGGACCCACCACTGGCCCCCAGAAGCCACGTTGAAGGGGTCAGCCTTTCAACAATCTCTCTGGCGCTGCCTTGGGGTGCTGCCATGTCTTTCCAGGAGCAGCCAGGAGAGAGAGAGAGAGAGAGAGAGAGAGAGAGAGAGAGAGAGAGGGGGGGGGGAGGGAGAGGGAGAGAGGGAGAGAGGGAGAGAGAGAGAGAGAGACTCCTGCTGCCACTTCTGGTGCCGGTAGAAAAAAAGCCTAGAGATGGTTTCCGCTCAGCTCCAGAGAACCCTCTTGAAATTGCAATTACCTTTTGGCCTACTTATGGCTTGCCGCAAACATTAATGTCGCTCTCTCTAGATAAAAGCACAATAATTGTGGCTGCCATGTATCTTTAATTAGGAAGGGTATTAATCTCCATAATTACAGTGTCTGCTGAGCTGCTCTGTGATTTCCCCGCAAAACCTGTCACTGACTTTCTGGATCTTGCAAGGCCCTCTGTGGGGAAGAGGAAGATTCCTTTCCTGAAACTGCCAGGAAATAAAACTGAGTGTGCCTCTCCAAAGCCAGGGGGGGGGGGCTCTGACTAGCTCCATTCACAAGGAAGCCTTGCTGCCCTGATCTTTGCAAAGTGGGTCAGCACAACTCATGCAGCTGGAAGCGACGGGCGGGGCAGGAATTGCAAAAGGCTCCCACAGCAACCCAATGGATTCCACCAAGTTGGATTCAAATTGACCCCACCATGAACAGCAACAATGACTTTCCCAGCACCATTCTGGATATGTCCATGGTGCTCTGCAGAAGATTTGGCCAAATGCCATTACAAAGGCTTGTGGGGAAACTCAGGTTGCCGGACCAGAGATTCCTACGTTTCACCTCATTTCCATGTTGCTCACAATCGCCAGGAAAAAGCATCTTCCACATCAATGAATCAGCAGCTCCCCCTAGTGGTCAGGGCACAGAACAGAGGGCCCAGAGAAAGTTTGGCTGGACATTGAGGTCCTCCACTGCAACATGTTGGCAACCTCAGATACCCCTTTCTTGGTCCCTTTGCAACACCCCAAATCTTCAGTCCTTTCTGCAGCTCACATGAATCAGCCTGGCAAAAGCAGCAGCTCCAGCTTGTCACAGTTCCCCTTGGGTGGGTTGGTGAAGATAGAGCTGCAGTGATCCCATTTCTCTGGGTTTCCCCACAATGGGGACAAAGAGCAGAGAAGCAGCCCTCACCACCCCCAGGCCCTGCTTGGGAGAGGCCGGGGGCTGGAGGCAAAGGCTGGGGGCAAACTCTGCAGCTTAGTCTGACCCAGACAGGAGAAGCATCTCCAAGTCTCCGAAGGGCTGTCACATGGAAGATGGATCAAGCTTGTTTTCAGCTGCTCCAGAGAGGAGGAGCCAAACTGATGGATTCAAATGACAAGAAAGGAGTTCCCGACTCAACACTCGGAAGAAATTCCAGGCAGGAAGAGCAGTTTGATGGTGGAACAGACTACTTTGGAGGGACTTCCTTTCATTGTAGATATTGAAGCAGAGATTGGAATTCTTGTGATTCCTGCATTGAAGGAGGTTGGACTAGATGACCATCAGGGTCCCTTGCAACTCTACATTTCTATGGTTCTATGAATTCAGGTCCTGCTTTCTGGTGCTTTCACAACCTCCCAGCTGCCTCTGGAGGAGAAGCAGGGGAGGTTCCAGGCTCAGGAGGTTGTTTGTTTGTACTCTGGCACCACCAGACCTCCTACTTGGGGGGGGGCAATTTGGGGCAGGGGTGGGGAGGGGGGAATGCCTTGCCCCACAGCGAGATCCAGTGAAGCTGCCAGCAAATCACACCCAAGAAGGCTTTCTTGCCCAGAAGGCTTTCGCTAGCTTTCCGTGAAGATGCTTAAAAGATTTCCAATGTTAAAGAATTTGTACACTTCTAAAAATAATGCTGACATTTTGAGATTTCCAAAGTCAAAGGACCCAGTGGCAACCTCGGAATGAGGGCTTGAAAGCAATAACTCCTCTCTCTCTCTTTCTCTCTTTCTCCCTCACCCCTCTTTCTCTCTCACACACCTGTTACTCAGTGATAGACTGCCCCTGACCATGAAGGCTCCATGTAGGCATCTATATGTTAAGAACCCTTTTAGCCCAGCCTTCATCCTAAGATCTCAGGGCCTGGTGCAACTAATTCAAGGGACAGCAACTCCAATGCTATTATTAGAAGAGCAGGTAAAGGTACAGCGACACCTTAAACACTCGTGTGAGAGGCAGTATGATAGAATAATAGAATTGCAGATCTGGAAGAGGCCCCCAAGATCACCATTCCAAGCTCCCGCAATGCAGGAATCATGGCTGAAGAACCCCTGGCAGATGGCCCTCCAACCATCTGCTTGGAAACCTCCAATGAAGGAGAGTCCACCGCCTTCTGAGGGAGGCTGTTCTGCTGTCAAATATCTTGGGATGGGCAATGGGAAAAGATGGTCCAGCCCCCTATTCTCACTCATGGTTCCATCCCCAGTCTTCCCACAATGTCTCAGAAGAGGCAGAGCATGGTGAGTGTCTTCATGTGAGGATCAGATATCAGGCTTGACACCAGAAATTACATTTTTCAAGAGAGATGCTTGCTGCTTCAAGGAACACCTTGTCAACCAGGAGACAAAGCAAGTCAGTGGCAGAGCTGG
This sequence comes from Podarcis melisellensis, assembly GCF_964234715.1. Lineage (NCBI taxonomy): Eukaryota > Metazoa > Chordata > Lepidosauria > Squamata > Lacertidae > Podarcis > Podarcis melisellensis. The sequence continues at coordinate 218,623 of NC_138528.1, read as the reverse complement.
GACACCAGAGAGCGGGAATCCCAGGCACCAGCGAAGGAGGAAGGGTTGACCTGGCTCAGATTAAGACCACCCCGAGAGGAGGAATGACCAGACAAGGCAAGAAGAGGTCTGTGTGTTTGTCAAGCTGCGTGAGGAGCTGTCCCTGGTCCTGGCCTGGCCTGTGGGGTCACATCTCATCAGCATCTCGACTCTCCAACTCGTAGGGGCCAAGATCCCCTAACAGAAAACCCAGCAGGATCCATGGGGGGTCCCTTCCCAAGCCCACCAGTGGGAAATCATTTTGAATTCTGCCCCTCTGCTCAGGGGGTCAAAGAGAGTTGCTTCTCGGACAAATATATTTTGGATGAATTAACATATTGCTCAATTCATTATTTTTCTCAGTGGAGACTTTGGACTTCCTAAAGTATCTGAGGGGTTGGAAACAGGAGCACATCTCAAGACTTTTGCAATTTACAGCAAAGCACCCCCAAGCTATAATTTTCATAATAGTAGCTGTTTGTATTGAGCTCTGAAAAACTTCCCTAATCAATATTCCCTTCCAGCAGTGAGATCTTGCCTTGAGACAGATTCTGCATGGGGAGAAATGTCATCTTTCTGGCTGCAGGAGTTGTTTGTGAGAGAATGTGGGGGGAGGGAAAGGGGCTGAGGAGGCAGCACTGCCATTTTCACCCGGAGGCTGCAAATTCTGTGGCCTCCTATTAGCCCAGCTCCTGCTGCGAGTCTGCAGGGGCTCATCATCGCCTGGCTCACCTGCTGCTTGACCCCCTTCCCCCTACCAAACCTCCTCCTTTGCTTCTCCTCGTAGGATGGCTCCTTCCTCTTTGCCTCATGCATGCAGAGGAAGGTGGTAATGGGCTAACTTGGTCAAACTATGGAACTCACCCTTGCAGGAGGCAGCGGTAGCCACCAACTTAGATGGCTTAAAAAGAGGATTGGATAAATCATGGACAATTGATGGCTACTAGACATGAGGGCTCTACTCTGTCTTCACAGCTGGAGGCAGCGATGCTTCTGAATACCACTTGCTGGAAGCCACATTGGAGGATCTGGAACGCAAGCCTTATGAGGAATGGGGGAACTGGACATGCTTAGCCAGGAGAAGAGGCGACTGAGAGGCCATCCAACTTGAAATGTCTGAAGAGCTGTCAGACAAAAGGTGGAGCAAGCTTGTTTTCTCAGACTCCAGAGGGGAGGAGACAAATCAATGGGTTCAAATGACAGGAAAGGAGATTCCAACTCAACAATAGGAAGAACTTTCTGGTGGTAAGAGCTGTTGGACAGTGGAAGGGGCTTCCTTGGAAGTTGGGGGACTCCCCTTCCCTGGAGCTTTTTGGACAGAGGCTGGGTGACCATCCATCAGGCTTCTTTAGTTGTGCTTCCTGCGTTGCAAGGTGTTGGACTAGAAGACCCCTGGGGTCTCCTCCTAGCATTCTATGATTTGCCTCATCTCTGGGCTCTTGTGATTTCTGCGGCAAACTCTCTCCAGCCGCCCTTCTCCTCTGCCTTTGCCAGCTCCAGTGACTGCAAAGAGGCAGTTGAGGTGGCTCATCAGAACATCGGAAGCTCTTTTATACTGACTCAGACTCGTAGGTCCATCTTGCTCCCTACTGTCCCCACTGGCAGATGGTGGATTTCCAGGGTTTCAGGCAAGGATCTGTCCCAGATCTACCTGGAGATGCCACTGGGGGTGGAACCTGGGACCTTCCACATGCAAGGCAGATGCTCTACCTCTGAGCTATGGCTCTTCCTCCTTGTTGTCAGCCTCCAATGGAAATGACTTCATCTCCTATTATGAACATATCAGATTCCGGGAGTTCCCTTCCAGATGTCCAAGTGAAGCTGGCCCAGTGAAGAGCAACCATCTCCCTGGTGGGCTGTGTGCTTCTGCTGGAGCCATTGACCAGAGGAAGCAGGCAGGAGTCCACCAGGGCAGCCTTGCTCCTGCCACCAAATGCAGCCTGGCTCACCCTCGGAGCTTCCTGGCCGCATTCACTGGATTAGTGCCCAGCCGCAGAACTCGCTGTCCCTTGAAAGAAGCTGTCCAGAACTGGCCTCGGGCTCCTGTGAGGTTCAGGCCATCTGCCTGGAGCCCACGGTGTTTTCATTAACCAGTGTACACATTAAATGGAAGTGATTAACATTAGTACGAAATACCCCTGAAATCACTCCATGACATAATTATGCTCACATTCATTAGCGGGCATATTAGAGCCATAATTAAGTTCCAGGACTCTTGTGAATTGCAGGAAGAAGGAGGTTGTTTTGAAGGAGTTGCGGGCTGAGCTAGAAGGGGGAGGGGATGGAGAGAGAGAGAGAGAGAGAGAGAGAGAGAGAGAGAGAGAGAGAGAGAGAGAGTCCTGATCCGCACCGACTTCATCACCAGGCACTCTCCAGAATAGTCTTCTAAGAACATAAGACAAGCTGAAGGACCCATCTAAGTTCAGCCTCCTCTTGGGAAGCCCACAAGCAGGATCCAAACATGACAGCCCTCTCCTTCCTGGGGTCTCCTCCACCTGGTGTGCAGGAGCATCACCACCTTCAGTCGTGGAGGCCGAGCCCAGCCATCCCAGCTAGCAGCCCTCCATCGCCCTCCCCCCTCCAAGAATTTGCCTGATCCTTTTTCAGAGCGACTGAGGACTGGAGTTTTGCTCCTAAGGGAGGAAGCCAGAAGCACCTGGGGTTTGGGCAGAAAAGTAACCCAGACTTGCAAAATGTCTGGCAGCAAAATGGGTTGCACTCAAAATGGGTTGCACTCAGGGGTTTTAAAAATAGCTTGTGTCGTGTTCAATTATTCATTTCATAAAATTTATACCCCACTTGTTTGTAAAAAGTAAAACTTTCAAAAAGTTAAAATAACAATAGGCTAAATGCAGATCAACACTTTCATCAGCTTCCTAAGCCCTTGAGCAGGCTTCTCTAAAGGAGAATGTTTTTAGCAGGTGCCCAAAGGGTCCAGTGAAGGTGCCAATGAAACTCACTAAATCTGGAATCATCTCACATGGGGGTTGTATCTAACGGTGACAGGAAGCTCTTCTGCTGCAGGTGTGATGGGCAGCTGGGACCTCAGCACAGTCCCTTCATTCCTGGTCATGGGCACCAGAGCACCTGCCTGTGCCATCACACCTGGGTGCCAGGTGCTCATTGGCCGACCTGCGAGTCAGCTACAAATCACTGAGTGAAAGAGAGGGCCAGTTCAAATATAAGCTATGAAAAACAGGCAGATAATTACAATTCAAACAGGACAGCACCAGCCCCTTCATTAAAAGCAGCCACAGCCCAAAGACCTGTTGGAACAAGAAGGTCTTCACCTTCTGGCAGAAGGACAAGAAGGAGGGAACCAGTATAACTTCCCTGGGAAGGGAGTTCCAAAGTTGTCTGGGAGCAGACATCATTGAGAAGGCCCTCTCTCGTGTCCCTACCAAGCGGGTCTGTGAGAAGGGCCTCCCCTGGAGATCTCACAGCCCAGGCAGGTTCACAGGAGGAAAAAGGGCCTTTCAGATAGCTTGGAGCCTGAGCCATGTTGGGCTTTGTAGGTGAGAACCAGTACTTTGAATTGTTCCTGGAAACAGACTGGCAGCTGGTGGAGCTGCTGCAACAAGGGACTCGACTATCCCATGGAACCAGCCCTGCTCAGCAGTCTGGCTGCAGCTCTTTGAGCCAGTCAAGGTTGCGGAGCCCTTTCAGAGTTCACTACAGCATTCAAGCCAGGTTCCTCAGAGAACCACAAGACCAGGCCAGAAACTTTATTGTCAGTTAATGTTCATTTTGCTTTGTATTTATGTACTTAAGCCTAGATTGGAATTTTTTTTGTGATACGGAATTTATTCTGTCTTTGCCCAAATTGTTGATCTCTATCATTTTTGAATTTACTGACATGCCCTGTATCTTGCATGGTTGTATTTCCAATGCTTTGCATTTCGATGTTTTCAAATGTTTTCTCTCAGCTCCTTTGGGAGCAGCTATTGTGGGGAAGCAGTGGGTCAGGAGACTCAATCCATCAGTCAGGAGAGATGCTGACAATGCAGGCTTCTACAAGAAGGCCCCCAGGACCCTCAGGCTGTGGAAAAGATCCCCCAGGCCCTCTCTACACCTTAAGTAGCATGGAAAGAGACAAAAGCCTGCTCTGGGAGTCTCCCCTGGCAGCTGAAGTGGGCAGGAGCAAGAGGCCCTCAGAGAACAGTAGTTTGGGGGGCTCACATTAGGCTGTGGTTCCTGCATTGGCTCGTAGATCCTTTTGATCTTAAACGGGGGGGGGGGTGTTGTGTGGCTGTGAGTCCTGCACTTCAAGGGTTGGCTAGATGACCCTTGGGGACCCTTCCAACTCTACACTCTGCAGGTGAGGCAGTGGAAGTGCTGGACCAGTGTCTTGCCTCGGTCATGGACTGGATGAGAGCCAACAAACTGAGGGTCAATCCAGATAAGGCTGAGGCCTGGTTAGTGTGGGGTTCCCTAGACCAGATGCCTGGGAGGTTGCCTGCTCTCAATGGGGTTCCCCTTCATCTGAAGGAGCAGGTTTGTGGCTTGGGGTCCTCCTGGATCCTTTGCTGTCACTCAAGTTTCAGGTGCCCTCAGTGGCCCAGAGTGCCCTCCATCAATAATAATAATAATAATAATAATAATAATAATAATAATTTATTATTTGTACCCCGCCCATCTGGCTGGGTTTCCCCAGCCACTCTGGGCGGCTTCCATAGAAACCAGGAAACACTAAAATATCATACATTAAAAACTTCCCTGAACAGGGCTGCCTTAAGATGTCTTCTGAATGTCAAGTAGTTGTTTATCGTTTTGACATCTGATGGGAGGGCGTTCCACAGGGTGGGCGCCACTACCGAAAAGGCCCTCTGCCTGGTTCCCTGTAGCTTTGCTTCTCGCAATGAGGGAACCGCCAGAAGGCCCTCGGCACTGGACCTCAGCGTCCGGGCAGAACAATGGGGGTGGAGACGCTCCTTCAGGTATACTGGGCCGAGGCCGTTTAGGGCTTTAAAGGTCAACACCAACACTTTGAATTGTGCTCGGAAACGTACTGGGAGCCAATGTAGGTCTTTCAAGACCGGTGTTATGTGGTCTCGGCGGCCGCCCCCAGTCACCAGTTTAGCTGCCGCATTCTGGATTAGCTGTAGTTTCATCAACTTCAGCTGGTGGCCCAGCTACGCCCCTATCTGGACAGGGATAGCCTAACTACTGCTGTTTGGGCTCTGGTAACCTCAAGGTTAGATTTCTGCAACCCGTTATACATAGGGCTGCCTCTGAAGATGGTTCAGAAACTTCAGCTGGTGCAGAATTCAGTGGCAAGGTTGTTCACTGGAGCAAGATGGTTTGAGCATATTACACCGATCCTGGTCCAACTGCACTGGCTACCAATTAGTTTCCAGGCCCAATTCAAAGTGCTGGTTTTTACCTATAAAGCCTTAAATGGCTCAGGACAGCAATACCTCAAGGACCACCTCTTCCCATATGAACCTTCCCGGGACCCTGAGATCATCTTTTGAGGTCCTTCTTCATGTCCCTCCTCCTGAGAGGTCTGGAGGGTGGCAACATGACAACAGGGCCTTCTCTGCAGTGGCTCCCTGTCTGTGGAATGCTCTCCCCAGGGAAATTTGCCTGGCACCTTCATTATATACCTTTAGACACCAGGCAAAAATGTTCCTTTTTAACCAGGCCTTTGGTTGATCTTATTGACACCCAAAACTCTTTTAGAATGTGGTTCTTTTTTGGGGGGGGGGTTATTGGGTTATTGTTTTTGATTTGATTTTATATGTTGTAGTCTTGTTTGTGAACTGCCCTGAGACCTCAGGGAATGTTGTTGTTGTTGTTGTTTAGTCGTTGAATCGTGTCCGACCCTTCGTCACCCCATGGACAAGAGCACGCCAGGCCCTCCTGTCTTCCACTGCCTCCCGCATGCTGGTATCTTCGAGAACACTGTCCCACCATCTTGTCCTCTGTCGTCCCCTTCTCCTTGTGCCCTCCATCTTTCCCAACACCAGGGTGTTTTCCAGGGAGTCTTTTCTTCTCATGAGGTGGCCAAAGTATTGGAGCCTCGGCTTCATGATCTGTCCTTCCAGTGAGCACTCAGGGCTGATTTCCTTAAGAATGGATTTCCTTGATTTCGGGAAGAGGGTGGTGTATAAACTATTCCTCCGGGAACAGGGTGGTGTATAAACTGAAATAATAATAATAATACAGTTCTATGATTTTATCTCTACTGTAGAGAACAAGGGGAGACTACAGAGGAGGACCTTAGAAGGTGTTGGGCTCTCCTCCACTGGAGGCTTTCAAACACCTGTCAGGGAATCTGTAGCTGTGATTCCTGCATTGCAGAGGGTTGGGCTAGATTCCCTTTGGGGGGCCCTTCCAACTCCATAATTCCATGATTTATGAATTTGAATCCATTGGCTCATGTCCTCCACCCTGGAGCAGCAGAAAACAAGCTTCTTCCATCTTCTGATCTGCCGTCACTCAAGGTCCTCTGGATTTCTTGGCAGATCTCTTCCCCCCTTCTGCTCCCTTCAAAGCAACCAGAGTCTCTGCCAAGACAGAAAGTGCTTGGAGGTCTCCAGGTCCCACCAGTTCATCCCTCACCCTGCCACCCCCTCAGCCCACGGAAGCACTCGTGGCCCCAACTGCTTGACACAACCTCACACTCTGTGTCCATCCACCCGTTCTGAACAAACAAACTGAAAATCAAAAAGCTCCACTTTGGGGAGCTCCCTTTCCCCACAACATCCAGCATTTAATTGCAGCTGGGGCAGAGCCATGCAGAGTTCTAGGGAGAAATGGGTCATTTGAGGGGCTCGCGAAGGAGATTTGATTGTGTGGGCTCCTCATTTGGAAAAACTGAATCTGGTACTTGACACTTCCAAGCGAAAGGAAGGCGACTTCCAAAGGAGATATCCAAGGACAACTGGAAGTTAATTGCCTTCTGCTCTGCTCTGCAAATAGAACAGGGAATGACATTTATAAACTCTCTGAGGAGAAAGGCTCTCATCGCGGATCACACCCCTATCATTTTCCTGGAGAGAAATCCCGAGGTTGCCACTTTCGTTTTGCCCTCATTACCATGTGAGAAATAATCTGCTCTCTTGCTTTGTGGCTCTGATGTATCCACTTATAATACATCTGAGCAGGGAAACTGTGTGTTTGTGTGTGTGCAGTGCATTAGGCACCAAATTGCAGACCTCTTTCTGCCGTGATAACCCACTATCGGAGCTTTCCGTAATAACCAAACAAAGAGAAGGAAGCTGTCATCAATTTTCAAGGCACCACGGTCTAAACACTTTGGAGAGCAGTTGCGAAAACTTTTTATCAGAGACGTGACAGAGTTCCTAACAGGAACACAAACAGAAACAAGACAAAGCAGGTTCCTGTCTGAAGATGTTTATCTCTCCCTGGCTGTCAAATGGCCCAGCTGCAAAAATGGTCCGAGAAGATCTCTCAAAAGAGAAGCAAGCAGTGTGCCACATGTTGATGATGCAACAGGCCAATGGAAGACTCTCAACTGGTGGGATAGTCCATGGCCAGTGTGTGTGTGTGTGTGTGTGTGTGTGTGTATTGTAAGTAATTGGTGAAGTGCTTAAGGAACAGCTGATATTTCATTTCATTTCACAGAATCCTAGAATGTGAGAATTGTAGAGCTGGAAGGGACCCTGTGGGTCATTTAGTCCAACCCCCTGCAAGGCAGGAATCACAGTGAAAGAATCTGTGACAGATGACCATCCAACCTCTGTTGAAAAACCTCCAAGGAAGGAGAGTCCACCATCTACCAAGGGAGACGGTTCCACTGTCAAACAGCTCTTACTTTAAGAAAGTTCTTTCTGATGTTCAGTCAGAGTCTCCTTTCTTGTCACTCAAATCTGTAGGTTCGGGTTCTTCCTTCCATAGCAAGAGAAAACAAGCTTGTTCCTTCTTCCATGTGATGGATCTTCAGGTATTTGAAGATGACTATCAAGTCACCTCTCCATCTTCTCTTCTCCGTGCTAAACAACTCAAACTTCCTTATCCATTCCTCATCAGACTTGGTTTCCAGTCCCTTGACCATCTTGGTCATCTTACCATTGTCCTTACCTCCTACTTGGAGACACACAGAAGGAGATGTTTATAAGACCACTCTTCTCTCTGTGGGACTTCCTTGCCCTCCAGTTGCTAAATGTCTAAGCTCAATTTCAGAATCTTTCAGAAGGACTGCAGGATTAAAAATCAACCTGGCCAACTTGTCCCTGGGGACTGAGCACCCTCTCTTGGAACTGGCAAACAAAAAGTGCTGTTATCCTGCAAAAACATCTGAGATAATCTCGAAACTGATTTTTTTAAAAAAGAAAGAAAGAAACTGAGGTTGCAGCATGTTTACAAAGCAGCTGTGTAGCTGAGTGGGTGGAACACTGTCTCAAATGCCTCTCCCGGTCTGCAGTCTACAGAGTGATGTTCCATGCTGTGGGCACAAGGCATTGACCAGATGTGGGGACTGAATCTGCCCTTACCCTGGGCTCCTCCTGTTGGACAAACCCCTTGAAGTCCTCAGTCAGTTGTCCGGGACGTCCTCTGAACAGCCTTTAGGTCAATGTAGCTCTCATTCTATGTAGCCCTTTTTTAATGGGGGGGGTTATTGGGTTGTTGTTTTATGTTGATTATATGTTTTCTTGTTTTATATTTTGATTTTGTTCTGTGAACTGCCCTAAGACCTCCAGGTATAGGGTGGAATATTAGTAGTAGAAGTAGCAGTAATAGTAGTAGCAATTCTATTGATGGGAGGACTGGCCCTGGGGTTGCCTTTCCAAAGAGCACCCCCATGGCACCTTCGTGGCCATGGTGGGCAGGATCTTGGGAGCCCCGCTTGGGAACCTGCCTAGCTCCTGCTGGCGCAGCCCAGGTGCTTCCTCACCCTGGATGGACACAGAGGCAGATCTACTAGGAAACTAAGGACGCTCCAGCTCCAGGGCCCCTAATCTCAGAGGGCCCCCAGAAGTGACGTTAGTCCACGTTACTTAAAATATTGGGGTCTACTGGACCCAATCAGAGTCGCATTGATTTGAGTCAAATGGATTAATTTTTTGTTGTATATATTTTAACAATCTCTAAGTTTGAAAGTCAGTTGCACAGATGTTGTAAAGGTATGATAACCCTTCTGAAGAAGACAACAGTGGTTTTTCAGACCTCACTGCTGATCGTGAAGGGGCCCCCAGGACAGTTCAAGCTTGGGGCCCCCCAAAATGGAGGACTGCCACTGCTCCTTCCTCAAGCAGAGTCTTCCGTGGGGTATGGATTCTGCTTCTGAACTAAGCAGATTACTTGGAGGGGGGGTCTGTCCCTCTCCTCCCACGCAGCTTCAGCCCCCAAGGAGAAGCCATGGAAGAATGATCTCCCACTACTTCTCAGGCATCTGTCTCCAAAGTGTCTGAGTTCAGCAAAAGGCTCTCAGCAAAAAATAAATACAAGAGTGTCAATGGGGAAAGCTCGTTTCCCGTGATTTACAGGGATTTAAACACATCACAGACCCATCTGTCTTCTCTGCTTTATGTTGGGGAAGATGTCTCAGCCTTTATATATGCCCCTGAAATGGCATAACCAGAAAGTGATCCTTCGCCTCCTAACTGGGCAGGAAGCCTCCTTTCCCCACCTCTTAAGCCAGGAGAGGAATCATTTCCCTGGTTTCTGGTTCAGTGTGGAAAGTGATGGGCTTGACTGTGAAATTTCTAGTTTTGAATTCCTAGTTCAGACAACAAGGTCAAGCTGAGTTACTTAACATCAAACCATTGTCTTCATCCAGACCCAAATGAACAGAATCAAACTTCTTGGTGCATTTTAACCCAGTGGTTTCCTGCTGTAGCCTCTCTTTCAATGGCCAGACTCTGCTCAGGAGCAAAGTGGCCTGCTTGGGTGCAAAGCTCCCCTACAGGGTTGTGATGCCAGGTTTGTGCCCATTGACCCTTTCCCAGGGGGGACTGGTGTGTTATAGAAGTTTATGAAATGATGCATCGCCTGGAGAAAAGTTTTTCACTCTCTCACACAATTCCCGTGCTTTTGATTTTGCTGCCAAGAATGGGGTTTTGAAATTGCCATTAATATATTCTCTCCTATCCATTAAAACCCACCCCAGACCATAACGGGATCTGAGTGGCCATGGTCAGAAGAGGATGCTGTCGGTCTGATCCAGCAGACACTTCTTAGGGTCTTCAATGGAGCTGAGAGAGATTGTCCAATAATGAAAGAGATTCTCCCCCTTTCCTGGTGCTGGGAGTTTTTGTCTCACCCCAAATGTGTCTCCCTTGGGCCAAAACCCAGCACTGCTTATCGCCCTTCCCCTGATGGGCTAAGAAGAGGAGCGGGACTTCTGCTCCCAGGTGCTCCTCCAAGGACACGAAAGGCCCTCCAGGAACTTCTTGCTGGGCACGTCTAACAACTCCCCTGGGAGGAAGCCTGGGCTCCTGATGCCGTAGAGGCAAAGCACATCGTTGTGTCTGCTGAAGCCTGTAATCATTCATGTAACTGGATTATGGGGAGCAACAATTAGGAGGAAGCAGGAGACAAGCAAACGAGGCTGCCAATAGATCAGGAGCTCCTCAAAGAATCCTCCAGGCGCTGCCGTTTGCAGGACATCAAATTAGGAAAATCACATTTACATTTGCTTTGGGGCAATGAGCAGATAAAATGTTTAATTATTTATTAACAAGGAGCTAATTAATCTTCCGAAATCCTTTTGGTGGCACAAGGAACAAGGAACTTTATCTGTAAAATGCAAAATATCAAGTAATTAGCCATTTTTCCCTTTAAAAAAAGAAAAGGCTGCTAAGTAGCAACTGCCCATCTGTGCAAAATAAAGCCTAGCATTTATCTCCTAATGTACCATCGACTTAAATCATTGTCGCTTTCCACAAATCAGGATTAGGGAAATGGATCTATTGAGCATTTTACAAAAATAAATGTCGCTCTTTGTCTAAGGAGATAATGCCTGACTCTGCTCAATGTAGGTCACAAACATTTAAACACAACTCAAAAGTTTTGAATCCAGTGACTAAAGTGGGTGGCCCCCAAAATACAGCTTTGAGAAAGAAGGACACAATCCGGTGGCTGCCTGCAATGATCCACACTCTGGGACTCTGCCTTCTCTCTTGACTTTTTGGTGCCTGCAGAAGACCTTTTTAAAGATGCCTTCATTGTTTTATCACATTGTTTACTGCCCCGGCATCCTTGGGAAGGAAGGTTGGGATATACAATAGTTAGCTATAGAAAGAAAGAAAGAAAGAAAGAAAGAAAGAAAGAAAGAAAGAAAGAAAGAAAGAAAGAAAGAAAGAAAGAAAGAGAGAGAGAGAGAGAGAGAGAGAGAGAGAGAAAGAAAGAAAGAAAGAAAGAAAGAAAGAAAGAAAGAAAGAAAGAAAGAAAGAAAGAAAGAAAGAAAGAAAGAAAGAAAAGAACTTGAAAGGAGGAGGAGAAAGAGTCTGTCTGAGAATGAGGGCCTGCCATCACTTTGCACAGGGTTCCCCAGATGGTTCTGAAGGGCAGAGAAGACTTTCTCAAGGACAAACCACCTCCTTATACTTGGGGAGACACTTTGTGGGGTGCTCTTTTTACAGGCCATTATGTGACACCTGCCTGCAAAATGTGGCAAGTTGTAGCAAAAGTCTCTTGAGCTCCCTTGAAATTCACAAAATCATAGAACGATAGAGTTAGAAAGAGCCCTAAGGGTCGTGTAGTCCCAGCCGCTGTGATGCAGGAATCATGGCTAAAGGATCCCTGACAGATGGCCGTCCAACCTCTGTTTGAAAACCTTCATGGAAGGAGAGGCCACCACATTCCCGCATCATAGAATCATAGAGTGAGGACTTCCCAGGAGGCTACTCCAGAGGTTCCCTCCTCTTCCTTGGCTGTCTCCTGCCCCCATTGGCCACATCCCCACTCACAGAGAGGAGCCTCAGCTCACAAAGCCCTGCATGAGGTGCAGCTGACTCAGCAAGTGGTCTGCAAGCCACAAGGGTCACAAGAGAGCCAGGCCCCTCTTGGGTTGGCCTGCGAGTCTTCTTAGAATCATAGAGTTGGGAGGGACCCCAAGGATCATCTAATCCAACCACCTGCAATTCAGGAATGGCTGCTCAAGGATCCCCAAGAGATGGACATCCATCCTCTGTTTGAAAATCTCCAGTGGAGGAGCGTCCTTCACCTTCTGAGAGAGTCCATCCCACTGTTGAACAAGTCTTGCTCTCAGAAAGTTCTTCCTGATGTTTAGTCAGAATCTCCTTTCTGGCAACTTGAAGCCATTGATTCAAGTCCTACCCTCCAGAGCAGGAGAAAACAAGTTTGTTCCTTCCAACATGTGATAGACCTTCAAATATTTGAAGATGGCTCTCCTATCTCCTCTCAGTCTCCTCTTCTCCAGGCTAAACCCACCAACCTCCCTCAACCACTCCTCATCAGACTTGGCTTCCACACCCCTCATCTGAGATGAAACGTTGCTTGTGGCACAGATGCAGGTGGCCAGGCTGGGTGAAATCACTGTGCGGCTTCCAATTCCACTGGGTCATGATTGGAGATGCCTCTGTGCAACAGAGAACCTCAAAGGAAAGTCCTGCCACCTTCTTAGGTCCTTGTCCTGCGGTCAAGAGATCTCTGGGAATTCCAGCTTCCTCTGTGAGTTTCCTGGATCATTCTTGCAGAAATGTCAGAGACGCTTGAGTTGTTACTCCTGCATTTCAGGGGGTTGGACTAGAGGATCCCTGGGGTCCCTTCCAACTCTACAATCCTGATTCTATGGAACCATCTTGCAGGCAGTAAGGAGCTTCTCCCCACCTCCTTTTTCTCCTGGTCCCTTTGGGCACTCTGCTTTCCCCTTTTATTTATGGAAACAACTAAGCTCCAGATATTGTTGTGAGATGGGCACTTTATATGTAGATGAAATAATAAATACTCATGAAAAGCTGGAAGCAAAGGCTTGCAAAGGGTGATTTATGCGGCATTATGGCTTGGGAATATTGTGAGTGTCCTGGTCACAGCCAACCCCTTACTGTAAATCACTTTGTCTGGACGGGTTCTTCTTTCCTTTATTGCTCAGGATGGCTAATATGCATACAATAATTGAATTTAAGAGTTTAACTGCTGCCATATATATTTCTAAAGAGGGATGCTCCACTATGCCTCTGCAAAATCGTTCTGGGGGCCGCAACATCCCTGGGATAAATTTCTTTCCATCTCCGTCGCTTGTTGACATTGCACTGCTGGTGAAGTGACCGTCATGAATCTCCCCCTCGGAGCCTTTATCCAAACATCCCAACCTGAGAAGCTTTAGGGGGCAGGAAAATCTGGGGGAAGGAAGAACACCAGGCTTGTCTGTTTTCAGCCTGGAACTGCACATCTATGCTCAGTAAAACGGGGGGGGGGGGGAATCAGAGGTGGCGGCAGTTGTGCTCAAATAGAACTCTTTCTCTTTTGAAATCGGGATTATCATACAGCCTCCTACAGGACATGGATGCTTTAAAGTGCCTAGAGGGCAAATCCCATGAGGATAAACGGGGGAAATGGGGTGTTTGGCGTGAACAAAAATAAATATGAATCTCTGAGTCTATGAATTGTAGAGTCGGAAGGGACCTCCAGGGACCATCCAGTCCAACCCCCTGCCAAGCAGGAATCTCAGCTGGAGCATCCAGGACAGAGGGCCCTCCAACCTCTGCTTAAAAGCCTCCCTGGAAGGAGAGTCCATCACCTTCCAGAATCAAACAGCTCTTCCTGCTGCAGGGTCCATGCCTGGGTCTGATCTTCTGTGAGATTTCCCTGGCTGAAAGTTTGCAGCTTCTGTCGACAAAGATTCCGCAAGTGGGCTGAGCTCACTTTTGCAGAAGCAAAGGCAGAGCGGTTGAGGGAGAGGCTTCTTTTTCCTCCTGCAATTACGTCTTGTTATTTACTTTGTAGCTGGAAAGTGCTAAATATTTGGAGCACCCTCCTGCTAATCTGAGCAAGACTCCAGCTGCCGCTGCTGCTTGAGGAGCGGAGACCCGCGCATTTGTTGTTCTGAGCCTTCCTGCTAATTGCCAGCCCCGCTCGCAGCAGCCACATGTCACGATTGATACGGCGTATCGAGATCTGAAGCCGGGCTTCTCAGATGGCTGTAAGAAGCTGCACGGCCCCTTTGCTGGATGTGGCAAACAATTCATCAGCGCCGAGTGACTCATCGTCCTGGAGCAGCTGGCAGACAAATGCAATTAATAATGCTATGTAATTAAAAAACATAGATTAAGAATGTGAATGAAAGGAGAGGAAGCTATCAGGGTGCTGCCAGGATTAGCAAGGAGGGGGATCAGGACCCGGGTCAGCTCCTGGCTAGATCAGGGCTGCATTTCAGGTGAGTCTGGGCAGTGGCACAGGGCTCCCCTCCAGCCCTGACTGGGGCTTCGCAGGCCCACAACCAGGTGACATGACAGAAACTTGTAAAATGATGCCCCACATGGAGAAAGGGGGTGCAGAAAAGTTTTTCTCCCACTTGTCTTGCCCAACACTGGAACTAATGGACATCCCAGGAAGCTGAGCGTTGGAAGATTTAGGACATTTAAAAGAAAGGGCTCTTCAGTTAAACTACAGAACTCACTGCCACAGGTGACAATTATTGCCTCCAACTGGGATGGCTTAAAAAGAGGATTAGAAAAAAATCATCGAAGAAGAGAGGGCAATCAAGGGCTTCTGCCCAGAGTGGCTGGGGCAACCCAGCCCGTTGAGTGGGGTGCAAGTAATAAATTGTCATCGTCATCAGCCACCATGTCGCTGCTCTGCCTCCACAGTCCGAGGCAGCAATGCTTCTTGATCCCAGTTGCTGGAAACCACAAGAGGGGAGAGTTGCTCCTGTGATCAAAACCTCCTTGCAGGTTTCCCCCAGGCATCTGGTTGGCCACTGGAATTGGATATGAGTCACTTTAAGCCACAGAGCCCTTCCAGGGGGGAAGGTGTATTTCAGAGAGACTGAGCCAACGTCCCAAGTCATTCCCAGATGCCAGAGACTGAGGGCAGCGCTGCTGACTATTGGTCTCTTTCCAGGCAGAATTCAAAGGGTTGGTTATGGCCTATAAAGCCCTATATGGCTTAGGTCCAAGCAAAAGACCCTGTTTCATCATAGGAACCCAACTGGGCTCTGAGATCTCTGGCTTGGCCCTTCTCTCAGTCCTACCAACCTCACAAGGAAGTTTGGAGGGGTCATGAGAGAGGCTCTTCTCTGTGGCGGCTGCTCCCAAATAACTTTGGACCCCCCCCCCCCCCCGCCTGGAGAAGTGGGACTGGCTCCTTGCTTAGTTCCAGTTACAGATAGGTAGCCGTGTTGGTCTGCCATAGTCAAAACAGAAAAAATTCCTTCCAGTAGCACCTTAAAGACCAACTAAGTCAGTTCTTGGTATGAGCTTTCGTGTGCATGCACACTTCTTCAGATACACAGTGCATGCACACGAAAGCTCATACCAAGAACTGACTTAGTTGGTCTTTAAGGTGCTACTGGAAGGAATTTTTTTTGTTTTGGCTCCTTGCTGTCCTTGTTCCAAGAGGCTTTCGGGAAATGACTGCTTTTAATGAAAGGGCTAGTGCCCTGCTGCTTTTATTGTAATTATAAACACATTTTAAACAGATTTTATATATGTATATAGTTTTAAATTCTATCAATGTTTAATTTTATTTTAATGATTTTAAAAATGTTTTTAGCAGTTAGTTCTTGTTTTTATCTGTAAGCTGCCTTGGATGTTGGGAAAGATGGAGGGCACAAGGAGAAGGGGACGACAGAGGATGAGATGGTGGGACAGTGTTCTCGAAGCTACCAGCATGAGTTTGACTAAACTGCAGGAGGCAGTGGAAGACAGGAGGGCCTGGCGTGCTCTGGTCCAGGGGGTCACGAAGAGTCGGACATGACTAAATGACTAAACAACAACAAATATATTTTTTTAAAATATTATTATTATTTCCCAGGGAAATTGATGCCAGAAGCTGCTCCAGTTCTAGCATTCTGCCAAAGGAAATACTTGGCCAGGTAAAAGCTAAAATCACAGTTTATGTGTTTGTTTACACAGCTAAAACAGGAGCAATAAAATGCCTGCTGTATTTCTGGTTTCTATAATACGACCTCAAGCACAGTGAATAAAATGACATCGTTTAATGGTGAAACACAGGTTTGGTTAGTCTTAAGAGCACAGAGGCTAAATTTTAAAAGGCCGTTTGGGTCCCATAAGCTGGATAAAGTGCTCCCTACACACACCCACACCATCAAGGTTGGAACGAATTTTGTGAGATCCAGAAGGCCTGACATTCCAAAGGTTCACACTAAATTCCATTTGTGAATCTGTTGTTGGGTCATGTACACAGGGCTAGTGGCCACTGAGCCTCTTGGGCTTGCCAATCAGAAGGTCGATGGTTTGAATCCCCGTGACGGGGTGAGCTCCTGTTGTTCGGTCTCTGCTCCCGCCAACCTAGCAGTTTGAAAGCACGCCAGTGCAAGTAGATAAATGGGAGCCGCTGTGGCGGGAAGGTAAACAGTGTTTCCGTGCACTCTGGCTTCTGTCGTGGTGTCCCGTTGCACCAGAAACAGTTTAGTCCTGCTGGCCACATGACCCGGAAAGCTGTCTGTGGACAAATGCCAGCTCCCTCGGCCTGAAAAGTGAGATGAGCACCACAGCCCCATAGTCACCATTGACTGGACTTAACCGTCCAGGGGTTCCTTTACCTTTACCTGGTCATGTGCAGTGGCAGAGCTTCATGCTCCGGCATTGGGGGTGGGGAGCGGGCGGGGGTCTGGCTGGCACGCATCCCGAGGGTGTGGTACATCGCCTGCAGGGGCATGGTGCACGCGATGGCATCCCACCGGGATCGTGGTGCCAGGGGCGATGCGCTCCCCCTGTCCCCTCTTCCTCCACGAGTGGTCATGTGAAGGCTGAAAGGGAGAGCTTCTTGGGGAACGATGGAGAAATTTAAAAGGCAGCCTTTTCTGATGCTTCAGGGTTTTTTAATGAATTGTCAAAATGCACTCACTTGACTGGAGGTATGAGAATAAAACAGTCACCTTGGGTGGGGTGATTTTAAAGAAGATGAAAATAAGATGCTTCTTACACTTCCCATAGCCAGAGAAGCGGGTGCTGGAAAAAGCTTCCTTCTAGGACCCTCCAGTCACATTAGGTAGTGATCACAGAATCATAGAATTGGCAGGTTGGAAGGGACCCCAAGGGTCATCTAGCTCAACCCCTTGCAATGCTAAAGAATCCCTGGCAGGTGGCCTTCCAAACACTCCATGGAACAAGAGTCCACCACCTTCCAAGGTCATCCGCTGTTCAACAGCTCTTGCCATCAGGGAGTTCTTCCTGATCTTCAGTCTCCTCAGCTACCACCACAACCAGCTTCTCCGCAGAGAAGAGACTGCTCAGCTAGATCAGGGCAAAGATGCACCAGGCCCCTCACACCACCATGAAGGCCCACCAGAGCTGCTCCCAGCAGCAAGAGCCAGCCAGCCAGAGGCCTTTGCAAAGGCCACAAGCAGGGCCTGGAAACAGGAGAAGCCACACAGATATACTGCTACTCTACATGGGAGTTCCATTTAGCAGTTCTAGATACTACCTGCTATAGAATCAGAATCCAGCACCTTCTGAAGGAGTCTCTTCCAGCACTGAATAGCTCTTACCATCAGAAAGTTCTTCCTAATGTTTAAACAGAACCTCCTTTCTTGTCATTTGAAGCCATGGGTTCGGGTCCTCCTCTCTGGAGCAGCAGCAGGAAACAAGCTGGCTCCATCTTCCACGCAACAGCCCTTCAAGGGGGGATCAGAGTGCTGGTCTCAGAAACCTTTCCAGAGCAGGGAGTTAGGGTTAGAGTTGTCTAGACTAGCAGGCAACAACTGCTCAGGGTTTCAGGGCAGGAGTCTCTCCCAGACCTTTCTGGAGATGTTGGAATCAACCCTTGGACCTTCTAAATGCCAAGAAGCTGTTCAGCCGCTGAGCTACAATGACCCTTCATGGAGACAGAATGCAGTTACCGTCTCTATTTCCTCATCAAAAGTTCTCTTCTGTTGTCACAATGACATCTACTGCTTTGCAAAGGGGGAACTGAGGCAGAGAGGCATACCAGAGGCCACACAGTGCATTTGCAGTGGAGGTGGGGGTTGGCACCCTGAGCTCCATGGATGCAAGGTCCCAGACAAGGAGCCAACAGGTGGTGATGGATCCCTCGCCTAGAGGAGAAGAAACCTAGGAGGATTTCTCCTTCATTTCCCAAGAAACAGGAGAGCCCTGCAGTGCCTGAGGTCCCCGGCTCATTCTGTAGCCGGCAGCAACTGGTTCAGTTTTTCCACTGAGGGGAAGGAAGATGGCAGACATAGGGGGAAGGCGGAAGGAAATGGCTCCTGCAGACAAGGTGGGCTCTGGGTCTTGCCAAGCTCCTTCAGCAAGATGTAGCTCAAGAAACCTTGAATAGAATGTCAATCACAGAGCACTAGCCAACCACTGAGTTGATTTTATCTTAAGGTAAGGTAATGAAATAGAAAGTGGTGTTGAGGAAGCTGGAAGGAGAGTCTGCTTCCATTTCCTCCCCTCTCCTTCCATGCAGAGACCAGGATTTCTGGGATGCAGCAAAGACTCATAGAACTGGAAAGGAACCCCAAGGCTCATCTAGTCCAACTTCTGCAATACATAACTAAAGAATCCCTGACTGATGGTCATCCAACCTCTACTGAAAAACCTCCAAGGAAGGGAAGTCCACCACCTCCCAAGGAAGCCCATTCCGCCATCAAACAGCTCTTGCTGTCAGAAAGTCCTTCCTGGTGTTGAGTCAGAATCTCCCTTCTTGGAACTTGAAGCCATGGCTCCAGCTCCTCCCCCCCCCCCCCCAGAAAACAGGAGAAAACAAGCTTGGTGACTCTTCCATGTGACAGCAAAAGGCAAAAGTGTGTGTGAACTTTGAGTCTTCTCCTCTGCAGGCTAAACATACCCAGCTCCCTCAAACATTCCTCACTGTCAATACATTTCTGATTCAAGATTTCATTGATGATTTGTGAAGCCCTGGATGACCTGGGGTCTAAATGCTTGCAGATCTCTCCATGCCTGAGAATTAAGATCTGCCAAGAAGATCCTCTGAATCATTCTGCTACCAGGAGCTACATGTTGACACCAGGCAGGGCCTTCTCAGGGGTGATGCCTCAGTTGTGAGGCTCCCAATCCTCTGAAATTTGGCTGGCACCAACCTCTTCCCATTTAGGCGCCAGTTTAAAGCATGGCGATTTCCTCAAGCTTTTTGAATATGGAACTTGGAAATGTTCTGCAGTTTTATGGTGGTTTGAAATGTGGACTTTATTCCACATTTATGGTCTTATGGTATCCTCCAAAATGTCTGTTACTGTTTCTGGCTCTGAGTTCTTCAGAAAAAGGGTGGGCTATACGATGCATATTTTAAACCAATCATTTAATTATGATTAGACACTTTGGGAAGGACACCCGGCAGAGGCAGTTTCACGTGACTCTTGGGAGACGCCGGCTCAGTGCGGGGATCCAGAGGCTTCCTTATCTCAAAATGAGCCTGTAACTCTGCCTTTGATGTCTGACAAGCCCTCTGTGTTTTGCTGCTGTTGTTTTCATTAATGAAATTTATTTCATTAATGAAAAAATAACGATGATGGCTGCAGTGCCCTCGAAGCAGCTGATAAACTATAAAGAACAGAATACAGAATACATAAAATTTTATCTGCCCATTATTTGCAGAGCCATGAACTCTGGATCCTTCTTACCTGCCTGCCCAGAAGGTCTTTTTACATAGTGATTTTTGTTGTTTTTTTAAAAAAACAATGTCTTCCCTCCTTCTCTTGTCCTTTCCAGCCCTTCCTCTGGCCATCTGGGTCTGGGGAGCCCCTGATCCTGGTCAAAAGCAGCCAGGGGAGCAAAGAGGCTCTTGGAGGGGCTGCTTTGTGGGACCAGATCTATTCTTCCTTCCCAGAGGCCTTGTAAGAGATCTGGGGTGTGTAATTTTAAGAAACTGCACGCCTGACATTTTTGTGTTCTTGTATTCTATGTGTATTAATATGTGTTATTGTTTTTTGGGGTATTTAGTGGAGAAGAAGCACAGAAAAACATATATTGGAGATTCATAGGCCTTCATTTAACATTTGGTTTCCGCTTCAAAAAGCGTTTTAACTCTCAGTTTCCTGGAACAGGAAAACAGCAGAACAAGAAGAGCCCATTGTGGTGGAGGAGGAGGAAGTAGCTATTGTATAACCAATTCACTTTCTAGATTTAGCATAAATATTAATAGGCATAAAGAAGTCCATGGGATCCAGCATGCCCATTTTGGGAAGTCTGCAAGCAGGACCTGAGCACAAGAGCAGGAACTCTGCCCCACTTCTTATGGGGAACACTTGAGGGAGTTGGGAGTGTTTCACCTGGAGAGAAGACTGGGAGGTGACACAATGGCCGTCTTCAGATATCCAAAGGGCTGCCACGTGGGAGATGGAGCAAGTTTATTTTCTGCTGCTCCAGAGCTCTGACCTGAACTGATGGATTCAAATGACAGGAAAGGAGATTTGGACTGTTATAAGAAGAAGAAAAAACCTGCTCCCTGTCCTTTATGGGGTACCCAAGAGCCCATATAGAGTCCTTAAGTAGGTTCTCTATCGGTAGGAGAAAATAACAGAGGCCAACCAGAGAATATTGAGAAGCAAAGCAGCTAGCAAGCCTGATCTTTATTGAACTGTTGCAACAGGGTCCTCACTCACCACACGCAGGAGGGAGGAGAAAACACAGAACAAAGGTGTGCAAGCCCTTATAGACTTTTTGAAATTGCCACCCTCTAGCTCAAGACCCCCCCCCCCATACATCATACATGCATCACAGAAGAAGGCGGTCTATAGCAGAAATACATCACAGAAGAGGCGGTCTACAGCAGAAAACCTGTCTGCCAGGTTACCTGAGAATGATCACTGATTACATTATTTGGGCAGTCTGGTGATTCCTTTGTGATGGTAAATACTCAGTTCCTGAATCCAGGTCACAGGCTCACCCTATTCATACACAGATAGGCCCTTAAGACAGGATTTAGTTGGTCTTTAAGGTGCTACTGGAAGGAATTTTTTTTGTTTTGACTATGGCAGACCAACACGGCTACCTATCTGTAACTAAGACAGGATTTGTGAGCACAGAGACAATGGGGAGGTTTTCCCATTTCCTTTGTCCTTGCAGAGAAACATTTAAAGTCAATTTGGGAGAGACAAAATGGTTTCAGGACTTTTTCCTGTACTGTTTCAGACATGCAGTTTGTTTGTTTGTTTGTTTGTTTGTTTGTTTGTTTATGTATGTGTTTGCCTGGTACATTTATTTTACATCTTAGAACTTATAATTCTCATAACAGGACTAAACCTTAGGAAGAATTTTCTGGTGACAAGAGCTGTTCGAGGGTGGACTCCCATGGAAGGTGGTGGACTCTCCTTCCTTGGAGGAATTTAAACTTCTTTCTTCTTCCTCCTCCTCCTCCTCCTCCTTCTTCTTCTTCTTCTTCTTCTTCTTCTTCTTCTTCTTCTTCTTCTTCTTCTTCTTCTTTGGCAATCCCTCATAGCCGAGTAAGATGGTCTTCCATGAACATGGTTTTAACATTGAGTCTGCAAGTGACTGTGGAGGCCAATTCTGGATCCACACGTCCTTCCACAGTGGGGACATAGGTTTCCGGGCGGGAGTTGATCACGGTGAGGGTTTGCCAAGCGTGCCTTCCTCTTAGCACGTCTCTCCCTCGCGTCCCTGCGTTCGAGTGTCTTCAAAACCCAGGACACCTTTGGTAAAGGCTGTTCTCCAACTGGAGCCCTCGCAGGCAGGTGTTCCCCAATTGTCGGTGTTTATGCTACATTTTTTTAGATTTGCCTTGAGAGAGTCTTTGAATCTCCTTTGTTGACCACCAGCATTACGCTTTCCATTTTTAATAGAGTAGTTGCTTTGGAAGACAACAATCAGGCATCCGCAAAACATGACCAGTCCAACAAAGTTGATGTTAGAGTCTTAGGAGAGCCTGGCTGTGGGTCAGACCAAAGGGAGCCCATCTAGTCCAGAATCCTGTTCTTATAGTGGCCGACCAGTGGTTGGCCAACTGGTGCCAAAGAAGGATAGGACTTTTTTTATGTATGCTACCACAGCAGCAAGAATTCTTCTGGCAAAGTATTGGAAGACGCAAGAACTACCTACTCTGGAAGAATGGCAGACAAAGGTGACTGACTTCATGGGACTAGCAGAGATGACCGGCAGAATCCGAGACCAGGGGAAAGAGACAGTGGAAGAGGACTGGAAGAAATTTAAAACATATCTTAAAAACTGTTGTAAAATTGAGGAGTGTTGCGATGTCAAGGGGTAAGAAGTAGAGAATTACAGCTGTAACTGATAAGTTTAAGGAAATTTAATGAAAGGGAATTAATAGATAAATTGACTAAAGGGTTGCTAAAAAATTTTGGAATAAGGATGCAGCGAAAGGGAGGTATGGGGAAGTCGGTATATGTTTAATGTTGTGTATGTTTTTGCTTTGTCTTTTGTTTGTTTTTTGTTGTGTGTTGGAAAAATGAATAAAAATTTTATTAAAAAAATATATAGTGGCCGACCAGATGCCCATTATGGGAATCCCGCAAGCAGGACCTGAGTGCAGCAGAAGCAAAACTCTCAATTCCTATCTTGCAGCAACTGGTATCATCATCCCCATCATTATCATCATCAGACCTTCAAAGGAATCCCGGCCAACACACTCTCTTCCTCAGCCCCCTCCTTCTCCCCCAGCCCTGACTTTTCTCTCTCCTTCTCCGGAGAGCCCCTCTTTCAAACGGCAGCCCTGAAGCGGATCCTCCTCCCCGTGCCGTTTTCCTTCCAGCTGTGAGGGAGCAGATGCTCTCGAATGAGCTCCGCTTTGCTCCTCCGCTTCCAAATGCGAGAGCCGGAGAGTCAATCTGCTCACGTCCCCCGTAACTGCCTTTTGATGCTGGAGACGGTTTTCTCAGCGGAAGCCTTGGCTGCTCCACGCAGGCCTGCGCTGGCAGGGAAATGCCACCATTAGCCAAGGCAATTCCACACGCAGGGAGGTGCTGCAGGAAGAGGTCTTGTTCACCGCATGGGCCGTGAGATTTCGAGAGGAGGAGGCAGGGCTCAGTTCTGGCAGCCATATCTGTGATTGATGCCTGTCTATGAGAATCATACACTCATAGAGTTGTAGAGCTGGGAGGGAACCCACTGGGTCATCCAGTCCAACCCCTGGAATGCAGGAATCTGAGCTAATGATTCCCTGAGGTGGCCATTCGGCCTCTGTTTAAAAACATGGATGTGGTTCTTTGGCCTGCAATGGTGTCAAGTTGAATAAAATATGGGGGGAGGGCAGGTAAGCCCCACCCTGCCTAATTGATCACCTGGCACATACACCATTTGAATGGCAACACCCATCAGTTTGGAGGGGCAACCTCCTCAAATATGTTATGGGAGGGCAAAGGGACCTCGTCCCCTAGGAGTTGACTCCTACGAGCTCCAGGGACCCCTTGGCACCCCTCTCCCTCCTCTCACCCACCCACAACTTTCTTAGGGGCGTTTAAGTGGCCCGGATCTTGTTTTCATAAAAACAGGAAGTGCCGCCATATTGAGTGGGGAGGAGAGGAGAAAAAGGCATAAGAAATGTGTCAAAGGGACGCACTGATCTGAACATCCAGTAATACACTGAAATGCTCACAACTTTTAATGTTGGGAACTCTAGCAAGTAACAGACCTGAAAATGCTGGGAGGGGGAATAAAGCTGACACAGACTCCTTGGAGGTTCTGAAACAGAGGTTGGATGGTGTCTTTAGCTGAGATTCCTGCATTGCAGGGGGTTCGACTAGATGACCCTTGGGGTCCCTTCCAACTCTACAATTCTCCACTTCCATGGAGAACTCTGTCACACTAAGCAGGTGGCAGCAAAGCAGCTGCTCCAACCAGGCCTTTGAAACACCTTTTTAAAAAAAACTTTTGCACAAGTTCTTTTCCTCTTTCTGCGTTTATCTATTGTTTCCCTTTCTCAAATACACCATCAAATTAAGCTGCGCTAATTGCTTCATGAGCAACCTTTCTGCACGAGGCTTATCCAGCAGAGAGAGAATTATATGCTGATAAACCCACTAATCTGTGCTTAGAAAGAGAATCGCATAAAAACATATTAATACCCTTCACTTAAAGAAGCCCCCTCCCTCGTGCTCCCCCCTCATTGACAAGCGAACAGATCTCTCGGGGGGGGGGGAGGGGAGGATTAACAACACTCCTTCAAAAGGCACAGAATATACAGCCCAGAATCCTTTGAGGCCAAGCAATGGAGGATCAGCAACCAGCGGCCACGATGCCAAGCAGAATCCGACCACAGGAGCTTCTCCGCTCTGGTGGTTTCCAGCAACTGGCGGAGCCATTGCGGCTAGTAGCCACCAATATCCCTTTCCCCCAAGGAGGGAAAGGGTCGGACCACAAAGGTCGGCCCAGTGAGGCTTTCGGAGAGTGAAAATCTGGCTGCTTCTGTTGCCATTTCCAGCTGCTGAGAGTGGAGAAATCCCAAAGTGAGTCGCTCCTTGAGAGGAGCTGTTCCTGCTGCTCGGGTCCTGCCTCTTCCTCCTCCTGTGAGCTGCTCCTGCCAAAGGATCAGGGCCAAAGAGAGAGATCATCCCAAAGCAGCCTTCCCATTTCAACAAAGGGGTTTGGGGGCATCTTTTAAACACAGAGAGAACCTTCCCCCTGAAGAACACACTGAGGCTGAGGCTTTGGGTGGTTTTGGTCCTTTGCTTGGCTGGCTCTGGGAGCCTCCTTCCTTTTCCTCTTTGGCCATTTTCATTTCATCAGCTGCTATGTGACACTTTGCCTGGCTTGCATCTATCTGGAAGATTGATTGGTTTGTGCACAACTTTCACAGCTGCCCATCATCGGTGTGTTTGGGGATTACTGAAATGGAAGAGTTCCCCCCTCAGATCTCTACAAAGTGATGGCAGCTGCAGAGGCTGGATGGCCACCTGTCCGGGATTCTCCAGCTGTGATTCCTGCATTGCTGCGGGTTGGACTGGATGACCCTTGGTGCCCTTCCACCTCTGCCACTGGATGATTCTGCATGAGAGGAGAAGGGTGGCTTGCTCCCCTCCCTTTCTACCTCCCTGTGCTCAGTGGCCACCGGTTGCAGCTAGCTGGAGTCCTGCACCCGGGTCCAGCAGAAGTGTGAGATGGGTTTTAATAGGTAGGAGAGTTTAATTGCAGTTTATCCCTCCAGGCACCCATGTGTGTGCGCTGAATTTAAAGTCCCACCCTTACCAGCAAAATCAAAACATAGACTATGAAGCCTTCTTTTAAATAGGTCCAGCTGAAAAGCAAGCTAGTTTCCCCCCCCCAACTTTTCTTACCTCACTTAATACCAGATGTGGGTGGCAGAGTGGTCTAAACCACTGAGCCTCTTGGGCTTGCCGATCAGAAAGTTGGAGGGTCAAATTGTTCCTCAGCCCCTGCTCCTGCCAACCTAGCAGTTCGAAAGCACGTCAAAGTGCACGTAGATAAACAGGTACCACTGCAGCAGGAAGGTAAACGGTGTTTCCGTGCGCTCAGGTTTCCATCACAGTGTCCTGTTGTACCAGAAGCGGTTTAGTCCTGCTGGCCACATGACGCAGAAAGCTGTCTGTGGACAAATGCTGGCTCCCTTGGCCTGAATGCGAGATGAGCGCCACAACCCCAGAGTCGCCATTGACTGGACTTAACAGTCCAGGGATCCTTTACCTTTACCTTTACCTTTTTTTTTTTTTTACTTTTACTTTACCTCACTTAACAAAGAATTTGACAGGATGAATGATACTTTGTTTAGGAATGAAGAAGTGACCAAAAAGGCCCAAAAAACTTTGAGAGATTATTTTGAGATTAATATGAATACTACAGTGGAAAAAAGAGTAATATGGGACGCTAGTAAAGCGGTTATGAGAGGATTCTTGAAACAACAGAATGCAATCAAGAAGAGAATTCAAAATGAAAAAAAAGGATAAAATCCTGGATAAAATAAAGGAAGAAGAAACTGAGAGCAAAACCAAAGTCACAGGAGATCCTGAAAGAGATAAAGTTATACCAAGTACAATATATGAAATTGATGAATCAGGAAATAGAATGGAAGATCAAACAGATGAGGCAAAAGACATTTGAATCGGCAAATAAGTGTGGAAAATTGTTGGCCTGGCAAATGAAAAAAAGACATAAACTTAATACTATTACGAATTTGGAGGTGGAAGGAAAGAATATACAGATCCCAGTGGAGATTAGAAAGTGCTTCCAGAGGTACTTTAAACAACTTTATACACAGGAGAAGCAGAAAGAAAGGGACATTGATCGATTGCTGCTTAATGTGGATTATAAAATTTTTGCAGATATTTTGGCTAAAAGATTAAAAAAGGTGTTAGCAGAAGAAATCCATAAAGATCGAGCGGGCTTTCTCCCGGGCAGACATTTGTCTGACAATATGAGGAACATAATTAATATCCTAGAAAAACTACAAGTGAATATTAATGCTAAAGCAGTTCTGATATTTGTGGACGTGGAGAAAGCCTTTGATAATATTTCTTGGAGTTTTATGAAGAAGAATTTACAGGGGATGGGGGTAGGTCAAGGTTTTGAAAATGGTATAGGTGCAATTTACTCAGAACAAAAGGCAAAATTAATTGTGAACAATGTAGTGACAGAAGAGTTTAAGATTGAGAAAGGAACATGACAAGGCTGCCCAATCTCTCCATTGCTTTTTATATCGGTCCTGGAGGTTTTGCTAAATATGATTAGAAAGGACCAATTGGTTAAAGGTATACAAGTGGGAGCTAAACAGTACAAACTGAAAGCATTTGCTGATGATTTAGTATTGACTTTACAGGAGCCAGAATATAGTACTAAAAGGGTACTGGAACTGATTCAAGAATTTGGACAGGTAGCAGGTTTTAAGTTGAACAAGATGAAAACTAAGGTCTTAGAGAAAAATCTAACTGTGAGTGAGAGAGAAAAGTTCCAGGAGGAGACAGGATTAACATTGGTTAATAAAGTGAAATATTTAGGGGTTAACATGACTACCAAGAATGTGAACTTATTTAAGGATAACTATGAAAAATGTTGGATTGAAGTGAAAAAGGACTTAGAAATATGGTCAAATTTGAAGTTATCATTGCTAGGCCGAATTGCTGTGATAAAAATGAATGTATTGCCAAGGATGTTGTTTTTGTTTCGAACATTGCAAATTTTGGACAAGATGGATTGTTTCAAGTAGTGGCAGAGAGATATTTCCAGATTTGTCTGGCAGGGCAAGAAGCCTCGAATAAAATTTGAGATATTAATGTTAGAGACTTCAGAATACAGACCAGAATGGAAAAATCCAGGCAGCAATATTTCTTTGAGAAAAAGATTTATTCAATTTGGTTTTTGTCAGACAAAAAGCAAAAAGGGGTGCATTCAGAAAGAAATGAGAGAATGCCCACGAAAACCAGGGGCAGACAGTTTTTATCCCCTCAGGCAAAACAATGGTTCAACCTCCCCTGACCCACCCCTTAATCATTCCCATCTCAACCAATTAAAGAATTGATGATGGCCTTTTGATTCCAAGTTGCATTATACACTAGGTGGCGCTGCGAGTTTAAAATTTTTCTGATCTCTTTACTAATTTCCAGTAACTGCTCTGGCCCCCTCCTCCTTTGTGGTTTTTAACAGGTTCAGGTGTAAGTCTTCTTTTAGAATTTTGTGGTGGGCTACATCCTGAGCAAACGGACAGTTTCTCAGAAAACAGCAAAATCCCCATACCGCATCCTCTTGCAAAGAGCAGGGGCAAGCAGGGGAGAGAAAAATGTCTTTTTAGCTTTTAGTTTGCTTTCTAAGATGGCTTTCAGCTTATAAAATGGCTCCAGCCTGGCTCTCCAAAGTGGACCCAGGTGGACCCCTGGTCCTCACTCCTTCATTCCCCCCTTTCCATCATGAAAATGCCGACCAATTATGGTCCTGCATTTTCATTTTGATGGACCTATAGGTACCACATCATAGAGAGCCAGGACATGCGTACATGTAGCTGCATTGACCAATGCTCGTTTGTGAATGGCGGAACGGTTAAGTGGCAGTGGGAGGAGTGGTAGTCCACTCGTGGCATCTGTTGGGGCCATGGTGCATTGGCAGAATGGGCTACCACTTCAGCCGTTTGGAACCACCTAGTGTAGGGGTCATGGACGCCCCACTCAGTCATTAGACGGGAAAAGTTAGCAGGGGAGACCAGGGAACTCTTTCCCGCTTTGGCCAATGTCAGCAAAAATACAGGAGCATCCAAAGAAGTAGGGCAGTACATACCACGCCTACCCACCAACCCCAATAATTCCATAGTTCCTCCCACCAATACTCGGGGTTCATTCCTAATGTTCTTTTACTGCTGAAGGGCCCACTGATATTCGTATTCAATTATTCGCTGGGCCTCAGGGGTGACTCTCCACCTTATTTCGGAAGCTCCTACCACTTGGATCAACTTCCCAACTATTCCCGGTGGGTGGAGACCCCTGTGGTTTCCTGGGAGAGTACTATACCCAAAAGGGGCTTCCCCCTCTTCATATATCACCATGCACCCACAAGAATATATCCATCAAGGGGTTCTGGTCCCAATACCAAAAGTCCTAGTGGTGCCTCTAAATTTGCTGGAGAGCAAGTTTCTACATTGGGGACCCTGCCCGCGGGCACCCCTCCCATCCAATTCTTCCGGAACTAGGTGCCCTGTCTGTCTATCTGCCAGTCCCACTGGGTGGCGCACCCTCGTGGCCTCTGACCAGGGCGTATGGAGGCTGAAATCCTGGGGTTTGGGGAGGCTTGAGCCACCACGACAACCACAGGTGGGGCTGCAGAATTTACAGGCACCTGTTCAGTAATTTTAATGTGTATCTGATTCAGACACCCTCCCATGCAACACCCGGAGTAAGATTTGGGCCTGGTTTATCAAATGGGGTTGGTACAGTGCTCTACCCTGCAACCAGCAGGCTATTCTCCCACAACCACAAGAGCGGTCTAGAACTCGATAGATTTCGACCGATCCTGCAGCTTCCCGGAGGAGCCACATCCAAGTGCGCTGGGCAATGCAGTGAATAAAGAGCCACAGTGGGAGAGTGGGATGCTGTACTGCGGCCGCCCTATTGAACCCTCGTTCCCAAGAGGCAACGAGTATGCCGTCTCTTACCACTGGCAAGACAAACCAGTCATAGCAGAGGTCAGCAGGCCAATAGGGTCGGTATGGCTCGGTAGGGTCAGGGCAATAAGACATAGAGCAAGTCCATAAAGAAAATAAGAGAGAAAAGAGAAAGTCTTTGTGACTGTCCTTGTGATGATTAGTCGCAGGATCTCGTTGCCCGTGGTCCAACGCTTTCACCTGGTAGCGTCAGACACAAGGTGATGATCAGCTTCAGAGGGTCAGCAGGATTTCTCTTGCAAGTCCAGACATGTGTGATGTATCCAGGGGATCACCTCGGCTACTTTCACTGCAGTTGGGGAGGAGGGAAGGACGGTGTACGGACCTCGCCACTTGGGGATGAGGGGGTCTTGCCTCCACTCCTTCACGTAGACGCTGTCACCCGGCTGGAACTGGTGAACCGGCTCAGGGAGACTGCCGCGGGACTGCACGGTGTACGCTCGAGGGAATACCTGGAAAGGAAGCAAACACACACAACAAACACAGGGATTGCACTTGTCCTTGGGTGATGTGATCTCCCATCTGCCCCAAACTGGCGGGGATGTCTCGGACGAAAGGGGTTGGCCTGCCATATAGAAGTTAGTCTCAGTCTCTTGGTTGGCACACAGGACACAGTTTTGGGATATAGCAGCAGTTAGTTATAGCAGCAGTTAGTTGTGATAGGTTGGGGATGTAGAGTATTCTCCTAAAGTGTGCTTTAGCAGCTGGGCTTTCCAAATGGGTGCTCGTGGTAATTCTTCACAATCACGCTGGCCAGATGCTGGGGCACCAAAAACACGGCTATCTGGTCCTTCCTGGAGCGTTGCTCCTTCCTGACGCGCCCACTGCTGTTCATCAAGGGTGTAACGCGGTTCCACATCGTCTGGAGTGAGTTCTGGGGTGAGGGCTGCGGTGACTACTGGTGGAGGTTTCAGACCTGCCTCACAAGCTGCATTATCTAGCAATCTCTTTGGGGGCCCATACAGCTTCTAGTAACGTCTCAACTTCTGGAACGTATTTCAGAGCTTTCCCGTGGGCTCCACTCAAGCCCCGCTCTTTCCATAGGGCGCCATGCGCATGCAGGGTTAAGAAGGCATATTTAGAATCAATATAGATGTTAGCCTTGCATCCAGCTGCCAATTGCATGGCAATGCCTTTCGCTGTTGGACTTCACCTCAAAGGACAAATAACTCTTGGAGACTTTGGCCTCCTCAGAACTCTTGGAATGGCTTGCCTGGCCTGCACCCCACTTTTTGGGTGCTCTGCTGCCTGAGGAACAACTTG
Source organism: Podarcis melisellensis (assembly GCF_964234715.1). Taxonomy (NCBI): domain Eukaryota; kingdom Metazoa; phylum Chordata; class Lepidosauria; order Squamata; family Lacertidae; genus Podarcis; species Podarcis melisellensis. Next base: position 188,197 of record NC_138528.1, on the reverse strand, counting down.
CAACTGCCTTTTCAGCCTTTCTCCAACACACAGTCCATCACACAGATGCATTGAACCGTAGAAACAACTTCCCAAAGCAGCCTCAGCCCCCTCTGGACTTGGTACTCAGCCCCCTCTGGGCTTGGTACTCAGCCCCCTCTGGGCTTGGTACTCAGCCCCCTCTGGGCTTGGTACTCTTTCTGGGCATCCTCTAGGCCCCTCTGGGCTTCTGGGCGTCCCACAGTCCCTTCTGGGCTTCCAGGTCCCTCTGGTCTGGCTTCTACTGCGGCCTGACATGCTGTCTTCAGTCCCTGCCACGCAACTCAGGGCTTCTCTAGACCATCAGCCACGACTGCTTCACAAGCCTCCACTGCTTCTGCAGACTTTTCAATGGGCTGGGCAAAGCCTGTTTCAGCCTGTGTACTTTCCCATAACTGCTTTTCTGCCAGCCAGTAATACATGCATTTTGACCAGGCTTCCCAATTGGCTCCATGCAGCCTTTTACAGGGGTAACTCTCATGGCCTTGCTATCACTGAGCAGGCATCTTCCTCCTTGGCTGCGGGTCTCTGAATGGCTACGGCGGACCCCTCAGGTCCCTGGGCTGTGAGCCATTGCCGTGCCTAACACTGCTGCCTTTTCTTTCCTCCACTGCTTTTTCTCCCTCTTCTCAGCCTCTCCTCTTTGTTCAAACACCTTCTGGGCGATGGCCATGATCTGAAATCTGGACATGCCCTGGAACCCAGACTGTTTTTGGATTTTGGTTCTAATGTCCTTTGCACATTGTCCTATGAAGGAGGCTTTTACCATTAACTCATGTGCAGGGAGTTCAGAGTCAAAGGGGGTCCAAATTCTGTATGCCTCCATCAGGCGTTCCAAGAAATTTTAAGCCTGTGTATTAATTCTCCTCCTTTCCTCTGAGGTAAAGAGAGTGCTCAGCAATTGCTGACAGTCTGTCCAGGTAGCCTCATGCGCTGCAAATATAGAGGACAGCAAGTCCACAATTGCCTGGGGCTTCTCAGCAAACGCAGGGGTGTGGGTCTTCCAATTCATCAAATCGGTGGTGGTGAAGGGGACATATTGAAGGGTGAACGGAGGCGCAGGGAGTGGGTTGTCCCAAATTGCACGAAGGGGGGGTCAGGACTTCTGCTTCTCCTGCCTCTGCGGTGGACCTGGACAGCTTTTTGTACTTTCCCCAATGCTTTGGCTCGAACATTGTGATAAACTTTTTCAGCTTCTCAATACATAGTGGTCAAACTTCTGTATTTGTTCATCCTTTCCCTCAATTCTTTAAGGTTGGGGTATATTTTGTCCAGGATCTGGTCACTGGGCTCTGCCTCGTCTACTTCTGGGGTGTCTGGCAGCCCCCCCTTTCCTGCTTCGGCTCCCGGGGCCACATACTGAGGCAGTGGTGGAGCTTTGGGGATATGGGGAGCTTTGGGGATATGTCCTCCCAAGAGGCCACCACGGCACTTGGAACAGACATTTTCCTGCCTGTCCTCCTTTAATTTGCATTGATCAGTCTTATGTTTCTTCAGTCGGGGGGGGGGTGTTTTCTATTATCACGTGAACCTCTAGAACTTCATCCATGTTCACAAACTCATCCAAGTTAAATGGAGAAAGTTCTTCTTCCTCTTTTAGTTTTATGCAGTTTTTTGTGGGGTTTTTTTAAAAAAAACTTCTAGTAGTTCTCCCAGCAGACACCTGACCTTGGCTGGTCACACCCTGTGGTCAGTTTCAAGTGTCCGGCTTGTTTTTTTTTCATCTGTTCCCTCATCCTTTTTCTGTGACAACTAACTTGTCAACTGTGATGGCCACAAAGATGCAGGTCTTTTCTTGAGGTTTCTCTGCCTGAGACTCAAACTGGGGTCTGCTGCAGTGTTCTCTAAGACACACCTGAGCTCTGAGCCATCCAGGTGGTGCCTGGTTAAGGGCAGTAACTAAACTGTCCTCCCTGTCTCAACTATAACTACTATAGGTCTAAAACCATTTCGTATTTCCTAGCCATAGACCACCTCTCACTGGTCATCAGAGAAACTAGGACACTGCTGGTGGTTTCCCTAATTTGTTCCAAACTGCCGCTGGTCACAGAGGTACCCAGCTCTTCCCTAACTAAGTTCTGGGATTTAGCTTGCCCTCCCTGGTCAAGCTGTAGTTACTATAGGGATCAAAACTGTTGGAGGTCTGCAAGGCTCATGTGCTTCCCAGTTCAGTTCTGGGCTATGGAAAAACTAGGAGACTTGCCTTGCTATCAAAGCCACAACTCAGCAGACAACCCTCCAACTTTGCCTGGCTGAACTCTTCCCTTTAGAGATCTGAAAGGTTTGTATGCATCCTAGTGCAATATACCTAACTTGAATAACCTAAGGGATCTCTGGACCGATCCCCTCCATCGCTCCCAGAGTTGTACCTGAGTCTGAAACTCTTCCCTAAGTAGTTAATCAGACTCAAAAGATACTCCTTGTTGCCCTGTCCCAACTAGGGCTGCTATGCTTCTGAAAGATTTGATGCCTGGTGACTGAGGAACAGGCATCAGAAAAACTTGGGGGTGGTTATTCCTTTGAGGCCTCCTCTCTCTGATTGTAAGTACTTTGGGCCAATTCTAACATCCACTCAAGGGTGTGGCCCATAAAGTCCTCATCAAAAGCGTTCAAGAGGATTACATTGGCTTGCTTCAGATCCCATTTTTCAGATACTCCGCTCCTAACCGGGTTTCAAAATTCCTTCCACTCTTCATATGCTTCAGGTTGTGACCTAGCTGAGGTCGCCCTACTAGGAACTGCACAACCCTGCACTCGCTTGGCCAAAGGGATGCTAAACCCCGACCACTCATTCAACAAATTCATTCATTGGAGTATCTGAACATACAACATACAACACACAAACACCAACACCAATTCCCTCTGCCCCATTTCCTTCTTCCTAATACCTTAACGTGGGTGGTTATCAGGGGACACTCCTTTTTCCCCTTAATGCCACTGGCCACGTTGGAGATGTGATCAAGATCTCCCTTCTCCTTAAAAAAGGAGGCTTCCTATGTCCTCAGGGCCCTTTGCCATGTACTCACCCCAGCCGGCTGGACTCTGCCCTGTCCTGTCAACCTCGGTCCTTCAATCCGTTGCCTTCTCTTCCAGGATCCAGCAGAAGGGTCAAATTGGCTTCGCCCTCCTCCGAAGAAAAGCCTCGGTGGCGCCAGGAGTAAGCGGCCTATTGGCTCTTCCCCTGTGTCCTGCCTAGAAAAGGACAAGGGAGCTGCCTTCTGGTCTTTTGAGGACTTAAGGTCCTTGATCCGAGTCAAGGCACCAGAAATGTTAGAGACTTCAGAATACAGACCAGAATGGAAAAATCCAGGCAGCAATATTTCTTTGAGAAAAAGATTTATTCAATTTGGTTTTTGTCAGACAAAAAGCAAAAAGGGGTGCATTCAGAAAGAAATGAGAGAATGCCCACGAACACCAGGGGCAGACAGTTTTTATCCCCTCAGGCAAAACAATGGTTCAACCCCCCTGACCCACCCCTTAATCATTCCCATCTCAACCAATTAAAGAATTGATGATGGCCTTTTGATTCCAAGTTGCATTATACACTAGGTGGCGCTGCGAGTTTAAAATCTTTCTGATCTCTTTACTAATTTCCAGTAACTGCTCTGGCCCCCTCCTCCTTTGTGGTTTTTAACAGGTTCAGGTGTAAGTCTTCTTTTAGAATTTTGTGGTGGGCTACATCCTGAGCAAACGGACAGTTTCTCAGAAAACAGCAAAATCCCCATACCGCATCCTCTTGCAAAGAGCAGGGGCAAGCAGGGGAGAGAAAAATGTCTTTTTAGCTTTTAGTTTGCTTTCTAAGATGGCTTTCAGCTTATAAAATGGCTCCAGCCTGGCTCTCCAAAGTGGACCCAGGTGGACCCCTGGTCCTCACTCCTTCATTAACTGATGCTAAAGAAAGAGGTGGATTGCCCTGCCAGACCTCAAACTTTACTACAAACTTTTGCTTTTTGCTGGCTGAAAGAATGGCTGCTTCTTGAAAACACTGGTGTGCTGGACTTAGAAGGTTTCAATAATGTATTTAGTTGGCATGCATATTTGTGATATGATAAGGTAAAAACACATAAAGCGTTCAAAAATCATATTGTTAGAAAAGCACTGTTTAATGTTTGGATAAGATATAAGGATTTGTTAGAAAATAAAACCCCAAGATGGTTGTCACCAATGGAAGCAAAGGCACAGAAAAAACTCAATATGGAGGCCAAATGGCCAAAATATTGGGAAATTCTGGAACAAGATGGAGACAGAATAAAACCGCAGAGCTTTGAAAAATTGAAAAACAGAGTGCGAGATTGGCTCCATTATTACCAAATAATGGAGGCATACAATTTGGACAAAAAAGTTGGTTTCCAGGTGGAAAAATCAAAATTGGAAACAGAATTGTTAGATCCCAAAATTAAGAATTTGTCAAGAATGTATAACTTGCTGTTGAAATGGAACACTCAAGATGAAACGGTGAAATCTGCTATGATTAAATGGGCACAAGATGTTGGACATAACATTATGATGGCTGACTGGGAACAGTTATGGACCACAGGTATGAAATTTTCGGCATGTAATGCCCTAAGAGAGAATTTAATGAAATTGATTTACAGGTGGTACATGACACCAGTCAAGCTAGCAAAAACTTATAATTTACCTGATAATGAATGTTGGAAATGTAATGAGACTGAAGGTACATTATTTCACCTTTGGTGGACATGCCCAAGGATTAAGACATTTTGGGAGATTATCTATAATGAAATGAAAAAGGTATTTAAATATACCTTCCTGAAGAAACCAGAGGCCTTTCTCCTGGGCATGGTCGGCCAATTGGTGCCAAAGAAGGCAGAACTTTTTTTATGTATGCTACAACAGCAGCAAGAATACTTATCGCGAAGTATTGGAAGACACAAGATTTACCCACCCGGGAAGAATGGCAGATGAAGTTGATGGACTGCATGGAACTGGTGGAAATGACTGGCAGAATCTGAGAGCAGGGAGAAGAGTTGTTGGAAGAAGACTGGAAAAAATTTAAAGATTCTTTACAGAAATACTGTAAAATTAATGAATGTTAGAAAAATGTTGGAATGAAGTTATATGGCTTTAGCAGAAATGTTATAAGGAATTAAGTACAAATAGATTTTTAATGTATTAAAGGGAAAAAATAAGGCTAGAATATAAGTTAAGATAAATTACAGGACAGAAAACAGAGGAAGATGGAAAGGAATTGCTGAAACAGTTAATTGAAGTGGAATACAAAAAGGGAGGTGTGAGGAGGTCGTGGAAACAAGCGAATGAAAGATAAGATATTGAAATTATTGGATGTGTTTTAAATTGTGTTTGTTTTGTTTTGCTAATTCAATGTTTTAGTGTTAGTGTTAGGTAGTGTTTTTGTTTTTGTATTGTATTGTTTTGTTTTGTTGAATTCTTTTTCCTTCTTTTATGGTCTTTAAACTGTTAATAAATATTATTTTTTTAAAAAAAGAATTTGACAACAGACTGGTAAGTCAGTTTATAATGTGATTTACTTACTCATAGTCTTGCATGGGTTCTCAGCTACAGCAGCAGTAAAAACTATGCAGGTAAAATACTTAGGTTTACAGCAGAAACGATCTCAGGCATCTGCCTGGCCTGGAGCAAGCAGCCCTCCATCCTCCCGCATGGCTGGTCAAAGAGGGGAGGAGCGGGGAATTACTATTTGTTTCTTCCCTCCCAGGAGAGGAGGGAAATGACATCACACAGAGCCCTCTCTGCCCACTACATTTCTATGGTCGATCAGCACTGCAGCTCTGTGGCCATTTTCCCTTCTCATGCGAACTAGCAAGAATATGCATTGTTGGGGTTGGCTCCTAAATCTCCCACCAGCTGGCCTTGTCCTGCACCCGGGCCCAGCAGAAGAGCCCCTTGGGAGGAGGCGAGCTCTGCCAGCTTCTTGTGAGCCTCCCAGGGCTGACGCATCACCAGGAAATGCTGGTCGGCTGAACAGTCAAGTGAAAATAACTGTTACAAAAGCCATAGACAGGGAGGGAGCAGGCAAAGGGGTGCATAATGCAGGCTGGGGGTGCAGGATGCAAGCGCTGAGTGCCAGCTCTTCATCTCTCTGAAAAGACTCTTCCCAGGAGGAAATGGAGTTCCCTTCCCGCGGCTTCTGGGGGGACCTTTGGGGGATCCTGCAGGCCGAGCACAGGAAGCCACTTGTCTTGGGACAGAGGCTCACTGGGCAAGAGCTGCCTGGCCCGGCTCTCTCCCGGGTGGGCCCATGCGCTCCTTTTCTCATGAGAGGAGCCATTGCACAGAGCCAGAACTGTAGAGCTGGAAGGCACCCAAGCGGTCATCTAGCCCAACCTCCAGCAATGCAGGAATCATGTGGCAAGGGAGGTGGGCTGCCACAGACACTCTGGCCAGGGCAGGACTGGGAGGGACTAGCAGCCCCCCCCCCAATCCAGGTTTCTCCCGCAGAAGTCCTGCCCTTCGTGGGTTGGGGGGGGAGATTTGCCACCGCTGCTGCGGCTCACACTGAGAATGGCTCTGCATATAATAAATAAATAAACCCCACCCCCTGCAATTTCTTTCATTTTCCAAAACCTGAAATTTCAATCTCTGGTACAAGTTTCCCCCCCGGGGAAAACATCTGAGAATGAATTGGCTGGCACGGAGGGAGCGGAAATTCCAATCTGGAGGAAAAACAACCAATTCTGTAAAACCGGTAATTGGGTCTCTTTCCCCTCAACTATATACATGCATCATCAGGACAGATCCTGAGGTGGTGCTGGAGAGATGGACTCGGGGGGGAACATGGAGGCAAACGGAGGAAGGAGAGAGAAGGGTGGGGGACAGGACAAAGGTCTCAAGAGCCCCCTTCCATCATGCCACAGTATGCCAAATGGAGGCAAAGAGCATGTGCAGAGAGCCCTTCCCCACAGCGCTTACTAAGGAGAATATCCCCCCTGACACCTTCCATGTAAAAGGTAAAGGTAAAGGACCCCTGGATGGTGAAGTCAAGTCAAAGTTGACTATGGGGTTGCAGCGCTCATCTCGCTTTCAGGCCAAGGGAGCCGGCGTTTGTCCACAGATCTTGTGGCCAGCACGACTGAACCGCTTCTGGTGCAACAGAACAGCGTGACAGAAACCAGAGTGCATGGAAACGCTGTTTACCTTCCAGCCACAGATGCCTATTTATCTACCTGCACCAGTGTGCTTTCGAGCTGCTAGGTTGGCAGGAGCTGGGACAGAGCAGTGGGAGCTCACTCCGTCATGGGGATTGGAACCGCCAACCTTCCTATCGGCAAGCCCAAGAGGCTCAGTGGTGGAGACCACAGCGCCACCCGTGTGGTCATCCCTGACACCCTCCATGTGGACATGGCTTAGCTAGTAAACATTTCCTTTTCACCCAGGAGGTACCTGAGTTCTATAAGAAGCCCATCAAGGTCTGGGGAGTCTCTGAGGGCAAGAAGCCACTTGGGGTCTTGAGTTGAACCTCTGGAACCCTAGGTGGGGCAAAGGTGGAGACCCCCATCGTAGGATGGCTTGAGGAGAGGTCTATCAATGGCTATCAATAGCTTTGAAGGCCATGCTCTGCACTCCACAGCAGAAGGCCAGTGGCTGGAACCCCAGGAGGGAGCTGCTCTGATGCTCTGGACGACGCAGGCCTGATCCAGCGGGCTCTTCTGGTGGATCTCCTCTTGCGGCTCATGCCTTGGCTGCTTCAGGACTCACAACAAGCCATTTCCTTGTAAGATTAATATCCCACCTGTCATCACAAGTTCTCCCAGCGTGGGTCACATTCCAGTAAAAGGAAGAGGAGGAGGACAAGAAATCCTGTGCAGGCAATCAATAAATGAAGAAACGTCACCAGAAACCAAAAAGAGAAAACACAAGAAAGCCATCTGAGGTCTCGGCCATTTCACCTGCTCCCTGTTTCCTCTGCCTGGCCTTTCAATATTTCGGAGCCCCAGGAGGGAGGGGGTCTCTAGCTGAGACTGACAGGCAGCCCCTGAGGGGGCCATTTCTCAGACAAGTGAATTGCCCTGATTTCCTGCCCCCTCAGAGATGGGCTTGTAATAGTGCCACGGTACACACGGGGAACGTGCCTTGACAGCCTCTCCTTCCAGCGTGCGAGGAATCATCTCTCGTCCCCTTTAATTAAGGTTTGTGTTCAACGAAGTTTGAAGAAGCCTTTAATTCATCATCTCTTTTCTTCTGGCAACTTCCTGTTAGCAGCAGTCGCAACGGCTTCGCAGGCCCTTAATCAGATTTCCCTCCCCTTCTGGTTACAGAAGGATTAATGCCCAGAACTCCCAGTCATTGGAGAATCTGGGGGTATCAAAAGGGAGCCCCCCAGTTCACACTTGCCCTGGGCGGAGACTCCTCATGATGAACATAAGAACGCCAGAAGAGCCAATGACCCATACAGCCAACATCCCTGAGATGCTCCCATCCCAGTGTTTCCTATAATCCTCATCTGCCCACACTTTCTGAATCCGGTTTATTTGATTCATATGCTTTGCAATTCCACCAAGTGTTTTTGTTAATATTTATAACCATCACAAACACAAATGCACACACCCGCTGCTTTTTGGCTGCTTTCAAGCAGAGGTTGGGGGCCATCTGTCAGGGATCCTTTAGCTGTGAATCCTGCACTGCAGGGGGTTGGACTAGATGACCCTGGGAGGGCCCTTCCAACGCTCTGATTCTACGAATCTTTGGTTTTGCCCCGCCAGTTGCCTTTCTGGGTGAGGGGAGAGCAGAGTGCAGTTGTTCCTCCATGTTCGTTGCCAACTCTTGTTCAGAAAGCCTCTGCTTCCCCTCACCTTTGCCTCGGCTGTCTTTTGGCAGGCGGTGCCAATGTTTGCCTTTGCAAGGTGGCTCTGCTGGCGCCTGGCAAATGTGCCAACCAGCCAAAGGGCTCAGGCAGCATCTGGGAAAGACGCGTCAAGCAGCCCAGAAACAGCTGCTGGGAGACAAAGGCTTTATATACAGCTACGCAACACAAATAAGGGTTGCGCTTTTCAAAAATGTTACCAGCAAAATCATTTGGAGTGCCTGATAATACCCTTTGGGAGATCTGGAGAAATAGGCAGAGGCTCCTGCTCTGCTCCAGCGGCTGAAGGAGACGTCTCTGCCCTGCCTCCCAGTGGAGAACCATAGAATCATAGAGACAGAAGGGACCCCAAGGGTCATCCAGTCCAACCCCCTGCAAAGCAGGAATCTCAACTCAAGCATCCAGGACAGAGGGCCCTCCAACCTCTGCTTGAAAACTTCCAAGGAAAGAACATCCAGGAGCTTCCAAGGGAGTAAAACAGACCAATTCATTATGATATGGTACAACTTGATTCAATACAGTATGTTAATTATGATTCCTGCAGTCTAAACCTGCATCCAGTGTTTACATGGTTAATTCAGTAAGATATTTGATGGAGGTGTATCTCCCCTCCTCTCTTTCATTTGAATATTTATGTTTAACGTCAGCACACATTGCTAGACACTCGATGGTTCCTCCATATTCAATATTTATGGGTTGATTCTTTTTCTATTCTATATTTTTCTCAGTTTGCAAATGTACAAATTGAGATGTTTTGATATTGTATTTGCTGCTTAAAAGCAAAAGAGAAAGTTCTTTACAAAAAAGAAAGAAAACCATCTTCTGAATTTGAGAGAAGTCCCCGCCTCCCTCCTCCCCCTCCTGTCTCCATGGGGGTGGGGACCCCCGGCTGATGTCCCCCTCCGGCTCCCAGCAGGGTCTCCCAGCTGAGCAAGCCCCGGAGGCAGCTCCTGCCATCCTCCTGCCTCTTCCTGCAAGAAGGAGATATGCAGAGCAAGGTAACAAGTTCAGTTCTTCCACATTTCCAGAAATATATGCAAATGAAATTTTAATGGTTTCTGATGCCCTTCCCCCAGTGTGCAGAAGACGGGGCGAGAGGAGGAGGAGGAGGAAGACCAGGGCACGAGAGAGCTATTTACACACACCTGTGCAAAAGGACTAGAGAAACAGCTTGGATGCTGCCTGGATTTCCTGACAGCTCAGGTCACAGAATCATCGAATGTGTAGAGCTGAAAGGGACCTCAAGGACCATCTAGTCCAGCGCCCTGCAAGGCAGGAATCTCAGTGAAGCATCCAGGGCAGATGGCCATCCAACCTCTGCTTGGAAACCTCCACCGAAGGAAAGTTCACAACCTCCCGAGGGAATCCGTTCCACTGTGGAACAGCTCCTACTGTTAGAAAGTTCTTTCTGATGTTTAGTCAGGATACTTAAAGCCACTAGTTCTGGTCCTCCCCTCCAGCGCAGAAGAAAAGAAGCTTGTTCCGTCTTCCATACAACCCTTCAGACAATTGAAGGTGGCTCTTCTCGTGAGTTTGTGGGGAGGGGGTTAGGTCGTATACCTGAGTCCCTTCTAATTCCTGGATCCAACAAGGATCCAGTTGCTGGAATAGCCAGACAATCTTGGTAATGGCCCTAAAGCAGGGGTCATTAAGGTAACAAAGGAAGGGGCTCTGTGCCAGAAACCCAATGTGTGGGCTCCCCTCCCTCACCTCGCTGGTAGTTAGACAAGGCGGGTGAGAGTTGAAGTTTGTGAGCTGGAAGCAAGAAGCAAGCTGCAGGAAGTCAAGCGCCAGAGCCAAGCCTGATTTCTGCTGGAATCCAATGTGACTATGGGAGAAGAAAGATAATCTCGGGGTGTTAATGCTGTGAGTCCCTCCACCACAGACTCCGGTTGTAAAGATGTGTAAATAAACCATCTCTCCTAAAGACACCACAGTGTCCTCTGTCCCTCATTCCAAGGAAACCAAACCCTGGCTAACCAGCTGGAACCCCTGCTCATAGTCGGGGCGACAGGCAACGCCCCAATATCTCCCCTGTCTTCTCTTCTGCAGGCTGAACAGACCAACTCCCTCCATCATCCCTCCAAAGGCTCCGCTCATCTCAGTCTCCCTTCTCTGCACTCCTTGCCAACATCTTCCTGGGCGCAGGACTGGCTGCGGTTCCCGGGAGAGGGAGAGAGGCAGCCGGAAGAGCAGAGATGGAGGAAGAATGCTACTGCATTCAGACCTCGGTGCCCTTTAATGCTCTTGCAGGGAGTCATTTAGTACAGAGTGAAAAGGAAGATGATGGATGGCAGCTCAGAAGCTTCTCTCAGCCTGTGACACGTATTTATCTTTGACAAGATGAAGAAAGGCCCCTTCTGTCCAGATCTGTCTCAATTAACCGCAAGAAGCCCGGCACCAGCTATTAAGGGACGGCGCAACAATCCCATTGCATTGGGAGGGCCTTGCTCAACTCCACCGGCCTCCAATTACACCTGAACCTGAAGAGGGCAGCAGCTGAGGCAAAATCCAGCCGGGGCAGTGGGGGGGGGCTGTGGGTCTCCTTCCCTGCCAGAAGGCATATTTCACAGCAACATCGTTCTGCTAAAATTGCCTCCGTTTTGTCATTATTAGGAAAGGCCCATTGATGGCTACGAACCACAAAGGCTCGTCTGAGCCCCCGCGGTCCAAGGCAGCTGTGCTTATGGATATCAGTTGCTGGAAGCCCCAGGAGGGAGAGGGATCTTGCGTTGGGATCCTGCTTGCAAGTTTCCCACTGAGGCATCTGAGTGGCCCCTGTGAGGACGGGAGGCTGGACTGGGGTGGGGGGTCATGGGCCTGATCCAGCTGCAGGACTCTTCTTGTGTTCTTAGTACTTCCTTTGAAACTGCAGGCCAGGCTTGTTCTCCGGAAAGCCTTCCAAGCACCAGCTCCAGCCGCCATGGGGATCGAGCCCAAAGAGGAACTTTCGTGCACTTGGTAGATCTTAAGTCTTGAGTGGATTGAGATACGTAGGAGAGAATATTTTATGCAGTAATTATCCTTCCTTGGTCTCACTTGTGTAAGAACGCAAATAACAATTTCAGCAGAGAAATTCTTCTAGAAAAATTAAACCTTCTTAAACCTTGGAATGATATTTCCCCCTTTTTTAAGTAGGGCCCCAAAGCAGCAGCTGGATCAGGCCCAGGGGCCAGGCTGGGCAGGGTTGGGGGCGCACTGACTCCCGCCTCCTGCTTCGTGCAGTGATCAGCCAGCTGCCCCAGTGAGAGACCCTCCAGCCCCTCTCAAGCCCCTCTAGCCATTGACCTTGACTAGGATATCTTGTGGCAATGGGTTCCATAGTTTAACTACATGCTGTGTGGAATACTCTGTCTTCGTCCCTGCCCTGAGATTCCTCTCATGGCTTGTTATTTTTTGCTCTTGTTATTGGTTTTGATTGGCTGTCTGTCTCCAACTACCGTAAGTCATAGTTCTTTATTTATTTAAATTGTATACTGCCATTCATCCGTGGATCTCAGGGTGGTTCCCAGCATAAAAAATGCATAATAAAAACAAGAACAAATAAAAACTCCACAAACCAAGAAGTCTCCCCTCGCCCCACCATTGAAATCAACCAGTGAAATCCTTGGCCACCCATTCATTCTATGGCCCAGAGCAACCTCTTTGCCTGCCCTATCTGTTCATCTCGAGAGAAGCTGGTGATGGAAGAGGAACTCTGGGGAATTTCTCAACTAAGGAGTTATAGTATTACCATTCAGGAAACAAATATCTGCAAAACTTCAAGCCTTTCAAAACAAAATTTTTAACTGCCCCATTCACATCAAGTGACTTGAAAAACAAAAACATCCTCTATTGACTGTTACAAATTGATTTCTTTTCTTTTCTTGTCCTTCCAAACATGCGATCGATGCCAGAGACTAGAAAACAAGAAGATATTCGCACACACAAAAGTACCTGGGAAGGTAGAATGGAGGACATTCAGACCCAGAACTTCTGCAAAATCAAAATAGGGCACAGTGTGATCTCCTTTCATTATACAGTGATTGTAGCTCACCCAACGCTGCGTTTTGGTCAGAACGCATTCAGGAAGCCTAGTCTTTCTTTCCTCCTTTCCTTTCTCTTACATATCCCAGCCTTTCAGTTGCACCAGTGGGAAGTGAGGCCACTATCAGTCACCAGAAATCAGGCCATCAACCTAATTCCAGAAGAAATCCCCTCCTCTAGTCACAGAGCATAGCACAAAATCATACCAAGGCCTGGAAAGGGAAAGAATCTGCGCTCTGGCCCTGCCTGAGCCTGGCACACGAGGGAGGGAAGGGGGGTCTCTCCAGAAAGTGAATCTCTCCCAAGCTCATTCTCCAAAGAGGCCCTGGAGGGAGGGGCAGCGACTGAATGGCGCTTGCAGAGGGATGTAATTAATTAAATCAATTACCAGAGGCCAGTCCCAGGCACTGCTGCCCAGGGAGGCCAGACCCATTTGTCTTGCTTTCTTCTCAGCCGGAGGGAGCTTAGAGTCTCTTTGGCCTCTTCTCTCCTTGCAGCTGCCTTGGACCCCAAGGGATAATGGTGGTCCATCAGGAAAGGCCACTCAGAGGGCTGCTGGGCCAGCTCAGAAGACACTGCAGAAGTGGTGATGGCCGCTGCTCTGATTCCTGTGTGAAGCCGCCTTTACATTCCAGCCTTTCCTCTGTGGTCCAAAAGGGAAGAAGGAACGAGGGTCTCACTTTCTGCTGAGGGAAAAGGGCAGCTCTGCTCTCTTGCAGATGCAGATTTAACTTTGCAGTTGCTACCTGAAGGTTCACTCCTTGCAGAGCAAAAGGTCCATTTTTAATAAACAACAGAAAAACACCACTTTTTGCACCCACTTTATCATGGGGTGGTGGTTTCTCGTGCTACAGAGTAAGTGTCACCATGGAAGAAGAAGAAGAAGGAGGAGAAGAAGAAGAAGAAGAAGAAGAAGAAGAAGAAGAAGAAGAAGAAGAAGAAGAAGAAGAAGAAGAGTAGTAGTAGTAGTAGTAGTTTGGATTTGATATCCTGCCTTTCACTCCCCTTCAGGAGTCTCAAAGCGGCTCACATTCTCCTTTCCCTTCCTCCCCCACAACAAACACTCTGTGAGGTGAGTGGGGCTGAGAGACTTCACAGAAGTGTGACTGGCCCAAGGTCACCCAGCAGCTGCAGGTGGAGGAGCGGAGACGCGAACCCGGTTCCCCAGATTACGAGACTACCGCTCTTAACCACTACACCACAAGGGCCACCTCCCTCACTGAGAGTGGCAGTGTGGTGTAGTGGTTGGCGTACTGGACTGTGACCTGGGAACCCAGGGTTCAAATCCCCCTCTAGGCCATGAAGTTCTCTGGGTGACCTTGTGGCCAGTTACTGTCTCTCAGTCTAGCCTGCCTCGCAGGGTTGTTTGGGGGATTAAGTGAGGAGGGGGAGAAGAACCACGTATCTGGGAGCTCCCTGGAGAAAAAGGCAGGATATAAATGCAATAAACAAACAAACAAACCACAAATCTCCCTGCAAGGTCACAGCAGGGCAGGAGGAGACACCCAGCAAGTGTCTTTGAGGATAGGTATTATTTCAGGCAATCAATTATATATTTGAGCACAAAGCAGGTCATTTCATTCCTCCCCCTGCTTGACTAAACTACATTTTCTTCAAGGTAAAAAGATATGTAATTAAGTTCTGAGCATTTGCTCCCTGCTCTCAAATGATTGAAACCCGTTTCCTCCCATTAACACTGGCCTCTAATTAGCTAGGCGGTGCCAGGTAGTTGCTGCTCTATTGAAAAGAGGATTTCTTCACGCTGGTCCTGTATGATGTAGGATCCTTCCTCAGCCATCCCTGGTGACCTGGGGAGCAAGGAGCTTACGCTGAAGCGACAGATACCGAGGTGGCTGTAAAATGACGTGGCAAAAGAGCATGGTCAAAGAATGCACTGGGAAATTTAAACATGTCCCTTTCAATGAATGTTTTGGGTGGTGGGCAGGACTTTGTCCCATGCCAGGTGGGAAGGAGCTTGTGGAGCTTCTGCTCAGGTCCCTGGTTGGGGGACGGGGGCGGCAGGGGCTTCTGGAGTCTGCAGGTGCAAGAGGCTTTCCCCTCCATTAAGTGTGCCAAGGACTCTACCCTTAAGAACTTCTTCTTTGTCAGTCTTTCGTAGCGGAGTAAGATTGTCCTCCATGAACACAGTTTTAAAAGTGAGTCCGTAAGTGACTGTGGAGGCCAAGTCTGAATCCACACGTCCTTCCACACTGGGGACATTGGTTTCCGGGCAGGAGTTGATCACGGTGTGGATTTGCCAAGCATGCCTTCTTCTTAGCACATTTCTCCCTTGCATCCTGAGTTTGAGCATCTTCAAAGCCCATGACGCTTTTGGTAAAGGTTGTTCTCCAATTGTAATGCTTGCAGGCCAATGTTTCCCAGTTGTCAGTGTTTATACTACATTTTTTAAGATTTGCCTTGAAAGCGTCTTTAAACCTCTTTTGTTGACCACCAGCATTACGCTTTCCATTTTTAAGTTCAGAAAAGAGTAGTTGCTTTGGAAGACAACAATCAGGCATCCGCACAACATGACCAGTCCAACAAAGTTGATGTTGAAGAATCATTGCTTCAACACTGTTGATCTTTGCTTCTTCCAGTACACTGATATTAGTTCACCTGCCTTCCCAAGTGATGTGTAAAAATTTTCAGAGACACCGTTGATGGAATCTTTCGAGGAGTTGGAGATGGCATTTATACCGGTAAATAGTCCATGTTTCACAATCAGACAGTAAGGTTGGTAGTACAATAGCTTTGTAAACAATCATTTTGGTTTCCCTGCAAATGTCCTCAAGCACTGCACTTCAATTGTGAGGAAGCTGCACTCGCAGAGCTCAGGCGATGCTGGATTTTTACATCAATGTCAGCCCTTGTGGAAAGATAACTGCCCAGGTAGGAGAAGTGATCGACATTTTCCAACGTTACACCATTAAGTTCGATTTGTGGCTCTATAGAGGGGTTGTTTTGTGCTTGTTGGTGCAGCACTTTGGTTTTCTGGATGTTGAGCGACAGGCCAAGCTTTTCATAAGCTTCTGCGAAGATATTTAGGATGGTTTGGAGGTCATCCTCTGAGCGTGCACACACTACGTTGTCATCAGTATACTGAAGCTCTATGACGGAAGTTATGGTAACCTTACTCTTTGCTTTCAGCCTGCTCAGATTAAAGAGCTTTCCATCTGTTTGATATATGATTTCTACTCTGGTGGGGAGTTTCCCTTCAACAAAGTGTAGGATCACGGCAATGAAAATAATAACTAGAGCTGGGGCAATAACACAACGCTGTTTAGTACCTGATCCCACTGTGAATGGTCCACTTTGAGAGCCATTGTTATCTGCAATTGTTGCTGTCATATTATCATGGAGGAGCCAAAGGATGTTCACAAATTTATCTGGGCAGCCGATTTTCAGAAGGACAGTCCTCAGGGCATTATGATTTACAATAAGGACATCAGAAGAGGCAGCTGGATCAGGTCAGAAGCATCCTCTTTTCATTGGCTAACCAGATGCCCCTTATGGGAAACTGCAACCCTACACAAACACAATGCGCACGTCTAAGTAAGGACTCAATAGGGCTTAGCTCTGACTAGACCACATAGAATTGGCCCGTTAATTGCCCCCTAATTTTCCCAGGTTGCAAAGACCGTTCTCCCCAGCTTGTGTCCAGGGAAACTTGTTCAGCGAAACAAAGAAAGATCTGAGGACCCTGTTAAGAAAGTCTAACCATTATCAAGAAACAAACTCTTTGAGTTAAACTGGTGTCACGACCTCCTGTTTGTGAAACGCCAGCAAAGTGCCATCATCTTTTCAAGCTGATACTAACAATGGACAGTTTACAGGAGGGACATAAAAGCAGAGGCCAGTTCAGAGGGAAGAAAGTGGAGTTAAAAGCCTCTCTTAGCCTCACTCCCTGGCTGGATGGGAAGGAAAGGAGGTGGGGTTCAGAAGGCCAGACAGAGAAATGTGGGGTTCTAAAGAGGTCGCATTGCAGGAGCAACAGGGGGAGCTGGTGGGCCTTTGACCTTTGCAGCAGCTGGCATCGCAATCAAGGGGGAGATACCCCAATATTCAAGGAAGCCCATTCCAGCAACTGCCACAACACACACACACACACCAGAGGGGAACCCAGAAGAGGAATAAACCCATCTGCAGAGCAGAAAGTTTATAAAATGATGACTTGCCTGGAGAAAGTGGAGAGAGAGAGGTTTCTCCCTGTCATAACACCAGAACTGGAGGACATTGAATGAAGCTGAATGTTGGAAGATTTGGGGTGGATAAAAGAAAGAACTCCTTCAGTGAAACTCTGGAACTCACCCTCCCAGGAGACAGTGCTGGCCCCCAACCTGGATGGCAGGATTGGGCCATTTTATGGCTCCTAGCCACAATGGCTATGCTTTTCCTCCACAGCTGGAGGCAGCCATGCTTCCAAATCCCAGGTGCTGGAAACCACAGGAGGAGAGAATTGCTCTTGCGCTTGGATCCCGCTTGCAAGTTTCCCAGGGGGGCATCTGGTCAGCCCCTGTGAGACCTGGATGTTGGATGAGATGGGCCCCCTCTGGTCTGATCCAGCAGGCTCTTCTGATGTTCTGATGTTCCTTTGACTGACGATATGAGAAACCACTGAGAGACCCCTGAAAGGACTGCTGTCCCTAACGGTCCTGGGCAGAGGATCCACCAGAGCAATGAAGCTGGTGGCTTCCATGCCAATCCCAGATGGAAACAAGCCCAGACAGTCCGTGATTTCTGCACCTCATACTCAGTACGAGGCAAATGGCAAAATTCCCTTTCCTCTTCCCATGGACCAACTGGAGACTGACCAGCTGTGGCAAAGGGACTTAGCATTAAACCTTAGGAAGAACATTCTGAGGGGAAGGACTCTTCAACAGAGGAATGGATGGCCGTGAAAGGTGGTTTTCTTCCTTGGTGGTTTGAAGCAGAGGTTGGGGGCCATCTGTCAGGGATTCTTGTGCTGTGATTCCTACATTGCAGGGGGTTGGACTAGATGACCCTTGGGACCCCTTCCAAATCTAGGAGTCTATGCACTGAAGGGCAGCCAACCAGCTTAGAGGGAGCAGCACAGGGCATGTAGTACACAGAGCGCTCCTCCAACTGAGGGGATCCATCCTAGAGAGCAGCCACTGTATCCCTCTCCTCAGCATCTGCCGCCTGAGGCATTTGCCTCACTCTGCCCAAGGGTCGCGCTGGCAAGTATTCCTACACCCTGTGGCTCCTTTTCCTGCCAGGGCATCTTCAAGGCAGATTTTCCCATCCCAGAACTACGGGAAGAAAGGCGGGTTGGTCTGGAGCTGCCTGGTCCATTTGCCTTGAAGAGCAGCCGCAGGGGCAACGGAGGTGAGCTGCTGGCATGAGTCACTTGGCAGAAGCCCACCCCAGTGCCCCTCCCCACCCCGCAGAGTCTCCTGGCACACGCTGAGAAAACACATGTAGGACTTAACATTTAACAGACAAGACACTGGTGACAAGACACATTAGTCTCAAACTTCCCCCAAATGCCGTTTCCGAGCCTGCGCATCGCCTGGGCGGTCCCCCCCAGTGACGCTCCTTCCATTCCTATTAGCTCTGCTGCCTCCTCAGCCCCACAAATATTGGCCAAGCTCATTTATGAAAATTGCTCAGAAGATTGTTAAAGTCAACAAGGAGCCAGTTGGTGGGTTTCTGCACGGATGGCTGATGGTCTGAGAAGATTCAGTAAAGGGAGGCAGAAATTGCTCAGGAAGTGTGGAGGTGGAACGGACCCCAAGGGTCATCCAGTCCAACCCCACACACTGCACTGTCACCCCCCAACTGCTGGAAGAGGCCCCCTCAGTCCATCCCCACCCTTCAGTGTTTCCAGGGCCTGAGACTTGAGGCTTCCTGATGCCAGGAACATCTAGGCAGGTCACACTGCGAACAAGAAGACTCACACTGCCTGGCATTTGGGCAAGCAGGAGACCCGGAGAGCAATCCAGTTCTGTTCTGCATGGATCCCACTGATCCCAAAGGATGTCAGCAACTGTGCAGAGAAAAAAGAGACCCCTTTCCTCTGACTGACCCCCACCACCACAATGCAGGGCAACAGCTAATGTGCTGGATGAGACCCCCTTAAGATATTGGAAGATGGCTCTCCTCTCAGTCTCCTCTTCTCCAAGCTAAACCCACCAAACTCCCTCAACCTTTCCTCATCAGACTTGGTTTCCAGACCCCTCATCTGAGATGAAATGTTGCTTGTGGCTTATTTTGATATTGTTGGAATAAGTTATAAAGGTCAGAAACTTATGGTTTGAGTACTTCCTCCTTCTTCCTCCCAGCTTGTCATCTCTGGTTTGTGACTGTCCTACTTTTGTGCGTCACATTTCTCCAGGGGTAGACTCTTGCAATGGGTAATCTTTCTCCACCTTGGGGGCACCCATCTCTCTTGGTGCTCAGTCTCAGCCAACTTGGCTCTATCAAGTAACTCTGCATGTGGTCCTGTTACTTGAGGTGGGACTAAGCAGGCCTCTTCTCTTCCAGCCAGACAACCAGCAGGTCACTGCCTCAGCTCCCTTGCCCTCATGTCTCTGCTCCTATGCCCACCAAGAGACAGAACTCTGAGCCTCCCTCTTAACCGCCCCCACTAAACGCCCTCAAAAATGCCCCAGGATCTGCTCCCAGGATCTGCACTGAAAAGCTCCTTTTTGCTCTCAGTGGGGCCCAAGCAGATTGCCGGGCATGTCGTAAGTTCTATCTGTTCCAGAGCCATTAACATTAATTCTCGCCTAGTCTACCATGTCATATAAAAGGGAATTTGACAAATTCAGACACATTAATGTTGAAAATTGAATCTGTGAGATGAATCACAATGCCTCGTCTTGCAAGGAGGACAGAGGCACCGCTTCATGGAAACGTCTCTTGCCTCGCAACTCTCAGGGTGATTAGTGCAAGCCTGGTTCATTAACCGGCTCTTTTCATCGCAGAAGGCCCCCATCCAGCTGCTCTTAAAGTCTGCTCTGAAAAGTCAGACAACCTGGAAGTTACTGGTGTCAATGGATCGTTGCTGTTGAAGGTGGAGGAGGAGGAGGAGGAGGAGGAGCTCCTCAGTCCTTGGGAGGTTCAGGAGCAGAAGCACCAGGAGAAAGCAAAGGGAAGGGGCATCAGCCCAAGGAGGAGAGGGCAGGAGGGGAGGAAGGGGATTAGGAGAGGCAGGTGGAAAAGGGCCTCATCCCCAAATATCTCTGGGAGTAAAGCGGAGGAAGCAGAAAGCAAAGAGCTCCTCTTTGAACAGAGGCAACCTGGAGTTTGGGTTCTTTGTCTTGTATATTTTTGTTCTTGGGTGCTCTTTCTTGGCGTATCTTCAAGGAGTCAAAAAGCAGCTTCTTTGAAGTAGTTTCTCATCCCCAGTCTGACCCCCCCCAAAAAAACCACCTTTGCTCTGTGTGTGAGGGAGGGGGTGGGCAAGGTCAGTCTAGAGCCATTCCCACCTTTCAGGCGACCATGGAAGGAGTCACCAGCAACACATAACTAAAGGTACAAGGCCTGATCCTGGCCCCATCCCTGCTGCTGAGCAAAGAAAGGGGCCATGGCCTTAAAATGGACTGCAGGTGAGGGTGCTTAGGGCTGCAAATTAGTCTTTGTCGCTCCAGCCATCTTTTTGGTTCAGGGTCTTGTTGCTAAATGGCATTGCATTTCATGTGAAGAAGGGAACTTTCATTTCATCCTACAGTCAATATTTCAAGACCACTTTAGCAATCCAAAAGGCCACAGAGTTGAGGGTGCCATTTCCACCTTTGGCTCTGTTGGCTTAGTGCCAACGCTTGGCAACTCATCCAGTGTCCACAGGGCATCCAAGGGCTCTGGGGCACCTGCCTCTTCCTAAGACCTCTCGCCTTCAGCACCAACACTGCCTCCCTCATTGCCCAGCTCCAAGGGGAGGGGGCCAAAGAAGCTGGGGCTTCCTGCTGAAGAAACTAAGAAGATCCTGCTGGGTGAGGCCAATGGCCCATCTAGCCCAGCCTCCTGTTCTCACAGTGGCCAACCAGATGCCTGTGGGAAACCATGAAAGCCCTCTCCCCTCCTGTGGTTTCCAGCAACTGCATTCAGAAGCATTGCTGGTTCCAGCTGTGGAGACAGAGTAGTGCCTTCAGGCTTAGATGCCACCACCATCTTCCTTTAAAGCATCCAAGTTGGTGGTTGCCAGTGCATCCCGCAGGAAGCAGTTCCATAGTTTAGCTATGTGCTGTGTGAATAAGTCCTTTCTGCACATCTCCCCAGACCTGGGGCCACCTGTGTCCTTGCCACAGAGACTGTCTCTTCTCCTGCCCTGCCTATGACCTGGCATTTCCCATCCTTCATGAAGAGAACCTTCCGTTCACCTCTTCTTGCAGCAAGCAGAAGGATCACCTCGCCAAGGCGATTGAGTGGGTGGTCGCTGAACAACCCCAGACACACCTGGAGGATGAGGACCATTTGGATCCCTTCCCATCAGGATTCAGGCCTCATCACGGTTAGATTACTGCAATGTGTTCTACGTAGGGCTGCCTCTGAAGACGGTTCAGAAACTTCAGCTGGTGCAGAACGGCGGCCAGGTTGCTCACCGGAGCAAGACGCTTTGAACATCTTACACTGATCCTGGACCGACTGCACTGGCTGCCAATTAGTTTCTGGGCCCCATTCAAAGTGACCTATAAAGCCTTAAAGGGCTCAGGACTGTGATACCTCAAGGATCGCCTCTTTCCATGTGAACCTACCCGGGCCCAAGATCATCTTCTTAAGGCCTTCTTTGTGTGCCCCCTCCTCAAGAGGTCCAGAGGGTGGGAACATGAGAATGAGCCTTGAAAGAGCATCTCCACCCCCATCTTTCTGCCCGGTCACTGAGGTCCTCCTCTGAGTGTCCTCTGTTGGTTCCCTCACTGTGAGAAGCGAAGTTACAAGGAACCAGGCTAAGGGCCTTCTTGGTGGTGGCACCCTCCCTGTGGAACACCCTCCCATCAGATGTCAAGGAAATAAACAACTATTTGACTTTTAGAAGACATCTGAAGGCAGCTCTGTTCAGGGAAGTTTAAATGTTTTATGTTTTATCATGTTTTTAGTATTCTGTTGGGAGCCGCCCGGAGTGGCTGGGGCAACCCAGTCAGATGGCTGATATGCAAAAAATAAAATCATCAACATCATTCCCTTGGGACAAAGGAATGTTTCCCCTCCATTTCTTGAGGAATCTCCCTCCTCTTGAGAGACCACCCAAAGGAGCAAAAGGATCTTAGCAAACCCAAAAACCATGTTCCCAAAGCGAGTGCTGTCTCCTCTTACAGCCTGCAGATCTTCCTGCAAACAAGGAGTGTTCACCTCCATCCTTAGCTGCTCTCATTGGGTTTAAAAAAGAATATTTTCCCAATATATTTCCTGTTTAAGATGCTGCTTCCTTAGAACCTCTGGTTAAAAGTGCTGATGTACATTCTTTGTGTGTGAGAGAGAGAGGTTTCAGCAAAAAAAAAAAAAAGAAAGACTTAAAGCGCTCTCTCTCTCAAATGATTTCCCATGCGTATTTCATTCAGCAGGACTGTCTTGAGATGTTCGGAGGTTGACCTCGGAGGGCTGAATCTGTGGCCGGATCCTGGCAAGCGATCCCAGGGAGGTCAATGAAGGAAGGCACCTGCCGCGTCTCCTTGGGGGGCTTCTCCATTCGCAGCATTGGAGACGAGGCTCTCCTGCTTCTGCCCCCTGGTGGGAAAAGCCGGCCTTGCAAGGCTCTCCAGGCTCACAAGGATTTGCACTGGAAGGAGGAAGAGTTGGAAGGGACCGCGTGGGTCATCTAGTCCAACCGCTTGCAATGGAGGCACCACAGCTCAAGCATCCATGACAGATGGCCATCCAACCTCTGCTTGAAAACCTCCAAGGAAGGCGAGTCCACAGTGGAAGACTCTCCCTTGGGAGATTGTGGACTCTCCTTAACTTGAGCTTGAGCTTTAGCTGAGATTCCTGCATTGCAGGGGGTTGGGATAGATGACCCTTGGGGTCCCTTCCAACTCGATGATTCTATGACCTTTGAAGGAGTCTGACAAAGTGCTGACTTACCCTCATAAAGTGATTCCTAATGCTGGATTAGAATCCACTGGTCTCTGGTGACTATGGTGCTGGCTCCACAGCTGTTCCTTTGCCCCCACCTTGGTTCTGTGAAACAGAGCTGGCCCAGACCCAAAGAACAAGGCAGCAGTTCCAGCTATTTGCCCGCAGCACAGGGGAAATAAGAACAGGCCCCTGGCCCGGCCCTCTGAGCCCTCCTGCCCCCATCCTTGGAAGCAGAGGCTGGGTGACCTCCATTGGAGATGCTGCAGCCGTTGGTTCCCTGCGCCTGTGTGACCCTCCTAACTTCACAACTCCAGCAGCCATGGGCTTGTGATGCTGGGAGGCTGGTTGCCTCAGGGTCTCTGTGGTCCTTGCCAGCCGTCTTCTCCGGCTGCTGCCTCTGTCCTTGCAGGGACACCCTGGGCAACCCAGAAGCTCAGGCGCCAGCCCTGGGCCTGGCCGCCCTTGAGGGAGAGGGGGGAGCAGCCCTGACAATGTGATTATATGGCTGGTGCTCAGCTGAAGCTCTGGAGATGAGGAGCCGTGGCGAAGATGGAGGTTTGAGACAGGACAGCTAGACAGGCAGATCTCACCTGGATAGCACCACGTCAGCATGAGGAATGTCAGTCCCAATCAGTCACATGTCCTCAGACTAATCGTGGGGAAATGAGGGGCTCTTAGTCAATAGCTGGCCCCACTTGAGGTTTAGGTGTTTAAAAGATCTTTTCATATATGTGTATATATATGTATATGTAGCTCAGTTTATTCGGGGGGAGGCTACCCTCCCCAATGCCATCCCCTCCCAAGCATCTCCTGCAAGAATATTTCAATGAAGCCGAATGTTGGGAGATTCAGGACAGATAATAGAAAGTCCTTCAAGCATTGCAGTTAACCTACGGAACTCCCTTTCGCAGGAGGCAGAGATGGCCACCACCTTGGATGGCTTAAAAAGAACTTTAGAGGAATCCATGCCGGAGGAGAGGGTTCTCGATGGCCCCTGGCCAGGATGACTCTGCTCTTCCTCCACAGCTGGAGACAGCAATGTTTCTGAAGACCAGTTGCTGGAAACCACAAGAGGGGAGAGTTTCCCATTGAGCTCCCTGGTTGGCCCTGTGAGAACAGGATGCTGGACTAGATGGGCCCCTTTGGCCTGATCCAGCAGACTCATCTTAAGTTCTTATGTTACTATTTTGTTGATTGCCATGGCAACAATAAATCCAACCCTAACTTCTTCCATCATTTATTATTATTATTATTATTATTATTATTATTAGGGGTGGGCGATGGGTCTTAGACTATTTAGAGGTTTATATACCAACAATAACATCTCAAACTTGGCCCTGTAACAAATTGACAACCAGTCTCTGAGCAGAGGTGTCCTATGTTGTCGTCTCCTCACTCTGGTCAGCAACTGTGCTGCAGCGTTCTGCACCAACCACAGTTTCTGAGTCAAGCCCAGAGGAAGCCCCACAAAGAGCATCTTGCAGTGATCCAGCTGTGAAGTCACCCGGGCCTGAACTGCTCTGGTCCAGCTCTCCCAGTCCAGGAACACTCGGCAATGGGGCTTGGCTCCCTCTTCTTCCCTCCCCTTTCCTTTCTCCTTTTGTGCTGTGCCTGTTGCAGTCTAAATCTGCAGGAAGGGACTGGCTTTGATCTTTGAACAGCGTTTAGTAAAATTTAGGTGCTTTAGAAGGAAATCATCATCATATGTTCAACTTATGTTGATTCTTGCAAGATATTTTCCCAGTCGCTGCAATGTGCCAAAGAGAGATTTAGATAAAGAGGAGATCTGAAATTGTTTGACATTTCAACCTATATTACTGAGAGAAAGATCAGAACACATTTGATTTTGATTTTTTTGCACTTCAATTTTATTCAAGTGTTGCCTCAGCTCATTTCTTCCGAGTTAATTTAATTTTGCTCAGTGTACACGTCTCTCACTGCAATGGCTGCTCCCTCCATGTCCCATGGAGTCTTTTTTCCATCTGGGCCTTGTGGAAAAGGCCCTTCCTCCCGCTCCATTTGCAGGAAAAGGGTAAAGGTAGGTAACGCAGGAAGAACGAGACCCTCATCCCTTGCAGGAGCCCAAATGCCAGCGGGCAGCTGTCACCCCGGGAAGACTCCCGCCCTGAAGGGCCGTCCCTGGGAGATGAAGTCAGCTGAGGCCAGGACCCAAACTGACGGATTCTACTCGGATTAAAACAAAGCTGATTGGGGGAGATTTTCTGCTGTTGCGCTCAGGTGCTGCTTGTGGGGCTCCCAGTTGGGGCATCTGGCTGGCCCCTGTGAGAAGAGGGTCTGCCCCCCCCTTGGGCCTGATCCACCCTGTGCCAGTCTCTTCTGGTGCTGGCCTCAGAGGGCTCACCCATCTCTGCCTCTTTTCATTCCCCTTCCAGCTCCAAGCAACCCAGGAAGCTGCCTTATCCTGCGTCAGACCATTGGTCTGTCTAGCTCAGAACTGCCTACACTGACTGGCAGCCATGACTCTCCAGGGTCTCAGATTCCCAGCCTTCCCTGGGACCTTCTGCTCGCAGGGCAGACTCCTTCCCACTGAGATGAGGCCCATTCCCTCTGGGACGTCAGTACCCCATCCCCGTTTCACAGTTCCAGATCCAGCTTTGGTTTGAATGGAGTAAGTTTTTCTCCTTATGATTATTAGTCACGGAGGGTCAATTATTTATCCTGCTGGCGTCTTGGCGCTCCATGGCAGGGAAGCTTCCACGTCTTAATTAGTTTTCCCCCCGAATAGCTTTGTTCAACTGCACCCCCTTCCTTCGCCAAGTTATTAAGCTCTTTAAATGCCATGTGAAATAATTTTATGACACGAGGAGTCTTCCTAACAAGAGGATTCAATTAGCTTTCTTAAACTGATAATATAAGTCGAGAGAGGCAGAAGAGAAGTATCAATATGATACACATGAAGAAAAAAGCAGAATATCTGGAACAAATGACATTCCAGAGAGAGAAGGGCTTCCTGGGTGCCTCTGTCTGGATGAGACCCTCCTGGCTGCTTAGCTGGAGCGAGAGAGGGATCAATGCTGCCAGGCTGAGACCCAGAGAAGGAGCTTTGCAGGAACTATAGAGCATCAAATGCAGATCAGTTGCCTTGTAAATATTCCAAAGAGCAAAAAGGGACCATCATTCTCTTCCTCTGATCTATTTTGCTTTAATTCTGCCACCAGGACAGGATTGTCTCCGGTCTGAATCAGCGCCAGCCACAATTCCTAATAAACTTGGTATATATCAGTTTAAATTTTCCACACAGCAGCCTGGAAATCTGATAATTGGGAAGATTATGACTATAACAAAGCAAACAGCAAATTAATCTGCATAACTGTAACGTGAACGAGGAATGTTTTGAAAGGAATGGCAAATCGCTCTCTCTGTTTGTTTGCTTTGCTTTGGCAAGGCTAAAGCAGTGTCATTATAAATGCCAATTATATGAAACGTGGTGCACAAGAAAGGTTGCCCTACAGGTTGGATAGTGATTAAGTTGTGAGCAACAGACATCATTATGGCGGCAATTAATGCATTTTTGTGAAGCTCGGGAGAGGCTGAGGCAGCTTTTGTCAAACGGTGTACAGGACGAGCACTTCTTTCCAAAAAAGGAAAGCTGGCAGTGAAAGGATTGCGCTGGGCAGGACTTCAGATCAAGGGGAGCAAAATCTCCAGGGACTCTGCTCTGTGGAAGATGCGGCATATGGGAGCCAGCTAAAGCCACGGGCAGGAATATTTATTTTTCGCCTGGATATTTTGAGAGCCATATACATTTTGAAGTCATGGTGGAAGAGGAGCAAAAGAGAAAAGACATGACGGGGGACAAAGAGGGAAAAAGCATTTTTAAAACAATTGTGAAGGTTTGATGAAAGCAGTGATGGAACAACACTGAGAGGAAAAAAGTGACAGTTTTAAATAATGGCTGGGGTTTGAGTAGAGTGAGCTGGGGTTGTGGGATGTGGAACACAAGAGCAGTCAAGTACAACAACCCTAGAGTGGACATAAAAGGGGATGTCTGGACCAGCCAGTCAAAACTTCCTGTTTCTCCTAGGCTGGGACAGACTTCCTCTGCATGTGACTAGAGGTGGGCGTGACCTCACCTGTGCAGGTAACAAAAGCATAGGACTGGCCACCATCTCTCTCTCTCTGACTACTTTCGTCAAAGAAGCAACATTTGCTTAGCCTGAGATGCCTTCTTAGCTTGCTGCCAAGAGAAGACAATGGGACTGTCTCCTTATGGGATAGTTTCCAGGTGTGCATTACTTTTCTAAGCTAAGTCTGCCTTCTGGGATCCAGCTGTCAACAGAATGTGTGAGTAACCTATTTTTATACTTTTATAGAAGACTGTGTCGTGTCTTATCTTTATTATGAGGGACTAAAGGGGAAATTGAAAATGAAACTTATTATAGAGGCTTTAGTGAGCCTGAGCAAACGCATCCGCTGTGTTTAAAAAGGGGAATGTTACTCTGCTAAATTGTGAACTTGTTAACACAAGTTAAAAAGGATATAATCAAACAATATATCCTCTCCTGCATCCCTGAACATCCCCACAGGGGTGACATAAGAGGGGGAAGAGGCTGTTTAAAACAAGGTTTGAGCACAGCAAAAAGAGAGTTTGGAAAGGTTCTGTTGTGTTAGATTTTTGGTGTGGACTTTTGTGTTGCACCCATCTCTGCTATTTCTTCTTATTAAAATAGATTTTCTTTAAGAAAAACAATTCCTCGGTCTCTCCATCCCTGCTTTACCAACACTTTTGCTGCTCTTTGACAGCAGTGAGAAGGGGAAAGCACTGAAAGGAACAAACTGGCTGCTTTCAGCTCTCCACTCTTCCCTTCTTCAGCTGCCTCATGGGAGAGAGATGAAGGATGTGGAGCCCTCAACTCTTCCACACTACTTTCCTACAATGTCCTTCACTCCTGATACCATGTGTTGTCTTCAACCTGAAAATCCAGATTCAATGTAGTAATTGAGAAGATAAATTTTATTAACAAGCAACCCAACACTGATCAACCAAACTTAATATGCTCAGTCTAACCGGACAAGTTAACTGACAGGCTTGATCTTCAGAGTCTGCTCATTGCACCAGAACTCACGGGCATCCAATGAAACAGAAGGCTAGAAGATTCAGAGCAGATAAAAGTAAGTTCTTCTTCATGCAAAACATAGTTAAACTGTGGAACTCCCTTCCTCAGCAGCGTCACCACCAGAGAGAGAGAGAGAGAGAGAGAGAGAGAGAGAGAGAGAGAGAGAGCATTGAGTCTGTTCTGCCCTCTCCTTCAGACTCCAGCTTTTTTCATGTGGAGAAAGATAGATAGATGGACAGAATTCATTTGTCTCTAGAGAAGTCAGCTAATGGGCTGAGCCACTGTTCTCTTGTCCAGGTGCAAATCTCTTCCCATCCATTCTGGAGGGATGCGGGTTGGTGAAAAGCAAAAGCTCAGGATCAGTCCCGGCACCCAGATTCGCCAGCCCATCAGTTCCTTTCCACAATCCGTTATTCCCTTCTGCAAATGTGATTAGTCCCTGGGCTGAATGGCTTTCTCCATAACAGCATCTGCATGGAAGTGTCACAAGGAATTTCCCACAAGGTGAAGCGGAGGCAGCGGAATTGAAGGTGAGTGGAGGGAAATTGCCTCTGGGCTCCCACCAGCCTAGGAGGCCGAGGTGTCACTGCCTCTTTCCAGAGGTGAACGCCTGGGAGACGTGAGGACAACCCATAAAAGGGCTGTGACTGTGGCAGACATGGGCCTTCAAACTGAATTGGCCCCTTGAGCAAGGCCAGATTTCAGGGCCGCCTGTCTCTCACATCCTGTTCTAAGTCACTGTTGCAGCGAGAGACATGGCAGCAGGCGGTGCTGGTGAAACAAGCACACTCCCCTAAATCCACCTCTGGGTGGTGAGATTATTCTTGTCTGCTGAAGGCAGTTGCAAAAGGAGGCTGCTCAAATAGAAAATAAAGTGGCAGCAGGTGCCAGAGGAACTCTGAGAGCTGCTTTCTGCAGAGAGTAGTGCTTCTTCAAACATTGCAGAGTTAACCTATGGAACTCACTCCTGCAGGAGGCAGGAGCGGCCAACAACCTGGATGGCTTTAGAAGGGCTTCTGCACTTCACATCCACCCGCCATATGCTCTGCCCTTCCAAGTGTCCAGAAGGGAAGTCCTGCCCCCATCCAAATGCGCATTGCATTCCTGCCCTCACATGGAGGGTGAGCACCCACACAAATGCACACCCTTTGCAGGAAGGGCTGCTCTTCCCCCCCCCCCCCCGCACCATGTCCCCATTTGGCCTCTGCATCTGCCACCTCCTGCCAGAGTTACTCCACAAGGACTCAAAGGAGTTTGGGGAATTAATCTTGCCCTTCATTTTAAGGCTTCATTAGCACCGTCACTGCTAAGAGGCTTCCAGTGTCCTCCTTGTTGTAGCGGCTTCTTTTTTATTGTTGTCAGATAAATTAGTCTGGACCTCGTTAAGGGATGAATGGATTGCACTAGTGACAGAGTCATTTCGGGAAGCAGAGCCAGCCGGGAGGAACTCTGGGAGGGAGGCAAAGCAGGACAGGAGGGAGACAGACACACACACACACACACACACACACACACACACAGCTGGGTGGCTGGATCCCCTGTTGTAGGAACTCTTCCCTTCAAGGAGGAGAAGAGGGCTCCAAACCAGGATGGCTCAACTCTGCAGTTGGAGGCAGGAGAGGCTTCCCAATGCCAGTTGCTGGAAACCACCGGAGAGGAGAAAGTTCCTGGGGTGGAATCCTGCCTGTGGGTTTCCCATAAAGGGCATACAGCTGGCAGGTGAGAACTGGATGCTGCAGCAGACGAGCCATTGGCTCGGACACAGCAGGATCTTCATATTGTTGTGGGTTGGGGGGGACAGGGATCCCCTAGATCCCTGGGTGCCAGATTTAGCCCTCTAGCTCCTTGGAGGCTCTGAGAATTAAAGTGAGCTGGCAGGATGAGCTTGCAATTCTGCCGGGCAGAGGGAGAGGAGGGCCTGCCATTAACCCAACACGAAAGCCATCCACAAGACAAACGGCCCTGCCAGTAACAAGGGGGCTGTTGCCAGGCAACGTGGGCATGATATCATGCAGAAAAAAGTGGTCCTTTTACACAGAGGTTTTTGTCAAGGTGTTCAGGGAACCAGAAGGAGAAAGTGGGGAGAACTCTATGGGGCGCAAGACTGGCTTCTTCCTGAAGTTATGAGAGGGGCAATGAGAGACATTCTAGGGGCAAACTATTCTGCACCCTCTCCGTTGAAGGCTGCAGGTGTAAATATGTGTAAAATAAACCTGAGGAGATTTCACCCCTCCCATACCCAAGAATCTCCTGATCATCTCCTGAGGTCTCTGCTGACTCTACAGAGAGGAGGAGCAATGTACTGCTCTCTACTTAATTAGTCAAGGGAGTGAGTCTCTGTGTGTGAGAGAGAGAGTCAGTCAGTGTGTCGGAGAGTGAGTGCAAGAGATAGTATTTAGAGATAAGATTGCTGCTAAGAGCAGCTGCAGGCACTCAGAGTAGCATTGATGTATGCTCAGAATATTTAGCTCTGTATATAGTTTGTATTATAGCTGTAGTTATAGAATAAAGGAGGATATTTTACAGAGCTGCTCTCCGAGTGGTTTATACTCTGCAAGACTCTGCAAAACGCTGCTGCGCAACGACTGCATTATTGAGACAGTGAATCCGGTGCTCTCAGCTCCAAGCTGTGAGTCCACAGCACTGTGACCAGTTCCTGTGGGAAAAGAGGTCTCCGGCAGTGCTACCCAGCTCGCCTAGCCCAGTCGGGGCTGTAGTGCATGAGTCCAGTTGGTACACTGGCTCAAGGGCGATGCTGACATCGGTTATGGGCCCAGTCGTCTGACCAGTCGTTGTTCCAGTCATCCCAGTCGTCCCAGTCGCCAGAGGTGTCTGTTGCTGATCGCTGGACGGCGGAACGGAGGCTGCATGCTGGACTGATTTGTGGTGCCTAGAAGCAGAGCTGTGTTGGAGCAGAGTGCTCAAGCTGCCGCTGTTGCTGTTGCTGCTGCTTGAGGTATGCTGCTGACTGCCAAAGAAAGAAGATAGCATCCCTGTTTGCCTGTTAATTGCGCTTTGAGTGGGGGAGAGAGTGGCTGAAGAAGTCCAAGGCTTTATCTGTGTTTGCACGAGGGAAGTGTCTTGCTCCAAGTAATAGCAGACATGGCCTGTGCACATTCTGGCCAGATGGCTATGTCCTTTCCCCTCCTCACGCCTGAAAACTATGCAGTTTGGCAAGTTAAGATGAAAGCGCTTTTACAGAGGGAAAAGCTATTTCACACCATAGAAGATGACCCTCCAGATAAAGATGATGATGATTGGGCTGAGTGGCATGTTGCAGATATGAAAGCCCGAGGGACAATTGTTTTGAGTGTTTCAGACCACTTGCTGGTAAACTTAGAGGGTCAAGAGACTGCACAAGCTGTTTGGCATAAGTTGAGAGATATGCATCTGAGACAAAATGCTGGTTCCAGTGTGATTTTCTTCAAGAAGCTGTGCAGGTTACAGTTGCAGAAAGGTGGAGATTTGCCTAGCCATCTATCTCAGTTAAAGCGTCTCAGACAGGACCTTGTTCAGCGAGACCTGGCTATTTCAGAGGCTGTGTTTGCAATGCTGATGATAAATAGCCTAGATGAGTCTTATGATGGAGTAGCTGCCCAGATTTCTACACTGCCTTCTGACCGGCTAACAGAAGATTATGTGTCTAGCGTGCTCTTGAATGAGTGGGATCGCAGACAGGCTGTTAGAGAAAGCCGGGACAATGGTGCTGTTAAAAATGTGCCTGAGTCTTCAGCAGGGGAAAGTGAAAGTGAAACTGCTGCTGTTAAAGCACTAAAGTTGAAGTGGTGCTTTTCATGTGGAGCACAAGGCCATTTGAGTTTTCAGTGCTGCAAGAAATCTTCAAAGAAGAAGGGAAACTTCAGAGGCAGAGGGGGAGGAAGACGAAATCCCCAAGCACCTGCTACTTCAAAGGTTTTGCTTTCTCACTGCTACAATCAACATGGGCGGAGTTTCTTCGTGATCGACTCTGGCTGTACCAACCACGTAGCCAAAGATAAGGATCTCTTTGTTCAGCTTGAGAAGCAAGAGAAAGAAATTCATCAAGCAGATGGGACAGTTCTCACGAGTGAGGCTAAGGGAACTGTGTTCTTAAAGAGCCTGACTGCAACAATTAAGAATGTCCTGTATGCGCCTGATATTCAGGACAATTTGTTGAGTGTTTCCCAGCTTGATCATCAGGGTTTTAAGGTGGTGTTTGCTAAATCTCGCTGTGAAATTCGTCGAGATGGCAAGCTCATTCTATATGCAAAATGTGTAAATGGTCTGTATCAATTGCCTTTTGTTTCAGGTACAGGTACTGTAGAAGCAACTGAGAAAGAGTGTTGCAATTTGTCTGTTGATAAGAATGAGAAGATGCATGACCAATGTATTCATTATTACCACCGTGTTTATGGTCATTTGAATTTCCAGGCTGTGGCAAAAATGCCTGATATGGTTCAGGGTATGAAGCTGAAAGAATGTCCCTACCACATGAAATGTGTTTCTTGTGCTGAGAGTAAGGCAAGGCAAGCTCCCAAAGGTACAGAGTCTGGGAGAGAGGCCAAGAAACCATACGAAGTCATTCATGCAGACTTAGTGGGGCCTCTAGCGCTCTCTAGAGGCAATTCAAGGTTTTTCATGGTTTTGATAGACTCCTACTCTAAATATGCATGGGTCTATGTGCTGCAGAAAAAGTCTGAAGCCTTTACTAAGTTTCGTCAGTTTTGTAAATGGCTCAGGAATGTACATAATGAGAATGTACATTGTCTTTTCACTGACAGGGGTGGAGAGTTTTGTTCAGAAGAGTTTGAGGCTTTTCTTTCTGAACAGGGCATTGAGCATAGGACCGCCACGCCCAGATCGCCCTGGCAGAATGGTTTATGTGAGAGATTGAACCAGACCCTGCAGCAAGGAATCAGAACACTGTTACATGATTCGGGGCTGCCCAATCCTTTTTGGGCCGAAGCTCTTTCGTTTTTCTGTTACGTGTATAACAGGAGGTACCAGTCTAGTGTAAATTGCACCCCATATGAGATGCTTCACGGAAGAAAGCCATGTGTGAAGCACTTTAAAATTTTTGGTTCGGAAGTTTGGGTGCACACCTCGCAGGGTGACAAACTGAGTAAGCGTGGAGAACATGGTATTTTCCTAGGATATGAGAAAGGGTCTTATCGTGTCCTGATCACAAACACGAAAACCATAAGGCTGACCAGAAGCATTGATGACAATCCACAATGGGACAAAGTTGGCGTTTTTCAGTGCCATCCCATTTGTGATGATGGTGGAGAAATGCTATTGGGTGAGAGAGAAAAGGCGGAACTCCTCAACACCTACTTTACGTCTGTCTTCACCCAAAAGGAAAGTGATGCCCAACCTGGTGATAACAGAATAAATGACGTAAGGAGGGAGCTGCAGCCCAGATAGGAAAAGAGGTAGTAAGGGAACACCTGGATACTTGAAATGAATTCAGATCTCCAGAGCCTGATGAGCTGCATCCAAGAGTACTAAAGGATGTGATTTCAGAGTCTTCGTCTATGATCTTTGAGAATTCTTGGAGAACAGGGGAGGTCCCTACAGACCGCAGGTGGGCAAATGCCGTCCCCATCTTCAAAGGGGGGGGGGAGGAAGACCCAGGTAACTACCAACCGGTGAGCCTGACACTGACACCAGGGAAGGTCCTAGAACAGATAATTCAACAGTCAGTCTGTGAGCATTTAGAAAAGGATGCTGTGATTACTAACACCCAGCATGGGTTTCTCAAAAATAAGTCATGCCAGTGCAATCTGATTTCCTTTTTTGATGGAACTGCAAACTTGGTGGATCAGGGAAATACTGTGGACATAGTGTCTCTTGATTTCATTAAGGCTTTTGACAAAGTCCCCCATGATATTCTTGTGAGGAAGCTGGTAGAATGTGGGTTGAAGGAGGTGCCGGTAACTGTTAGGTGGATTTGTAGCTGGTTGACTGACTGAACCCAAAGAGGACTCATTAATGGTTCCTCAACATCCTGGAAAAAAGTGGCAAATGGGATGCCACAGGGTTCTGTCCTGGGTCCGTTGTTGTTCAACATCTTTATAAATGACTTGGATGAAGGAATTGAGGGGATGCTCATCAAATTTGCAGATGACACCAAACCAGGACGGGTAGCTAATATCACAGAAGACAGAGCCAGAATTCAAAGTTACCTCAACAGACTGGAGAATTGGGCACAAGCTAACAAAATGAATTTCCATAGTGACAAATGTCAGGTTCTGAACTTGGGCAGGAAGAACCAGATGCACAAATATAGGATGAGGGGCACCTGGCTGAAAGGGATCTAGGGGTCTTGGTGGATCACAAGCTGAACATGAGTCAACAATATGATGCAGCAGCAGCAGCAAAAAAAGCTAATGCTATTCTAGGTTGCAACAACAGAAGTCTAGTGTTCAGATCCAGGGAAGTCATAGCCCCACACTATTCTGCCTTGGTCAGACCACATCTGGAATACTGTGTCCATTTCTGGGCACCACAATTTAAGACAAGCTGGAATGTGTGCACAGGAGGGCAGCCAAGATGATCCAGGGTTGGAAGCTAAGCCTTATGAGGAGTGCTTGGAGGAGACTGGTATGTTTAGCCTGGAAATGAGGAGATATGAGAGCCCTCTTCCAATATCTCGAGGGCTGTCACAGGAAAGAGGGAGCATGCTTCTTTTCTCCGCTCTTGTGGGTAGGACTTGATCCAGCGGCTTCAAGTTACAAAAAATGAGATCTGACTAAACATTCGGAAAAACTTTCTGACAGTAAGAGCTGTTTGGCAGTGGAACAGACTCCCACGAGAGGTGGTGGACTCTCCTTCTTTGGAGGTTTTTAAGCAGAGGTTGGTGACCTGTCAGGGATGCTTTAGTTGAGATTCCTACATTGCAGGGGGTTGGACTAGATGACCCTTGGGGGTTCCTTCCAACTCTAAGAGTCTATTATAGGGCTTTTTCAGCTGGAACTCACAGGAACTGAGTACCGGCACCTCTTTGTTGCGTTTTGGCACCTCAGTAGAGTTGCTACTGTAGCCCCTCATCCTGGGCAAGGAGCCACCAGTAGCAAGTCCCTTCCATCCCTGCAGAGACACAACTCATAAGGAGGGAAGGTCAACAGTCTCTGTGAACCTTTGCCACAACTGCTGCCCCCCCCATTGTAGCACCTTGATGACCCAACCCCCCTGCTTGTCCAGATTCACTTGGTATCTTCTGCTGCTGCTGCTGCTGCTGCCAAAATGGTGAAAGGAAGGCCTGACACAAGCAGATCCTGCCATTGGCTGCAAGAGGAGCTCCAAAATACTGATGTTCCTCCTCCTCCTGTTGCTTAGCAACCGCTTTCTGCATCTCCCTGGTACGCTGGGCTTTGGGTGGGCTGCCCTGTGGCTGCTGGCTTGTGGGGAGAATGAGAATACAAGGATAAGGCTTGCCAGAGGGGCAGGTGGGGGTCCCCCCACCACAGAACTCCTCTCTTCTGGAGCCAATTTAACACCCTCCCCAGCCCCACAGAAGAGAGGCAGAGGAGAGTCTCTCTCTCTCTCTCTCTCTCTCTCTCTCTCTCTCTCTCACGCACACACACACACACACACACATCAGCCACAGTCAGCAATTTAAAAATCACAAAACTGCTCTCAGGATTTCCAGGCTCAGCTCCCACTCCCACATTGGGCCATCAGTGCAAACCTCTCGTTTGGCTGCTGTCTGGATTTCCACACACCAGCAGGTTTTTTCTGCTCAGCAACTGCCTGCTGCCAGGAGTGACCCACACAGCTCAGAGAGGGATGGAGAGGAGGGCTTGCCCCAGAAGGGATGTCTGTGGGTCACCAGTGCCCAGCTCTTGGGGAGGAAGAACCACGGGCAGAAGGATGCCTGCCTCATACCTCTTGGAAAAGGACAGAAGATATTCCCTCCTCCTCCTCCTCCTCCTCCTCCTTTCCTTCCAGCTTTTTCCTCAGGCCAAATCTCTCTTTCTCCAGATCTGTCCTCCTAGGGCTTGTCTTTCTGGCGCTCCTGCTAGAGACCAAACAAATGTTCACTCTGGAAATAAAGTTAAAAATTAATGAACCTCTTTTTCAAACTGTCAGAGCTTGGAGGCTTCTGAAATTTAGAGATACTGAAATCTAGTTTTCAGACATAATGCATGTTCTGCAGGTCCAGAATTGTGTGTCTGCTTCCATCCAGCTTCCACAGAGGAGTTTGCTTCCCATTCACGTGTTGCCTGGAAAGTGGGGCACAGAATGAGAGACTTGCATACAGGAGAGGAAAGACAGCTGTGCTGGCCCAACCTCTGAGAGACCTCCGGGGTGCCTGCGCTCTGTGACTTGCCAAGAGGGTGAGGGGTTTCTGGGCCCACAAAGGAGGGCCTTGTGGCACTGGGACTCGGAGTGGCTGCTTCTTTGCATCCAGAAGACCCTCGGAGCAGAAGGGCTCTCAGATATACTCTTAAGCAGCTTGAAATGTCAACCTATTAAAATGAAGAGATGTTTGTATATATTTATGGCAAAGTGAGAGTCAACGGGAGAACATAAATTGGTCTATGAGAAGATAATTCCCAGCCCAGTAGAAGTTAATAAACTGTAGATCATTGCTGAGGGTGAAGAAAGCACTTCATATTTAATCTGTCTGGGGGCATTAACCTCACCAGCAGAGGAAAAACCCAAATACAAAACGTTGGCTCCTTCTGATCATTGAGTATTGATCCCTGCCTGTCCTGGTCATAACACAGAACCGAACTTTATAATCTGTCCAAACTGAGCAGATATTTGAGGCCTTTTCCTGCCTCCTCTGTCTGGGCAAAATATTCCTTATTTAAGGGGGGGAAAGAGAAACGGCCAGGCTGGGGGAGGGGATCCTCATCACAAAATTGCAGAGGAGGGACAGCAGGGAAGAAATATTCAAAGGCTAGACTGGACAGCTGCATTCACAGATCAAGGGAGGCCATAGGGCTTCGCCACACATCCTTTCTTCCCTGATTTCTAGGGTCCAAGAGGCTTTTCTTTTGTCCGGCCTTTTCCCCAGGAAAACACACTGTTTACTGCTTAATCAGAACAAACGTCAATCCACAGAAAACCTGCTTGACGCTTGATCTGATTCAGGGCTCATACAAGCTTGCGCTGTGCCTAGAAAGCAGCAGCCAAGCAGTTTTCTTTTGCCTCATCACTTTCCCCTGGAAAACCCACTCTTCAGCAATAAATCAGAGCAATAAGTCAATCCGGAGAAAACCCAATGGACACTTGCTCCAGAGGTGTGGCTAAACCCATCTAGTCCAGCCCCACCTTCTCTCAGTGGCCAAGGAGACACATGTGGGGAACCAGAAAGCAGGATCTGAGCCCAAGAGCAATTCTTCCCTTGGGGGGTTTCCAGCCACTGGCACCTCCTCGGGGTTCTCAGGCCCCTCTCTGGAAATCTCCAAAGTTGTTCCAGAGGAAGGAGCCACTTCCTTCACTGGCCACTCAGCATCTGGAGAATTAACGCATTTACTCGAATCTCAGGCGCCATCAAATCTAATGTGCACCTCAATTTTCAGAACCTTGAAACCCAAAAAAGTATTTGCTGGCAAATGTAAATGTGCCATCAAATCTAATGTGCACCTTAATTTTTGCAACATAATCTGGCCAAAAACAGTGAGCATTAGATTTGAGTAAATACTTCTAAGCTGAGCTTCCATTGCCAATCAATAAATCAGCAAACCCTCGGGAAATAAATTACACACACCCCCAACTCCCACAGACGGCAGCAAAGATCCATTCCCTTTACCTTGAGCACCTGATCCACCTCCACAGACATAATCATTTCGGGAAGATTACCATTCCAAACATTTTTCATAATCTATTTTTATTAAACATTAATGAAATTGCAAAGGAAATGAAGCAAAACAAATCTTTCACACAGAAGAAGTTTTCTTTAAGGTTGGAAGATGCATTTTGATGGGATGCTATTAAGCCAGAGGGGAATGGGATAGTTTGTCATGTCGATGTGCTTCAATGCTGAGGCGGGGGGGGCAGAGGGTCCCCAAGGGGGGCTGCCACCAAGGGCCTCATGGCGGAAGGGGGGCTCTGGGCTGCCCCACACAGTGTGGGTGCCTAGCCCAGCCACATCTCCACCCTCGCTCCTGCCCCCAACAGCCTTGGCCCTCCTGGTGCCAGTGTGGCTGGGGGCCCCTTCTTTCTCCATGCCACTAGCTGGCCCTGGTGCCCACATCTGCTCCCTCCTCAGCATCCTGCCCTAGCTCTACTACAGGATGGGCAACCGCTCCCCCAGAGCCAGGCAGGAGTGGGGTCAGCTGTGATCTGTCAGAGGCACCAGGAGAGGCCGTGGCTTCCCACAAAAGGTCTGTTCATTTCTTGCTCCATGTGGACTTTCTCCTGGTCCCATCCTGCTTGGCTAGCTGCCCCCTCCCACCTCCAGCTGAGAGGGGAAGGTGTGGGGAGCAGAATGCAGCCCCAAACTCAGCCGCCCGTCTGCACTTGCCAAGTGAAAAATGCAGAAGGGGAAGTTTCTCAGGAACAGGGCCGGCCCAGCCATTAGACAGGGCGATGCTGCCGCCTCATGCAACAGAAGTCCCCAAGGCAGAAACCCCTGTGGGTGCCCCACAACCTCCGCCACTGGCAGAGAAGCAGCGCCAGAGTCAGCACCAATTTCAGGTGCGATCTTGACAGTTTTGCTGACCGCCCAAGTTCTCACCCAAAGTGGGTCCTGATCCTGGAGCCACTTCTCCAGCACTGGCGGCAGCAGCAACGGCAGGGCAGGGCAGCACGTCCCACTGCGCCTCAAGTGTCACCGCCCCTGCTCAACAGCCGCTCTTGGCCTTGATGTGAGGGGGTTTGGATTAGAAATGAAATAGCAGATCACCTTCAGGAGGCTTATAATGACAGCACACTGCACACGGTAATATACGAAATCCATCATATGGCAGCAGGAAAATTAATGCATTGGCGGCAAAGCAGGATAGCAGCGTCAATGTTCTTGAGGAGAGTGGAAAGTGTTGTGCTAATGGCTTGACGCCTCCTAGTCATAATGCGAACATCTGGCAGTCGATCCCTCTTTGGAAGGAACACGGTGGGGGGCATTAGCACCCACCACCACCATGTGCTAGGTCCAGACTCAGCCTTTGCGCTGGGGGGTTTGGGGGGCAGTCTTAGCCCACCTGGCCTTCCCATCATCCAACATCTAAGTGCAGAAGTCTTCAAAGAGCTGTGGGGTGGGAGGGGCTCATCTAGGCACACCTGAGCATTGTTTTCCTTTCCAGGGAATACAGAGGCAAAGTTGGTGTTGAACAGTTCCACCTTCCCTCTGTCTCCCAACAGCATCTTCTTAAAGTCCAGAGTGCATGTCCAACCATTCTCAGCTTTCTCATGCCTCTCCATCATGAAACCCAAGAGGACATGATCACTTCCTCCCAAGATTCCCAGTGTTATTGTTTAGTTGTGTCCGACTCTTTTTGACCCCATGGACCAGAGCACGCCAGGCACTCCTGTCTTCCACTGCTTCCCACAGTTTGGTCAGACTCAAGTTTGTAGCTTTGAGAACACTGTCCCACCATCTCGTCCTCTGTCGTCCCCTTCTCCTTGTGCCCTCAATCTTTCCCAACATCAGGGTCTTTTCCCGGGAGTCTTCTCTTCACATGAGGTGTCCAAAGTATTGGAGCCTCAGCTTCACGATCTGTCCTTCCAGTGAACACTCAGGGCTGATTTCCTTAAGAATGGATACGTTTGATCTTCTTGCAGTCCATGGCATTTGACAAGGTGCCCCATGATATTCTTGTAAAGAAGCTGGTAAAATTCGGTCTTGACTATGCTACCACTCAGTGGATTTGTAACTGGCTGGCTGACCGAACCCAAAGGGCGCTCATCAATGGTTCCTCTTCATCCTGGAGAAGAGTGACTAGTGGGGTGCCACAGGGTTCTGTCTTGGGCCCGGTCTTATTCAACATCTTTATCAATGACTTGGATGATGGACTCAAGGGCATCCTGATCAAATTTGCAGATGACACCAAACTGGGAGGGGTGGCTAACACCCCAGAGGACAGGATCACACTTCAAAACGACCTTGACAGATTAGAGAACTGGGCCAAAACAAACAAGATGAATTTTAACAGGGAGAAATGTAAAGTATTGCACTTGGGCAAAAAAAATGAGAGGCACAAATACAAGATGGGTGACACCTGGCTTGAGAGCAGTACATGTGAAAAGGATCTAGGAGTCTTGGTTGACCACAAACCTGACATGAGCCAACAGTGTGACGCGGCAGCTAAAAAAGCCAATGCAATTCTGGGCTGCATCAATAGGAGTATAGCATCTAGATCAAGGGAAGTAATAGTGCCACTGTATTCTGCACTGGTCAGACCTCACCTGGAGTACTGTGTCCAGTTTTGGGCACCACAGTTCAAGAAGGACACTGACAAACTGGAACGTGTCCAGAGGAGGGCAGCCAAAATGGTCAAAGGCCTGGAAACGATGCCCTATGAGGAACGGCTAAGGGAGCTGGGCATGTTTAGCCTGGAGAAGAGGAGGTTAAGGGGTGATATGATAGCCATGTTCAAATATATAAAAGGATGTCACATAGAGCAGGGAGAAAGGTTGTTTTCTGCTGCTCCAGAAAAGCGGACACGGAGCAATGGATCCAAACTACAAGAAAGAAGATTCCACCTAAACATTAGGAAGAACTTCCTGACAGTAAGAGCTGTTCGACAGTGGAATTTGCTGCCAAGGAGTGTGGTGGAGTCTCCTTCTTTGGAGGTCTTTAAGCAGAGGCTTGACAACCATATGTCAGGAGTGCTCTGGTGGTGTTTCCTGCTTGGCAGGGGTGTGGACTCGATGGCCCTTGTGGTCTCTTCCAACTCTATGATTCTATGATTTTATGACTCTCAAGAGTCTCCTCCAGCACCATAATTCAAAAGCATCAATTCTTTGGCGACCAGCCTTCTTTATGGTCCAGCTCTCACTTCCATACATCACTTCTGGGAAAACCATAGCTTTAGCTATACGGACCTTTGTTGGCAAGGTGATGTCTCTGCTTTTTAAGATGCTGTCTAGGTTTGCCATCGCCTTTCTCCCAAGGAGCAGGCGTCTTTTAATTTCATGACTGCTGTCACCATCTGCAGTGATCATGGAGCCCAAGAAAGTAAAATCTCTCACTGCCTCCATTTCTTCCCCTTCTATTTGCCAGGAGGTGATGAGCCCACATTCCCAGTACTTCCACCAATAACAAACTTGGTCTCTAAGGTGCTACATGGAAGGAATTTTTTTACTTTGTTTTGACTACGGCAGACCAACATGGCTACCTACCTGTAACTTCCACTCTGTCGGTTAGTTCTTTCCTATTGGTGAGGACAAAGTCCAAAATAGATGATCCCCTTGTTGCTTTTTCTACCTTCTGGGAAAAGAAATGGTCAGTGAGGCAATGGAGGAATTTGTTGGACCTTAGTAAGCATTCTTGGCAGAGTTTGACTTCCAACAGATATCAGAGAAGTTGAAGTCTCCCATGACTGCTATATTTCTCCTTTTTGAATCTTCCGTAACCTGTTCTATGAAGTCTTTAGTCTGGCTTGGAGGTCTATGGCAGACACACACAGTAAGTTTTTACACATACAGTATGCTCTCAATCTGCATTCCATGCTCCAGGTCATGGATCTCTTCACAAGTGTACACAACCATTACATATAATCTTCCCTGTTTAGTCTATTCTCTTTGGACAGATTATACCCCTCAATTTCAACATTCCAGACACAAGTCTCATACCACCAGGTTTCAGTAATGCCTATTAGGTCATATTTGCCACCCTGTATTAAGAGCTCCAATTTGTCTTGCTTGTTTCCCATACTCTGTGCATTTGTGTAGAGACAACTGAAACCATGAGTCATGCCCTTCAGCTGATTCATACTTGTAGTTTCCAGCCCTTTAGCAGGTTTCTGGAGCATCACCTGTTTCCTGTGCATCCATGAAGCTATTCTCCCCAGTATCAAGTGTTCCGCCTGTCATCTGTAATATTGTCTCCCTCCACCTCAGGATTTAGTTTAAAGCTCCCCTGATCAGGCTCTTAGCAAACAGATGTTGGGTAGCACAAGAGGGCTGTGGCACTTGGGTCCTGCTTTGGGGCTTCCTGCTTGGCTATGTGGGAACAAGGTGGAGACGGGCCTTTGGCCTGATTGGGCAGCTGTGGTCTTCTGATAGCCTTGCGTCAGGAGAAAGTGTCCAATGGTATTCAAAGTGTTGGAAAAGTCAAGGTGGGTGAGGACTGGAGGGAAGCCTTCAGACCGTATAGTTAAGAGACCCTCAGTTATTTTCCTGAGGGCAATTTCAGTGGAGCACAGGGGATAGAAACCAATCAGGGGAGGGAGGAAGAGGGTGCAGGAGCAAGTGACACCTCCCAGGAAGGTGAAGGCGAAGAGCAGGAGCAGTGAGAAGAGTCTGGCAGCTTTGTAGGGGGGCATAATGTTGTGTAGCAAAACACACCAATGATGAGGCACAACCTCCTTGCATTGACTGCAGGTAATTAACTGCCTCCCATAATTTTCCAGGCTATTGGGCACCTGACAAGGGACTCCTACAGGCTTCAGAAGCCTCTGGGTCATCTGCTTAGATCTGCAGGAGGCAAAGCAATCCCGCTCTCTCCTGGGGGCTCCAGCTGTCCAGTCAGAAGAGACCCAGAGACCACCAAGAGCAACTGGATGAAGGCAGGGAGGGAGACTCCCCACCCATTTGCTTCTCTGGAGAAAACAGAAATAGTTTTCTCCAGAGCTAAGAATGCAAGAGGGGCCTCCAGCTGGATCAGGCCAGTGGACTACCTGGTCCAGCATCCTGTTCCCACAGTGTTCAGCCAGAGGCCCCCATGGGAAACCCACAAGCAGGATGTTTCCTGCTTGGCAGGGGGTTGGACTCAATGGCCCTTGTGGTCTCTTCCAACTCTAGGATTCTAGGATTCTAGGATTTGATTG
Source organism: Podarcis melisellensis (assembly GCF_964234715.1). NCBI lineage: Eukaryota > Metazoa > Chordata > Lepidosauria > Squamata > Lacertidae > Podarcis > Podarcis melisellensis. The sequence continues at coordinate 145,316 of NC_138528.1, read as the reverse complement.
CCCTAGAGGACCTTCAGAGTCCCTTCCAACTCTACAAATCGACGAAGCTTCAGCCTCTCCCCAGAGGAAGAGAAGGCGTCAAAAAGTGTTTTCTAAAGAATTGATTTTATGTTTTGCTTGTTTTATGTCAGCTGCCCTGGAAGAGGCTGGGTGCAAATATTGGAATGAATGGATTCTGCATTTCCCCAAAATTCTCTACATGACTGAATTCAGCGGTTCTTGAGAGAGAGCATCACCAGGCACTGACCCAGCTGCTGATGGAGGCAACTGGCAAATCCAGAGACGGACTGATCACCCTTCAGAAGCAGCATCCCCAGCACAGGCAGCTCTTTGGCTGGGGGGGGGCATCAGGAAAGCCACTTGCCCCACAAAAGCAAGAAGCAGCAACCAAAATCATGCTTTTGTACAGATTGCAAACAGATGGGGAAACTGTTTTGGTCATTTTTGAGTGCCTGTTTACATGAAATTGACTTGTTCTAACTCCAGCCGAGTCAGCCTACCTAGGACACACCAATTGTTTTGAAGTGGATATTTCAAGTAAGCCCATTACTATTTTTCTGTTCTTTTTAACACATTGAGCGCCATGGGATGGCGCAGAGGATGTTGACAGGAGGGTGTCCTGCCCCCTAAAATAAATCCTGGCTGAGCCCATGGAGAGAGAGAGAGAGAGAGAGAGAGAGAGAGAGAGAGAGAGAGAGAGAGAGAGAGAGAGAGAGAGAGAGATGAACTTGCAGGAGATCCTTTGGCCTCCCCCGGAGTCCTGCAGGGGCCGCCTTCATGGCCGACGGGGTTGGTGGGCAGAGCAGCTGCCTTGGCCCTGAGTTGCCTCTCTCCCGGGCCTTTGGGCTAGATGACCCTTGGGGTTCCTTCCGACTCCTCAGTTCTGTGATTCTATTAAATATATTTGGATGTCAATGCCACCTCCTGCCCTCAACTTCTGTTTTGCTATAAACCTGTTTTGTTGAGGCACCTCCTCTTCCTCCTCCTTCCTCTTTACTTGCCAGGGGTGGCAGCTGGCTAGTTGTGGGGAGAAAGAGAGAGGCTGGCGCCCCTTCTACTGGCTGCTGCCCTCACAATGCCAGGCTGGCTCAGAGGATTAATCCATTCCCCTCATTTGTGGGAAGGAGCAGCTGGGCTGGAGAGCCAGGGCACGGGAGAGGAAGAGGAGGAGGTCTCTGTGGCTACTGATAGGGGGGCTGCCAGGCCTCCCACTCTTGTGATGGTCCAAGTACCAAGTATGTTTTCATCACTGCTGGCCATGGCCACAGCGGAAGCGGAAAGCACCTCTCAGTGCAAGGGATGGAGGAGAGATGACAGGAACTCTCTCGCATGCGAGCTGGACTCTGGAGCACCATTCTTCGCCTTCTGCCAAGCCGCCTCAGCCTGCCCCACATCGGAAGGGCAGGAAGGCCACCTCAGCCAAAACAGGTGGGGAAAACACTGGATGGCGGCTCTCTTCATGGAGGAGAGGGCTGTCGGGGGCTACTGGCCACAGTGGCTATGCTCTGCCTCCACTGGTCGGAGGCAGCAATGTGCCTAGAAATTGCAGGAGGGAAGAGGCCTCTTGTGCTCAGATCCTGCTCGCAGGTTTCCCATAATGGGCATCTGGTTGGCCACTATGAGAACTGGATGGTGTGATGCATGGGCCATTGGTCTGATCCAGCAGGCTTTGCTTATGTTCTTTTGCCACGAGGAAGGGTCTCTCTCCCTCCCTGGGTGCTACTTTCTCTGTGTGACCTCCTCCTTGCAATACTTTTCACATATTCATAGAATCATAGAATTGCAGAGGTGGAATGCTCTGACAGGTTTATAAACCTCCAGTGAAGGAGAGTCCACCACCTTCCCAGAGATTTGCAGAGAGGGATTGTTTGTGAAGCAGGCATTCTTGTGCCTTTGGCACCAGGAAGATTTTCTCTGCTTTGCCTCTTCCAGCTCTTGGATGAGAATGTGCAAACTACGAGGCCTTTGGTGAGGAGCAGGTGGACAGGGATGAGACAGATTCATGGGGGAGGAGGGTTTGCACAGTGGCTGGTGCTGAGATGGCTAAATAGAGCTTCCACAGTCAGAGAGAGTCTAGCTTGGATCATCAAATGTTGGGGTTGAATGAAGAAGCCATCCCCTCACAGCTCCACTTGGCGTCTTCCCACTGGGCCATTTTGCCTTCCCACAGGCTAGGTGCTCTGGGGTGTCCAGTGCCTAAGGAGGAGCTCTGAGCAACTTAGAGGGGGAAGAGGAGCTAAAAATGCCAGGCCTGAAGCCCCCCAGCCCATTCTGTCAGCAGCCCCGGCAAAACATGGCAGGGCCTCTCTTCTTTCAAGGCAGCAGTTGCCATGGGAACTGGATGTTGGGTAAAGCAGCTCCGAAGAGGCCCTGCCTGCTCTCTGTGGCACCCCAAAGACAGCGGGAAACATGGGGGGGGGCTTTCTCCTAAGTGGGGCAAGGGAAGCTCCAGGGGGTTCTTCTCTCTTGTGGAGGGGAGTCCCTGGGGCTCAGGCTAAAGACGGCTGAGTCTCCTTGCTCACCCTCCCCAGGAAGCGCCAGGCAGGTCCTTGCAAAGCAAAAGGCTTCACAGAACCAGGAGCCCCTGCAAGGAGGAGCAACACCTTCTCTCCTGCCAGAGGAAAAGTCCTTCCAGCCCCTACGGAGGGGTCAGGAAACCTCTGAGTTGAGGGGTTAGGCTTCTTCTTTACATGGACTTACTGCACAAAATCCTTCTTTATGCAGCGCACAGTTAAACTATGGAACTCACTTCCACAAGAGGCAGTGATGCCCACCAACCTGGTCAGCTTTGAAAGAGGACTGGAGACATTCACAGAGGAGAGGGCTCTCCATGGATGGCTCTGCTCTGCCTTCGCAGTTGGAGGCAGCCATGCTTCAGAATCCAGTTGCTGGAATCTGCAGGAGGGAAGAGGGCCGCTCTTGTGCTCAAATCCTGCTGGTGAGTTTCCCAAAATGGGCATCTGGCTGGCCAGGGTGAGAAGACGATGCCAGTTAAGGACTTGCTGAGCTGATAATTTAAATTGGAATACAAAAAGGGGAGGTGTGAGGAGGTCTGAGAAATAAGTTAAAAGAAAATAAGTAATTGAAATTTTATGTGTTTTTAATTGTTTTTAAGTTTTGGATTTTTGTCTATTTTTGTTTTTGTGTGGTTTTTGAAAATGTTAATAAACATTCATTAAAAAAAAAAGAGAAGACGATGCCGGACAAGATGGGTCCCTGGCCTGATCCAGCAGGGCTTGTCTTACATTGTGAGCCGCAAGGGGAATAGGGAGGGCTGAGGAGCCACCTGCCCACCAGGCCAAGATGGCCAGTGCCTGCTGGATCCCAGCCCCTGTCGTGGCCAAAGCCCATCTTGGAGCAAGTCACGGGGCTTGTGCGCCAAAGGAAGCTTCAGTGGGAGGCAGAGAGTGGGAGAATTGCCACAAGGGAGGCTGCTCAGTGCCCCACTCTGGTTCATAACGGGGTGTCAATGGAAAGTCCTCTTCCGCTCATCTCCCTCCTTCCAATGACTTCTTTAGCTTCCAAGAAAGAATTGAGATCCTAGAAGACCTCTGCAGCTGGAATAATAGAACTGTAGAGTTGGAAGGGACCCTGACAGCCATCTAGTCCAACCTCTGCAATGCAGGAATCACAGGTGAGGAATTCCTCACAGACGGCCACCCAAGCTCTGTTTAAAAACCTCCAAGGAAGGAGAGTCCACAACCTCCCGAGGGAGACGGTTCCACAGCTCTTACTGTCAGAAAGTTTTTCCTAATGTTTAGTTGGAATCTCCTTTCTTATAACATGAAGCCATTGATTTGAGTCCTGCCCTCCACAGCAGGAGAAAACAATTTATTTTTTAATTGAATTTATACCTTTCCCTTCCTACCTAAGCATCACAAGAGACAAGGATCAAAGCAGGGAGAGGTTGGGGTGGCAGAGAGAGAGAATGAGGCTGTGCTGCTATCTGCGTGAGGGTTAGGCCACTGGTGAACCAGGGAACTCCTTGCCACTGTGAGATTTGCTGCCATGACCTAGTGGGCACCACACTTCTGCCAGCCAGGCACATGGAGCAAGGCATTGTGGGGAAACAGCCCCATCCACCCAGAGGGAACAACAGCCGGGCACTGAACTAAGAGCCAGCCACACACCATTGTTAGCCTTAATCACTCTGTGCTCTTTATAATAATAATAATAATAATTTATTATTTATACCCCGCCCATCTGGCTGAGTTTCCCCAGCCACTCTGGGCAGCTCCCAATCAGTGTTAAAAACAGTACAGCATTACATATTAAAAACTTCCCTGAACAGGGCTGCCTTAAGATGTTTTCTGAATGTCAGGTAATTCTTTATCTCTTTGACATCTGATGGGAGGGCGTTCCACAGGGTATCCTAAGGTTACCAGAGGTCCCCGTTTCCCGGGGACAGTCCCCGGATTTACAAATCAGTCCCCATACAAAATCCATTGAAGTTGAAAAGTGTCCCCAGATTCACTGGAAAAAATCTGGTAACTTTACTTTTATCCCATCATCTTAAAATCGTTTACATCTTTAAAATATATTTTTCCACTCTTATAAAAATCTCAGGTGCTTTTGGGGCGTTATGAGCCTTTCTCAAGAGCAATTAGAAGCTCACTCATCGTATAATGGCAAATCTTATGGAGATTCAGGGAGAAGGAACAACCATTTCAGAGAGGAAACCAAACCTTAGCACAGTATAGCAGAGATTTATGGCTTCCCATCCCCCTGTGCAAATGCTCAGCTCCTGCTCCTTGGCAGAATGATCAAGGCTTTTGCAGTCAAAAGGCTTCCTCCATTGGCCTCTGTAGTAGCTTTTGCACACTGCAGTCCTGTGCACACGTCATCTTACTTCCAAGCAGACATGCTGAGGATCGCGCTGCGCGTGCCCCCAACTCCCCACGGAGCAGGAGATTTCAGGGCTGCAGCGTCTCACCAAAGAGGCCGAGGGCAAAAGCAAACACACACTCTTCCTCCTCCTGAAGCCCAACTGCTCCCATTTCCTCTCTGCTGTAAACATTTACGGGGCTTTCCCCAAAGAGCCAGAAAGCGGCCCAGTCCACAGAAGAGCACTTTCACACCCAAGAGATGGTCAAATGGCTGCCGGGTCAGGGAAACGTCTCCAAAGGCCTTGTGACTGTTGGTTGGCTCAACTCCCAAATCTAATAATAATAATAATAATAATAAATGCCATCCATCTGACTAGGTTGCCCCAGGCATTCTGGGCAGCTTCCAGCAAAATATAAAGACACAATAAAACTTCCAACATTAAAAACTTTCCTAAATTAATGGCAGCAGGGAAGGGAGTGGGGAGGCACCAGGAGAAGGAGACTTGGGGAGCCTGTGCAGCCAAGAGGCATCCTCAAGCCTCCTGAGGAATCACCTGCAACCAAAAGGTTATCCAGACCAGGCTCCCCCCATCCAAGCTTGCCACTTTCCTCAGGGCAAATGCCAAGCCTCCAGGGTCACCTGACTCTCGCCTGGCTGGGAGGGAGGTGGAGTCTTTGGGGAAAGGAAACCACGCTTGGAGGTCCAGGTAACTTTACCTACCGTATTTTTCGCTCTATAAGACGCACCAGACCACAAGAGGAGGAGAAAAACAAGGAAAAAAATATTCTGAATCTCAGAAGCCAGAACAGCAAGAGGGATCGCTGCGCAGCGAAAGCAGCAATCCCTCTTGCTGTTCTGGCTTCTGGGATAGCTGCGCAGCCTGCATTCACTCCATAAGACACACACACATTTCCCCTTACTTTTTAGGAGGGAAAAAGTGAGTCTTATAGAGCAAAAAATACGGTACTTCAGAAAAAAACTTCTGCCTGTCTGCCTCATGGGGGGTGGGGGTGGGGGGTGGAGACTAACAGGATGGTCCACCTTTGGTTGAAGGATGAATGGATGATTGATGGGAAGATGGGTAGCTGCGCCCCCCCCACCCTCCCAAGCAAACCAGGAGGGAGGCGGGGGCAGGGAGGCCTCTTAGCTCATCCATTGCTCTACAAACAAATCAGAGTCACTCCTGAATAAGGACTAGAGACAGCCCAACCTCCACATAACCCTTATGCAAGCAGATCCGGACTCTCCTTCATGGAAGGTTTTTAAGCAGAGGTCGGATGGCAACCTGTCAGGGATGCTTTAGCAGAGATTCCTGCAAATGCGACATGAAGGCTGGTAACATCAACCCCGCCATGTGGAAATCCCTTGCAGACGACCGCAGCGCCTGGAGACAGACAGGTGGTCAGTACATTCACAGCAGTGACCAGAGGAGGAATGACCACTGGGAGGAGGGCAAAGAAAAGCCACTGTGCATCTGAAGCAGCAACACGGGATGCCTTCATTAAACAAAATGTTTAAAAGGCATAAAGACTGTGGGGGGGCAGGAGAGCCTCGCAGTCAGGCAGCTTCTCTCATTTCTGTCTCTTCTCAACCTGAGAAAGGTACAAAATTATTAACTCGGTGCAGCTCAGCATTCATTTGAAGCCAGGCAAAGAGCTCACACTGATTATGGCAGCGGGTCCCCAAACCACTGCCATGTCCTCAGTATCCGTGGTGCAGCAGCGCCCTCTGCTGGCTGGCCTTTGTCTCCTTCAGCAGCAAAATGGGAAGGGAAAGATTTCGGCTATCAGCACCCAGCACTAAAAACCAGCCTAACCTGGAGGGTGCTGTGTGCCTCCCAAGGAGGCAGGTGGCCTGAGAGTGGCTCCTGGCCTGTGCTCCATATGATTCCATGATTCCCCTGCAAGGACTCAGGCAAGTTCAGGCAGGTGCCCCTGGAAGGGGGGTTTGCAAGCCACCCATGGCTGCTCCTCCCCAGCAACTGGGGATGTGCAGGATGTGACCCCAACTGGCTGTGCACCCCAGGATGCTGGGTGCAGGGGATATATATAGGAGAAAGAACCCAGCGGACTTGCCTCTCTGATCTGCTATGAGGAATCAAGAAACAGACACAGCATACAACATAAGAACATAAGACCTGGATCAGGCCTTATGATGGGGTTGGTGGGTTGGAAAGGCCCCTTGCTAGGGAGCAAAGAGAGGGCAGGGCCCCTGCATGCCACTTTGGCCCCATCCTAAGGGCTACCATATGCTGACCCCCTGCTGGTCCTAGCCAGGATGTGGAGAAAAGGGCTTTTCCCTAAATCCACCCACAGCAGGCAGGCTCTGTTTTGAATCCTGCTGGGCAAATTCAGGTCTTGGCTGCTACTGTTTCCTTACTTGTTGCTGTGATAGATGTGTCCCAGTTCTCGGGGTGATGGGGAATTTCAGGGGCAGATCAGAGACCCCAATTGTAGACCCCAAAGGGTCATCCAGTCCAACCCCCTGCAATGCAGGAATCACAGCTAAATGATCCAAGGCAGATGCCCATACGATCTCTACTTCAAAACCTCCAAGGAAGGAGAATCCACCACCTTCCAAGGGAGTTTCGCTGTTGAATAACTCTTGCCATAGAAAAATTCTCCCTGATGTTGAGGCAGAAACTCCTTTCTTGTAATTTGAATCCATAGGTTCAGGTCCCTACCCTTTGGAGCAGCAGAACACAAGCTGGCTCCATCTTCCATGGGACGGCCCTTCAGATATTTGAAGATCTGGGTCTGGTTCCCTTGTGACCTTTTACACATAGGTTGAACATCTGTGGAAGTGCAATTTAAACACTCCAACAGATAGTCCCAAATCCATGCAAACAGGCCAAAGAGGCCCCATCTAGGTCATCAACTTGGCCTCCTAAGGACCAACAAGCCCCCTCTTATTTCTAGGAAAGCAGTTAGCTGTTGTTCCCAAGTTAGCTCTTCAGAGTCTCCAATTCCAGTAAACAAGAGCTGTTTGAAGAATCGCTGTGTCGTCTGATATGTTCACCCACAACCTAAAAGGCTCCAAAGTGACCCGCCAATTCTTTTCACACAGTGTCTCTTAAGTAGCAGAATTGCTTTGCTGGGAGAGGGGAAGGCAGGCTGCGCCCCATTCAGAACAGTCCTGAAGACTCTGGGGAAATGGCTGGACACTTAGCCCAGTGCCATGTTGCCATGGCAACACACCTGCCTCACCAAAGAGATGTGTAGGCAAGACCAGTCGTCCTTTTGTATAGACCTCAGTCTTACTGTAGAACCACCACACAGAAGGGAGCCAAAGGTCACCCCCTAAAAAACTCTCAAAGCCTACAACGTGGTGATCTCTTGGTTTACCTCAGTAACATTTCCTTGGATTCTGCTCTGGAGGGCAGAACTCAACCCAATGACTTCAAGTTACAAGAAAGGAAGAACTTTCTGATGGCAAGAGCTGTCCAAGTGGACAGGTCTCCCTTGGGAGGTTATGAACCGTCCTTCCTTGGAGGTTTTTAAGAGCTTTAGCTGCGATTCCAGCATTGCAGGGGGCAGGACTAGATGACCCTCTGGGTCCCTTCCAACTCTATAGTTCTATGATTCTATGATTTTCCTGGTTCATGGTGTTGCTAGATCAGAGATGGGGAATGCCTGGCCTGCAGGTCTCATGAGGTGCAACATGGGTCCTATGTTGACCCACAAGGCCATTCCCCACAACCATGCCCACCCAGCATGGGGCAAGTCCAGATGGCTCCAATGGGAGGCTAAAGTGAGCTCCTGAGCCCCTCTTTGCCCGTGGGGCTCCCTGTCAGTGCCTATTGACTTAGGATGTGGAACGTGGGGCCAAGGTCAGGCCATTTCCGGTTCCTGTCTGTGCAGGACTGTGCTTCTGATGGTAATAGTCCATCTGGGTGGCCAAAGGCACAGGGGAGCTCTGAGGGGCCCAGCCTTTAACTCCTGGTGATGGGCTGTCAGCCAGTTCTGAAGCGTTCACACAACCACAGACCCAACTCTAGTCATTTCCACTGAATTTCTGAAAAACCACCAGCTGCAGCTGGATAGTTAACAGACAACAAGCTCTTTGTTGAAATCTGGGGAATATATGTATGATGATAAATAGAGGCTGTTTGTGAGGTGAATGATAGAAGAAAGAAAAGCCAGCCAGCCTATTTGGCAACACCTCAAAATCCATCACCTTTTTTGGTCAAATGTGCTCCTTCTGCTTAGCAAAGCCTCAGGTGCAATTTCTCCCTGCCAAAAACAGGAAGTGTGGAGCTTGCTCCCAAATCATTCCAGATTAAGCCTGACACCATGATGGTAGGGAAGCTGATTTCACATCACTTGCTTTTCCCCTCTATATATATATTTGCATAATGCAGTATAAACTTGCTAATTGCATTAGGAAGCTATTAGAATAACAAGACTTTAACATGCAAACAAAGTAATTATCTCATTCAAAAGAAGGGAAACGTTGTCAGGGCACCTTTGATGGGGCTGCTGCTCTGATCCACTCTGCCTTGGGCTGCTGAATTGGCTGCTTTGCTGCAGTCTTTTTTTTATTTTAAAGAAAAGGCAAGGAAGAGGCAACATGACAGAAGTTTATAAAATGATGGCTGGCATGGAGAAAATGGACGGAGAAAAGTTCTCTTCCCTCTCTCCTAACTCCAGAACCTGTGGACATCCAATGAAGCCGAACGCTGGAAGATTCAGGGCAAACGAATGAAAGTCCCTCTTCATCCAGCACAGAGCTAAACTATGGGACTTGCTCACCCAGGAGGCAGTGATGCCACCAACTCGGCTGGCTTTGAAAGAGGACCAGATGAATCCATGGAGGCAGAGAGGGCTGTCGGTGGCTGGACTCTGTCTCCACGGTGAAAGGCAGCCAGGCTTCTGAATGCCAGTTGCTGGAAACCACAGGAGGGGAGAGAGCTATTGCGCTCAGGCCCTGCTTGGGGGTCTGCCATAATGGAACAGGATGCTGTGCTAGATGGGCCACCGGCCTGATCCAGCAGACTCTTCTTATGTTGGTTTTCCTTTTAGCATTATATTTTACTGAAATTTATGGAAACTGCCTTGAGCTGAAGAAAGGTGGTCTATCAATATTTTCTGTAAATAACATACTCAAATCCCACCAACATGATTATGGACTTCCCTGTTGAGGAAACAGCATTCATTAGTAAATGGGGTCAAATGTGGGGTGCCGTTTCCTTTTTCTGCAGTGCATGGAAGCGCAAGAGGACTCTGGGGGCAAAAGCATCCCCTCAGAAGTGCTGTAAGCCACGGAGCCCTCTGCCCCCAAGACAGTGCAAGAGAGGGGGCTCAGAGTGCTACAAAACCACTCTCCTGTCTGCTGACTCTTTGGTGCTACATAGGTGTTGCTAGGAAGGTTGAGGGGCACTGGAAGCCCACTGCTAGCATCTCAGCATCATCCCTCAGGGACTCTGAGGGCCATCCAGTCCAATCACCTCCATGCTTGCTGAGTCCCCTATTCAATTCCAGTGAAATATTATCATTTTTTTTTTTAGGAAGAGAGATCCTCACAAATCAGGAAACCTTTTAATCCCACCTTGACTAAAATCCCATAGCATCACTGGGGGCTGAATCCAGCCCAGTTGGACAGCCATGGATTAACTCAATGGGGGATCCTCTAAATGGCTCTGTTCTGGCTTCCTGTTCCTCCCTAAGCCTGATTTAAAGGTGAGCATCACCTTTTTGATCCAGGCTGTCTAAAAAACAGCTTGCTCTTCTATGCCTGTCCCTGCCCACAGAGTCTCTGCTCCACATCCATGACCTTGTAAAATAAGGCAGGTGAGTATGCAGAGAGTATTGGGTGGGGTATGTGATGCCTTCTTGGTTGTTCCCCGGTCTCTGGACCTGCATCTGTCAGAAATCCCGCCAATCGCCTTCTCTTCTCATTCTTAGGAAAATGGCAAAAACAGACTCGCTCAGACCGACTTTCAGTCTTGAGTGATTTGCGGCCCTTGAGAAGCTGGTTTTCTTGCTTATTGTTTCCTGATGCTTATTTTTATTGATGCTCATCTCATTATTGTTGCCTGCTGCTTCAAGGGTCTTTCTGGCTGCAAAACAACACATAACTGTAATAATACTAATAAGGTGTCCTTACCTTTGTCATGAGCACTGCCTGGTCTTTGCCTGAACAGGGCACCACTGCTACTCCCAGCCTCAAAGCATGATGTAGCCCTCTGGTCAAAGCGGAGGAGAAGAGCAGGAGGGCATGCCCTACTCAACATTACAGCGCATCTGGATAACTGATAGGTGGAAAAGAAAAGCCAGCCAGCGATGACTCTCATGAGATGGCAGAGCCAACGAAGAAGGCAAGCCCAGCAGCACTCCTGGTGCAGAGTGCTGAAAGCAATATGGCAATGCATAAATCATGTGAAAGGCACCCCTGGGTGCAGATGGTCAAGAAGCAGAGCAAGACCTTGCAGAAAATGTATTCTAGGGGAGGGGGGAGGAATCTCTGCCAGGCAGTTTGCAAAAGATTCATAGTCCTGTGGTTTGAATGAATCTGGAGCTATTCAAAACTGGTCTCATTTAGCAGTAAGTCCTTCTGCGAGTCAGCAGGATTCTCTGCTGAATGGCCTCACCCTGTACACTATGGGAACCAAATTACTGTTATTTAACCTCTAGGTTAGAGTACTGCAATGCATTATATGTGGGGCTGCCTCTGGAGACGGTCCAGAGGGCAGCAACACAAAAATGAGCCTTTTCTCCCTCCCTCCCCAGGGAGGCTCACCTAGCACCTTCATTGCATATCTTTAAGTGCCAGGCGAGAACATTTCTTTGTACCCAGGCCTGTAGCCAATTAGCATCATATTCAGTCTGAGTCCAGCTCAAATACAAGAACTCGAAGGAGGAAGAGCAGTCGGGGCCATGAAGTTGCCTGTCAACAATGAGCAGCGTCTGGACTACAGACTGAGCAGGCACTCACAAAGCTCACCTGGGCTGGATCTAGACACATTCCAAAAACGTTTCAGGAAAACGCATTGTAAAGCTCATAATGGGAAATCACGTTGCTGAAGGTTTGAACTCTACAGCACCATCACAGTGTGATGTCATACCCTTTCCCACCAGAGAGTTTCTACAAAGCATAATAAATATTTCTAAATCTGTATCTATGCCTTGAAGTTAGCATAGGCAAATTTTATGCAGGTCCCCGTCCTCTTACTGCTTCTTTTTCAAGAGGAAGGGGATACACACGTGGCTGTCCCAACAGGGACCCTGGTCATCTCTCACCAGCTGACTCTGATGTCCTTTCACTCAGAAGCATCACTCCTTGCAAGACTACTTACTTGAAAACATGGCAACTTGGCTTTGGCCAGACATCCTGTGCAACTGCAGCCACCACCTTTCCCAGGAACGTCTGTCTTCCAGAAGAGAAAGTGCATAACTGAGAAGGCCTTTGTGTGTCCTCATTAACATGCATCATAAACCATCCAAAGAACTGTACTTTTATTGCAGTGCTTCTATTGAAAAATCTAATGGGCATTAAGAGGCTGACAAGAATAATAAATGCCAGTAATTAATAACTGCAGCCCTGAAGCAAAGCCCTCCCCCCACCCCGCCAAGGGCTGAGACGTGGCTGTGTTTGCTCCAGTGCTCCTGGAACCAGGACCTCCTGGGGCTGAGGAGGGAATTCTGCCCTGACTTCTGGAATCATCTTCTCCCTCCAGGCAAGTCTGAGCCCCCATTGTCTCCCATCCGTCATACAAGGCACCCTAGTTCAAAGGGAAAGGGCCTCTCTTTTTAGAGAGCAATTATGGAACTCTCTGCCTCAGGAGGCCGTGATGGCCACCAACTTGGGTGGCTTTAAAAGTGGATGAGACAAATTCATGGAGGAGAGGAGGGCTATCAAAGGCCAATAGCCACGGGGAGACAGCAATGCTGCCCAAGACCAGCTGCTAGGATCCACAGGAGGAGGAGGAGGTGCTCTTGTGTTCACGTTCTTCTTGCTGGCTTCTCGCTGAGGCATCTGGCTGGCCACTGAGGAAAGGATGCTCGACTCCAGCAGGCTCTTCCAAAGCTTTTATGTGGTGCTTTTGTTCACTCTGTGTGTGAGATTGGGGGTGTCTCAATAAGCAAACCAAAAGTTTTATTTCCTGCCCCTCCAATAACAGCGACACGAATGCCTGTGCAAGTAGGGAATCTCTTTTGGGGGTGATCAGATCTTGGGGCCCAGCCTGGAGTTCCCATGGAATGGCTTACTGCTCCCAGCAAAAGTGGTGCTGATTCACCATGGGCAACAGACAGGCCTGTGGAGCTGTCAGACATTCCCACAGAGCAGTGCCAGCAGCGGAGGAGGATTGGGACTCCGCACATTTGTACAGGACAGAAGCTGTGCTATGATGGTTCTGGACAATGCCACAGCCAGTGACAGAAGGGAGCATTTGAAGGGGTCTGTTGGCACACCAGCAGAGGTTACTCCTGAGTGAATCTTTCCTTCAGTGTTGCTGGCAAGTGAACCCCAAAGACATGATGTACAGGTGACAGTTTAATGACTCAGAAAGGATTCAATAAGTCTGCTAACATGTGGCTAATTCTTTACATCCTGGAGGAAGGGCTTAGCCACAAGGGCCGTTGACTAACGGCAACCTTGGCAGACACAATGCAGTTGACAATGTGTAATCAAAAGGGCCCTCCTTGTCACGAGGGGCACAAGCAGCCCATTCTTCATCCTTATAAAACACGTCCAAGTGTCCCAGAGGCATGCTCCCTTCACGCGGCAGCACTCGCCTCAGTTGGGAGCACTTTCTGGTAGGCTCTGCTGCCACCAGCTGGCACCTAGAGGGGAGGACGGGGCTTTGGGACTATGTTTAGAGGAAGAGGAGGACCAAGGAAGAGGTAGATCCACCAAGGGCAGCCTGTGGTTGGGAAGGAAAACTCCTAGGCATTCGGAATGAAAACCAATCTTTCTCTGGGCCTGATGAATTGCATCTGGAGTGCCACAATCCCAGAGTCCATCAGTGACCAGGACACTAAGTTGGGAGGCTCACCAGTTCAGGAATCCAGCTGGCCTTCTCACCTGCCACACTGAGAGGTCTGTCAAGTGCTCTTCACCTGCCTTATACCAATAACATGGCTGAGGACTGGTGCGATGGGGTGGCTGGAGTATTGGTCATGGGCCACGTCACAGGCTCATGTTGTGGTGGGGTTGCCATGCCCTGTCTTCATCCCCCGCCCCGCCCCCTTTGGCTTCCAAGGCACAGCCCTGAAGTCATTTGAGTGGCTGAAATAAGAATGTGATCAAAATGTGATGCATGACCAGATGGGAGAAAATGGGAGGGTTGATTAATGTGTCCATGTACAGCATCTGCAGCTCATGTGCATGATACATTTAATCTCGAGTGTTTTACTCAGCAACAGAATGATTCAAATGTAATTTATGTATGAAATTAATGAAGCAAAATAATTCATGAGAATGAATTGTTAGAACAAAGAATGTTTCAAAATTCAGGAGCTGCATTTTTTAAAAATGGTTCTATTATCATTGAATTAGGGAAATCAAGGTGCCCAATTTATCAGTGCTGAGATGTTCAAGGTGTTTTGAGGTAATCAAGACTGAGGATAATGGCATGCTGGGAGTTTCATTCCTGGAACTCACAATTGCTATTAAAACCTCTTTTTAATATGGCCAAAGCAGGAGCAGAAGTTGCAAGATATATTATGGAATAAAGGGAGGCGCTCATAGTGTGCATAAATCTGGGCCAGGGGGCCATGATTAACGTGCAGACCAAGAAGCGTCACACTGACACTTTCCGAAACGTGAAATGGCTCCTTCTCAGTAACCAGGCCTACACTTCATCATGAGGGGCTGTTGGACACAGAGCCTTTGCCAAGCAACTGAGACCATGTGCCGTTTGCTACCTGGGATTCACTGGGCAAAGTGCCTCTAATAATTTCAGTCGCAAGTGCCAAGCACGGACAGCTGAGTGCTGTAGACCAAGTGCTTTGGCAGCAGTCTGGGATCTTGGGAGTTCGAGCTTCATTAGGATGGTCACCTCCAATCCATGAATGGACTCAAGTCTCTTGGCTTTGGTCAATCAGAGCAACTTCAAGGGGGGCATGGATGGATCACACTGTCATGGACCATGTAATGATCAGCCATTGATGTACACAGCTGCAACAAGCTCTCCTCCCATCTCCCAGAACCAAAAAAGGGTTGAAATGGGAGGAGGAAGGGCAGGCTGCATGCAGACAGTCTCAGATTGCTTGGGGGAAGCCCCGGAGAGGAGAGGACTTTGATGGCTGTGGAAAAGCTATGAGTTTCAGTCTCTGCAATTATATGTGTCTTTACAATAAAGAGTTAACTCCAACTTTAAGCAGTGTGCTTTTGTGACAGCTCACTCTGTGACACCCTAGATCATTTTCACATGTACTACTGGCAACTGGGTGTCCCTCATCTTATATTTGTGCATCTGGTTCTTCCTGTTTAAGTGTAGAAGCTTCCATTTGTCCCCCTAGGAGCTGGGGGCACTGTTATACAGTGGTTCCACTCCTTCCTCCTGGGCCGTGTTCAGAGAGTGGGGGGGTGAGTGTTCAGATCCCTGGGCTCTCACTTTTGGAGTGCCTCAAGGTTCTGTCCTCTCCCCCCCCCCCATGCTTTTCAACATCTACATGCAGCCACTGGGAGAAATCATCAGGGGGCTTGAGTTGGGTGTTCATCAATATCCGGATGATACCCAGCTCTAACTCTCTTTCAAATCAGAATCAGTGAAGGCGGTGAAGGTCCTGAGTGAGTGTCTGGAGGAGGTTGGAGGATGGATGGCAGCTAACAGATTGAAGTTGAATCCTGACAAGACAGAAGTACTCTTTTCAGGGGACAGGAGGTGGGCAGGTGTGGAGGACTCCCTGGTCCTGAATGGGGTAACTGTGACCCTGAAGGACCAGCTGCACGGCTTGGAAGTCATTTTGGACTCACAGCTGTCCATGGAGGCGCAGGTCCATTCTGTGTCCAGGGCAGCTGTTTATCAGCTCCATCTGGTACACAGGCTGAGACCCTACCTGCCCGCAGACTGTCTCGCCAGAGTGGTGCATGCTCTAGTCATCTCTCGCTTGGACTACTGCTATGTGCTCTATGTGGGGCTACCTTTGAAGGTGACGCAGAAACTACAACTAATCCAGAATGCAGCAGCTAGACTGATGACTGGGAGTGGCCGCCAAGACCACATAACATTGGTCTTGAAAGACCTACTGTACGTTTCTGCGCACAATTCAAAGTGTTGGTGCTGACCTTTAAAGCCCTAAACGGCCTTGGTCCAGTATACCTGAAGGAACATCTCCACCTCCATCGTTCTGCTCAGACACTGAGGTCCAGCGCAGAGGGTCTTCTGGCGGTTCCCTCACTGCGTGAAGCCAAGTTATAGGGAACCAGGCAGAGGGCCTTCTCGGTAGCAGCACCTGCCCTGTAGAATGCCCTCCCACCAGATGTCAAAGAGAAAAACAACTACCAGACTTTTAGAATACATCTGACGGCAGCCCTGTTTAGGGAAGCTATCGTATTTTAATATTTTGTTGGAAGCTGCCCATAGTGGCTAGGGAAACCCAGCCAGATGGGCACAGTATAAATTATTATTAGTATTAGTATTGAAATGCATTTTATTAGTTTTGGCCCAGTCTTCTCCAATCTGTTAAAGTCATCTTGAATCCCAATTCTGTATTCTGTAGCATTAGCTATCCTTCCTGGTCTGGTGTCACTGGGTGAGCATCCCCTCAATTCCTTCATCCAAGTCATTTATAAAGACAATGGGCCCAGGACAGACCCTGCAGCACCCCACTTTTCACCTTTTATCCAGCATGATGAGGAACCATTAACGAGTATTCTTTGGGTTCAGTAAGTCAACCAGCTACAAATTCACTTAACAGTTATCTCATCCAGCCCACCTTTTACCAGCTTCCTCTCAAGAACATCATGAGGGACTTCATCAAAAGCCTTACTGAAATAAAGATACACTATGTCCACAGCATTGCCCTGATCCAGCAAGCCTGTAAGTCCATCAAAAAAAGAATTGAGATTGGTCTGGCGTGACATATTTTTGAGAAACCCATGCTGGGTCTTAGTAATCACAGCATGCTTTTCTAAGTGCTCATAGATTGACTGTTGAATTATTTGTTCTAGGACCTTTCCTGGTATTGATGTTATGCTCACCAGTCGGTAGTTACCTGGGGCTTCTTTTTCTCTTTTTGAAAATGGGGACATTTGCCCACCTCCTCACCTAATCGCCAAGAATTCTCAAAGATCACAAAGGCTGAGATTACACCTGCAAGCTCCTTTCGTACCCTTGGATGCAGCTCATCAGGCCCTGGAAATCTGAATTCATTTAAAGTAGCTAGATGTCTCCTTACTACCTCCTTTCCTTTCATGAGCTACAACTCCCTTTTTTGCATCATTTCTTTTGTCACTAGGTTGGTCATTGCGTTCCTTTTGTGTGAGGACAGAGAGAAAGTATATGTTAAGCAGTTCTGCCTTCCTCTGTCACCCAAGAGCATTGCTCCATGCAAATGACCTACCACTTGCTTGTTCTTCCTCTTCCTTCGAGCATAGCTGAATAAACCTTTATTATTATTTTTAACCTCTCTTGCAAGCCTGAGCTCATACTGAGCTTTAGCCCACCTGACATTCACCCTACATCTATTGGCTACTTGTATATACTCCTCCTTTGTGATTTCTCCAACTTCTATTTCTTCTACATTCCCTTCTTAACTCTCAGTTCATCTGTAAGCTCCTTATGTAGCCACACCGGTTTCCTTAGATGCCTCCCACTTTTCTTTCTTGTTGGAAATGTCTGCATTTGGACCTTCAAAATTTCATCTTAAGGAAGCTCCCATCAGTCTTGGACTCCCTTCTCTCTGAGTATTTCTGACCATGGGGTCTTACCCAGGAGTTGTTCCTGATGTTTCACTGGAGTATTGTATGGAATTTGCAGCAGGTGGGTCACTTCAAGAGTAAGCACTCTATGACTTCACAAATACTTTGTCACAAAACCTTGGTATCACACTGCCTGAAACTTTGGGATCTTTCCCCCCTGTAATCCTTGTTCTTTCTTAATTCAGGTTATCCAGAGCTGCATGCTGCATCCATTGAGAAGCGGATAGGACTATGCCAAAGCTAAAACTATTCCACACTTGCAGGAGGCGCTATTAGTGCTTCTACAAAGGCAAGAGATGTCACCTTTGTTCTTAGCTCCATGATTACAGGGTGGAGAACAAAGAAGCCACCCAACAATCTTACTAAGAGGATTTCACCCAAGCCTAAGGTTGTCACAACCTATTAAGGCAAATGAAGCCTGGCATTTCACAAAAGGCAGAAACGCTTTAATTTGATTGCGAGAGATATAATTCCTCATCTCCGTGGTTTCTATTTCAGCCTAATCCTGCTCAAATGACATAAGCACTTTCCTACTGGTGATTATTTCTAAATCTCTGCTCTTGACAGGGGAAACATGGCATTATCTCCCCACAGAGGAGTTCCGGTGGGTTTTGTGGTCTGAAAGGGAGTCGGGCGGGGTCCTGGGCGAGGCGAGAGGCCGCTGGGCTCCGGGGTGGGCTCGACCCACAGGGCAGGTCTCCAAAGGGCACCACCTCTTGGCTGGAGAGGCAAGGAGAGGAGTCCCGTGGCAGCCAAAGCAAGCCGGACCAAGGCTGGGAAGGAACCAGGCAGAAGCTCTTCCCTTCTTTCCCGGGCTTCCGCGGGAGCCTGTCCATGGCGGCGGCGGCGGCTGCTGGGATGGGCGAGCGGGGAGCGCGGCCTTCCTCTCCTCGCTTGTAGCAGCTCCTCGGCGGGGCGCGGGCGGGGAGCGCGGCCTTGCTTGTTGGGGGCCCGGGCCCTCCTCGACTTCTGAGGAGGGACCCGCTTCGCTCTCGCCAGGGGCCGAGGGACACCCGCCGCCGCCGCCGCCGCCTCCTTCCCGCCCTTTCCAGCGCCTCAGGCGGAACGAAGAAAAGGGCGGGAAACGTCGGGCGCGGCAGCGCGAGAGCCGCTTCGGGCCTTCCCTCCCCTCCGCGCTCGCCTTTCCGCTCTCGGCGTTGGCTGCTCCGCCTGCCTGTCAACATGCGGCCCCTCCTTGCGCCACCGCCTGCCCAGTCAGAGGCCTCGCGGAGCTGCCGGTCGGTCGGGGCTGGCCGAGGCGGGGGAAGGGCGTCCGCCTCCCAGGGAGCAGAGGGCCAGAAAGCGCCTGGCCGACCCGTTGGGCCCTCGGCTCGCTTTCCATTCAGCTCCCTTTGCATTTCTCAGAAGGGGGCCATTTCGCCTTCAGTGAGAAGTTTGTGAGGATGCTCAGGGAAATTCTTCTTAGTTTAATTGCCTGGTGTGTTTTGTTTTGTTTCTGTGTGTCTTGCTTTGCAATGGCCTTGGCTACATAAATAAGCAATGTCTAGGCAGAAATAAATCCTTTATTCTGTAGGTTCATTCCTATCTCGTAGGAAGTGCTTGTGAGGCATTTGCAGTGGCTCCGTCCGTGTGTGTCTGGGAGGAGAGGCTTCCTTGGGCCCCGGCCGGCTCACCCGTCTTCCGCAGCCAGCATGGCATGGCCTGGGGGGGATTTGGCCCTTCACCAGCTGCCCGCCCTGCTTGTGCCCTTTCTGGCAAGGTGGATGTTGTTCCTTTTTTAAAAAAAAATATTTTTTATTAGCTGGCCAATCACATCAAATTAAATCACATCGCATAAATTCCAAATTACAAAGCCAATTTTTTAAATTTTGTTGGGGGAACCCATACTTCAAGATCCAAAGGGGGATTCAGATCATCTTATTACTGCGTTAATGTCCAAATCAGTCCCAATCAGTCCAAACAAAGTTCATAATTCTATCCAGTCTTATCTTGGTGTTTCCACATCATATCTTGTTCATATAATTTCTCTTTTTCCTTTACGATCTCTTCTGTTAGTCTCCTTAAGCCGATAGCAAGTATAATAATCCTCTGTGGATTTCCCGTTCCTCCACTAAGTCCAGATGGTTTCCATATATCTCCTTCATAGATAACATCACTCTTTCCATCGTAAATTTTGGCATTTGTCGCTCTTAAATCCCACCAAGGAGTTGATCCACGATATGTAAACAACTCTATTTCTCTCTTTCTCCTCACAGACCCAAGAGCTCCAACAATGCCTCCCAAAATGGCAACGGCATTTTTACCTGCGTCATTCCAAAACTCTTAGCTTTCCAGCTTCATCTTGAAACATTGCTTTGGATTGAAAGTTTATCTCCACACAGCCTTAAATCCACAGCTTAAGTCCTTAATTTCTGACTCATTAGGGGAGGGGATTCTTGTTAAAACACATAGAAAAAAGGGAAGGCAAGTTTTTCCCCCCTCCCCCCTCAGTCATTTGTCGTACCGTATCTTGACGTATCTTCTCATATTTTATTCTTGTCTTGTTATCAGAGATCTCTTCTGTCAGCAGTCTTTATTCCCCTTTTTCCTAGAAGCATGTGCAATTAATCTCGCCCAAATTGTTTCTTTTAAAGATCATTGCAACTAGCAGTGCGAATCAGGGACGGCATCAAGGAGTGCCGGAATCCCACAGGAGGGCTTTGTGCCTAGTGCCCCCACCCCCACAAATTCGGGGGTGGTATAGGGCACAGCAGGCAAGGGCCGTCCCCCCCACAATCCTGGGGGGGTTAAGGAGGCTAATTACCCCCATCATAGCCTCCAAATTACCTCGTGTGGGTCGGAGAGATGTTATTGTCAGCCATCTTCTGATGCGCCCCCTAGTGGCCCCCCCAGGTGGATGTTGTTCCAATGCAACTCAGTCCTTCTGAGGAACCAAAGGTCCTGTCTGGATTGTGGCCAGAGATCCTTCTGGGCATCGGTGCCGTGGCTCTGGCTTTCAGTACACACCAGAGGAGCACTCCTTGAACAGGCCTCCAATAATGGCATCTTAATTCAGGGGGAATCCATACGTTTAAAAAAAGCACTGGATGCTTCTGTGATAGGGACACACAGAATTCAAGCTGAGAATACAAATTCAGTGCCTAATAATATTATAGGCATGTTGCATCTGAGTTTATCAAAGAAATGTAAGCAAGAAGAGACACTGAACTTACAGTACCATTTCATGCATCTCTACTAAGAGCCAGCCTCACTGAGTTCAGTGGGGCTTACTCCCAGGTGAAGTGTGTAGCATTTCCGCCTCAAGCCTGGCAGCAAACAAACTCTGCATCTTCTCAAAGTCCCTGAGGGGATTCCTATGACTACGACATTCAGGCCTTCTAGGCGTTGCGCTACAAAATCCCACTTCACGTGAGCATAAGAATGCTGGTGGAATGAATAGTGCCATCTGAGAATGCATTCATTTTTGGTACACAAAATCAAAGTTTAGTACAATGTAGTTAAACTCAGGGTATCTGAGCTTTGATCTATGTGAATGAAAGTTTGTTACCTCACCCTGCCCCCAATTGAAATATGTGTTTGTAAGTTTAAGCTCAGAATTTATGAACTCAAGGGGAGAAAAATTGAAAATCTGTACAATTATATCTGAGCCCCATGAATCAGACTTGTAAGAGTAATTGTGTTCTTTTAAAGCATAAGGACTTTATTAACACTCTAAAAAAAGAAAGCTAAGATTTTCTGGTTTCTTGCTTAAGAAGCTAAATTGATGTCATAGATCACACAGTGATGTATTCCCAACTGCTTAAGCCTCTGGACTTATGTCATGGATCACACCATGATATATTCACACAACTCAGCAGGTTTTAAAGCATTGACAATTTAACTGTACTCATTATCTTCTTCCTGTCAATAGGAGATGCAGCTTGGGGTGGATTTGTAGCAAAAAATAAATAAATGGAAGCAAAATTGTTAAGAAACTGCCCCCTCCACTATTGCCCACTGCTCAACTTCTGCTAGAAGTTTCAGCCAAGAAAGGAAGGAAGAAAAATAAAGCGAAAGAATAAGAGAATTGATGAAGGGAGGGAGTGGGAGAGGAATGGAACACCTGAGCATCCCATGTTGTTTGACTTCGATAGTCCAGTGGCTCTTCTGCCTCCTGCTTACCCTCTTGTATCCTTTCCGGTTCCTCTAGAGCACTTACCTTCAGCAAGGTAGAGGGCCACCTGAAACAGGTGGGGAAAGTCTACAGCAGCAGCTCCAGAGCAAATATATGGAGCTGGCTTCCACAAAGAGTGAGGTCCCCTTCCTAAAGAAAGTACTAGAGGAGTGGGGGAGAAACTCATGGAGCACCGTCCGCAGCACCAGAAAGAGCCTGCATGACAGCTGACGCTTAGGTCACATGGCTATGAGCAGTCAGCAGGCAGGAAAAAAGCCTCCTTTGTTTTATTTATTTTGCTTTACTTTACATTGTTTTGTTTTTTAATTTGTTTTCTGCCCTTCACCCAAAGATCACAAAGCAGTTCACAATACAGGGTGCCCTAGCCTGCTGTCTTTGGTTTTCCTTTGGGTAAGGACAGTGGCCCATCAGTTTGGTAGTCAGCATCTTCTAGCATATTCAGTGCAATTAACTTCAGCCACAAAGGGCAATGAGAGACATGGGAATGATGGCGAAGCCCTATGTGCATTGGGAAAATGTGGCTTTACCCAAAACACTTGTTACATTATACATCCCTTACTAACTCCATTCTTCCATGTCTCCTAACAAAGCAAAATAATACCTGTTTATCTGACTTTTGTGTTCAAATCTCAATTATCACACCACATTGAATATGCCCCAATTACCATATTTACTCGAATCTAATGCACATCTTTTTTGGCCAAATCATGTTGTGAATATTTAGGTGTGCATTAGACTCGATGACACATTTACATTTGCCAGCAAATACTTTTTTTGGTTTCAAAGTTCTGAAAATTGAGGTGCGCATTAGATTCGATGGCACATTAAAGGTAAAGGTACCCCTGCCCGTACGGGCCAGTCTTGACAGACTCTGGGGTTGTGCGCCCACCTCACTTAAGAGGCCAGGGGCCAGCGCTGTCCGGAGACACTTCCGGGTCACGTGGCCAGCGTGACATCGCTGCTCTGGCGAGCCAGAGCTGCACACGGAAACGCCGTTTACCTTCCCGCTGGTAAGCGGTCCCTATTTATCTACTTGCACCCGGAGGTGCTTTCGAACTGCTAGGTTGGCAGGCGCTGGGACCGAGCAGCGGGAGCGCACCCCGCCGCAGGGATTCGAACCGCCGACCTTTCGATCGGCAAGTCCTAGGCGCTGAGGCTTTAACCCACAGCGCCACCTGCATCTCGATGGCACATTAGACTCAAGTAAATACGGTACCTCGTGCTTTATAACCACAGTGTAACTAACATTCCCCTTTCCTGACAGTGCGACACTCTGAGCAGGAGTCAGGGAACCAGACGAAAGGGAAAGACGTCAACTCAGCTCAGACTCCGCCACCCAGAAGCAAAGCAAGGCCCAGGGCTGCTGGAGATGCTGCAGGCTGACTCCGAGGGGCCACCTCCATTGCTGTCCAAGGTTCTGAACTACTGAAGAGCCGTAAGCAGTAAGGTCTAGCCTGGAAGCCGGATACTTTGGTATTAATGTGCTGTTTCATGCCTTAATATAGAAGCCCAATCTAGGAACCGGGCTTCTTGCTTTGCCTGGCGTCCTATAAGTTGGGGCTGGACACACTGGTGGCACTGATGGCACTAGGGCACTCCAACTGTGGTGCTGAGCATTACCCTGTTAGTCTTTGTGCTTTAACATGCGGTATGCAGGCTGGAACTGTGCATTACACATAATACACTCTGCAGGTTGGCTACGCAGCTATGTTGTGCTTCATTCTTGCTGGGTATGAGTAATGTGTGGTCATCACTCCAAGCATTTTTATTGCCTTCAAATCCAGAAAGAGCAGCTGCCCTTGGCAGAATACAACAAAGATGCTAAAATGGCTGGGCCTCTGGAACAGTTTTGGGCTTGATTTGGGACCTAGTCTTGAAAGAGCTAAGCAGGACTAAGTAGCTTCATGAGTGTAGCTTGACCAGCAGCCGAGATCCAGTCCTAAAGGGCCCTGCTGAGATTTCACTGACAATTCAACTTCAAACAATTCAAGAACTTGCTGCAAATATTTATTGAAGTTCATCTCAACCACCAAACACAATATATACTGGTCAGTACACAAGAGAGTGTGTTTGTATTAAGGCAAGGAGTCCCCAGGAAAATAAATAATTTCACACTTAAGATCAGTATTGTCATAGTGCCTACTGAGTGCTCATAGTGGTCCTCATCCTTAGCTAAGTAATTCTTATACAACCCCACTATTACACCTGATGCATTCAATTCAAATACTTCCATAGAGTAATGTCCCACCTTTTTCTTACAAAGATTTTGCAAACCACAGTATTGTATAATCTTTCTTATATAGTTGAGCCATTAGGAGAGATTAAGCATCCAGGTCCCACAGAGATCTCCCAGAGCAGTTTGCGTCAGAGGAAATGCCTGCATCCAAACCCCAGAAAACAGGATAAGTGAGAGACTGTCAACTTTAGGGCTTTCTGGAGTTGGAAAAAACAAACATTTCAATCAAATATCTGCTGGTAGAGAAAGAGGAGACAGAATTGCACAAGCAACATTCTTGCCTCAGCCACCCAGTTGTTAAGCCTGATAATCACTGTGTAAACAGGAGAAATTCTACAAATATTCATGCTTGCTTAAATCTTTTGGACAATTAATGGAAGGAAGGTGTGTGTGTCTAAAACCTTCAGAATTTTGTTTTTTACTGATGCAGCTCTGCAAGAAGTCACAGCCTCCAGCTGCACAGAATCTGCAGCTGCCCTCCCAACACCCCTGAACCCTCTTTGTGAGTGCTGTCAGCCCCCCTTCTGGGAATGGCCCCAGGGGACTCCTTGTCCTGCTGCCATTAATGAACACTGAGCAGGAAGAGAGGAGCCGCTTCCAGAGCAGAAACTGGAAGTCCCTGTTAAATCCCCTCTTCACAGGGAATGTGGCACAACACCCCAGATCACAGGAGTGACCAAGGCACTGACCCCCTGTGAGCAGAGCAGGGGCAGGACACCCCTGCTCAGAATGAGACCCTTGCAATGGCCACTGAAGGAAAAGGGATGGCAAAGAGTCCTCTGGAGAGGGCTTGCTGACACGTGGCCCAGCAGGAAAGGTGGCAGCCACCATGTTGCACGACAAGCGAGAGACACCACATGGAGACACAGGCAGGCGGTGATGGCGGCCATCATTGGGGGCTCGTTGGGCTGCCCTCTTCCGTGAGGGTCTTGAAATCCATGGACAGGGCCATCTCCTCAGCCAAGGGGGGCCTTTGCCACTCCTCCCGTGTCAAGATGTAGCCCACAATGGCCCCAAAAGCCACCAGGAGGAGGCCCAAGGTGTTGGCCAGGACTCCCTCTGGGGCAAAGGAGCTGTAAGTCTCCCTGAGCAAGAATAGAAAGGTTGACATTAGCACAAGCACTTTATCTCCACCCCACCCCCAACCCCCAATTTCTAATTCATTCATTCATTTAAGAAAAAGGCAGCTCAAGGCTTTGGGCAACTCGTCTGCTGACCAGACATGTTCAGAATCTCATTCTGCCTTCCAGACCAGAGGAGGCAATGGAGACGGCACTCAGTTCCAAGCCCAGCACTGCTGCCATTTTGCAGGATGTTGATTTGAGAATATATTAGCCAAGTAAACTGCAAAAAGCTGTTTACGAACACCCCTCCTAGGCAGTCATTTCTGCTCCATCCCTCACTTTGCAGCCCAGAATTCTGGATTTATCAGAAGGAAGCTGAGCAGAGACAGAGCCATCAGGTTGTAAGTTAAAACAGAAACACTTCCACAAAGTGGGGGCCACTCACTTGATGTTGAAGAGCAGCACCTCCAGGATCCCCAGCAGGGCAGTGGCGACAGAAAGGATGAGGAGGGCAGCCCCAAAGAAGACATGCTGCGGTTTGTATCTGCTGCGGAGCGAAAAGGAGGCTCCGGGGAAGAGGAAGAAGCTCCAGCCCAGCAGCCACTAAGGATAGAAGAGAGGCAGTATCCCAAAGTCAAGAGACAGCAGCCCGCCTCCCATGGAGCCCATCCCACCCCCAGAATGGACTAAATAATCAGGAGGCAAAGAGGAGCCAGCCCTCAAACCCTGCAAACTCCCTTGCTGCCACTGGTGAGAGGCGGGTGGTGCCCCAGGATGAGGGGCCAAAGGTCTCCCTTCCAATAACCCACCCCCATGGCCTCCTTCTGATCCCAGGAAGCCATGACTGAGGGGGGGGCACAAGGGCTGGCTCAAAGGCAATTCAGAGTGGCAGCCTCCTTCCTTGGAGGGTTTTAAGCAGAGCCTGGATGGCCCTCTGTCATGGATGCTTTAGCTGAGATTCCTGCATTGCAGGGGGCTGGACTACATGACCCTGGGGGTCCCTTCCAACTCTTAAGATTTTATGTGGTGCCACTGCAAGTGACCCCCAACCCCACCCAGGAGGAAGGTGGGCGCAGGAAGGCTCCCAGCAATGCAGATCAGCTGTGCTCTGGGAAGAGATGAGGATCGTGGGAGCCAAGACCCAGCTCCCCAGGCAGACAGTGTCAGAGCCCCGTCTTGTTTCTGCGGTGCAGATGAGCCCTCCCAGAGATCCCCCATCCAGCGCCTGGAATCAAAGCCCCCCCCCCCCGAAGAATGTGGGTGGCTGCTGGAAGCTCTGAAGCTGTCAGGCTGCAGCATGCAGCAAGGATGTGGCTCAAGGGTGTCCTTCCTCTACTCGCTTGTGGTCCTCCAAGGTTGCTGAGGAATCTGGGGAGCCCCAGCACCAGATGCGGTTTCAAGAGGGGAATCAGCAGCCAGAGTTTCTTCCTTTCTCTTGCTCTGATTTCCTGCCCCTCGTGCATTTCTCCCTCGCTGCTCTCTGGGGCACAGACACCAGCCCCCTTTCTTCCTCCCGCTCTGCTTTGGCCTCACCTGCACAAAGTAGAAGCCAAAGGCCAGGATGCCACACCAGCTGTGCAGGCTGTACATGTCCGGGATGCTCTGCTTCTTGTGGAACTGGAACACGGCTATCAGACCTGGAGGGAGGGAGAGGCCTCAGGTGACCCCCTGCCTTTCCCCACCATCCCAACCCTCAGGCAAAGCTGCACCAGAGTGGGACCCCACTTAACATGAGGGACGAGGGATGGGGAGATGGGCAGGTCCAACTTGCCTGGGAAGAAGCACATGGGTGGAAATGGCAGGTGGTGGAGACTGTCTGTCTGTCTGGGGGAGCCCTGCTAGCTGTATTCCAATCCACATATGTGAGGAACACAGTAAGCCACCCATGGCCTCGTCCACCCCAGCCTTATGTTTTTATGGGAGAAGAGGCCCAAAACATGCCCGCTTCCTCCAGCTTATTGGAGAACTCAGAGGAGCTGTAGGTTGACCCTGAGACTCAGGGAAGCCTCTGACCACCCCCTTGAGCCTGCTGCCCCTCAGAGGGGCTTCTGAGAAAGCAGGCAGGAGGTTGAGGCTCAAGCAAATGGGGCAGATTATTCCAGCTGCCCCCCCCCAGGACTCACCAACCAGTGCAATGACCAGCGCCAGGGCATGGAGCAGCCCGTGGAGGATTTTGGTAGAGCGCTTGCTCTCATGCCGGAAGACCCGATATACCAGGAGGGCTGCAAGAGGAGAAGAGGGAGGGGAGAGGGGCAATGAGGTGTGGGGCTGGCCGAGAGGGGGGCTTGGCTCTTGCTCCCCTGGCCAGGAACTTCTCCGCTCAGACCCCACAAGTAGCGTTCTTCAGTTCTGTATTTTGTACACTTATAAATTCACAAATATATTTTTTAAAAACAAACAGACAAATAATTGAAAAGGTTTGAGGGTCTCTCAAAAGCCTGGGATTTGAATAACAGAGTGGAAGATCATCTTGCGGAGCATCTGCCTTAATCATGTGGCTGAATGACCATGCGCAGACACAGTTTGTGGACCCTTGGCTGGGCAGTGCAAGATGTGCTTCTGCCTCAATTGGGACGGGGGGGTGGCACATCCTGTTCTGCCCCCTCTCCTAAATTGTGAATGCAGTTACAGCAGGGGGAGGGGTTTGAAATAAGCAGCTCCCAGTTGTCTCCCTTGGAAGGCAGTTCTCAAAAGGCCCCCCTCCCACCGCTTCCTTACCGTCTCCTTGGAGGAAGACCATCCCAATGACCATGCACAGTGGGTGGGCATTGAACTGCAGCTTGGATCCATCCCAGGCAATGCCGCCTCGGTATTGGCCCATCCAGGCCCCCGTCAGGGTGATCACGGCCAGGCCCACCACCTGTGAAGCAGCCACGGCGTAGGTGAGGCCAGATGGACTGGCGCTCCTGGCCGGAGAATCCTCCATGCTGTGCTCAGCAGAGCCCGGGGCTGCCAAACAAGAGGAGCACAGCTGTCAGCAGGTAGACCCACGGAGGGCAGGGGCTGCCTCTGGAAATCTCGGGGGAACTGGAATTTGGGGGGAGATCTGCACCCCTCCTTGTCCCACTTGGCAGCAGCACCTTGGAGTAGCTGCACCCGTCACCAGATCTTCTGTTAATTCCAGTGGCCAAAGAAGGCCCAGAGGGTGGACCGGTTACTCTATGAGCCAAAGGAGGCTCTCAAGATCTCGCTGGACTTCCAGTGGAGCCCGTTGCAATTCTTAATTATCTGTCTGCATTGTTTTAAAGTGATATTTTATCTCTTTTGTAAAGCTTGCTGCACACCACTCTGGAATTTTGCACGAAGGGTGCTCTATGAATACTTTTCATACACAACTAAGACGCTGGGCGAGGCTGCCTGGGGTTTCTCTTTCATCATTTTGTGGCTCTATAAGGATCAGGGAGAAGAGGAAGCTGGCATGGCCCCGCTTGGCCCTGGGGCAGAGAGCCCAAGCCGAAGCTGTGGGGCAAGAGTCTGAGGCTCCTCCACCTTCTGCAACTGGGAGCTACAACTCCCATTCTCCTCGGCTTCATACAGCAATGTTTTGGGGTACCTGATGGGACCTGGAGAGTTCAGAACATCTGAGCAGGCATGAAGCACCATGTTGGGGAAGCCACTCTGGCCAAACTCCCCCCAGGAGTCCCTCACCCCAAATGCTTGTTCCCCACCTGCATCTTCAGGTCCTTCTCTGCACTTTGACCCAGCACAGCAGAAAGTCTGCAAACATCCTCCCCTTTAAAACAAACACAAGCCCCAGGAAAACACAAAAATGTCTTCATTGGGCCACAAACAACGATGATGATCTCTCTGCACTGGGAGTTCCCAATCCAAGCAAGAGCTGCTGCTCTTGGGAAAGGGAAATGCAAAGTCTGACCGCCCCCCACCGCCTGCAGGCTGCCTTCCAGCTTCTCTCTTCTACTGAGCCTCCACCCAAAGATAGGGCAGGATGGAGCCTAGATGTGCTTATGGGCAGAACCAGGACTAAACCACTGAGCCTCTTGGGCTTGCTGATCAGAAGGTCGGCAGTTCAAATCCCCACAATGGAATGAGTTCCTGTGGCCCTTTCCCAGCTCCTGCCAACCTAGCAGTTTGAAAGCATGCCAGTGCAAGTAGATAAATAGGTACCACTGTGACGGGAAGCTAAATGGCATTTCTGTGTGCTCTGGCTTCTGTCATGGTGTCCGATTGCACCAGAAGCGGTTTAGTCCTGCTAGCCACATGATCCGAAAAGCTGTCTACGGACAAAAAGCAGCTCCCTCGACCTGAAAGCAAGATGAGCACCACAACCCCATAGTCACCTTTGAGTGGACTTAATCGTCCAGGGGTCCTTTACCTTTATGGGCAAAACCTCAGCACCACCATTTGCTGATGGAGAAGCAGAGCCTGCAATGCCTCTGAAGAGCCTGGTGAGTTGTCCCCCAGCTGCGTTGCTGGGCTCTGGATCTCCCTGCCCCTCTGCCAGGGATGTGGGTACCCTGGGGGCCTGTTCTGTTGCACAGCACACAGCTGGCCTTTGCAGCAGGGAGGAGGACAGGGCTAAGCCAATTGACTTAATCCACTTAACTGCACTGATCTAATAAGGCCTGCAGCTCTGGCCAAGAATCGATGCAAATGTGATAAAGACACCCACTTCCACCTCAGCTTCCAGGATCCAGGCTTCTGTTGGGCACATCCTGCTCCCCAACCAGATCCCTCTCTGGCCCCCTGAGCACTTTGGAGTCTGCTGCTCCACAATAGCAAAGAGCAGGAGCTGCCATTAAAACAGATGAAAACATCTGGCTGCAGAACAGGCCTTCCTAGGGAAAGGCGCAAGGCAGGGGATTCCTTTAGGCTGTGCTGACTTGCCAGGGGGAGGGGCTGCACTTTCCTCCCTGCTCCCCATAACTTGGTCTGTGGTAGAACAGCTGCTTGGCATGCAGAAGGTCATTGGCATCTCCAGGCAAGGCTGGGGAGAGACTCCTTGCCTGAAATCCTGGAGAGCCACTGCTGCCAGTCAGTGCAGACGGTACTGAGCGAGATGCAGCAATGGGTCCCACTCAGTATAAGGCAGCATTGCACGCCCCCCCCATGCCAGGCCCACACTGCCTGTCTCGTGACGCTTGCCATATAAGGGATGTGCCAGGGCAGGAGGGGAGGAGGTGACTGGCAGCACCAGCCTTTAATCAGGGAGCACCTTGGCCAGGCTCTCCTTCCTTCTTCCAATCACAGTGCCGGGGGGGGGGGGGTAATAGAATGAAGTTACCAGTTGCTGCCAAGGGACAAAAAAGCAAAAATCAAAACCTCAAACCAACTTCCATACATCCCAAGTCCCTTCCCCCTGTGCCATTGTAGAGTTGAAAGGGACCCTGGGCATCATCTTCTGGTCCAAGCGTGTAAGGTCTGACAAATTCCTTCCTTGCCTTGCTGACCATTTCATTTCCCAGAAGGTGGAAGAAGCAAGAAGATGATCCTCTGTCTTGGATCTGGTCCTCACTAATAAGGAGGAGCTGATCGATGAAGTGGAAGCGCTTGGAAACTCTGAAACTTGGGAGGAAGTGATCCTCTTCTCCTGGGTTTCAGGACACAGAGGAAAGGGGAAATGAAAGGGGAGTCGGACACAGACTCTGGACTTCAAAAAGGCCAACTTCATATAGCTTAAGGAGCTACTGGGTGGGATCCCACCGTCAAAGAGAAGGGAATCCAAGAAGGATGGGAGTTTCTAAAAGGAGAAATATTGAAGGCCCAAATGCAGACAGTACCAACAAGAAAGAAAAGTGGGGGGCTCGGCAAAAATATATGTAAGCTATTTTCATACAAATTGCCCCCCAAGTCACAGCAGAGAGATAACCCCCCCACACACACACACAGACACACTTTCTAGACTTCTCTTGCACAAAAACCCCAGCACTGACTTGAAAATTTCAACAAATTCTGCAAATAAATAAATATTATAGGTTCCACATTACATAAAAAAAGAACCACTAAAGGCATCTTGCCCACAGGCCCCTCCACCTGTTTGGCTGACCTCTGGCAAGAAGGATCCACTCCGAAGTGGCTGGCAGACCTGCCCATGCCACCCAGTTCTGCAAAAGAGGCACTGCTTCCCTGCAGTCAGCAGAGCCAAAGAAATCCTCCGTCCACCTGCCGGAAGCCCAAGCGACCCAGGTTCTGAGGGGCCAAAGCAGGCTGGGCCTGACTCTTCCCTCCTCGGTGCCCCCTCTTCACTACCCCCGGCCAGCGCTGCCTCCGTCGCCGCGCGGTCCAGCCCCGGCAGGCAGCGCTCAGCCCGGCCAAGACCCACCTGCTGCTGCTGCTGCTGCTGCGATCTCTGCTCCGCGTCCTGAGCCCCAAAGGCGCGTCTGCCGGCCGCTCCAGAGCTCCTGGCGCAGCGGAGAGACCAGGCTCCCGTTTCCTCCTCCTCCTCCTCCTCCGGGCAGAGCCTGGACCTCCCTCCCTCCCTCCCCCCCCCCCGGTGCCCAGCAGCCACCTCCGCCCCTGGCGCGCCCAGAGCGGCGGGGAGGCGCTGCTGCTCGGGACTGGGGCGCCTCACCTGCCCGGCCCCCGCCGCCTCCTGCTCTCAGCCGGGGGACCCCCTTGCCGGGGGCGGGCGGCATGGTCCGATTCCTCGGAGAAGGGCCGGGGGGGGACGGACACGGGACTGGACGGAGCCACCTTCAGCTAACATGACTCACCTTTCCTGTTCTCGCCCAGGCAGGAAGCCAGAGAAGGACGCGGGCAGAGCAGCCCCGCGGGAGGGGCCGGGCGATGCCTCCAGGACCCAAGACTGGCCGGGTCTGGAGGGGACCCCGGGGCATCTAGTCCACACCCCCCCCGCGCAGTGCAGTCCCCCTTGCTTCCAAAGAGGGGCAAGCCGGGGAGGCAGCCTTGCAGGGGCGCCTCCTTGCAGAAGCCTCCGTCTCGAGGGGGGCGGAGGGACAAAGAAGGGCCGGGAGGGGGGGTCCTATGGGGGCAGACGGAAGCCCATCCCGGCCGGGGGGGGAGAGAACTCTGGGTCGCCCGCGGGGGAGGGCGAGGTTGCCCATCCCACTCCCCCCCCCCGACCGGGTCTTCTCTGCGGGATGCGGGGCCCCTTGGGCTCCAGGGAGGCGCCCCTCTCCTCCCCCCCCTCACCTGGCGGCGCCTCCGTCCCAGTCGCTGCTGCTGCGCGGCGTCCGCCTCCTCCTGTCGGCCGGGCTCCGGGGGGGGGGAGGCAGCTGGCATCTCCCTCCCCACCCCCACCCCGTCGCCATGGAAACGGGGGGAGCCGCGGAGCGAAGGAGGAAGAGGGGCTGCAGCCAAGGGGCCCCTCCCTGCCCCTCCAGGCTGAGCAGGTGCAGGGGCGCAGGCTGGGTGGCCGGGGATGTCCTGAGCCCCAATAAAAGAAGCGCCGACTCCAGCGGGGGGGGGGCGAGATTATCCCCCCTCCGGCTGAGGGGGTCTCCCTGCCGTCTGCACCTGGCTGCGCTGGGGGGGGGGGGGGGCTTTCCTGGTTGAGAAACTCCAAGGTGCTGGTGGCCCCACAGGCAGGAGGATGCCCGTGGAACTCCCTGCAGCTTTTTAGGTGTCTCTTGGAAACAGTCCTTTTAAGACAGGCCACCGCAATACATTTTTGCACCTACTGATGATTTAAATGTTTCATAGATATGTTTGGGGTCTCCCTCCACCGGGATTTTCAACTGGTTTTATCCAGTTCTATTTTATACAATGTATTGTTAAGTTGCTTTGAGATTTTCTTTGTATAGCCACTAAGAAACATAATAATGTCTTAGCTTCCATAGCAAATGTTTTTTAGATTATAAACTACCTCTTGGGCAACAAAAGATAATATTTAGAATTGCACTGGTACTTTTGTACAGAAAGGGACTATTCACAACATGTTGCAGAATATGTAATTAGGAAAATGCTTCTTTGAAACATAAGTTTAAGCAATGTCTGACGTTTATGAATTTTTGGATTAAAGTCTTAGGATGTATAAATACTAATTTGGGGGGAAATAAAATTGTCAGATGATGACATTATCCTAAATGTCATGTCAGTTATATGAGGCTTGGCAGCTGGTCGATCTAGATGGACTCTTTGTGCCCTTACGTCTGCCAAAAGACTGATATTGACTGGAAAGATAATACTTTGGCCCCTTTTGATTAATGGAGAGATGATAGGCCAGTCTTGCCAGACTCTGGGGTTGTGCGCCCATCTCACTCAAGAGGCCAGGGGCCAGCGCTTGTCCGAAGACACTTCCGGGTCACGTGGCCAGCGTGACATCGCTGATCTGGCGAGCCAGAGCTGCACACGGAAACGCCGTTTACCTTCCCGCTAGAAAGCGGTCCCTATTTATCTACTTGCACCCGAGGGTGCTTTCGAACTGCTAGGTTGGCAGGCGCTGGGACCGAACAACGGGAGTGCACCCCGCCGCGGGGATTCGAACCGCCGACCTTTCAATCGGCAAGCCCTAGGCGCTGAGGCTTTAACCCACAGCGCCACCCGCGTCCCCTTTCTTGCAACATAGGAACAGATTATTTTTAGATGCAGATTGTGTATTTTGTGCATTTTGTTCAGAGAGAGATGACCCTCCATTTGCCTCCTGTGGCTTAATCAACCAGCTGCTCTTTTCAACATACAGGATTCTGTAAACACCAAGCATTTTATTCTCAAAAATACAGAAACGATTTTCACCCTCTGCACGCAACTCTGGTCCTGGGGACTCCTGGCCTGCAGGAGCAGCTCCCAGTTGGAGAAGGACCCAGTTCACGGTCTCTGCCAGGTAGGGCAGGCACACCTCCATGCACCAGAGCCCACTTTGCCTCTGCTGAAGGGTCAAAACCAGCTCCTCTGCCTGAGGAAGGGCCGCCTGGGCTTTGCAAAAGTCTTTCTTCACTCTGCCACTTCCTGAAGTTCCTCTTGGGTCCCTCAGGCCTTCTTTTTTCTACCTTGGAAGCTGCGCTTTGCCCCTTGTCCAAAGCAAACAGTGTGTGGGACACTGGAAGAGAAGGAACAGCAAGAGAGCTTTCAGTGTCCTCATGGCCAGCAGTAAAAAGGGCTCCGGGTGGATCAGAGGCTTGGCTGAGGCTTCTCAGGTTTCCAAATGCCATATGCGAGCGCTGCCATTTAAGATAACCTACAGAAGGCCCTGAAATCTATTGAAATTTGTTACGCTTTCCTGTTGCTCAGCCACTCAGGCTCAACAATGGGTGTAGTTCCTTATTTTAACTCATTTCTGGTACCTCCAGATTGAGCTCATGTTACCACAAGTGCATGAAGCGTTGTCATTTGATTAGTAAAAAAATTACTCAGTCACCAGTTCAGTAACTAAGCTATGCAAACATATATACATGCAAACAATATTCCAAAAGCAGAACAGCTCTTCCTGACTTATTCCAGAGGCCAGACTTACACATTTCAAGACGTTACTACCCTGTGCTTCTTCAGGAGGAAAGGGGATATAATTTTAATATAAACAACAATATTAGTTAGTAGTGCCAAATCGCCCCGAGTTTCACTCACACAATGCCATTCACGCAGCTTCCAGCCATTCTAAAAGATTTGGGGCAGGATTTTAAGGTGAGATACCTATTTTCTCTTGGAGGTTTTGTGACCCTTTTTAGTTTGTGGCTGACAGAAGAAGCAAGCGTTGACACTGTTCTCCACACACAAAGAACAAGCGGATGCTAAGACGAGGACAGCCACTCCAGGAGAGGCACCGACCTGGACCTGTAGAGCCGCCTCTCAGGTGGCGGAAATGCTGGCGTGTCCTCTGCCCCAGGCTGGGGCGGCTTCTCCTCTGTGCTCTCGCTGGGGCCGACCTCCATGGCATCGTCCGCTGCCGGCTCCCTGCAGTCTTCTCCCTCCCACACATCCATCGGGAAGGCGCTTTCTCTGGAGGGAGATCTCGCTGCCTTTGTGCTGGCACAAAAACACAGCCCAGAGCAAAACCCTTGAAAACTTTATGATAAGACATGAGGCCCTTGCTGCTGCCACCACCCCAGTTTCTCTCACCACATGGAGGCTGTCTGTGAGTCCTGGCCCTTCTCCCCTGTCAGCTTCTTCTCCCCCCAGCCTTGCTTTTCTTCCTGCAGCATGCAGGCAGGAGCCTGGGTACTGCAGCAGTCACAGTGGCCGGCAAAGACTTTTTAGAAGAGGATTTAAATCCCCCCCATGAGGCTCACCTAGTGGCTTTGGGGCCAGGCACTTCCTCTCTGCCTCACCTACCTTGGCTCCTGGGCGAAAAGGGCAGGATTCCAAAGAAAGCCAAACAGTACTAGATTTGTCTAGAAGATTTGTCTGCTCCCCCCCCCCTGCTCCATCTCCGAAGCCAGTCTGCTGAACAGTGAGCATGTCTGCCTCCTCCCCCCCCCCCGTTACCCACACCTGAGTACTTACGTCTTTGCCTTCACGGGTTTATCAAAGCGGAAGTCCGATGGGTAGCAGTGAACTCGGACCAAGTGCTCCTTGCGCTCTTTGCTGTTCTTGAACTTCTCCGGACAGCTCTCAACCAG
This sequence comes from Podarcis melisellensis, assembly GCF_964234715.1. Classification (NCBI taxonomy): domain Eukaryota; kingdom Metazoa; phylum Chordata; class Lepidosauria; order Squamata; family Lacertidae; genus Podarcis; species Podarcis melisellensis. The sequence goes on along the minus strand of NC_138528.1, from coordinate 109,715 downwards.
GCATTGGTACTAGGAAAGGGGGCAAGAGGGGGCTGGTCAGAATTTGGGGTCCCAACCACTCAAGCAGAGGTGGGCATTTAAAAAAAATCTCTGATGTCTTATTGCGTTTTTGTATTTTGCTGGAAGCAGCCCAGAGTGGCTGGGGCAATACAGTCAGGGGGACAAGATACAAATAATAAAATTATTATCATGAAGCAGCAGCTGGCTACTGGTGCCATGGCTTCATGGAGCAGGGGGGAGGATGTGGCCTTCCAGGGGCCTCTGGCTCTCACCAGGCTGCGCTTCTCCGCCATGACCCCGAAGAGGGCGTCGTGCCACTCCAGCAGGTGCAGGTGCAGCAGGTGCGCCGAGGGGAAGGCGCGCTGGCAGGCCGAGCAGGCGCTGCGGTGAAGGAGGCCGTAGTGGTGCTCGCAGCTGGCCAGCGAGTCGAAGACCTGCGCGCAGCCCACGGCCGGGCACGAGAAGGCGGCGGGGGGCCTGCGGGAGACACGGGGAGGGGGTCGCAAGGGGCACCCAAAGGCCATCCAGACCCGCCCCGCGGGAGGGGAGAAGGGGCGCCGGGGCTCCCCCGAGGGCGACGCTCACCGGGAGGCCCCTCCGGGCGGGGGGGCGCTGGGCTGCGCATCCTGGAGGCGGAGATGCCGCTGGACGTCGCCGTCCTAAGAGGAAGGAAGAAAGACCCGGATGACGCCACTTCCGGGAGGGCCCCCCCCCGGGCTCCCCTCTCCCCCCCCCAGCCCGCCGCCCTCCCGCCCGCCCGCCCGCCTGCCTCGAAGAAGGGGTGCTGCGCGGGGAAGCGGAGCCTGGCCGGGCGGAAGCGGAAGGGGCCCCCGTCTCGCTCGCCTTCCTCGTCCCGCATCCTCCCGCTTTCCTCGCCCGCTGCCGGAAGAGGCGGGCCTCTCTCTCTCTCCCGCTTCCGGGCCCCGTTGCCGGGGAGACGCCTCCCGGTCCATGGCGGCCATGAGCGAGTTCCGGCTCCACCACGACGTGAACGAGCTCCTCCGGCTCCTCCGCGCGAGGGGCTCCTGCGGGGAAGGCGGCGCCGAGGGCTACGTGGAGCTGCTGCAGAGGAGCCAGAGCGGGCCCTTCCTCGCCACCTCCGCCGCCGCCCTCGGAGCCAAGGCGAGCCAGGCCCCGGGGGGAGGGGGAGGGAGGGAAGGACCCCCCCGGGACCCCCCCGCCGGGCCCCGTCCTCCCTGGGTGGCCCCGGGACCCCCCCGCCGGGCGCTGACCCCCCCCCGCTGCGCCCCCCCCCCGTCTCCCCGCAGGTGAAGATCGCGGAGTTTTCTCGGACGCCGGAAGACTTTCTGACCAAGTACGACGAGCTGAAGTCGAAGAACACGCGGCACCTGGACTCGCTGGTGCAGCTGCTCTCCAAGCTGACCGAGGACAAGGAGGTGAGGAGACCCCCCCCCCCGGACAGGAGACCCGGAAAGCACCTCGGCGGGGTCCCCCCAGAAGCAGCCCCAGCCAGCCATTCCTCAGCCCAGCCCAGCGCTGGCTCACCGGTTCCCCATCAAGAGAAGCAGCAGAGGGTGGGAGGGTCCAGAGCCCCGGCTCCCCTCTCTCCCTTCCCACCCGGCAGACTGACAAGAGAGAGACAGGTTGCTCTGGCCTGAGGCCTGAATTTGAATTCGTCCCCCTGAGGGCTGCAGGTTGCCCACCTCGGCTGTCATATATCAAGACTGGGGAGGCAGCTGGGAGATCCACTCTCCTTGTGGGCTGTGGCTCTTTGGTGCCCTTCCTGAGTTCTGCTTTTTGCGGGGCTTTTGCAGACCCTCCAGTACTTGCAGCAAAATGCCAAGGAAAGGGCAGAGCTAGCAGCCAATGCAGCAGCCAACAGTGGCGGAGCCAGCAGCAGCAGCGTCACGTTCTCCATCCCCTCAACAACAGCCAAAATGACCGTCCAGGAGCTGGAGGAGCTACGGAAGCAGCTGGGCACCGTCACAACCAGCTCCAGCGCCCCACAGGTCCCTCTCTTCTCTCCTGATTTGTTATTTGGGAAGGGAGGGTTCTGCTGCAGCCAAAGCCTTTGGGATCTCTCTCTCTCACACGGCAAGCCTAGGATGGGAAGCCTGGGACCTCAGTGGGCAGCTGCAGGAGGTCCTTAGCTGGGCTCCCTGTAGTGCCTACCTCAGAAGAAGTTCTGCCTTGTCCAACGCTCCAGGCGGGTGGGCTGCTCTTCGGTTTGCCAAGGGGACTAGGGGAGGGTCCTGAGAGGCCTCCCTGGGTGGAAATACTGTGCCAGCCTCTTTTGCTCCCTGAGCAAAGGGGGCAGGAACTGGCAACGAGTGGGAGCCCAGCTGCCACACACCCTGCTGCCATGGCTGCTTGATAGTTCAGTGTCTGGGCTGGTCTGCCACTCGCTCTCTTCCTTGGCAGTCTCTTGAGCTGGTGCGGAAGTCGCTCAGGGACAAGCAGAACAGGAAGAACTCTGGGCAGCCCATCCCGTCCTTTCCCGCCTGGGTGTATGAGAGGCCGGCCCTCATCGGGGACTTCCTCATGAGCTCCAGCCTGAGCCTGGACACCACGGTGCCTATAGGTGAGTCTTGCATGAGAGGAGCAGAGAGTCTCACAGCCTGGGGCTATTTCTGCCTCCCCTGCCTGCTGGATGTTTCTCTGGGACCCTTAATGGGCAGCTGGTGATGCTCTGCCAACGTGGGTCTGGGCAGTGCAGCGCGGAAGGTCCAGAACACAAGAAGAGTGGGGCGGCTGGATCAGGCCAAAGGGGCCTATCCATTCCAGCATCCTGTCCTCACAGGGGCCCACCAGGTGCCCCCAATGGGAAATCCATTGGCAGGATCCAAGCCCAAGAGCCCTCTCCTCTCCCATAGCCGCCAACAACTGCCAGCTTATCATAGATTAAAAACACATGAATACGAGTAGAGTTTTATTCGTGAGCCCAGCAGGCACAATAAAAAGTGTCAAACAGCTTGACGTAAAAAAATAAGCCCACAGAACCATGTCCAAGTACACAAAATATCAATAGGGATAAAGTCAAAGAGCATTTCAAGCCAGCCACCTGTCAAATGCCCTCTCCTCTCCCGCTGGTGGGAGACCCTGCTCTTTTTAAGAATGGCCAGCTGCCCTTTTGGCCCTCAGGCGGGTTCCCCAGATGCATTTGTTCGAGTGGCGCCGGTGCATGACGCGCCGCTTTCCTCTGGTAGGGACTTTGCCACTGGCAGCCCAGGAATCTGCTGTGGTGGAGGACTTGCTCTACGTCCTGATTGGGGTGGATGGCCGGTACATCACTGCGCAGCCGCTGGTGGGCAGAGAGAGCCGCACTTTCTTGGTGGATCCCAACCTGGATATGTCAGTCAAGGAGCTGGTCACCAGGATCCTCCCCGTGGCAGCGAGCTACTCCATTGTCACCAGGTAGCCAGCCGCCTGGGGTTCCTCATCAGGGACGGGGCTGGGGGAGGCGAAGAGGACTGGGCGGGGGGGCCTCTGGGCTTCCTCCCACCTGGGGGCTGCAGCAGCTCAGAGCCCCAAAGGCCCCTGGAGCTCAGGGACCCTAGGGAGCTTCCTGCTTCCTCTCATTGCTGAGCTGCACAAGAACAAGACTTCCTTGCATCTCAGGCAGGTGGGGCGGGGGGGGTGGCATTGGTGGGCCACATTTCTGGTGGGGCCCAGAGGGGCTGGGGCTGGCTTCCAGCAGCAGCTCTCTGTCCCACGCCCTGACAGGTTCGTGGAAGAGAAGTCTTCCTTTGAGTACGGGCAGGTGAACCACGCGCTGGCGGCCGCCATGAGGGCCCTGGTCAAGGAATACATGACCCTGGTGACGCAGCTGGAGCACCTGCAGCGCCAAGGCCTGCTCTCCCTGCAGAAGCTCTGGTTCTACATCCAGCCCACCATGAGGACCATGGAGATCCTGGCTTCCCTGGGTGAGTGCGGGGCAAGGTCTCTCTGGGGGGCAGTGAGCAGGGAGGGAGGCTTGGACCTTGGAGCCCCAGTGCCAGGAGAGGCTGAGATGGCTCTCCTTCATCAAGGGGGGCGGTGGAAGGAGCTGGGTCCGTGTGTCCAGGTGGGGCTCTGGCTCTGCCCACTGCTGGGATGTTGCTGCAGGGAGGGTCCTTCCAAGGGAGTCCAGCAGCCCAGCGCTGAAAGGGGTTCCCTCGTGCCACAGTCAGTCTCAGGTGAGGCCAGTGATTGGGTCATTCCTTTTCCTGGGGGCAGCAAAGTCAAAGGGGCTCCCTCTGGGCCTACCCACCCCCTGGAGGGGAGACCAGGGCCCCCTGGGAATGCCACTCCTCCTCCTTCCCACAAGGAGCCCCATCCCTCAGCCCTAGAAAGAGGAGCTGCAGGGGAGCTTCCTTTGTACACCCCCCCAAATGCTGTGGAAGCCTCCAAGTCCCCCCTACCCTGGTGCCCCAGAGCAGAAGGGGGCATCCTCTGCCCCCTCCTTATTTTGGTAATAATTTTTATAAAGTTGCCACAGAGGGATGTCGGGATGTCTTCATTTTGATTACTGTATATATATTACAGTTTTTAAGGTTCATCTCTTTGAACCGCCCTGAGACCTCCAGGTATAGGGTGGTACATAAATTCAATTAAGAAGAAGAAGTTTGCAATTACAATCCGATAATAGCCTCATTATAACAATACCAACTTATAATACAGTTATTAAAACCAATCCCCTGGCCCCTCCTGCTGACTGTAGGAATAATGCTGGCGTGCTCGCTATCTGTTTCTGTGTGTCTGCAGTCCGTGAGCTGTACACTATTTGTTGATTTTGCAGAAGCTTCTATCAGCTGAATAGGGTGGCGTGGGGGGACATTCTTTGAATAAACAGTTCAGATTCAGATTCAGCACAGCGGATTGGCTGGAGCACCTCAATTGCGATAAGTGCACTTGAGGACAACCAGGGAGTGGCAGAGGTTCTGTTCCTGAAGTGGTTGCCAGTAGCCTCTTTTCAGAGGTTCTTGGGCACCTTTGGGGGCCACATGTGACCCCTGAGAGGCAGGTTTCGCTTCACCAACCCCAAGGGCCTATTGAGCCTTGCGGAAACCCTGTCTCCGCTCTGGGTGCTCACCTCGTAAGCCGGTGTCCCAGGCCATGGTCCAGAGCAGCCATCTCCTGCTGACCCCTTTTCAGATGGGGGAGCTCCTGCAACATCCAGGTATGTCTGCCATGGATGGGCACCTGTGCCCTGCCCAACCCTGGCTTCGGCGGGACGTGACTCTTCTTGGCCTTTGCTTCTTGCTGCAGCCACTTCTGTGGACAAAGGGGAGTGTGTTGGAGGGTCAACACTCAGCCTGCTGCATGATAAGACGTTCAACTACACGGGAGACAGCCAAGCCCAGGAGCTCTGCCTCTACTTGACCAAGGCTGCCAGTGTCCCCTACTTCGAAATCCTGGAGAAATGGATCTACCGAGGCATCATCAATGATCCCTACAGGTGGGCGGAGGAACCTGTGGTCCTTCTCTTGGCATATGAGCTGAAGAAACCTCTGTGGTCTGTTTGGGAGTCCATGCAGGGTGCTGTGTCCTGGGACTGCCTGGATGAAGAGCCCTGGGGAGCCTCCTGCTCTGCGCCTCCCTGCCATGGGCCTAACCGCTTTTTAATTCCACAGTGAATTCATGGTGGAAGAGCATGAGCTCCAGAAGGAGAAGATCCAAGAAGACTATAATGACAAGTACTGGGATCAGAGGTACACGATTGTCCAACAGCAGATCCCCTCCTTCCTCCAGAAGATTGCAGACAAAATTCTCAGCACAGGTGAGGAGCCAACTTCCTGCTTGACAGGAAGGCGGGAGGGGAGGAGGGAGGGTCATGCAGTGGATGGAGAAGCCCCTAGGTGGGGCGAGGGGGGGAGCGGTTGTGGAGTGCCTGGGAGGTCTGGTTCCTTTGCAGCTCTTCCCTTCTGCCTCTGGGCGAGTCGTATGGAGGATATCCTGTGAGATTTTTTCTCAAGCTCCAAAAGCCGATCGTTGTATTTATTTGGCTTCTTTCCATTGCCCTTCCGTCAAGGAGGGAGATGACAGATGAAGAAATTGAGGGGATCCTCATCAAATTTGCAGAGGATACTCATGTCAGGTTCTGTGCTTAAGCTTCATGCATTGGGAGGATGAGAGGGCAGCAGGGAAGGGAGAGGAAATGTGCTCATTTGTTTGTGTACAAGGTCTGAAGAGCGTTTAGTGAAGAGCTGAGCCCGTCCTCATGTCCCTTTGTCCCTCCCGCCCTGCAGGGAAGTATTTGAATGTTGTTCGGGAGTGTGGCCGTGATGTCACTTGCCCCCTGGCCAAAGAGGTCATCTACACACTGAAGGAGCGAGAATATGTGGAGCAGATCGAGAAAGCCTACAACTACGCCAGCAAAGTGCTGCTCGATTTCCTCATGGAGGAAAAAGAGCTTGTGGCCCACTTAAGGTTTGCTTCCTTCCAAGTGGCGTCTCTTGCAGGCTGCTTTTCTTCTCCATGCCAACTGGGACAGTTTTAGGGGCTGCTGATTTGGGAAATGAAGGGGCAAAAGTGTGGAGGAGCTTGTGCTTTCCCAGCGGGGGGCAGGAAGCAGGCCCTTTCATAGACTTGCCCTGAGGCTGCAGGAGGAGCTGGGTGGAGGGGCAGGGGCCATGGGACCCCCGCTCCAAGAGAGAGTCCTCCCATTTCCTGCCTCCCAGCTGAATTGCAAGGGGCTGCTTTGTTGCAGATGGCATAAAGATACTTGCAGCACTTCTTATTCCAAAAGCCAGGTCCGCTTCTTCCTGTTTCTACCGGGCGGGAGGAGGCGGGCGGTGGGTGAGGGGTCCCTCCTGCCTCCTCTGTTCCTGCCGCAGGGAGTTGACTGGTGGCCCCTTTCTGTGAGCAGGTCCATCAAGCACTACTTCCTCATGGACCAGGGGGACTTCTACGTCCATTTCATGGACCTCACCGAAGAGGAGCTGAAGAAGCCGGTGGACGACATTGTCCCCACCCGGCTGGAGGCTCTGCTGGAGCTGGCCCTGCGGATGAGCACAGCAAACACAGACCCCTTCAAGGATGACTTGAAGGTAAAGGATGCCCGGCACAAAGGCAAGGCCTCAGAGCCCCAGAGGTGCTGCCGGTGTCTCCCCATTGAGCCTGGGCAAACCCGCGAGTGGCTTTGGCTTGTCTAGCAGGGCTCTGGGGGACGTTTGGTGAGGAGCCCTTGCCCACCTAACCAAAGAAAAGACTTTTTGCAGATAAAGTTGCTCAGATTCGGGAAGAGGTAGACTCCACCATGGAAGCAGGGTCAGGCCAGGAGAGTGCTAGAATCCTGTCTAGTCAAGTTGCATGGAATCAATTCCAATCTGTTACCTCTGAGGATGTGGACAGGCTGCTTGGACGAGTGAAACCAACCACCTGTCTCCTTGATCCTTGCCCATCCTGGCTTATAAAAGCTAGCCGGGAAGGGCTGGGCGATGGGCTTTGCGGGGTGGTAAATGCTTCTCTCTGAGGGAGCCTTCCTAGACCCGCTAAAAGAGGCGGTTATCAAACCACTTCTTAAAAAAACATCTTTAGACACGGCCAATATGGCCAACTATCGCCCAGTCTCAAATCTTCCATTCTTGGGCAAGGTGATTGCGCGGGTAGTTGCTGAACAACTCCAGCACTCCTGGAGGATGTGAACCATTTGGATCCCCTTCAGTCGGGATTCAGGCCTCATCATGGGACTGAAACTGCCTTGGTCGTGCTGGTCGATGATCTCTGGCAGGTTAGGGACAAAGGTGAGAGCTGCTTCCTAGTTCTGCTGGATCTCTCAGCGGCTTTTGATACCATTAACCATAACATCCTTCTGGACCGTCTACAGGGGCTGGGAGCTGGAGGCACTGTCACACAGTGGTTCTGCTCCTTCCTCCTGGGCCGTGATCAGAAAGTGGGGGGGGGGATGAGTGTTCAGACCTCTGGGCTCTCACTTGTGGGATGCCTCAGGGTTGTGTCCTCTCCCCCCCCCCAAATGTTTTCAACATCTACATGCAGCCGCTGGGAGAGATCATCAGGGGGTTTGGGTTGAGTGTTCATCAGTATGTGGATGATACTCAAGCTCTACCTCTCTTTCAAATCAGAACCAGTGAAAGCGGTGAAGGTCCTGTATCAATAGGAGTATAGCATCTAGATCAAGGGAAGTAATAGTGCCACTGTATTCTGCTCTGGTCAGACCTCACCTGGAGTACTGTGTCCAGTTCTGGGCACCACAGTTCAAGAAGGACACTGACAAACTGGAACGTGTCCAGAGGAGGGCAACCAAAATGGTCAAAGGCCTGGAAACGATGCCTTATGAGGAACGGCTAAGGGAGCTCGGCATGTTTAGCCTGGAGAAGAGGAGGTTAAGGGGTGATATGATAGCCATGTTCAAATATATAAAAGGATGTCACATAGAGGAGGGAGAAAGGTTGTTTTCTGCTGCTCCAGAGAAGCGGAGACGGAGCAATGGATCCAAACTACAAGAAAGAAGATTCCACCTAAACTTTAGGAAGAACTTCCTGACAGTAAGAGCTGTTCGACAGTGGAATTTGCTGCCAAGGAGTATGGTGGAGTCTCCTTCTTTGGAGGTCTTTAAGCAGAGGCTTGACAACCATATGTCAGGAGTGCTCTGATGGTGTTTCCTGCTTGGCAGGGGATTGGACTCGATGGCCCTTGTGGTCTCTTCCAATTCTATGATTCCTGTGTGAGTGTCTGGAGGATGGATGGTGGCCAACAGATTAAGGTTGAATCCTGACAAGACAGTAGTACTGTTTTGGGGGGACAAGAGGCGGGCAGGTGTGGAGGACTCCCCGGTCCTGAACAGGGTAATTGTGCCCCTGAAGGACCAGGTACGCGGCCTGGGAGTCATTTTGGACCTGCAGCTGTCCATGGAGGTGCAGGTGAATTCTGTGTCCAGGGTGGCTGTCTACCAGCTCCGTCTGGTACGCAGGCTGGAATCCTATCTGCTTGCGGACTGTCTTGCTTGGACTACTGCAATGCGCTGTATGTAGGGCTACCTTTGAAGGTGACCCGGAAACTACAACTATTCCAGAATGTGGCAGCTAGACTGGTGACTGTGAGCGGCCACCGAGACCACATAACACCAGTCTTGAAAGACCTACATTGCCTCCCAATACATTTCCAAGCACAATTCAAAGTGTTGGTGCTGACCTTTAAACCCCTAAATGGCCTCGGTCCAGTATACCTGAAGGAGCGTCTCCACCCCCATCGTTCTGCCCAGACACTGAGGTCCAGCGCTGTGGGCCTTCTGGTGGTTCCCTCACTGTGAGAAGCCAAGTTACAGGGAACCAGTCAGAGGGTTTTCTCGGTAGTGGCACCCACCCTCCCACCAAATGTCAAAGAGAAAAACATCTACCCCACTTTTAGAAGACATATGAAGGCAGCCCTGTTTAGGGAAGCTTTTAATGTTTGACGGACCAATGTGTTATAATACTTTGTTGAAAGCCACCCAGAATTGCTGCGAAAACCCAGCCAGATGGATGGGGTATAAATAAATTATTATTATTATTATTATTATTATTATTATTATTATTATTATTATTATTATTCCAGGTTTTTAAAGACTACTATGGAGCGTTTCTGCTGGTTCAGGGTTTGACTTTGGCCTCACGGACTGTCAGTGAATGAAAATTCAAATATTTGCTATCATTTGTTTATTGACAGTCTGGTCACATGCTCTGTTTGGCAGTTTGAGTGTCTGACTGGCCTCTTTCCTCTCGCGGCCCTTTCCCCTCTTTCCAGGTTGACTTGATGCCCCACGATCTCATCACGCAGCTCCTGAGAGTCCTGGCCATCGAAACCAAGCAGGAGAAGGCCATCATCCACGCAGACCCCACGGAGCTCTCGCTCAGCGGCCTGGAAGCCTTTTCCTTCGATTACATCGTGAAGTGGCCTCTCTCGCTGATCATCAACAGGTAAGGCAGAGCAGCTCAGCTGATGGTGGCTCATCCTTTCCATCCAGAGGGGGCAGAGCACAGCCAGCCATTGGCCTGATCCTGATCCTCCTTCCTCCGTGCGTGTGCCTCAGTCAATGCATCATAACTGGAGGGGAAGGCCTCCTTGGTGCCTCTGGAGGAAAGAGGGCGGGCTGGCCCCTGGCCCTGAGGTAACCGGCCTTGGCCCACGCCTCTCCCCGTCTCCTAGGAAGGCCTTGACGCGCTACCAGATGCTCTTCCGGCACATGTTCTATTGCAAACATGTGGAGCGCCAGCTGTGCAACGTCTGGATCAGCAGCAAGACGGCCAAGCAGTGCTCCCTGCACTCCTCCAAATGGTGAGCTCTCCCAGAGCCAAGCAGGTGACGTCGCCAGCAGAGTCTCTGAAGGCGGAGGCCTAGAGCAGAGCCTGGCCCCTCCACATCTGCCGTGGGTGCTCAGCCCACTGAGCTGTGGCCGCTTCCTGGGCCTTCCTGCTTTCTGCAGAACAAACACCCTCTTGGATGGACGAGGCCAACGGGAGGGCATTGGGCTGCTGGGTCTCCTGGCAGCAAGAGGGTCTCTCCCTGCAAGTCCTCTGGCCCTGGGAGCCCCCCCTTCAGATTCTGGAAGGAGGCACTGAGGCTTCAGAAGCCGCTCAAGGGGCAAAGACCTTGGTAGTCAGAACTGGGGGCAGGGGGGGGGTGTCTCTTCTCCTTGCTGCCTTCCTCCCCCCCCCCAGTTGCAGGGCTCCTCCTGCCTGGCACTGGTTTGGGCTCCTTCCTGGGCTTCTGGGCAGCATCCTGCAGCCCCACAGGGGCTCTCCTCCCATCTACCCCTCCAGGCTCCTCCCTCTCTCTCGTTCCCAGGTTTGCTGGCGCCTTCACTCTCCGCCAACGGATGCTCAACTTTGTGCAGAATATCCAGTACTACATGATGTTCGAAGTGATGGAGCCAACTTGGCACATCCTGGAGAAGAACCTGAAGTCGGTCAGTTTTGGCCAGTGGCTCTCAGAGCCTCTGTGGGCCACACCAGGCCCCCAAGTCCTCCTTTCGCCCTCCAATGGTGGGGCTGGGTGGGGCCTCTGTTCCCAAGGGGCTTTCTTCTTTTCCGCTAAAACAGGGGCTTCATTTGTGAGTTGGAAGGGTGTCAGGCTCTTTTGGGAGCTTTCTGCTGTGCCAGAGAGCCTGACGTAGCTGCTCACAGGAGGCCACTGGCCCAGAAACCCCCTTGGCTACATTTTGGCTTCTAGTCCTCCCTTTCCTCCAATGTGACAGTGAGATGGAGCTCCCTTTGCCACCTGCCTCAGCCCCTGAAAATAAGGCTTTGGCATCGCTAGCTCTGCATGTTGATTGTAGCAAAAGAAGAGAGAACTATTTCTGGCCATGGCTGTTTCCGATTCCCTCGTTGGTGCCAGGGGGGGGGGCGTTTCTGATGGGCTGCTGTCTCCTCTGGGCAGGCTTCCAATATTGATGATGTCTTGAGCCACCACACCAGCTTCCTGGACAACTGCTTAAAGGACTGCATGCTCACCAACCCCGAGCTGCTGAAGATCTTCTCCAAGATGATGTCTGTCTGCGTCATGTTCACCAACTGCATGCAGGTGGGCTTCCTCTTGCGTTCCTCTGTGCCACGGGGAGTGAGGGGCACCCCCTGGGTGCGCCAGCGTGCTCTGGGCTCATGCCTGCCTTTGTCCTACCCACCAGAGATTATCCCACAGCATAAGGCTAGACAATGAGCTGGGACGCCTGACGGTGGAGCACGGGACCATGAGGGGGCCCCCCACCGAGCAGGAGCGCACAGAGGAATCCTCCCGGAAGCAGCAGGCGAACAAGGTAGGGGTGCAGGGGAGGGTGGAGGTGCCTCTTCATTTGCTCAGGAAAGCACCTCAGGTGTTGTCAGAGCCCTTCTCTCGTGGTGCTGAGCACTATCTGGCTCCTTCCCAAGTCCTTGTGCTCTCCAGGAAATCCTGCCCCGGGATGAGCCATGGCAGCAAGGCCAGGGCCGCTTCCTTGCCTGCTCTCCCTTTTTGCCTTAACTCCCCCCCCCCCCCGCCACTTCCTTCTCTGCAGCTGTCAGCAGAGCAGGCCGATACCATGCACGTCACCTCTGGCTTCGAGGCCACAATCAACAAGTTTGACAGCAATTTCTCAGCCCACCTCCTGGACCTGCTGGACAAGCTGAGCATCTACAGCACCAACGACTGCGAGCACAGCATGATCAACATCATTTACAGGTGAGCAGGGAGCAGCTGGAGGGAGCCTGGGGCTCGTGTGGAGGCTCTGTCCTCCTCCCAGCATCAGGGCGGCTGTGCAGGGAATGGCGCCTGCTTGGCCATGGCAGGAAGGAGGAGGTTGGACTCTGCAGACCCTGCTCTTCTGCTCTGGCAGAGGGACTTCCTGGTCACGCTCCTGTGCTGCTTCCACCCTCCTCTCCCTCTCTCTCTCCGCCCCCAGGTTGGACTTCAACGGCTTCTACACAGAGCGGCTGGAGCACATGTCTGCCGAGCGGAGCCAGAAAGCCGTGCTGCAGGCGGGCCCCCCCAGGCCTCTGGTGGCCACCCAGTGACCCCCTTTCCTCTCCCCGGGGGCTGCACCCAAAACTCCCCGGGAAAATTTAGCACTTTTATTGCCTAGGTAGCCTAGAGCTGCAGCAACACACTCCCGCTGCAGCCGCCGTTGCTTGTCCATAAAGAATTGTGGCCTTTCTGGATGCTTCTACTTTAACAGCGCAGCTGAACAATTTGGTGTATTTTACTTGACATAAAAAGTACCTGTAAGCAGTTCCTGAAGTCCTGTCATGTGACACAGTGGCGGGAGGGAGGCGTTGAGGCCTATGAGATGGTGATGGAGCCAAATGGGGCACAGCAAGGCCCCACCCCATAACCTTGGGGCAGTGGGTGGGTGGATGTTCACCCACACTGCGTCCTACATGCTCTGTTGGGAAAGAGGGTCCTTTCCATTAGACTGTCTTAGTTATGGGCTTGCCAAAGAGGACACCCACACCATATATTGAAAGCTCCCTCGTAACACCCCAACATGCTTTTGAATTCTGGTGCTGGAGGAGACTCTTGAGAGTCCCATGGACTGCAAGAAGATCAAACGCATCCATTCTTAAGGAAATTAGCCCTGAGTGCTCACTGGAAGGACAGATCGTGAAGCTGAGGCTCCAAGACTTTGGCCACCTCATGAGAAGAGAAGACTCCCTGGAAAAGACCCTGATGCTGGGAAAGATGGAGGGCACAAGGAGAAGGGGACAACAGAGGACGAGATGGTGGGACAGTGTTCTTGAAGCTACAAACATGAGTCTGACCAAACTGCGGGAGGCAGTGGAAGACAGGAGGGCCTGGTGTGCTCTGGTCCATGGGGTCATGAAGAGTCGGACACGACTAAACGACTAAACGACAACACCCCAACACACACACACACCCGCAAGGAGGATGAGAGCCAGTGTGGTGTAGTGGTTAAGAGCGGTAGTCATGTAATCTGGGGAACCGGGTTCGCGTCTCCGCTCCTCCACATGCAGCTGCTGGGTGACCTTGGGCCACTCACACTTCTCTGAAGTCTCTCAGCCCACTCACCTCACAGAGTGTTTGTTGTGGGGGAGGAAGGGAAAAGAGATTGTTAGCCGCTTTGAGACTCCTGAAGGTGAGTGAAAGGTGGGATATAAAATCCAAACTCTTCTTCTTCTTGCTTGTTCATACGGCATTGGCAATGTTGCTGCAACCTGCCTTTTTTGGAGCTGAGAAACTTGGCACTTCAGACTCACTCTCTTCAACGCTCCCCCCCCCCATTAGTTTTCTGCAGGGGAGCTGGGAGAGAAACTAATCTGCTCTGGTGAAATGCAGTGTGTGTGAGATGAAGAGCAGCTTGTTAAAGGCTAGAAGGCAACCATCGAGGAGATGCAGCACAGATGCAGATGCCACAGGGAAAGATTATGAAAATAACTTTATTTTCCCTTAATCCAAAGTTCAACATTTTGCATATCTCTCTCTCTCGCTCTCTTGAAATAGAAGCCATACAAAAAAAGTCAGGAAACACTTCCAGGCAGCAGGTTTACCTTCCGCAAATGCATTTTTAAGTTCTGAAGCAAAGTCTGCCCACCAGTTTAATCCAGTTTACAGTTTCAACCCAAGAAATGCGTCCCCACTTCTGCACACACCCTGGCATCGCGGTTCATTCAACCTGGCCATTGGCTGTTGGCCCCCAGAATGAAGACACTCTGAGCCTTTGGGCATCTCTGCAAGAAGCATCCAGTACCATGCTGTGGGGTGGGCTCCGCAGAGGGGCAATGCCCCACCCAGGGGACACAGAGAAAGCAGCAATGATAAAGCAGCACAACACACCCACACCCAAGGGAGCTTGCCCCCTAAGCCCATCTGCTTAAATGTACTACCTGGAGGAAGGTTTTGAGTGAGGAACACTCTCCAAAAGGACAGCAGATGCTCCTTCATCTCAAGCAAACCCTGCAAGGAGGCTAAGGAGCAGCTTTCCAACAAAACCCATGACCATGCAAGCACCAGTGGTAAAATCAGATCCCCCCCCCCCACTTTTGCTGTGTCAATGTTGTCCTCACAGGAGGTCTGCGGTAGAGTCTACCCTCCACGGACTTAACGGCTGAGGTCCTCCAGAGCATCCCCCCCACCCCACCCCTCCTCTGTGGGGCAGATGCAGCAGCCATAAAACTCCCATGAAAGCTGGCCCTTGGGCTGTGGAGGACCACGCAACTTCAAGGACGGTTTGTGCTGCCCTGAATAAGGCAGATCTGAGGCAGCCAGTGAGTTGCAGTTTCAGACCGCGGAGCAGACACGACGGCTGGTGCAGCAGAGGCATCAAGTGGCGGCTGCCGTGGCAGAGCTGGCCCCGCCTCCCCCGTGCTGGAGGCGCAGCTTCCCTGCTTTGGAGAGGAGACGGCTGTCTCTAGCAGTCCTGGCCTCTGCCGGCTCAAAGGCGTAAGAGCCCAGAAAGAGGTTCGGGGGGAGGCTGCTGCCAAAGTAGAGCTTGCTGTTGGAGGCCACGGCCTGGTACCTCATCAGCTCCAGGAAGGCAGGTGTCAGTTTCAGCTGCACAGGGCAGGGGGAGAGAGGAGGAGAACGAATGAGGCAAGGATTTCTGTGCCATGAGCCATCCTTCCAAATGAGCAGGAGTTCTGCGTTTCTGAGGCAAAATCCTTTTCCTTCTCCCAGAGGATGGCTCAGGATCTACCCCCATCACACACACAGGCAGCCAAGAGTCAACACCCACCTTGTTCGAGGCAGCTGCTTTCTGGGCCATGTAGAAGTTGGCGTCAGCCTTTGCCTTCTCTCGCGCCAAGAAAGCCGTGTCTGGGAAGGGACCAAGGAAGGCAGCTCAGGAGAAAGGAGGATCACCAGGCTGCCCCATGGGGATACGGCCCTGGAAACCCACAGCAAAGCAACATCCCACTCAAGCACAGGCTGGTTTCTCACTGGTTCCACCCATAACAAAGAGAATAAACAGCCCCAACCCCACAGTCCAGAGGATTCACCAGAGCAGAAAGCAGCCCCTTTTCTGCCTGCCTCCTCCCTGCCCACCTTGGCTTTGGGGACCTGGCTTATGCTTTGCGCACAAGGCTTTGGGGACAAAACACACACACACACAAACACACAACCCCTTCTCACTCTCCATGAGGCACATGGCTTGTGCAAGCAATCTGAGCCAGTGAACACAAGTGAATCTGGAGCAAAGGAGCCCCTGCCTTGTGCCACCCCCAGTGGCATCCACAAGGCATCAATGCTCAACTATGGCCAGACACCCAGGCTGCAACCGGACTTGGCTTCTCAGTCCCCAGAAGACAGGCAAGTCCCAGTGCTCTGCTTGGCTGCAGGCAAAATGCTTGTGGGTAGCACAGCCAGAGACGCGGGGTTATTTGGCTCACAGCTTCTGCTTTGCAGGCAGGGAGGAGGTAGAGGTAAGGGCTGCATAGCTACCTTCAAGCTCAGAAATTTGCTTCTCCATCAAAGTCTCCATGACCCTCTGCTGGCAATGAATCTTTGCCACCTGAGCCGCCTTCTCTGCTTCTGTGAGGAGAGAGCAGTCAGTCAAACACCAGCAGCCAAGGGCACCAATGCTCCAGAGCCAGGCAAAGCCGAGTCCCACAGCCAGCGCTCCAGGACTCCCGAGAGGAAATCCGTGGCAACAGCGCTCTAGCAGCAGGCAACCAAGAGCCCCAAAGGGCCCGCAGGCCTGGCTTGCGACACACCGTCACTGGGACCTCACAGGCCACGTCCTCTTCTCAGGCCTGCTGGGCCTGGGGAAAGAAGACACTCTGGCCTCTGCCAGAAGTGAAGTTGTGGGTGCCACAGGCCTCTCTCCAGTCTCTTGCTCCAGGCTATCTTTGCAACCAGGCACTAGCAACTGTTTGCCATGTCAAGCAATAAGCTACACAGCTGCCACAGGATTCTCGTTCCGCATTTGCCAGAAACTGATCTTTTATTGCAGCAGCCTCCACACTTCAGAACTCCCTGTCTATTGACACCCAGGCAGGTGCCTTCATCACTATGGCCTTTTTGGCGCCTGCTAAGAATATTTTGTTTAAGACAAGCCTGCCCAAAAATGTAAGATGTTTTATCCATCTTTAGCTTGCTGCTTGTTTCAATTCTTATCTAATTGTTTTAAATAGCTGTTTTTAACTGCTTTATTCATTTTATGCATTTCATAAACCACTTTAGGGTTTTTTAACAATCACATGGTATATAAATTGTATGAAACAAATATGGCACTGTGGAGTTCCGTTTTTCATGAGGTTTGCAATGCATTTACCTGAAATGCTTTTTGGATGTGTCTAGATCAAGCCAGAAGCCTAGAATCTAAGGTCTTCGTGCCACACATGCCTCCCCGCCCCACCCCCATTTTCTGTCCCAAGGGAAGATAAGGGACCGGGGGTGGGGGGAAGAGAGAGACTCTCCCATAGGGAGTTTGGTTACCTATGACGGCCCTTTTCCTCTCCGTCTCGGCCTCCTTCTCCACCACTCTCTGCTTCTGGGTCGCTATCAGGAGCTTCGTCTTCTCTGCTTCCCTGAATGGCAAATCAGGAAAGGTCCTTCCCTGCTCCTCCTTGGTGTGGGGCCCCAGCCGCCCCCCGCCCCCTCGCGAAGGAAGGGGCCCTGGCATCCCAAGGTGCTGCGCAAAGCAGGAGCTTGGCCTTTAAATCCCCTCCAACTTTTGCCCTGCTCCTGACTCACGTGTTTCCTTTTCCAGCACTGGATCTTGGCCCTTCCCTTCACTAGACAGAATGTTTTCTCATTCAGATGCATGGCGTGTTTGGGGGGGGAACCCAAAGGATAAACATTTGCACTTCAGATTGTCACCGGCCCTGAAGAGTTAATGAGCTGCCCAAGATGTTTTTCCTTCAGCCTTCCAGCCACATCTCTCAGCCTGCTCTGCAAAATACCTCCAGGCGCCACCGGTGGTCTCCAACTCCTGCCATCTTCTGCTAGTTTACAGCAGTCCAACTGACGGCCACCTACTTCTCCATATGCCAGAATCTAAGCCCCAACCCCCCCAAATAACCATCTCTCTCTTCACATGCCTGCCCCTCCGCCATAGAAGGGCCAGACCTGAGCAATCTCAGGCATAGCCCAGAGCAATCCAGCAACAGCCTTGGTTGCTCCTTTCTTCTTGGCAGGGGCCTGGCAAGCAGAGACACTCCCCTCTGATTCCCCTGGCAACTGGAGGGCAGCCCAGGCTTGAAAGCCCTGAGAAGGAGACGTCAAGCAAAGCCGCCTGAGAGGCGCTTCTCCCACCCTGGCCTTTGCATCAGCTGCACAGAATGGGGAGAGCCCTCTGAGAAAATGGTGGGCACAAATCCACAGAGGAGGAGGCTGTCCTTCATTGCCGGACGGAGGAGATGCCTCAGGAGAGCAGGGGCTGAGGAGCCCAAGGGGAGGTGAAAACTGGTGGAGTTCAGGTCCAGCCTGCCTGCCAGGGCTTCCCAGAAGAGACGTTTGGTTGGCCCCCGTGGGAATCCTGAAACACCAGCCTAGAGCCCCTCCCTGGCCCTGTGCTTTGGCCTGACCTTTCTCTGATGCTCTCAGCAAATACTCACACAAGTTCAAAATCTCTTCGGATGGCTTCTGGGATCTTGGGCTTCGTCACACGCACCGCCTGCACACACACAAAAGCCAGCAGACCTCATAAGACTGCAGCTGCCCCCCAAGTGCCAGCTCCTCTGCTGCAAAGAAAGGAAGCGGCCCTGCATCTGGGCCCGTCCTGCTGGACTGGACCCCCCAGCCAGCAATATGGCAAGCTTCCACTTTCGACAGAGGGAAGCTCTCCCTCCTCAACCTGCCTTCCCACGCAGAGAAGTGGGTCAGTCCTAAATCCACCAAGAGCCAGGAAAGGGGAAAGGGAAGGGGGCATTACCTGGATGGTGAGACCTGGAGCCATGGCATTCAGATCCTGCTGCAGGGCCAACTTCAGATTTTCATCTATTTGATCTAGGATTAGGGGGAGAAAAGATGAGAAGCAGCATCAGCCAAAGAGAGTCCGCTAGCTACACAAGAGTCCCAGCATTTCTCCAGCTGGCTCTGTGCTGCCTGCACTGACCAGCCGCAAGGGCTTCAGGTCAGTCTCACTGGAAACGCTGCCAGGACTTGACCCACAGGGATTCTGCATGCACCACAGATGTTGCGCCACTGAACCACATGCACCCCCCCTGTGCCAACCACAGGCAAGAGTCAACAAAGGCACCAGACCGCCCTGCCAACTGCCCAGCTGTGGATGGGGCCCTCAGGCAACCCAGTCGAAGATTCCCAAAAGCAGAGAATCGGATCTGCCAGACAAGCCCAAGAACAGCTGGCCAAATATCAGGATGCCATAATAAATATTGTTCTCACTACCAAGAGTAATTCTGTGGTGCTTAATGTGAAGCAGAATACTTGAAACTCTGTGGGTGTCTCTACACAATGCCCAATTGCCAGCTGCATCTCTCTCCTAAAAATATTCTTCCTCCTTCAGAAATCCCAAATTCCCCAAGCACTCCATCCCAGTCTGGTCATGCAGCCTCTTCCCCTGCCTGACAGACATCTAAGGAAACAGGAGTGCAGATTCTGAAATGGGAGCAGGTCCAACAACACAAAAGGCTCCTGCATTCCTCCTGATCCAGCACCTCAGGAGGACCAGGAAGACCCAGCTCTACCTCTCCTTCAAATCAGAAACAGTGAGGGCAGTGAAGGTCCTGTGTGAGTCTCTGGAGGCAGCTGGCAGATGGTTGAACCCTGACAAGACAGAAGTACTGTTCTTGGAGGATGGGGGTGGGGGACTCCCTGGTCCTGAATGGGGTCACTGTGCCCCTGAAGGACCAGGTGCGCAGCCTGGGAATCATTTTGGACTCACAGCTGTCCATGGAGGCGCAGGTCAATTCTGTGTCCAGGGCAGATGTCTACCAGCTCCATCTGGTGCGTAGGATGAGACCCTCCCTGCCTGCAGACTGTCTCACCAGTGGTGCATGCTCTGGTTATCCCCTGCTTGGACTACTGCAATGCAAAGGTGGGGCTACCTTTGGAAACTACAATGAATAAAGAATGCGGAAGCTAGACTGGTGACTGGGAGCAGCCACCAAGACCACATAACACCGGTCTTGAAATACCTACATTGGCTCCCAGTACGTTTCCAAGCACAATTCAAAGTGTTGGTGCTGACCTTTGAAGCCCTAAACAGCCTCGGTCCAGTATACCTGAAGGAGCGTCTCCACCCCCATCGCTCAGCCCAGACACTGAGGTCCTCTTCCAAGGATCTTCTGCTTGTTCCCTCACTGCAAGAAGCGAAGTTACAGGGACCCAGGCAGAGGACCTTCTCGGTAGTGGTGCCCTCCCTGTGGTTCCACCCTCCCTTCAGAAGTCAATGAAATAAACAACTATCTGATTTTTAGAAGACATCTGAAGGCAGCACTGTTAAGATAAATTTTTAAGGAATGATGTTTTTATTATTTTTTAGATATGTTGTAAGCTGCCCAGAGTGGCTGGGGAAACCCAAGCAGATGGGTGGTGTATATATGAGAAAATATTATCTTCATCATCACCACCATCATCATCGTTATCAGGTGAGAGCTGGAAGACGAAGTCCTGACCCAGCAAGAGGCAGAAGACCTCTGTGGGCTTCCTCTTCCATGCAGTCCCAGAAGAGGAGGGATGGAACTGTAAACATCCTTGCTCCATTTCCAATTCACTGGATGTGCTTTGGGGAAATGGTACCAGCAAAAGCAAGCCCCTCATCAGCTGCTTACCAAAGAGCTCAATGTAGACCTCCTGGAGGGTGTGGGCACTGCAGAACTGGTTGAGCTCATGATGGACTTTGTTGAAAATGAGGGTCTTGTCATAATCTGCAGTGTAATTCTTCACAACATCGTATACTAAGAAAAGGAACAGCAGAAGTGTCACCGGAAAGTCATTCTGATGCCATTGGTGCTCTCTCACCTGTCAGGCAAATTCAAGATGCTGGTGCTCAGCGTTTCTTGAACACATAGGAGCTATTTCTCTGAATTAATCACAATTTCTATCTAACAACTGAATATGACTTGTAAGTATAAAAGATTGCCCACACATCTGAAGCCAGATCCTAGCTATATTTACTCAGAAGGAAGTCCAACTGATTTTAGTGTGATTTACTTGCAAGAAAGTGTGCTTAAGGCTGCCGCCCCAAAAAGATGGCAGTGGCCTAATGAGCAAACGTCCTAATTTTTACTCAGCAGTTCCAAAGTGAGCAGCTCTAATGAAAACATTACAATGTGATGTTACGGGAGACTGATAATATTTTTCTTCCTATGTCAACTGCAACTGAAGGCTTCTATACAGAAGTCCACCTTTACAAGTCCAGTGAGCAGCAGTTCCCAACATCCTGCAAAGCCTCGCAGGGACTGTGGTGAGAGCCAGGCCCCAGCGGGAGTCAGTCTCTGCTTTTTCCTAGAAGCCCAGCTGTGAAGCTTCTTCTCAGAGCTCACCCTCTGCCATCCCCAAGAAGCCCTGTCCTGCACTCCTTTTCCAGCTGGTGCCCTTCCGGACCCCACTTCCCTTCTCTTCCCCCTCCTCCTGCCGCCCCAGCCACTCCCCCCACCAGAATAGCTCTGCCCACTGCCTCCCCTGCAGGTGCCCAAGGAGAGTCTCTCTGCCTGCTCAGCCTGCCCCACACAGACAAACACGCCTTTGACTCTGACAGATTCAGAAGCAATTTAGCCTTTTCGGCTGGACCAAAATCAGTTCCTTCAGAGGGTGTAAGTCTCGCTCATGCCAGTCACCAATAACAACACTGAAGAGCATCAGAATCCGGACCCACCCTCCCTGGCTGTTTTCCATCAACCTAGCAATCCTTACTGAGCCAACATTAAAAGTCAGGAACAGTCAACAGGAAGCCCTCCTTTTCAGCAACATGAGCCCCTCCAACTTCCCTCTGCAAGCCCCTTTCCATGCCCACCAACCCTCCACCTCCCTCAGCTCTTGCTGCTGGTGAGCCCACCCGCCCCTGTCTCCAAGGGGCTCTGCTTCTCTCCTTCCTCCAGGATTTGCTTTCAGGCAAAGGAAAAGGAGCCATACCTGCATGTGGAGCCAACATGTTCACCACCTCTATCCGATCAATGTAGATCATGACTCCTCCACTGCAAGGAAAAAAGGAGGAAGATGAGCTATGCCACCCCTCGGGGCAAACTCAGTTTCCTGCAGCCTTTCTCTACACCAAGAGGGAGAGAGGCAGAGACAGCGTGCACAGTGTGTGGTTCCTCACAGCCTGTGTCACGGAGCGGGTGGCAATGAAGCTGCCGGCTGAGTGACTTGGAACAGACGCAGGTCCCACGGTTACTGCACTGCTATTGGCACAGACTGAAGGTTAACCTACACCTCTACTGAGCAACGTGCAAGAGAAAATGAAGAGGAAGCAACACAGGACTCTAGAGGCAACCCCAGCTCCCTTCTTTGCCTTCACTCTGCTATAACTGATCCAGACTGGGGCACCTGCCATACACCTGACTAGCCCCCCCCCCCGCAAGAGAAAGGCCAGCAGCCCCACAGGAGAGCATCTTTCCCAAGATGAGCCTGTTGGCTGCTTGCAGCTTCCCTTAAGCAAACTGCCTTTGAGCCCTTTGGTTCCGGAAGAGAATCCTGCCCAAGACATCTCAAAGAAGCAGCCAAGAAGCAGCGCCACTGACAGGTCCTGGGTGCTTCCAGCCCAGAAAATGCCGCTCAGGCTCCGCCGCACCCAGCCTAAGGTGCTCCTCCCTGCACAGCCTCCGACGCAGCAAGAGCCATACAAAGGGCGACCCACCTGGTCCCGCAAGGCACGTTTTTCACCTCGTCCGTTTGCAGCGTTGTCTGAAACAGAAGAGAGACTGAGCAGCCCTGGGAGGGGGGAGGGGGGGCGGAGGTTCCCCGCCAACCCCAGAAGCAGCAGCAGGGCTGCGGGGGGGGGGACGGGGGCCTGGAGCGGGGAAGGGCCCGCCTGCTCCTCCCCGGCCGGAGCCCCGCGCGGGTGGGCGGCGCCCCTTTCCCGCCTGGCAGGCCCAGCTCCCGAGGCAGGCGAGATACCGACCTGGACGGCTCTGGGCGTGGTGACGAAGGGCAGCATGAGGTGGTAGCCCGGGCCGCTGAGGGTGGCCAGCAGCGCCCCGCCCCTGCGGGAGAGAGAGGGGGGGCTGAGCGGAGAGGGGGCTGAGGGGTCGGGGGGGGGGTCCCGGGCTCGCCCCTCCCTCGCCCCGCCTCACCTGTAATAGACGGCCAGGTGGCCCTCCTGCACCTTGTGGACCGAGGCGCCCAGCAGGAGGAGCAGCGCCGCCGCCGCCCCGCCCAGACTGGCCCCGGCCCAGCGGGGCGGGCGGGCGGGGAGGGAGGAGCGCGGCGCCCCCGGAGGGGCCGGGCCGGGCCAGCGGCGGGCCTCCCCCTCCCCGGCCAGGCCTCCGCTGCTCCCGCCGCCGCCGCCGCCGCCGCCGCCGGAGGAGGACATGGCGCTGGCCTCCTTCCTCCTTTCGCTCTCTCGGGCGCCGCATGCGCAGAAGCGCCTCCCCGCCCCCGGTTCCCAGGAGGCCGGAGGACTTTGGGCGACGCACCGCCCGCCCCCGCCGGAAGTGGCCTCCGCCGGAAAGAGGAAGCGCGAGGGAGAGCGATGGCGCCCGGAGGGGCCCTGAGAGTGTGAGCCCCGGACAGGCCCCCCTCCCTCCCCTCCTCCTCCTTCCCGGGGCTCCGGCCAAGGCCGCCTCCGTCCGCCTTCCTCCCCCCCCCTGACGCGCCTTCTCTCTCTCTCTCTCCCCCCCCTCCAGGCTGGTCTGCGGGGACGTGGAGGGTCGCCTGGGCTCCCTGTACAGCCGCGTGCAGGCGGCGCAGAGCAAGAGCGGCTCTTTCGACGTAAGGGCGCCCCTTCCCCTCGCCTCCCCCCTCGCCTCCTCCGGGGCCTCCTCCTGAACGTCTCCCCGGTCTTCTCTTGCAGCTCCTCTTGTGCGTGGGGAACTTCTTCGGCTCGGCCCAAGACCCAGAATGGGAGGAATACCAGACAGGAGCCAAGAAAGGTAGGGCGAGGTTGCGGGAGGCAGGAAGGCGGGGAGCTGATCCAAAGCTGAACATGAATGAACGGCAGCTAAAGTCTTCGCTCTAGTCCTCACCTGAAGACTGCACAAAACAAAGCCATGCTTCCCCTGCCCGCCCCCCTCATGTTCTTAGGAGGGTCCCTTCTCCAGGCTTCAGAGTGTGGCTGGAAGTGGGGGACAGAAAAGGATCCTCCTACCCTTCCACTCTGTAGTTTTAATCTGAAATCCTCGGCACACTCCTGCACCTAGAGCTCAGAAACTGCTCGTGCTAATGAAATTGCCTTTCACAAAATGTGCCCAGAACAATGGGCATTTCAAACCCTGACTCCCAGCCCCTCTCCCTCACCTCAGGCTGTTTTCCAGCCAAGGTGATGATCTGTGTCTGGGCTGCAGCCCTTCAGACTTTCACTGTGGGGTCACACATCTGCATTGTTCTCCCTGTGAAGGACCCCTTTCCATGTAGGAAGCTCACTCTCTCTCTAGCCTACACCACAGTGCCCAGTCATATCTTTTTCAAAAGCCAGCACTTTCTCTGAAATGAATTGTCTGTGGAGAAAGAAATAATAAAAATTAATTAATTTATACCCCATCCATCTGGCTGCATTTCCCCAGCCACTCTGGGTGGCTTCTGACAAAAGATTAAAAATACATTAAAACATCAGTCATTAAAAACTTCCCTAAACAGGGCTGCCTTCAAATGTCTTCTAAGCGTCAGATGGTTGTTTATTTCTTTGACATCTGATGGGAGGGCGTTCCCATCAGGTGCCACCACCGAGAAATAACAGCCCTGCAAAGTTCATCTCATTTGGGCCATGGTGGCTTTGTCTCCCTCAGCTCCTATACAGACATACGTCTTGGGTGCCAACAACAGTGAAACAGCACAATGTTTTCCAGATGCCAGCGGATGCGAACTAGCGGAGAACATCACTTACCTGGGTAACTTTATGCTTATTGTTTACTACATTTAATTAAAAGGAAGGAGGAAAATGTCTGAGAGTAGCTTCTTAAAAAAATAAAGGCAAAGTTACCCTTGACTGTTAGAGTCGCGGATGACTCTGGGGTTGCACGTTCATCTCGCTCCATAGGCCGAGGGAGCTGGCGTTTGTCCGCAGACAGCTTCCGGGTCATGTGGCTAAGCCGCTTCTGGCAAACCAGAGCAGCATACGGAAACACCGTTTACCTTCCTGCCGGAGCAGTACCCATTTATCTACTTGCACTTGACGTGCTTTCAAACTGCTAGGTGAGCAGGAGCTGGGACCGAACAACGGGAACTCACCCTGTCACGGGGATTCGAACTGCCGACCTTCTGATTGGCAAGCCCTAGGCTCTGTGGTTTAGACCACAGAGAGATACAGAGAGATAAATCAGCTAAAAACCAAATTTAAAATGATGTACCATACAGAATCCTAAAACTGTTCGTCCAACAATCCAATAAAAAGGACGATCCCTCCCCATGCCCACTAAAAGATGAGCACCACAATAGAGGTGAAGAACCACCAAAGCCCGGGCAAATAGAAAGGTTTCAGGCTTGCACCTAAAAGCTGATGAGGGGAGGAGGAGCTGACTGCTCTTGAGACTCAGACATGGTTTGGGCCCCGATTTAGGGCTCTGTGGGAACCATATGTTTACTTTCCTTCAAACCAGCAAGACCAGAAATTGTTTCTTTTTCCAAATGGAAAGTTACTGTGCCAAATGAGATTTCTCACTTGGGTCCTTCCTTGCTGGGGTCTGGGCTTGGGAGCACGGCTGCCACCTGCCCCTTCTTTAGTGGAGAACAAAGATTTTTGATCTTCAGCCTTCTTGTTTAGAGGAGAGGGATGGTGCCTCTCTGACCTCTCTCAATGCTCCCAAGAAGGTGATGGTGTGGGGCTCCCCAAGGTTTCTCCCCCTGTTCACTCAGCCCCCACCCCACTCCAGGCCAAGCTACCTGACCCATGAATTGAATGGGTCATAATGCAGGCATCTGCCAGGCTCTACCAGGGACTGGGAAAAGACTGGGAATTTTTACTGGCCAGGGAAAAGTTCTTTCCAGCACAAGGCAGAGAGGCTCCTTCCCTGTCTCTTGAACAAATCAGAATTCCAGCATATACACCCAACTAGGATCTCTCTGGTTCTCCCTGTAGAATTAATTGTGTTCAGTCTTCAGGCACGTTGCTGGTGTGTCAAAGGGTTCCATCCTGACCGTTGTGTTCTGTGCTGTGCATGTAGGGCGTAAAGGGGTCTTCAGCGGAGCCTCTGGGCTGCAGATTGCCTACCTCAGTGGGACTGAGTCCACAGGGGGGGAGCCAACTCCAGCCCACTGCTTCAGCACCAAGGATGTGACTGATCTCAAAACCTCCCTGCTGTCTGCCTCTAAGTTCAAAGGCGTAGACATCTTGCTGACATCTTCTTGGCCAAAAGGAGTAGAAATTTTTGGAAATAGCCCTGTAAGTATCCAGTTTTGGGTGGGAGGGGCTTGTATGTTCTGTTGCATAGAAATCCACATTCTGGATTGGTGGTGGTGGTGATTGTAAATCTGTGCTTGAAATTATACACCACTTTGGAAAAGCAGGAACAGTAAGGAATACCACGAAGTCAACTGAAACAAAAATATGTGGTGATGTGCAATACTTGAACCCAGAGGATGGCAATAGATAAATGTGGCTCAGCGTTGGAAGAAAATAAATGCTGACTACAAGAGTGGGATGCAGGCATAATAAATAAATTTTGCAGTGACAATAAAGGAACAGGAAATAGCCCAACCCTTTCTAAAATGGGCAAAGGAAATGCATAACAGTATATCCAAAACTGTGGTAAACAGTTATCAAACCAAATGCTGTCATTGTTTCAAAAGTCTGAGAGAAGAAGAAAGTCTCCATTAAACTGAGAGCCAGAAGGCCAGCTGTGCTTCTGGCTGGAGACCCTTCTCAGGCTTGGGCCCACCATGGGGAAGCCACCAAGCCCCAGCCTGAGATCAGACGAAGGGGGGTGCAGCACGAGGCCCCCTTCAGAGACCTCCACAGGTGAGCCGTTTACCATGGAAGCCAGACAGCCTTTCAGCAGCCTGGCCCAGATGTGGAGGGGGCTGTGCTGGAGGGAGAGGCTTTCTCGGAAGCAGGTTTACCTTCCCCAAGAAAACAGTCCTTTCCTTCTGCAGTTCACAAACATGGGCAGAGGGGGACGTTCTTTCTTGGGGCTGCTAACAAATCCACAGAAATGTGAAACAAAATATGTGTGTTTGTGTTTTAAACAGGGTGACATAGACACTAAGAAATGTGGCTCCGGCCTGGTGTCTTTACTAGCTGCGAGTCTGAAACCACGGTACCATTTTGCTGCCCTGCAGAAGGTCTATTACGAAAGGCTTCCCTACAGGTACACAGAGCCTGGGATCGCAGTTTGCTGACTGGCTGGTGTCTCTGTGTTTTGCAGTCCCATGCATTAGGCCAGGGAGGAATATTGTTTATTATTATTATTTATATGATAACTATTGCTGTGCATAAGTGGCCTCTTGAAATTCTCCAAGCAATTTCTTTGCATTGAGTCCTCTTGGAGAGGCAGAGGGGGAATCTGCTTGCTACCCTGATATTTTGGGATTTTATAGAATTCCAAATTTGTTCTGCATTGATGGTTCCGCCTGTAGCCCATCTCGTGCCCCTCCCATAACTGGAAAGCGGTGCTGTGAAGCAGGACACCTTTCAGCGTGGGAGTTTTGGAATCTCCTTCCCTGGAGGCTTTCAATGTGTGACTTGCTGAGCTGCTCTGGAAGAAGCTGAACTCTGTCCAGATTCCATGTGGACCTGTGCATGGCACTTCTTTGGCTTCTCTGATTCCTGCTGGAAGTGGCCTCACTCTTTTCTTCTGCAGGAACCACGCAGTTCTCCAGGAGGCAGCCCAGCATGTCAGCAGGTTCATCGCCTTGGCCGGGGTGGGCAATCCCGACAAGAGGAAGGTACAGAGAGTTCCAGGGACCTCCTGTCTCCTCTGATGAGAATTGTCAAAGTAATCACCGTTTCATTGATGGAAACAAGTCACTTGTTTGTGACTCTCTTTGCTGTTCACTTTCTCCAGTATCTCTACGCCTTCAGCATCCTCCCAATGAGCTCCATGGAGCCTGCAGAGCTGGTCAAGCAGCCGCAAGATGTGACGGAGAACCCCTATCGAAGGCCTGGGGGCGGCAAGAGCTGTGCCCACCTGCTGCCGGATGAAAAGGTACCAGGGCGGGGGCTGCACATGTGCATTTCCAGCAAAGCCCCCCCCCCCATTTGCCTCTGCATTGGAATTGTCTTCACAAACTTTAATTGGCTTATCGTTAGTGTGTCACCTGCCCTGGGATAGTGTGTCACCTGAGAGGAAGGTGGGATCTAAATCTGACATGTTTAAGAACATGTAAGGGACGCAGGTGGCGCTGTGGGTTAAAGCCTCAGCACCTAGGACTTGCCGATCGAAAGGTCGGCGGTTCGAATCCCTGCGGCGGGGTGCGCTCCCGCTGCTCGGTCCCAGCGCCTGCCAACCTAGCAGTTCGAAAGCACCTCCGGGTGCAAGTAGATAAATAGGGACCGCTTACCAGCGGGAAGGTAAACGGCGTTTCCGTGTGCGGCTCTGGCTCGCCAGAGCAGCGATGTCACGCTGGCCACGTGACCCGGAAGTGTCTCCGGACAGCGCTGGCCCCTGGCCTCTTAAGTGAGATGGGCGCACAACCCCAGAGTCTGTCAAGACTGGCCCGTACGGGCAGGGGTACCTTTACCTTTACCTTTAAGGAGAGCCCAGCAGCAGGATCAGGCCAAAGGGGACCCATTCAGTCCCACATCCTCTTCCTCTCTTATGGCCAGCCAAGTGTCCACTATGGGGAGCCCCCAAGCAGCACGCCAGCCACTTGCGATGCTCAGCATTTGGGATTGGGAGGGTTGGCCGTTTCTGGCCGGCTGGGTGATAGGCACGTGGGGGAGGGAGGTTGCGGAGCTGGTGGCTTCAGCAGCCAGGGAATGGTCAGTAGAAGGAGCCATTCCCTTTTCTGCATCCAGAAGATCCTGGCCAGAATTCACTTCATGCCCAGCAGGACTGCCACTCCCCCCCCCCCCGCATCCCCCAGAAACAGCTCATGGGGGGAGGACAGGGGAGGTTGTTCCACCTGGGGAGCTGAGATGCTTTCTCAGTCACAGCCTTCATCCTGGCACAACACTGAGTTCCACTGATCCTCCCTCTGCACAGAGTTGCATTTGGATCATCTCCCAAGTTTCCTCCGAAAGAAACTTCCAGCAGGCTGTGCCCTGTCTGCTCGTCCTGCTGCTCACTATTTTGGGTCTCCTTCAGAAAAGAGTTTTGTTCCTAGGGTTCCAGAGGAAGGATTGCCAGGCCTCAAGGCGCATGGAAGCAGCCCTTCCCCTGCCTGCTCTCCAGATGGTGGCTTGATAGCAGCCCTTCTCCTTTCCTCTGCAGGAGGAGCCGGCTCCCCAGTTCTTCTTTGACTTAAGCAGCAAGCCAAAAGGAAGGAAGCGCAGACCAGAAGGTGGGGAGGGGCAGCAGCCCAAGCGTGCCCCCGGCAAGCCCCGTGAGTACCAGG
This sequence comes from Podarcis melisellensis, assembly GCF_964234715.1. Classification (NCBI taxonomy): domain Eukaryota; kingdom Metazoa; phylum Chordata; class Lepidosauria; order Squamata; family Lacertidae; genus Podarcis; species Podarcis melisellensis. The sequence continues at coordinate 80,798 of NC_138528.1, read as the reverse complement.
CCCACACCTCTCTCCATGGGCTGGCAGAGGGTGGACTTCTCCCTTCAGGCCAGGAATTGGATTTGCCTTTTGTGGGGTTGTTTCCGCACTTCTTCCATGGAGACTCTGACTGGGCGGCAGGCAGAGAACAGAGCCACTTAAGGGGGAGGCTCTAGACTTGCTACTCACTTGCTACAACACAGTACAAAACATAAAGGTAATTGCACTACACCATTAAAGAGCACACACACACAGTGGAGGCAGCAGCAGGCGACCTTGCTGGGGAAAGGACTCTGCAGATGTGGAGCCATAGCAGAAAAGGCCCTTCTCTTGCACCACCCTCCCAGTCTCCCTCAGGGGGTCTGGCAGGTCTCTTTTGTGGGAGAGGGGCTCCAGAAGATAACAGGGTCCTAATAATAATAATAATTTCTTATTTATACCTTGCCCATCTGCTGCGATTGTCCAGCCACTCTGGGCGGCTACCAACAGGATGATAATAAGAATAATACATGATAAAAAGTTAGGGCTTATCCCTAATTCGCAAAGAGCTTCCTGGGTCAAAACCAGCCCTTTGAATGAGGCTTGGAAGTGCCCAATCACTTCCAAGCGGAGCTGCAACAGGATTCACGTTATAGGATCTGCTTGCCCCCAACCTGTCAACTGTCAAGCAGCTGCACAAATTCAGCCTTCCAAGCCACTTCCTAGGGCAGCCCCCCAATGAAGCACATTGCAGTAGTCCAGCCTTAGGTTGCCAAGTTCCCCCTGCCCAGAGGGTTCCCCTTAGGCTACTGTCCTATGCTGAGAGAAGGGAGTTGTCTGTGGCTGGCTGGCGAAAGAGTCTTCCCACCTTGGATGGGCTTTTGATCCTCAAGGGAGAGGGCTCCCTTGCCTGAGTCAGCTTGAGCCCCCTCGTAGCACATGCCTGTTCTCTGCCTGTGGGGCTCCCCCTGAGATCCCCATTGTGCTTGGGAAGAAGCAGTGGCCATGCCTGGGGGCTCAGGGGCAAGAAGCGAGGGAATGTCAGCTTCCCCCCATGAGTCCAGCACAGCCTTGGCCTGCAGGAGGGTCTTTCTGGAGGCCTGGCCCACCAAGTTGCCCGGACCAAACAGTGCTCTTTCTGCCTCCCGCTGGCCATCCTGCGACACACGTGCGAGTGTTTGTCTCTCTCCCCCTCCCCCTGCCTGTTTAAGCCCTGCCAACGGCCGCCTGCTGGTTTTGCCTTGCTAGCCCAGAAGTCGAGAAGCATTTGGTGGTGAGCATCGGCACGCACGTGAGTCCCTCTTTCTTTCTGCCTTGGTCCCTTTCGGAGCTTGCCGGGCATTGTGTGGGTCTGAGATGGACTCACAGCTGAGGACAGGAGTTGCTGCAGGGAGGCTGGCCATGACTTGGCCTCCTGGAGGGGAGGCTGCTGGGAAGTCTGGCAGGGAGGCTTGGTTCCCTCTTAAAGGACTTCCCGTGGTTTTCTGTCCCGTCCCTGGATGCTGCTCTTGAGCTGCTCTTTGGTATCTCTCGGTGTGCAAGGAAGCAGCAGCTGATCCGGGGAAACCTCAGTATGACCACCGGGAGAGCCGCCTTGGGGCTCTGGGCTGCTTCAGCTTTGACCCGGCTGGTGTCGCTGCCGGAGCTAGCGGGGTGGGGTGCTAACCCTTTGTGTTCCTCTGCGCCTGGTTCTGCTGCAGTGCTACCTGGCTCTGGCCAAAGGGGGCTTGACTCCAGACCACGTCCTCATCTTGCCCATTGGGCACTGCCAGTCGATGGTGGACCTGGCATCAGAGGTGGTGGAGGAAGTAGAGCAGTACAAGTCCGCCCTGAAAAGGTTCTTTGGGGCCAGAGGGAAGAGATTCGTGGCCTTTGAGAGGAACTACCGCAGTCAGCACCTCCAGCTCCAGGTGAGAGGCCTCTGGGTTAGTCCCTCAGGAACAGGCGAGGGATGGCCATGGGCGTAAGAGCAGTGGGGTGCTCCTCCTTCCTTCCATCCTTCTGGGGAGCAGATTGCAGTTGCTGCTGGGCTCTCAGAGCCTGGGCAGCTGTTGTGGCAGTTCTGCGTAGCCGGCCAGAGACAGTGTCTGAGCGGCGTCTGGCTGTCACAGAGAGTGTGGAGGAGGCCAGAGAGTGGAGGGCTCCTGGAGAGTGCAGAGTCCCCGGCTGCTGCTGCTCACCTCCTACAGCTACAGGAAAGCTTTCCTTTCCTTCTTTCCTCAAATTTCATAAGTTTAAGCCTGCAGGAGAGGCTCTCTGCCTTTCACCATGATGACAAGCTGCACTGAGGGACGCCCTGTGGGCCCCTGTGATGGTACTCTCAGCTTGCTTTGCAGTTCTGCTCTTAGGCTGCGATGCCAACTCCTCTGTGCTGTGATTCCCATCCCCCAGGTGGTTCCTGTTCCCCTGAACTGCTGCACTACGGAAGACATCAAGGAGGCCTTCATCGTCCAGGCAGAAGAGCAGCGGATCGAGTTGCTGGAGATCCCAGAGCACTCGGCTCTCAAGCAGGTAGAAGGAGCCGACCAGGGTCTCCTGGGGCCACGAGGTCCATTTCATCCGTGGCGCGGCTGGAGCTCCCCCTTCTTGGAGCAACCCCTTTGGGTGGGCCATGCTCAGAGACGGCTAGTGGCTGCATGGAGCCACCTTTTTATGCAAAATTCATCTGGATGTCCAGGAGTCAGAATTGCAGGGTTGGAAGGGACTTCAAGGGTCATCTGGTCCAGGAATCACAGCTAATCCAGGGGACCTCAGTCACTAATCCTTCCTTTGCCGCCTGCCCCATAGTCACTGACTGCCAAGTGGCTCACCTAAGCTGGAGCCATTTCTGCTTCTCTCCCCATCAGCCGAGGGGACACTTAGAGGGAAGTAGGCCTATAGCAGGGCCCGGGGGGGGGGGGCAGGTGTAATCAGAGGAAGGCCTGAGAGTCATGCAGGCCCAGCATCTGCTGCTGACAGATCCTGAACGGGAGTCCTTTTGGCTTCCCCTTCCTAGGCTGTGTGAAGACTCCTCTTCAGTAGCCATTAGGGCAGCTGCCCAGACCATCTGTGTCCTGGGCCAGCCCACAGAGCCACCCGCGGGGAGGGAGTATTGGCCTCTCCATCACTCTGCGGTTGCTTTAAGGGTCTCCAGATTTCCTGGGTCCTGCTGCAGCCATGAATAAGAATAATACAGTGGTACCTCAGTTTTTGAATGTAATCCGTTCCGGAAGACCTTTGACTTCCAAAATGTTTGAGAACCGAAACTGCAAGTTGGCTGCAAGTGGGCAGGGTCCTACCTTACCCCTGGCGTATTTGCTGCCTTTGGGTCAACAGGCAGGATAAACTTAGCAAATAACTTGTTGAAAGCTCTTACAAGGCTGGGCCCAGCACCTCCAGCTCAGCCTGGGGCTGGCAAGGCAAGAGCGAGGCTGCTCTGGTGTTCTGTCCACTCTGAGCCCTGGGGTCCCAGCAGCGGAAATGCTGCCCCAGCGCCTCGTTCTGAGGCTTTGGTTTTGTCTTTCAGATAGTCCAGCCAGGGACGCCTTATTTCTATGTGGAGCTCGATAATGGGGAGAAGCTCTTTCACCGTATTAGGAAGAGCTTTCCTCTCCAGTTTGGAAGGTTTGTCATTTGTCCCCACCCTCAATAACAGGGGCTCTGCACATGCTGGGGGGTTGCTGAGCCCCAGGATTCTCTTGGTCAGAGAATCCTAGAATTGTAGAGTTGCAAGAGATCCCAGTTGTCATCCAGCCCAGCCCCCTGCAACGTGGGAATCTCAGCTGAAACCATCCAGCCTCTGCTTGGAAACCTCCAGTATCTCTGCCCCTTCAACCTCCCCCAGCAGAAGATGCCCCAATCAGGAGTGGTTTGGGGAGGGGGCAGGAAGCCAACTGCTCTGTGGGCCTGGTGGGGTTGGGGGCGCTTGGAGAGAGCAGGCCGGGCTGACGCTTTTCTGGGCGTCCTCTCTCTCCCCTCAGGGAGGTCCTCGCCAGCGAAGCCATCCTGGCCATGCCTGGGCGGGCAGACTGGAGGAGCTGCCAGGCGGGGCAGGAGGAAGAAGCCACGGCAGCCCAAGACTTCCGCCAGGCCTTTGAGCCCTTTGACCTCGCCCAGGAAGATTAAGGGCCAGGCCGGGAGTGAGCAGGCGGCAGCACAAGCCAGCTGGATCCTGCCCTCTCTCTTCCTGTGAGGAGCCTCCTTTCCCTCCCTGCGAGGGCTCTTCTTCCACGGCCACAGAGACTGACTTCCTGCCTGGAGGGAGTGTGGCCAGCCACATCCACCGGACCCTCACCCCCCACCCCGGATCAGCTACCATTGGCCTGTCTGGCTTCCAGAGCAGAGGTGGCTGCTGGGTCTAAGTGGGGGTCCTGCGCACAACTCCAGATTGTGCTGTGGAGGAAAGGAAGGCAGCTGTTCCCTCTGAAACAGAGGCAGACTCCCCCCACACCGAGCATCTCCTATGAGGTTCAGGGAGAGAGGGGTCTCTCTGCTACAGGGTCCTCCAGGCAGGATGGGCAGTAGAGGCCATGGCAGGGCAGACTCCCCTTCCCCTCTTCATGGCTTGGCTTCAGCTCAGAAGATGCGGCTCCTGCTTCTGCTGGGAAATATTAACTGCCGGCCAAAGGCAGATTCCTAAGGATTGCTCTGAGGAGGGTGTATATAATTTGAACATATGTTGGATTGTTGTACTGTAAAAAAAAGTGTTTTGTCATAAGAAAATCCTCAAATAAAAGGGTGCTTTTATATATTTAAATACATGAGCTGAGCCCGTCTGCTCCTGGCTAGTCGGTTGGGGCTGTGGCTGTCAGAGAGGGAGGGATGTGGAGGGGAAGGGGTGGCTAATGGCTGCTCCAAAGGACCTTCATTTCATACCAGCCGTAATGTGACAGTCGGAGGGTGTTGCCTCGTGGCTTCTTCTGGGCCCACTGACCTTCCCACCCATGGAGATACCAGCTGGAATGAGAGGAGCATTTTGGCTCTTATCAAATCATTGAATCGTAGAGTTGGAAGGGACCTTGAGGATCATCTAGTCCAGCCCCCTGAAATGCAAGCATAGGCAGCTGTCCCATACAGGGTTTGAACCTGCAACCTTGGCATTATAGGCACCAGGCTCTAACCAGCGGAACTCGGGGGAAGTGTCAGCTTCGCCTTTGAGCCAGTGCCAACGACTGGGCTCAACCTCTTCAGCCCCGACTGGGCCAAGCGAGCGGGAAAAGCATTTCCAGAGACCTTCCACTGCAGGGAGCAGGTCTAAGTGCTGTGGGCTCACAACTTAGAGCTGTGAGCACCAAAGTCCATTCCAAAAGTCAGCGGAGCACAGCAGAGTATGAACCACACAAACGGCAGCTCTGAAGTATAACTTCTTTTATTCTCTGCAGCTACTGCATAAACTAACTAAAGACTAATCGGAGACGCTGGGCTGCATGAGTGTTACAGCTGCTTGAGCAGTCACCTTATCTATATACAGACAACACTCAGACTCACTTTGAAGTCAGGCTGGAGCGGAAGAAGCAATGAGCAAAATCCGCCCCCTCCTTTCTGAAACATTTGTCAGCAGATCCTTTCAATGGGAGGGGTGAAACATCCTCAAGAAGATGGTCTCTTTTGAGAAAATTCTTCAAGGAAGGTCTGCTAACCTTTGCCTTCCACAGCCCCCCTGAAGGTGGAGGGTAGAACCCTTTTAAACTGCCATAAGAGCAAAATGCTGCTTTGGGGTGTTGTCCTGCTCTCCTAACACCCCATTCACAGTTTATATTCACGATTCAGGAGGGCAACTTACTTGTAGGGCAAAGACTCTGTTGAGTGTCCCTGCAGAAAAACTTCTTAATGGTAAATGAGAGGTAAGTCTTTCCCAGAGCATTTCTGAAAATACAGCTTAAAAAATATAATGACAACGAAAAGTGATGAACAATTTATTATGTATGTTCTTCTGAACTCTTCCTAACTGCTAATTAGCTAGGCTAATGGATGCCGATACTAGTCCGTCCATGCAGTTTCCTCCTTCCTTTGTTGGGAGGTGGAGCTAAGGGAAGGAGGGAGAAGGTTCGGTAGACAAGCCAAATTTGCATTTCAGAGAGACAAGATTGAGTGAATGTTCTTAGGTTTTAGATTCCGGTAGTTAGCCGTGTTGGTCTGACATGGTCAAAATATATATATAAAACACAATAAATTGCCCAGTAGCACCTTAGAGACCAACTAAGTCTGTTCTGGGTATAAGCTTTCGTGTGCATGCACACTTCTTCAGATACACTGAAACAGAAGTCACCAGGCCCTTATATATAGTGGGAGGGTGGGGTTTTTCTGTCTCATTACATATGCTGATCCAGGGATAGGCCACCTCAGCCCACCAGATGTTTTGGGACTACAACTCCCATCATCCCTAGCTAACAGGACCAGTGGTCAGGGATGATGGCACTTGTAGTCCCAAAACATCTGGAGGGCTGAGGTTGCCTGTGCTAATCATCTGCATACTATCCCTTGCTTTTTCCTGCAGGACTAATTGCAGTTGTTAACAGTTGTCAACAGGTTTACCATACCCACTGAGTCAATCACCCATCTCCTACTCCCCTCCTGAGAAAAACCCCTCCCCACCCTCCCATTATATAGAAGGGTCTGGTGACTTCTGTTTCAGTGTATCTGAAGAAGTGTGCATGCACACGAAAGCTTATAGCCAGAACAGACTTAGTTGGTGCTACTGGACTTTTTATTTTTTTTTATATTTTGACTGCCCTTAGGTTAACTGCAGAATTCTGCCCCCCCCTTTAAATTCAAGCAAGGAGGCAAGCTCCCTTTGACAACAGAGTCGTTAGGCTTCCGCCAGGCAGCAAAAGCTTACCAACACTACCCCCACCTTCTGTTGCTTTTTCAAATATGCACTTGCTCCACGGTCCTTGCTATTAATTCATTTTTCTCTCTCCTTGGCTACTCTGCTTCAGGAGTGGGTAGAAAAACCCACCGCAAAACATGGTGACAAATTATAATGCTAAATATTCTTTTCCTGTACCTCAGTGCCTTATTCTTTCAACTTCTTGTCCACTTGATTTGGCTACCAAATAGGTTTCCACCTGTAAACAAGTGATTTGCTCTACAATTAGACCATTCCTTTTTTCTTCTTCTGTCCACCCCTTCTTTGGCTGCCGGCTTGGATGCATCCCATGTATGGGCTCAGTGGTTCTTCTGTTATTTATTGCCTGTGATGTTGAAAAGCAGGAAGCACACTGAGAGTTTATAAAAACTATAAGGTATCACTAAACGCATGCAATGCCTCTATTTATGCTCTAAAATAAATGTAAACCAAATGATGAGCCAAAATGCTAAGAAAAATGGCAGGAAGGCAGTTGGGGAAACTCAACTTCCCTCTCCCTTTTTCTTTCTTTTTTACATTTTCCAATATTGCAGATTTGCTCCAAATTGCAGTAAAAAATAGTAAGATGGGGGAAACATGCACGGGTTCCTCCAACCTAGGAAACCTGATGTCTGTTGTGGACATGTGCAGAGGTAGTCATTCAACTGTCCAGCACACCAGGAGGGCCAACGTGAATAAAATAATGAGGGGCACAGGTAAGCCCCGCCATGCAATGCCCTCAAATATTTTATGGGGGGGGTGAAGGTACCTTGACCCTTAGGAGTTGGCTTCTATGCGACCCATACGCCTGTGGATCATTCCTATTTTTAAAATATCTATCTGCACTTCTGGCACCAGAGCACAGTTTGTCTCCTTGGGGGGCTTCTGAGGTGCCCTCCAGCCAAGCACTCGGCACACAAGGTGCTTTTCCTGGGGGAAGCAGAGCCCTTTGCTGCAAGGCGACTTCGCTGTGTTTGTCCAAAGCAGCAGCTCCTGGGCTTGCCTTGCGTAAAAGAGCCTGTGAGAGCCACCCAGGTTGATAAAGCAGGAGATCAGCATTCTAAACAGGGCCTGATCCACTAGAAGTCCTGCTCTCAGGCTCCAGGGCAACGGTGCAGGGCACACCCTTGGTCAGGGTTTCGTCCCCTCCTCCCCCCCCCCCATGGGGTTGGGCTTCTAGGGCTCACCTGACCTGCCTTCCAGAGGCTGCAGCTGCTGCTTCCCTAAGCATTGTGGGAAATGGCCCCTGCTGGGAAACAGGACTCTGCCCCACCCCCCAGCTCTTGCCTTGTCTGTCTTGCAGTTGCAGCTGGGGGCAGTTCTGGATTCCTCTCGTGATTGCAGCACTGATACCAGGCCAGAGAAACCAGAAGGGCGACATGGCAGGATACAGCCACTGCACAAAGGCCACAGAACCTCTTCCCCATAAGCACCTCAGAGCAGAGGCTGAAGAGGGCAGCTGAGGGGCTGTCGCACCCATGAGGGGCTGCCATCACGAAAGGGGCTGCTAGGTGCAGTTCAGACGCCTGTTTTCAGTATGGCTGACCTATAAGTCTTTGACATATCTTAGAAACCTGAAAAATGTTCTCCACACCCCACCCCAGGTTTATACCTGTTGCAGACTTTGCAGCTTCTGGCATGGTGTCTTCAGATATTCTTTTGTTCCTGTTTTCAGTTTGTGACTTTCTGAATCTTTCACTTGTGTCTTCAAAAACAAAAGAGAAAAACAAGACTGGTATTGTTACAAGTGATATTGACCTCTATTACTCCTCTGTCTCCTAATTAAATATCATCCTTCATCTGAAAACCACAAGGCAGTTAACAATGTAAAACCCTCAAAGTACATAATAAAAACAAGAACAAAAACAAAACAGTAATGCTCCTGCTCCCGTCCAAAAAACACATTTAAAAGCACATTGACTGCTAATCAGCCAAAGGTCTGGTTGCATAGGAACATTTTTGCCTGAGTCTCTGGGCAGACACAATGATACTAAGCTTGCAATTCAGAATCCTTGTACTGAAGCTTGTGCAGATTTTCAAAGGCTCTAAAAACAAGTTTAAAGTGAATCACACTGTCTCTCAGGGACCCACTGTCTGGGGGCCTGCAATGCAAAGCTCAGTGAGCCCATTCAGAGTACCTTTCCATTATTTGATATTAAGCTGGAGCTTATTAAGAAGGTCTGTCAGAAGTGTCCAGAATAGAAATAGACCTCCATCTTGAACGCAGGTCAGCCGCACAGAGTTCAACTATGGAACTCAGAAGAGGCGGAGATGGCCACCCGCTTGAATGGCTTTGAAAGAGAATGAGACAAATCCATGGAGGAGGAGGAAAGGCCGAGAGGCCATGGATGGCTCCTAGCCAGGATGTCTATGCTCTGTCTCCTGGTCAGAAGCAGCAATACTTCTTTTTTTTTTTTTTAAATATTTTTTATTAAGGATTTTCTTGTTTTACAGAAGTGTAGTGCCTCGTATTTTTTTTTTCTTCTTCTTCCACGTAGCGTTTTTACAAATCTGTTTCATTTGTTGAGGCATTAGGGGGAGAAGAAAAAAGAAAGAAAAAAGACAGGGGGTGGAGAGAGGGAAGATGGATGGGGGTGGGGTCGGGTGGCGGTGTTTCTATTATGCTTAATGTATGTAGAGTTTGGTGTCAGCGTGCTTGCGTTGTTCACTTGTGTTTCTTTGGTGGTGAGAGAGGTTGGGGTTGGCCTAGGGTGTGATTGTTTGCTTGGCAATACTTCTGAATCCCATTTGCTGGAAACTACTGGAGGGGAGAATTGCTCTTGTGCTCAAATCCTGCTGACAGCTTCCCAAAGGATCTGCTTGGCCACTGGACTAGAAAGGGTCATTTGCCTGGTCCAGCAGGGTCTTCTCAAGAACATCTTGTGGAAGTATCTGCTTCAGTGTCCACACTTGGGGAGGATGTGATTTTATGTTGATCTCCCCCACTATCAACCCGCATCAGATTATTCATAGACTGGGGAAACCCCAATTAATTGGGAGGAAAGTTCAGGTTGTCACTTGGCTGAGGGTGACATCATGGGGACAAGCCCTGAAGCCACGAAGTGCATTGAATCCCCTGGGACCTGCACCCCCAGACAGCGAGCAAGCAGCTCCTTCCCTGCCACCACCTCTGGTTGGTCAGTCGCTGTGGCTCCCTGGGCAAGCAGATGGCCAGCTGTTCTGGAAGGAAAAGCAGATTCGCTGTATGATGAAATATACTGTGTCTCATTCCGGGCCGCCTTAAAACGACACAAAATTCAGAGTGGGACAGGCTGCAGGAGACAGAAAAGACGCTGCAGCAGTGTGAAAGAGAGAAGCAGGGACGCCCCAAAGCAGGGAGCTTTGGCTGGGGCTTGTGGGTTCCAGGGAGGTGCCTGATGGGCCTTTGGGGGGGGGATGCTGCACGTTGGGCCCACCTTGCTGTGAGCCAGCAGGAACCTTCTCATGGATCCGGACGTGCCAGGAGAGTCCTGCATTTTGGAGGCTCTGTGGGTGGCTGCGTGTGCCTGCATCTGCCTTGGCTTTCCTTCAAGGGCCTCCCACACACCTCCGGCGGTGACCTTTGGGCACAGAAGGTTGCAGTTGTTATCTTGAAGACCAACAGAAGGCGATTGGCTAGCAATCCAGCCCCACCTTCATCTGAGCAGTTTTGCATATTTTGGACTGTAAAAAACAGCTCCCCTTCGTCCTGCAATCTGGTGAAATGCAGTTTTTGGTCATGGAGACTTGGGGGGCCCCTAGCATATTTCTTCTGCTATGTGCTGCTTGCCTCTTCTTCCTCTCAGTCTGGAGGAAGGCGCCTGGCCGCCAGAGGCTCCCTCCAGGCCCCCAGCCCCTGCCCTGGGTGGGGAACATCCTGCAGCTGGACACCAAGGACTTCCCCAGATCGTTGGAGAAGGTAAGCCAGCATGCAGTACGGGCCGGTGGGGGCTGGCAGGCTAGCCTGGCATGGAGCCCCACAGCAAGATGGGGCCTGTACCACCCCAGGCCTGCCCAGCAAGAGACCTGAGTAGTTCACCCTCTTGGTCTTCACAGTCAGGAGGCCCCAGATGTTTGCAGACTGAGATTCACTTTGCAATGTGAGGGTTCCCAGGAGGACTGCTTTGGAGCAAGGGGGGACCGCATCCTGCAGCGTGCTTCTGCCACCCTGTCTCAAGGAGACACGCATGGTGGTGAGGCTGCAGGACACACTGGGGCCCAATAAGGGCAGCCCTGCCCTTCTCAGCTGCCCAGAGGCACCACCTAGGAGCTCCTCCTTACAGCAGCACCAAATGGCTGCAGAAACCGCCAGCGAAGGAGACTCTGCCCAGGTAGGCGGGCCGAAGGCACCTGGCTCAAAATAAACAGCCCTCTTCTTTTTTTTAATATATTTTTATTTGATTTTAAAATATATATAAACATACAACAAAAAACAATTCAAGATCCAACTATCAAGATTACTCTGAATTTCCTGACTTCCTCACATCCCTTCCATGGGTCCTAATGATAATATTTACAACTGCATATCAATACTTATCCAAATTTTTGTCCTTCCAAATTATCCATACTTTCCATTACTTTACAAGTGTGTTTAAAATCCTGCTAACGTTTTAACCTGCTTACAATGGTCTCGTAAATAAATTATGAACTTTCCCCATTCTTTTGTAAAGTTCTTGTCTTCTTGATTTCTGAACTTCCCAGTTAATTTTGCCATTTCAGCATAGTCCATCAGCTTGTTTTGCCACAATAAGCAGCCCTCTTCTAGTGCTCCCAGTGAGGAGACCAGAAGGGCACATCCCTCGGCAGTGGAGGCTGGGCCGGGGCTCTTGGGGTGCAGCCTGAGGGTCCCCCCAGAGAGGTCAGCCTGTACTTGCGCAAAGAAGCCTGCCCACCTCCCTTCTCTTCTCACAGCTCAGCCAGAGGTACGGGCCCATCTTCACCATCCACCTGGGCTCTCAACGGGTCGTGGTGCTCTATGGGCACGAAGTGGCGCAGGAGGCCTTGCTGGCCCAGGGAGACTCCTTTGGGGCCAGAGGAAGCAACCCCATTCTGGCTAAAACAGCCAATGGAACAGGTTGGTTTCTAGAAGAGCTGCACGCCAGCACATGCACAGCCTCCAGCCCCTTAGGCAGAGCCCACCGGGGCTTTGTCAAAAGTATTTATGGGCTGCTTTCTAAGGTGTGGCTTGTGCAATGCAGTGAACGCAACACAGGAATGCCCCCCTCCCCGCGCCACCTATTAGGTCTCTGCTGGGCATTTGACTGACTAAGGTCCACAGCTCCCCTTCATGGGGGTGGGGGGGTGTTGGCTAAGGTCCAGAGGCCAGGAACCGAGGAAAAGTAAGTATTGGGGGAGCTCCTTGTTCCAAGCAGTTCTCTGTTGTTGTTTTTTTAAAGATATTTATTGACATTTCAAAGATTATACAAAAAAACAGTAATAAAAACGAAACACAAACACAAAAAATAACAAATATAAAAAACAAAATACAAAAACTAAAAACTATTTAAAAACAAGTAAAGTTTCATTCCCTTATTTTCTTATAACTTACTTCCCCGACCTCCTCATACCTCCCCTTTTTGTATTCCAATTTCTAATTATTAATTCAGCAAATCCTCTCCCTTAATTATCATTTAATTTTCAACCTTTCTTTTCTTTTTACTTAATCATTACAGCTGAAAAACCCCTTAATTTTCTAAACCAACATCATTCTAACATTCATTAATTTTGCAATATTTCTTTAGATAGTCCTTAAATTTTTTCCAATCTTCTTCCGCCGTCTCTCTTCCCTGGTCTCGGATTCTGCTAGTCATTTCTGCCAGTCCCATATAGTCTATCACCTTCATCTGCCATTCAAGTAGTTCTCTGCTTTGGACAACCCTCCCCATCCCCATTCCTGCTCTCTTTTCCTGCAGAAATACAGATCCAAGTCTGTGGCATCAGAAAGGCAGATTGTTTTCCCCTGTGCAATGAGGCCGAATCCTGTACACGCCCCATTCGCCTTCTCTCTAATTGCCCTATTGAGCTTCCTTGGCTCCTGTGGTGTGTGAGAGACAGACAGACAAATTCCACCCTCTGCTGCTCAGCTTACGGCAGAGGGACAGCACAGCCCTGCGGTGGGGGGAAGCATCCTGGCCCCACAAGGCCCCTTTGCCCCTCATGCATTGCCTTCCTCTCTGCGTGTCCTCAGGAATTGGCTTCAGCAACGGGGAGACGTGGAGGCAGCTGCGGCAGTTTGCTGTTGCCACCTTGGGCAGCTTGGAGGTGGGGAAAAGGAGCTTTGAGGAGAGGATCCAGGAGGAGGCGAGTTTCCTGGTGGAGAGACTCAGAAACACAAATGGTAAGGAGGCCTCTTTTCCTCACCTCCAGACCACACAGTGCTACGGGCTCCTCAAGCAGACCTTGTTCCAAGCAGACTTCTTTTATTCCAAGTAGCAAATGGCTGGTGGCTCATAGAATCATAGAACTGTGAAGTTGGGAGGGACCCCGAGAGTCTTCTAGTCCAACCACCTTCAATATGCCAGACTGCGCTAACTTTTTGGCTCCACAGGACAGATCCTGATCAGGATTGGCCTTGTGGGCAGAAGAACCTAAGGGCCTGCTGGATCAGGCCAAGGGGAGCCCATCTAGGCCAGCCTCCCGTGCTCACAGGGGCCAAGCAGATACCCCATCAGAGGCAGTTTTAGGGTAGCGTGAGAACCCTGCAGGGGGCACCAAAACAAGGCTGTAGAACAGAGGGGGGGGCTGGATTGTAGTGTTGCATAGACGTGAAAGCCCAAAGTCCGCCACTGCCCCCATGGGAAACCCCCAAGCAGGATCTGAGAGCAAAAACAGTCCCTCTTGTGGGTTTGAGAATCATTGCTAACTCTGGCTGTGGAAGCAGAGCAGAGTCAACGTGGCCAAAAGCCATCCTTAGTCCTCTCCCTTGGGTCTGGAGATGGGCCCTTACCCTTCCTGGCCTTGGAGGGGAGCCTGACTGGATGCAGCCGGGATCTCCCCACGGCCTCGAAATGATGCCTCTGTTTGTGCCCTGGCAGGAAGGCCCTTCGACCCATCTCGCTTCCTCAGCCAGGCAACTGCCAACATCCTCTGCTCAGTTTCCTTTGGCAGTCGTTTTGACTATGAAGACGAGGAGTTCCTGGGATTCATCCACCTGGTTCAAGAAAACGCCCTTCTCCAGTCCAGCCCAATGACAAAGGTGAGCACACAGGCAGCAGGAGGGGAGGGGCTTCTGTTCCAGCCATTCAGCCACTGGGGTGCAACGTTCTGTACCGAATGTGCAGGGAGGGCAGAAGATGGCCAAGGTTCCTTTCTTCCTGTGGGGCAAGAAGTGACCCGTCATGCAATCTATGCCTGAGGTAGCATGGGGGCCCTTCTGTGATGGTGCCCCCCACCAGCACTTCCTGACTCTGGTCTGTGTCTGCTCCTGCTGCTCCCATCTCCCTCTGCCAAGAGGCACAGACAGAAGACACGCTCCCTTTCAGACTGCACCCAGGGCATCCCCACTGCCGACTGGGGAAGCCACAATCCATATCTATCCTGTATCTACCCTATGAAATGCTGCATTTTGATGTCTTTCTCCTCTAAATCAGCTTTGATCAGAATTGAGAAAAAAACAGGTACAGTAATGTGCACACAGCCACACAGTTGGGGCCCTTTATGGAAAACTCCCTAAAATACCTGCACCGTCTCACCGAAAAGGCAGCCCCTGCTCCCATCAGCCGGGCCCTTGCAATTCCCCTTGCCCACCAGGTGAGGGGAGCAGGTGGGGCTGGCTAGGGCGGGTCCCCAGCAGTGGGTGTGGGGCTGGAGAGGTCAGCTTTCCCCCTTCACAGAGACGGGTCCCAAGTTCGTGAACCAAGGGCTGAACAGGGGGGAGCAGCTCCAACCCGCTTGCTCCCCTTAAGCCACTCAGACGCTGGACCCCGTCTGACCAAGGAGTGGGTCAGAGTGCCTGCCCCCCACCTGCCAACTCACTCCTGGGCTGCAGCATGCAAGGTAGCCTGCAAGAACAGAGAGCTGAGCTATGAACATCCAGAGGAGGAGGAAGAGGTTGCGGGGGGTGGGGTGGGCAGAGGAGCAACATCTCCTGTGTAAACTCTATGCACTACCCTGGGGGTGAGCAGGGAGCTTGGCTGGCTGGTTTCCAGTTTAAGATTTTGGAAAAGGCTGCCTGATGTGAGCAGTTATAGGGCTACTCAGGTCAACCTGAACATAGGGCAGGCAGACTGGAAATGCCATTCGAATGGTAAGAAATGCTCCTTTTTATGGCCAGGCAACTACAGAACCCCAGAACTGTAGTGTTGGAAGGGAGCCAAAGGGCATCTACTCCACCCCCCTGCAATGCAGGAATCACATGATGAGTTTTACTTCCTGCTCTTCACAGCTGTACAATATTTTCCCGGCAATCCTGGAATACTTCCCTGGATCTCACAAGAAGATATTTAAAAATACAGAGGAGTTAAAGCGTTTCATCTCAAGGCGGGTGAAAAGACACCAGGAGACAACGAAGCCCAGCCAGCCGCAGGACTTCATTGATGCCTTTCTCGTCAAGATGGAACAGGTGGGGGCATGTCACCTGCCTCCTTGGCTGTCCTGTCTGCAGTGATCCCTGGGACACCCTGCTCAGAAGCCGATCCGCTGTCTCACTGGGTCTCACTATGGCGGCCATCCGAGAGCAGGTGCCATGTGGTGCATGTGGTGCATGTGGTGCTGTGCCACCCCTGGCTGTGTGCTCAGCAGAGCCTCTCTGCCACGTTTCCAGACTGGAGGTGGCAGGGAAACATGTCTGTATGAAAGGGGGCAGCAGGGCACATTTTTTGCTCTGGAAGCCCACATCCAGGGTCAAAGCACCCCCTGCTCCCACCTTATGCTGGGCCATGACAGCAGGGGCAGAAGGAGGGAGCACAAAAGGCTTTGTTCTGCTTCTCATTGCACCCCCTTCCCCCCAGCTTTACGCAGGAGGTCAGGAGGGAGTGGGGGGTGGCTTGGGTAGTGGTGGGTGTGCTGAGGAGAGGGATCCTTGGAAGGTGGCAGGTTGGGGAAGTCCTCTCCCCTCGCACAGGATGAGAGGAAGAGTTTTCCAGGACTGGGACTTATCTCTGCATTGCAAACATGACAGACAGGCCCAGCCCCAGATCCTTGGGAGGTGCTTGTGGTGGAATTCTGTAATGGCAGAGTTACTTTGGGCAAATAATGTGCTTTGTGCATCTGTCGTCTCTTCCAACCTCCCTACAGGAGAAACAGAACAGTGGGTCTGTGTTTGATCTTCAAGGTTTGGTGAGGAGCATCTTAGACCTTTTCATTGGAGGAGCAGAATCCACCAGCCTCACCCTGAGTTACGCCCTCCTGACTCTCATGAAGCACCCAGAGGTCAAAGGTGGGCAGCACCCTGACAGAAGTGGGGGGCTTCTAGTTGGGAGACTGAGGAGCTTGGAAAAGAAGGGGGCAGAGAAGAGGGGCAGGAACAGAAGACAAAACAAAAATCAAATCACACTCACAAAAATCTCACACTCACTACATCTCATCTATTTTTACCTTAGAGAAAGTTCATCAAGAAATTGATACTGTGATTGGCTCATCACGAAGTCCTTGCATGGCGGATCTGGGAAAGATGCCCTACACAGATGCTGTGATCCATGAGATCCATCGAACCCTGGTGCTGGTGCCACTGAATCTGCCACATGCAACCACAAAGGACACTCTCTTCAGGCAATACTTCATCCCCAAGGTCAGTTTCTGGCCTCCCAGGTGGTCTCTAAAATGGCCACAAAGAAACCTGTGTGCAGTTTCCTTTCATCCACAGCAGACACTGTGGCTATTGGTTATAGTGGAGGAGAGGATTTGAAAGCTGGGCAGGGCACGCTCAAGGCCTTTCCAAACACATGCAACCAGGGCAAGCCTGAGACTCCTGAGGTGCACAGGAGTGCCCAGAACGGAGGCCAGGGCTGGGGGGGGGGGAGAGTAAGTCATTTCTCCATCAGGCACCTGGTTCCCAGAGGAGGTTACTGAGGGCTTCCCCACCTGACCCCAGACCTCGAGGGCCTTGTCTGCGATTGCACCTGCAGGGCAGAACTCTCTGCTTCCTTCTCTTTTGGAGAAGAACCTCTTGAGCCCAGGAGGGTCTCCTCTCTTTGTCCCCCCACCAGGGCACCACAGTCTTCCCTGCTCTGAAGCCTTCGCTGCACGACAGCAGAGAATTCCCCAACCCACTGCAGTTTGATCCTGGGCATTTCCTGGATGATAACGGAGGCCTGAAGGAGAGCAAATTCTTCATCCCACTTTCCGTAGGTAAATAGATGAATCCTCATTTTACAGCTGAAAGGAATCTTGCAGCCAAACAGGTTCTCCTACGCCTCATCCTAATTCCAATGCATGGCTGGAGTCTCTGGCTGCTTGGAGGGGGCGGTCACAGACAGCCGTAGATTTTGTGCCCACAGCGTGGAAGAGCTGCTCTGCCTCCCCCCCCCCCGACAATTTAGCATCTCATTTGGTCCCATTTCCTGCCACCCCAGCCGGTGTGGCTTTGCTGTTCCAAGAATGCAGCCAGGAAGGCACTTTCAGGGCTCACCTCCCTTTCTGCTTGCAGGCCAGCGGGCCTGTATTGGAAAGAAGCTGGTGGACATGACCATCTTTGTGGCCTTGACATCCATCCTGCAACACTTTGACCTGGTCCCTCTTGTGGCTCCTGAGGACCTCGATGCCTCGCCAGCACCAGCATTCCTGACAATGGTCCCCAAAGCCTACCGGCTCCGCGTTGCCCCTCGCTGAAGGGTGGGAAGGTGGCCACCCCCACAGCTGCCACAGCCATGGCTCAGTGGCATGTTCTGTTTTTATTGTAACCTGCCTCTTGGAAGGGTTCTTGAAAGCCGGGAGGGGGGTGAATTGTTGGAGATTGGTAAATAGATTACAACAAAGGGCAAAGAGAAAAACGGGTGGTGGGTGGAAAGGATGAAGGAAATTTAAGGTTTATAACTCATGGCACAAAAAGCTGTTCTATGCACAGGTTTTACATTTGCTAAGACTGAGCTGAGACATTGACGCTGCATTGTGGGGAAGCTGCAGGAAGGCAACAAAACCTCTGCTGGGCCCCTGAGAGAAGAGGCGGGTGTGGGGCTGGGTAATCCCTTTTGGCTTGGGCTGGCTGCAGGCGGCTGCTCTTCCAGGGAGCAGCTGGTGGCATGTCACTTTGGGCTGAGCAAGTTAAAGCAACTAACAAATTCAACAAACCGTAGTAATTGTGTACCCCTTGGTTCTTCCACATGTATGTTCCACCCTCCCCCAGAGACACCTGCCTGGCCGCCCCACATCACCTCTTTCCCCCCACTGGTCCCAGGGGCCCATCTGCTTGCAGCTGAGGCTGGGGCAGAGGGAGCCAGCCATGGGGAAGGAGAGGAGCATCAGCCAACCCCAGGATTCGCCTCACCCTACCCCACCCCTCAACCTCCTGCACAGAGGGGGGCAGTCTGCGGAAATGTCCATGAAGAAGCCACCAGCTCCCAGGGGCAGTGTTGCATGCAGCCCCCTCACCCACGGGGGAAGGAGGAGGGATAGCTCCCCCCTTCTGCTGATTCCTGGGGGTCTCAGCCCAGTTGTTACTGGAAAAATCCGAGGGCTCCCTTGGATAAAAGTAAAGACACCAACCAGAGTAACTTGGAGCAAATCAGCAGCCTGTAGGCCTGGTCTTTATTGAAGACTGTCGCGACAGGACTCCCACCGCCCACAAGGTGAAGCAAAATGGAAGCCCCGAACAAAAGAAGACCCCAACTTTTATTAGCTTCTAATCCCCTAAGTTACACCCCTAGAAATACATCATAACTACATCATGACTACATTAAAAACAGGAGGGGTCAGGGGAGGGGTTGCACAGGTAACCTGAGTATCATGACACCTGGCCGATGCCCCTTCTCCCCCTCCCCATGAGTCATTTTCAGAAGACAAAAGGGTAGGCACAGTTTCCTGCCCCCTGAGGGGGAATCCGATCACTGTCCTTTCTTCATAGTCCTTGCGTTGAATCCACTCGTGTATGCAGCCCCCTGTTGTGTTCTTGATAGTCTTGTGTCTGAGCCCATCAATATGACTATCAAGGTTGCCATGCCAACTGGGTAGGGCTGCAGAGTAAGTGTCTTCTCCTTTAAGGGATTATGGCTGACCAGTGCCAAGCCACCCACCTTTGATAGTCCTTGTTGTATAAAGTGAAATAAATAATGAATAATGAATTTATAACGAAAGCTGTCAAAAGGAGTTCAAAGACAGGTTCACTTCCGGAAGAACTTGCTACATTTTGATTGGATTGTTTTGTTGTTTTAGTCATTTAGTCATGTCCGACTCTTCGTGACCCCATGGACCAGAGCATGCCAGGCACTTCTGTCTTCCACTGCCTCCCGCAGTTTGGTCAAACTCATGCTGGTAGCTTCGAGAACACTATCCAACCATCTCGTCCTCTGTCATCCCCTTCTCCTTGTGCCTTCCATCTTTCCCAACATCAGGGTCTTTTCCAGGGAGTCTTCTCTTCTCATGAGGTGGCCAAAGTATTGGAGCCTCAGCTTCACGATCAGTCCTTCCAGTGAGTACTCAGGGCTGATTTCCTTCCAGATGGAGAGGTTTGATCTTCTTGCAGTCCATGGGACTCTCAAGAGTCTCCTCCAGCACCATAATTCAAAAGCATAAATTCTTCGGCGATCAGCTTTCTCAACGGTCCAGCTTCCACTTCCATACATCACTACTGGGAAAACCATAGCTTTTACTATACGGACCTTTGTTGGCAAGGTGATGTCTCTGCTTTTTAAGATACTGTCAAGGTTTGTCATTGCTTTTCTCCCAACAAGCAGGCATCTTTTAATTTCATGGCTGCTGTCCCCATCTGCAGTGATCATGGAGCCCAAGAAAGTAAAATCTCTCACTGCCTCCATTTCTTCTCCTTCTATTTGCCAGGAGGTGATCGGACCAGTGCCATGATCTTTGTTTTTTTGATGTTGAGCTTCAGACCATATTTTGCGCTCTCCTCTTTCACCCTCAATAAAAGGTGCTTTAATTCCTCCTCACTTTCTGCCATCAAGGTTGTGTCATCTGCATATCTGAGGTTGTTGATATTTCTTCCAGCAACCTTTATTCCGGCTAGGGATTCATCCAGCCCAGCCTTTCGCATGATGAATTCTGCATATAAGTTAAATAAGCAGGGAGACAAAATGCAGCCTTGTCGTACTCCTTTCCC
The DNA here is from genome assembly GCF_964234715.1 of Podarcis melisellensis. Classification (NCBI taxonomy): domain Eukaryota; kingdom Metazoa; phylum Chordata; class Lepidosauria; order Squamata; family Lacertidae; genus Podarcis; species Podarcis melisellensis. Next base: position 60,825 of record NC_138528.1, on the reverse strand, counting down.
AATTTTGAACCAATCAGTTGTTCCATATCCAGTTCTAACTGTAGCTTCTTGTCCCGCATAGAGATTTCTCAGGAGACAGATGAGGTGATCAGGCACTCCCTTTTTTTTAAGAACTTGCCATAGTTTGCTGTGGTCGACACAGTCAAAGGCTTTTGCATAGTCAATGAAGCAGAAGTTTTATTGTTCTTTGGGTGGCGGGTACTTAAGGTGTCTGGGACTAAATCTGATAAGCGGAGCAAGTTGATGAACTGGGGTAACCTCAAGATCCCTCTCCCTCTTTATGACATGTTGATGGTGTATCAGTGATGTATCAGTGATGCTTTGGGAAAGGTATTATGGGAAGTGGGGGAAGGTCTTAAATGAGCGTGTAATCTATGTTGGGGTTCTTACTCCGTGTGGGAACCTGCTGTGCAGCAATAAAGATCGTGGTCTACTGATCACTGTTTTGCTCCAAATTACTTGGCTGGAACTTTTTTCTTTTACTGACCACATAGAACCGCGGGGGACTTGCACCCTGGCAAGCTGGGCTGTTGAGTAGTCTCTCACCCTGTATTTTTTCCTTAACAGGGGAGAGAGCAGTGGCAGTTCTGAAGCAGGTTGGTTAGATTAGTACTATAGGAATAGCATTATACTACCCATTGCTCCTGCTGTAATAAAGTAGCAAAAATGAACATTTTTACACAGTTATCTTGAAACCCTTGTTTATTTTTCAATAAATCCTTTATAGTCCACCACACCCCTCCTTCTTTGCTACCTCAGGAGAGAAGTGTTCAAAGAGGAGCTCTCTGTGGTGGCGGCAGCAAATAAGATGGGAGTTTGGTGCAGGGGTGTTTGGGCAGTGCCAGAGCCACGCCAAGGAAAGACGGGCTGGCAGAACATTGGGAGATAAACCAGACCTCTGCAGAGTATATTCCCAAGTGCTCCAAGTGCTTCCTTCAGAACAAACCCCGTCCTTGGTGGACCGGGAAGTTCCCCCCGACATTGCCGGAGGCTGAAGAGCGGGGCTGGGGGCTGGAGAGCGGGGGGGGGGGGTGAGCCAGAGGCGCGTCTCTTCCTTGTCCCCCGAACAAGCATCTGCGGGCAGCACGGGCCGCACAGTCCCGAGGAAGGACACGTTCGCTCTCTCTCCCTTCCCGCCATTCAAACTAGTCCAAAGCCAAGGTCCCTCGGAGAACCTTCCTTTTCCGGTACAGGAAACCCCCGAGCTCCGCAAAGCCCTGGCTGAGATGTTAACAAGGGTCTTAAACAAACGAAGGAAAGTTTCGAAGAAGACCCGCTCAGGCCCCGAGCAAGGGAACAAGGCGGGCACTCCCTCCCGGGCCAGGGGGCGGCCCAGCTTGGCGCGCTAGGCTTGCCAAGGGTTAAAAGGCATGGCGCCGGATTCCTAGAGAGGACAGGAAAAGAAGGCATCCCGAGCCCCAGCGAAGGGTTAAAAGGCGTGGCGCCGGATTCCTAGAGAGGACAGGATAGGAAGGCATCCCGAGCCCCAGCGAAGGGTTAAAAGGCACGGCGCCGGATTCCTAGAGAGGACAGGATAGGAAGGCATCCCGAGCCCAAGCGAAGGGTTGAAGGGCGTGGCGCCGGATTCCTAGAGAGGACAGGATAGGAAGGCATCCCGAGCCCCAGCGAAGGGTTAAAAGGCACGGCGCCGGATTCCTAGAGAGGACAGGATAGGAAGGCATCCCGAGCCCCAGCGAAGGGTTAAAGGGCGTGGCGCCGGATGCCTAGAGAGGACAAGAGAGGAGGGCGGGCGCAGGTCCCTCGCGGGTCTCTTCCGGCTCGGGTCTCTCTCCGCCCGGGAGCCTCGGAGGTGAGTCTTTCTTCCCCCGGGGAGGGGGAGCCAGTCCCGGGGCCGGTGCGCGGGGCCCCCAGGGCAGGAGGGAGGCGAGCATCTCGGCTCTTCCTCGGGGGAAACGGGCGTGCAAAGAACGAGAGACAGAGCACGTTGAGTATTAGCAGGCGGGGCAGCCAGACAGAACCATCTGGACAGAAATATCTGTGCAAAAAATAAAAAGGAGAACCTGAGCCACGCAATCCGTAGAGAAAGACGGTCGGGAGATCGAAGGCGAGACAAGAAAGCGCTTCTTCCTGCGGTGAACTATGGCTCTCCCTCCCGCAGGAAGGACGGGCTGTTAACCCTCGGGGGCGGGACGGGGGAGTCTCGCCTGGCAGCTCTCCGCCCTCGCAAGACTCCAACAATCAGTGCCGGAATGTAAATGCAGACATGTGCCTGTATAACAGTCCCACACATCTGCAGCACGGAGGATTGAAATTCCCAACATTCCTAACTAACCACCTTGCCCAGGATCCTTTGGAAGCCATGACTCTCAAGGGGTCTGATTCTGCTTTGAAGGTACATTGCAGGTGTGGCCTGGGCGTGCTTTTTCCTTTCTTCTTTGAATAACTTTTAATTGAACTTTATAAACAAGGATAATAGAAGTAATGAATGATACCAATAATTAGATTGAGTCTTCTCATGTCATTTGTATATCACAAAAATAGCAAAATACATCTGCAGGAATATCTGCAATATATGTTTCATTATGAGTGTTCAGCGTAGGATTTCTTGATTCGATTCCTTGGTTCCTGAATTGGTTTAAACAGAAGCAACATAGCATAGCCAAACTCCTAAAGAGGCAAGCTCTTAGGTTAACTCTCCCCCCCCGCCTTTTCATGTTGCAAATGGAAGAATGCTAGATGCCCTCATGGTCCCTTCCAACTCTACAAATCTGTGATTCTTAATGGAAATGTTGGTCTATTTATGAGTTGTGGGAGGGAGGCTCAAAGTGAAGATGATGATTTATGTTTACATTTAAATTTAAATCAACCAGATTGAGCCAAATACTGATGATCATAGAATCATAGATTCATAGAGTTGGAAGAGACCACAAGGGCCACCGAGTCCAACCCCCTGCCAAGCAGGAAACACCATCAGAGCACTCCTGACATATGGCTGTCAAGCCTCTGCTTAAAGGCCTCCAAAGAAGGAGACTCCACCACACTCCTTGGCAGCAAATTCCACTGTCAAACAGCTCTTACTGTCAGGAAGTTCTTCCTAATGTTTAGGTGGAATCTTCTTTCTTGTAGTTTGGATCCATTGCTCCATGTCCGCTTCTCTGGAGCAGCAGAAAACAACCTTTCTCCCTCCTCTATGTGACATCCTTTTATATATTTGAACATGGCTATCATATCACCCCTTAACCTCCTCTTCTCCAAGCTAAACATGCCCAGCTCCCTTAGCCGTTCCTCATAAGGCATCGATTCCAGGCCTTTGACCATTTTGGCTGCCCTCCTCTGGACACGTTCCATTTTGTCAGTGTCCTTCTTGAACTGTGGTGCCCAGAACTGGACACAGTACTCCAGGTGAGGTCTGACCAGAGCAGAATACAGTGGCACTATTACTTCCCTTGATCTAGATGCTATACTCCTATTGATGCAGCCCAGAATTGCATTGGCTTTTTTAGCTGCCGCGTCACACCATTGGCTCATGTCAAGTTTGTGGTCAACCAAGACTCCTAGATCCTTTTCACATGTACTGCTCTCAAGCCAGGTGTCACCCATCTTGTATTTGTGCCTCTCATTTTTTTTGCCCAAGTGCAATACTTTACATTTCTCCCTGTTAAAATTCATCTTGTTTGTTTTGGCCCAGTTCTCTAATCTGTCAAGGTCGTTTTGAAGTGTGATCCTGTCCCCTGGGGTGTTAGCCACCCCTCCCAGTTTGGTGTCATCTGCAAATTTGATCAGTATGCCCTTGAGTCCATCATCCAAGTCGTTGATAAAGATGTTGAATAAGACCGGGCCCAAGACCGAACCCTGTGGCACCCCACTAGTCACTCTTCTCCAGGATGAAGAGGAACCATTGATGAGTACCCTTTGGGTTCAGTCAGTCAGCCAGTTACAAATCCACCGAGTGGTATCAAAGTCAAGGCCGCATTTTACCAGCTTCTTTACAAGAATATCATGGGGCACGTTGTCAAATGCCTTGCTGAAATCAAATTAGGCTACATCCACTGCATTCCCTTCATCTACCATGCTTGTAATTCTGTCAAAAAACGAGATCAGGTTAGTCTGACATGACTTATTTTTCAGAAATCCATGCTGACTATTGGTGATCACAGCATTCCTTTCTAGGTGCTCACAGACTGTTTGCTTAATGATCTGCTCCAGAATCTTCCCTGGTATTGATGTCAGACTGACTGGGCGGTAATTATTTGGGTCCTCTCTTTTCCCCTTTTTGAAAATAGGGACAACATTTGCCCTCCTCCAGTCTGCCGGGACTTCGCCTGTTCTCCAGGAATTCTCAAAGATGACTGCCAGTGGTTCTGAGATCACATCTGCCAGTTCTTTTAATACTCTTGGATGCAGTTCATCTGGCCCTGGAGACTTGAATACATCTAGACTAGCCAAGTATTCTTGTACTATCTCCTTAGTTATTCTGGGCTGTGTTTCCTCTGCTGAATCATTTGCTCCAAATTCTTCAGGTCGGGCATTGTTTTCTTTATCGGAGAAGACTGAGGCAAAGAAGGCATTGAGGAGTTCAGCCTTTCTGTGTCCCCTGTTTGCATTTCACCACCTTCTCCTCTGAGTGACCCCACTGTTTCTTTGTTCTTCCTTTTGCTACGAACATACCCATAAAAGCCTTTTTTGTTGCTTTTAACCTTTCTAGCAAGCCTGAGTTCATTCTGTGCTTTAGCTTTCCTGACTTAGTGTCTACACGTGCTGGCTATTTGTTTGAATTCCTCTTTAGTGGTTTCCCTCCTTTTCCATTTTTTGTACACATCCTTTTTTAATCTTAACTCAGTTAAAAGTTCTTTAGATAGCCACCCTGGCTTCTTTAGGCACCTTCCATGTTTCCGTCTCATTGGTATTGCCTGAAGTAGTGCTTTTACTATCTCCCTCTTAACAAACTCCCAGCCATCATGAACTCCCTTTCCTTTTAGTATTACTGTCCATGGGATCTCACCCAGCACTTCCCTAAGTTTTATGAAGTCAGCTTTCTTAAAGTCAAGAAATTGAGTCCTAGTATGCTTGGCTGCTCCTTTCCGCTGTATAGTAAACTTCACTCGCGCCTAATGATCCTTCCACTTCTACCCCACTAACCAGGTCATCAACATTGGTTAGGACCAGATCTAAAATGGCTGTTCCTCTTGTTGCTTCTCCCACTTTCTGGACAATGAAGTTGTCTGCAAGGCCAGTGAGGAATCTGTTTGACCTTATGCTCTTGGCTGAGTTTGACATGCAACAAATATCCGGGTAATTGAAGTCCCCCATTACTACTATCTCCCTTCCTTTTGCATGCTTGGCCAAATGTTCCAGGAAGGCATCATCTATGTCCTCCGTTTGGCTTGGGGATCTATAGTAAACTCCCACAATGAGGTCCCTGTTATTCTTCTCTCCCTTAATTTTGACCCAAATGCTCTCACTTTGGCTTTGAGGTTCTAAATCTTGGATCTCTTCACATGTATACACATCCCTGACATATAACGCCACTCCTCCTCCTTTCTTGTCTGGTCTGTTTCTCTGAAATAGATTGTATCCCTCCATTATTACATTCCAATCATGGGACTTATCCCACCAGGTTTCAGTGATGCCTATTATGTCATATTTAGTTTGCTGTACCAAGAGCTCAAGCTCATCTTGTTTATTTCCCATGCTTTGTGCATTAGTGTACAGACATTGAAGTCCATTAATCATTCCCCCATGTCTCTTATTTAAGGATTTTTTCCTCCCACCACTAGGTCTGTGGGCTGTTTGCTCCATTCGGTCTATGACATTTGGATGATCATCTTCATCAATTGATAGACTCCTACCTTCAGGAGCACTGTCTCCCTCCCCCACATTAGTCAGTTTAAAGCCCTCCTGATGATGTGTGTGCTTTCTTCTGTAACCTCAAGGGGCAACAAAACCTCTGCAAATTCCAGCAGGCAATTTCCCCACTTTCTTGAGGATGTATGTTACTGCTGTTCTTGTTGTTATTGTTATCACTATTTTTACTACTACTCCATTTATTATCCAGGGCGGGATACAGCAATTTTTAAAATCAACATTAAACAGAGTTGAAGCAAAATACAGTCACAGGAATAGGGTGGTCCTGTAAACACATGTCTGCGGTGTCAGAGGCTTTGGTGAAGGTGCCGGATGTGCCTCTGTGGGAGGGAATTCCCCAACCAAGGAATGCCTCTCTTGGGACATCCCCCTTCCAAAACTCTGAGCATGGTGAGACTACCAAGACCTCTCCCAATTCAAAAACATCCAACTGGTATTTTAGAGAAGGAGGTGGTTCTTCAGATAATGTGAGCACCTTGAATGGGGCTCAGAAATGAACTCACAACCAATGCAGCAGTTTTAAAAAAGCAAGTAAATGTGTTCTCAGGTCATTGTGGGGATTAAATGAGGAGGGGTGTATGCCAAGTAGAGCTTTTTGGAGAAAAAGGTGGGATATAAATACAGTTAATAAAGAGAGTGAGCCCACCAGCTAGCCAACAATCTGCTCACTGCATTTTGGACCATCTTCCAAGTCCTCCTACAGCATGGTGTAGTGGTTAAGAGTGGTCTCATAATCCGGTGAACTGGGTTCGTGTCTCCGCTCCTCCACACGCAGCTGCTGGGTGACCTTGGGCTAGTCACACTTCTCTGAAGTCTCTCAGCCTCACAGAGTGTTTGTTGTGGGGGAGGAAGGGAAAGGAGAATGTGAGCCGCTTTGAGACTCCTTAAGGCAAGTGAAAGGTGGGATATCAAGTCCAAACTTCTTCTTCCTCCTCCTCCTCCTCCTCTTCTTCTTCTTCTTCTCTTCAAGGACAGTTTCACACAGAGGGTATTTCAGTAATTCAATCTGATTCAGAGCATGGATTACAAAGGACACCTCGTCACAGTCCCAAAGGGACAGAGATGGCAAACTAGCCCAGAGCTGGAAATGGGCACTTCTAGTCCCTGAGGCCACCTGAGCCTCAAGTGACCATGCTGGATTCAGGAGTACCCCCCAGGCATATATGGCTGTGTGTGGGTTAAGCTTTGTCACACCATCATCATCATCTTCATCATCATCATTATTAATCCACCCTTCACCTTCAGTTCCCAGGGCAGATTACAACATTAAAAACCACATTAAAACCGTTTAAAACAACTTACGATCTCAGAAAGAAGATGAGTCTTTCTTTACTTGCTTTTTAGTGCTGTCCCTTGGCTCCACCCCCACGTGCTTTGAACTTACCCGCGTCATCCTCAGGGGGTTGGCCAGGTAAGTATCTGGCCCTCAGAACAAAAAAGGGGAGACTCCACACCAGTAGTATGTTTTGAGAACATTGGAGATTCCAAGTGCTAAAAAATGAGACAGAAACAGGAAATAAATGTGTGTTTAGCGGGGGAGGACAGGACGGGGAGCAGCTTTTGAGGGCCCCAGGTTTAGGGGACCCACCACAGCCTAGTGTCCACAATGCACTTGGTACTCACTCGTCAGTTGCAGTTCTGACTTCATGCATTGACTGAAAGGCAGGAACCAGCGGGGTATTCATCTCACAGAAATCCCCTCAGTTGTCTGCACATTTTGTATGGCAACATTACTTCTAGGAGGGCTAAAGTTTTCCTTTTTCTTTTAGAGAAAGCTCAGAGACTGTGCTGTGGTGCAGTCCAACCCTGGTTCCTAGTAAGACTCATCCACCCTTACTCAGGGAACATTTTTCTTCTCCTGACAGTGTACCAATTTTATAACAGAACAATGCACTTGTTTTGTAGGACTTGCTAGTGCTTCCAATTGGGACAGACAGTACTTGGCAGAAGAAAAAGGGATCTCCGCGAGGCTTCATGAGAGCACAAATGGATGAGCAAGAGTCAGCTGACCCTGAAGCAGGAAGAGGCCATGTTATCAAAACTGGGAGCAGTGAGAGTTTCTGGGGAAACTCTCTGCAGAAGGTCCTGGGTGAGGAGGTCACCCTCTGCTCAGAGGTGCAGAGCCAGCAGTTCAGGCAGTTCCATTCCCTGGAGACTGAAGGACCCCGAGAAGTTTGCAACCAATTTTACCGTCTTGATGGTCAGTGGCTGAAGCCAGAAAGGCATACAAAAGTTCAGATGCTGGACCTGGTGATCTTGGAGCAGTTCCTGGCTGTCCTTCCACTAGAGATGGAGAGCTGGGTGAGGGAATGTGGAGCGGAGACCAGTTCCCAGGCAGTGGCCCTGGCTGAAGGTTTTCTCCTGAGTCAGGCAGAGGAGAGGAAGCAGGCAGAGCAGCAGGTGAGAGAGACTTTCCTCTGGATGCTCCTAAGGGGCTCCAAACATGAGGGAGAACATCCCTAAATCCCATCCTTTTTTGGAAAGCATCCAAGGAATGCCTCTGCCATTCCTTTTCCAGTACTTCTCCAATTTCTCTGTTTTAAATCCTTGTTGCTCTTTCAGGGAAAGGAACTGTTTGCAGAAAAGGGCTTGGATTCCTCAGAGAGGACTCTGTTGGAAACCAGAGAGAGGCTGCTGGGTAAGGATTGATGAGTTCTTTCTACATTTTGGCACATGCTATTGATTTTGAAACGAATATAATGGGTTCTTTGAATTCTTTTGAGGAAGACATTTGGGCCCAACATGGAGTCTACACACACATAAAAACTGTTCTGAAAATGCTTTTTAAAAAATACATTGAATTTTCCATAAGGCTCACCACCGTCATTTAGTGTCACATTGTATATTGCACTGAAAACACACTTAAAGCCTTTTATTTGTGGCTGTGTAGCTGAGTCCCAAGAACCCCAAGGAGAGGAGATCCATTTTTGTAGCATGAAAATGTGAAATGAGTACAAACATCCAAATGCACTCAGCAGGCAAGACTTTATGTAAGGCCCATCTGAAGTTAGAGCCGTGCTGCTTAACCTCTGAGAGAAGCATGCACCTGTGTCTTCCTACTTGCCTTCTTACTTACAGGTGACCAAATGATGCCATCAAGACATGCTCCTCCATCTTTTCATGGTGCTGGAGGGGAAGCAGCGGCTGTGGAACCAGATCAAGTAGGAGGAAGAAGCCTTGTGGGGAAAGAGGCTGAGGGGTGGGGCTGCCTGGGTGCCTCCGGGCACAAATGAATCTCTCCCCCTCCTCTTGCTGCTGTGAAACTGCCCTTAACAAAGTCTGAACATGCCATTCCAGAAGATTTGTGTGCTGTGAATAATCAACAGCCACCTCTCCTTAACTAGGTTTCTGAGTGTTGGTAGTATTATTTACCGTATTTTTCACTCCATAGGGCGCACTGGACCATAAGGTGCACCTAGTTTTTTTGGGGGGAATCTTATTCCCCACCCCAGCCCCAAAGAGCAGCGGACAGGCTTCTGGAGCTGTCAGGTGAAGCCCGGGTTCCCTGTCTTGGCTTCGTTTTTAGCCGTGCGCAACCTCTCCTGGCTGGAGAGGTTGCGCGCTGCCTTAGCTTTGTTTTTAGCCACGGGGCTGGGGCGGCAGAAGCCCGAGCTTCCCCCAACACCAGCCCCCAGAACAGGTCGGGGAGCGGTGGCAAGGTTGAGCGCAGCCTTGCCTCCGCTCCCAGAGCTTGTGGAGCTGGTAGGGGAAGCCCAGGTTCCCAACCCCAGGGACCACACATTCGCTCCATAAGACGCACAGACATTTCCCCTTAGTTTTTAAGAGGAAAAAGCGCGTCTTATGGAGTGAAAAATAAGGTATGTTGTTGCACTTTTATTTATATATTTATTGTTGAATGCTAAGACAGGCTTCTAAGCAGTGGCCAGGAGTCCTCTAGCCAGCCACATCAGTTGCACCATGGGGCTCAGCTCCTTGCGCCCCCATGCACCCCTTGCAGTTGGCTTTAGCCCCCCCCCCCCCGCCGCCAAGAACAGCACATTGGGGAGTGGAGTGGGGATCTTTCCATATGGCAAGCTGGAATGCTTGCACAGAGAGAAGGATTTGAAGTTCCACCCTTTTACACAAAATTAATACCCATCATTAACATACACAACAAAAATTCCATTAAAATGTTAAAACAAGCTCACATAATTGAAATGTGCAGCAAACCCATCCAATTAAAACAACACAGCAATTCACAGGCAGAAAATAGCAGAGCAGTGTACAGTTTATATTCTTCATGCTGTCTAAGAGGACAACCTTTTTCTTTTAGGGTCCAGTGTGCTTTGAAGATGTTGCTGTTCATTTCACAGATGAGGAATGGGTGTTGCTGAATCCTGACCAGAGAACTCTGCATAAGGAAGTCATGGAGGAGAATCGTGAGGTCATGGACTCTCTCAGTAAGACTCCCTCTTGCTTCATAATTTCTGTTTTGATACTGAGTATTGTGACAAACCTCCAGTAATTGGATGGAGCTCAACAGCACCATCTACAGCATCAAGGATTCTAACTCCCCAATGGAGGACTATCAACTGTTTTGTCTGTGCATATTCTCCCTCCAGTTAGGCTTCGGAGCTGTTAGGAAAGTTGAAATTTTCAAAGACCTTCCTATCAGGCTTCTAAAACGTAGGGAACCATATAAAGAATTGGTGCAGACATTGAAAAGGAACAATATTGAGTTTAAGTGGGAGTTCCCTGAAGGAATCTCCTTCACTTATAGGAGTAAGAGGCAAAAATTGACAAACCCAGAAGAAACCAGCAAATTTCTAAGGAAATATAAAGAACTAAAAATACAAAAAGAAGAAAACAAACACGAGGAGGCAGAAGAAGAAAAAGACTCAGAGGGCGAAGTAGAGAGAGCAGAGGGAGAGGTAGAGGAAGAGGAGGAGGAGGCAGCGGGAAGAGCTTAAGGGAAGACAGTAGGTCCACACAAAAGTAAATAATCATGGCGCTAAAAGTCTGGAGCTGGAATGTGAATGGGATGAACGATAAAAGTAAGAGGAATAAAATTGAACATATTCTAAAGAAAGAAAGCCTAGATATCATCTGTCTACAGGAAACCCACATAGCAAGGAAGCATAAAAGAGTCCTGATTAGCAAAGGACTAGGGAATGAATTTGTATCGTCTGACCAAAGCAAAAAAAGGGGGGTGGTCATTTACACTAACAAACAAATCGAAGCGCAACAAATCTTTAAAGACGAAGAAGGGAGGGTAGTGGGAGTTCAGATCAATTGGCAAGGAGAAAAGATAATAATAGTGGGGATATACGCACCTAATGACAATAAATCGGAGTTTTATAAGGAGTTGGAAAGAATGTTATCTGACCACTCCGATCAGAAAATCATTTTATTAGGAGATATGAACGGGGTGGTGTCGTTAGAGATGGATAGGTTAAGGGACAGGATAGGCAAATGTGATGGGACGATGAGCTGCTTGTGCGTAAAATGCAAGTCCCTCAGAGTTTGATCAGGTTTTCAAACCTCTGCCTGTGACGGAGCCCCTCCAGCATGGCTGCGTCAATCACTAGTAGAATCCGAAAGTGGCTGCTTTCGGAAACGTTTCCAACATAAAAGCTCCTTAACGGAAACACGTCGTCTGGCCTCTCGGCGTGACAGTTTCCGTCGAGGTGTGGGTGTCCCTATAGGAGGTCCTGAGACCTCCCCACTGGTTTCGCTTGAAGCGTCTCTGAGCCATCCCTCCGACTCACTTTCCCTTGGAGTTCTTGCTCGCCCTCTACTGGTTCCCTCTTCCGCTGCTACTGCTCTCTCAACCTCAGGGAGCCTTTGCACCTGCGGCGCTTTAGATGTCAGTTCCCTGACAGCAAAGAAGGAAAGCTACCCAGAACCTTCTTCTCAATGGTACAAAACTGTAACCTGGTAGATATTTGGAGATTTAAACACCCCCTGGAAAAGCAATTTACTTTCCATTCGGAACCTAATGACTCATCTTCGAGACTAGATCAGATCTGGATCTCGGCAGAACTAGTCCCAAGATCGGCATGGGTGGGGATTCAGGCAAAAACGATTTCGGACCATAATCCAATAAAAATGGTACTGAAAGGGTTGGAAAGCAGAATATACAGATGGAGAATGAAAGATTACTTGTTAGATGACCAAGAGGTAGTAGAGAAAGCTCAAATAAGGTTTAAGGAATACTTTGAAGACAATTTAGGCAATGACACAAAGCCGAAAGTGGTGTGGGACGCAGGAAAGGCGGTGATGCGGGGTTTTTTTATTCAACAGAGTGCAATCAAGAATAAAAAAAGAGAAAAAGGGAAAAAAGAAATCTTACAGCAAATATGGGAAAATGAACAAAAATTAATTAAAAACCCCAAAAATAAGAGAATAAAAGAGAATATTAAAGTTTTACAATCCCAGTTTGCGATGTTGATAAATAGGGAAATAGAATGGAAAATCAAAAAAATAAGACAGAGAAGCTTTGAATACGCCAACAAATCAGGGAAGTTACTAGCCTGGCAACTCAAAAAAAGGAAAGAACAGAATACAATAAATAAAATAGAGGTGGAAGGTGAAGAAATAACCAAGCCTAAAGAAATAAGGAAGGCATTTCTGGATTTCTACAGAAGACTCTGCAGTAACACCGAAAGGAATAACCTGAGGAAAATAGAAAGGTTTCTAAAAGGTAAGAACATAAAAAAGATCCCCACAGTGGTAAAAGGGAAACTCAGCGCCCCAATAGAAGAAGAAGAAATCAAAGCAATAATAAGGGACTTAAAAAAAGGGAAAGCCCCAGGCCCAGATGGGTTCACTGGCAGATTCTATAAAGAAATGGAGTCAGTGGTACTGAACCCACTGCAAGAGGTAATGAATAATATTCTCAAAGAGAGAGAAATTCCAGAAACATGGAAGGAGGCATTAATCACACTAATTCCCAAACAAGATTCGGATTTACAACAGATTAAGAACTATAGACCAATTTCCCTATTAAATATAGATTATAAGATCTTTGCGGGAATTATGGCAAGGAGACTAAAAGAGGTTCTGGTAGAAAGACTAAATAAAGATCAAGCAGGCTTTCTGCCGGGTAGGCAAATAAAAGATAACATAAGAAACATTGTAAACATTATAGAGTACCTAACGGATAGGTGTGACAAACAAGGTCTGCTGTTATTTGTGGACGCTGAAAAAGCGTTCGATAACATAATCTGGGACTTCTTACTGAAACAATTGGAATACATGGAAGTGGGCACAGAATTCTATAATGGGATAAAGGCAATCTATACAGATCAAAAGGCAAGACTAATCATAAATAATGTGGAGACCGTAGAAATAACAATAACAAAGGGAACAAGACAGGGATGTCCGCTGTCCCCACTGCTATTTATAATGGTGCTAGAAGTGTTATTAAACTCAATAAGAGAAAACAAAGGAATAAAAGGTGTAACAGTCGGGCGGAACGAATATAAAATCAAGGCATTCGCAGACGACTTGGTCGTAACAATGGAAGATCCAACTGTCTCACTAAAAGAGGTACTTGCAGAATTTGACCAATTTGGAAAGGTGGCCGGCTTCAAACTAAATAAAAGGAAAACAAAAATGATAGTTAAGAATATGAACACGGACAAAGTCGAAGAACTACAAAAAGAAACAGAAATAGAGGTGACTAGAAAGGTGAAATATCTAGGAATATGGGTAACACCAAAAAATATAGATCTATTTAAAAACAACTACGAAACAGTATGGAAGGGAGTCAAGAAAGATATAGAATCATGGGGCAGGCTTAAACTGTCATTTTGGGGCAGAATAGCCACAATTAAGATGTCTGTGCTACCAAGAGTACTGTTTCTATTCCAGAATATCCCCGTGATTAAAGGCATGAAGATATTTAAGGATTAGCAGAGGGTAATTTCAAAATTTGTCTGGCAGGGCAAAAAACCGAGAATAAAATACAAATTGTTAACAGATGTAAAGGAAAGAGGGGGCTTTGCCCTGCCAGACCTGAAATTGTACTACGAGGCGTCATGCCTATGCTGGGTAAAAACATGGATAAAACTGGAAGATAGGGAAATGTTAGATCTAGAGGGACACGACAACCGGTTTGGTTGGCATGCCTACCTATGGCATGGGCGCAGGAAAGTACATAAAGACTTTGGAAATCATATCTTTAAGGGTCCACTGATTGAGGTATGGGAGAGGTACAGAGACATGCTAGAGCCCAAAACACCGCACTGGCTGTCGCCACTAGAAGTTATGGGTGTCAAAAAGATAAATATGAGGGCCAATTGGGCCACCTACGAACAATTGCTAAGAAAATAAGAAGGAAAGTGGACAATGAAGCCGTACGAGCAGGTTAAAGAACAAGTCTATGACTGGCTGCATTACTTTCAGTTAAATGACATGTTTAGGAAAGACATTAAAGATAAAGGATATATGGATAAAGCCTCCAGATTTCAGACTGAGATACTAAACAATAATTACAAAACCCTATCCAAAATGTACAGTATGTTACTAGATTGGAATTTAATAGACGAAGAAGTTAAGCCGGCAATGATACACTGGGCTAGGGACTTCGGTCATAATATATACTTTGAAGAGTGGGAAAAGATTTGGAAACAACATATTAAATTTACGGCTTGCGTGATACTGAAGGAGAACCTAATGAAAATGTTCTACCGCTGGTACCTAACTCCCGTAAAATTAGCCAAAATGTATGGTTCCTGTAAAAAGTGCTGGAAGTGTAAGAAAGGGGAGGGGTCTTTCTACCATATGTGGTGGGAATGCCAAAAGGTTAAAGGATTCTGGGAGAGCGTCTATAACGAAATGAAGAAAATTTTAAGATACACCTTTGTTAAAAAACCCGAGGCCTTCTTGCTGGGTATGTTAGGAAGGGAGATAAAAAGGAAAGACCATAAGCTGTTCCAGTACGCAACAACGGCGGCTAGAGTATTATTAGCCCAAAGCTGGAAATCAGAGGGTATACCAACAATTGAGGAATGGAGAGCGAAGCTGTTAGAATATGTGGAGATGGACAAAATGACAGGGAAAATCAGATACTTAAGGGATCAGAGGTTTATTAAGGACTGGGAAAGCTTTACGAACTACCTGGAAAATTTAAGTGAGGGACAAATAACATTGGTGGGTTTTAAGGGAGCTCTGTAAAAAAAAAGCAAAGGGTATTGTCTAAAGAGGAATGGAAGAATCAGATAGATCAACGACATTACAAAATAACAAACGCGAAATTGTATAAAAAAGATTAGTACGGATGATTTGTGGAAAGGTTGAAGGAAGTCACATTCTAGATTGGTGAAAATGAGCATTTAACGTTGTGTATTATGTTCTTGTATTTTTCTTTTATTATGGAAATCAATAAAAAGCATGTTGGAGAAACAGCTTCTGTCAGGGTTTTTGGTTGACTCGAGAAAACTAACATTGGAGATGGAGAAGAGTCCATGATTGGGCCAAGCAAAATCCATCCCAGAAAAGAGTCAGGCTTTATTGACCTCAGGTTCCTATAAATATGTCAGTTAATACAAAGACACTGAACCTTGTAGTAAGACCTGGGTGTTCATCAGTATGCATATAATATCCAGCTCTACCTCTCTTTCAAATCAGAACCTCGGTCCAGTATACCTGAAGGAGTGTCTCCACCCCCATCATTCTGCCTGGACACTGAGGTCCAGTGCAGAGGGCCTTCTGGCGGTTCCTTCACTGCGAGAAGCCAAGTTACAGAGAACCAGGCAGAGGGCCTTTTCGGTAGTGGCACCTACCCTGTGGAACACCCTCCCACCAGTTGTCAAGAGAAAAAAAAAACCAGACTTTTAGAAGACATCTGAAGGCACCCCTGTTTAGGAAAGCTTTTAATGTTGGACAGATTATTGTATTTTAATATTTTGTTGGAAGCTGTCCAGGGTGGCTGGTGAAACCCAGCCAGATGGGCAGGGTATTATTATTATTATTATTATTATTATTATTATTATTATTATTATTATTACTAATTTAATTATTATCAATAAATGAATGAATAAATAATTGTCTAACTCCCTTCTCTTTTTTCTCTCTCACAAGCATTGATTATCATTGTTCAATAATCTGGGTCTCAGTTTCTTCCTAAGGCTCTAATCCATTTCTCTTATTGTCGCAGGTGCTGATGAATTGGAAATTAAGAATAAGAGAGATCACTGCAAAATCCACACAGTGGAGAAGCCATATAACTACATGGTGTGTGGAGAAAGCTTCAGTCAGAGCTTCCATTCCTCTTCCCATCAAAAAAATCCCATTGAGAAGAAACTCTGTCAGTGCTTGAAATGTGGAAAGAGCTTCAATTCCAAGAGGAGTCTCACTTCCCATCAAAAAACTCATAGCGGGGAAAAATCATATCAGTGCTTGGAATGTGGAAAAAGCTTCAGTCAAAGCTCCTATCTCATTTCCCATCAAAGAACTCACAGCGGGGAGAGACCATATCATTGCTTGGAATGTGGAAAGAGCTTCACCTGGAAGGCAAGTCTCACTTCCCATCAAATAATTCATACAGGGGAGAAACCATATCAGTGCTTGGAATGTGGAAAGCGCTTTAGTCGGAACTTCCATCTCACTTCCCATCAAAGAACTCACAGTGGTGAGAAACCGTATCGGTGCATTGAATGTGGAAAGAGCTTCAGTCAGAAGGGCCCACTCACTTCCCATCAAAGAACTCACAGTGGGGAGAGTCCCTATCAGTGCTTTGAATGTGGAAAGAGTTTCACCTGCAAGGAAAGCCTCATTTCCCATCAAAGAATTCATACAGGGGAGAAACCATATCAATGCTTAGAATGTGGAAAGAGCTTCACTTGGAAGGTAAATCTTACTTCCCATCAAAGAATTCATACAGGAGAGAAACCGTATCAGTGTTTGGAATGTGGAAAGAGATTCACCCAGAAGGAAGGTCTCACTTCCCATCAAAGAATTCATACAGGGAAGAAACCATATCAGTGCTTAGAATGTGGCGAGAGCTTCGCCTGGAAAGTAAGTCTCACTTCCCATCAAATAATTCATACAGGGGAAAAACCATATCAATGTTTGGAATGTGGAAAGAGCTTCAGTCGGAACTCCCATCTCACATCACATGAAAGAATTCACAGAGGGGAAGAGCCATATCAGTGCTTGGAATGTGGAAAGAGCTTCATTCGGAAGGATAATCTCATTTCTCATCAAAGAATTCACAGCGGAGAGAAACCCTATCAGTGCTTGGTATGTGGAAAGAGCTTTAGTCGGAAAGAAAGTGTCACTTCCCATCAAAGAATTCATACAGGGGAGAAACCATATCAGTGTTTGGAATGTGAAAAGAGCTTCAATCAGAATACCCATCTCATTTCCCATCAAAGAATTCATACAGGGGAGAAACCATATCAGTGCTTGGAATGTGGAAAGAGCTTCAGTAAGAGGGCCCATCTCACGGCCCATCAAAGAATTCACACTGGGGAGAAACCATATCAGTGTGTTGAATGTGGAAACAGCTTCAATTCCAAGGGGACTCTCACTTCCCATCAAAGAATTCATACAGGGGAGAAACCATATCAGTGCTTGGAATGTGGAAAGAGATTCAACCAAAAGGAAAATCTCACTTCCCATCAAAGAATTCATACAGGGGAAAAACCATATCAGTGCTTGGAATGTGGAAAGAGATTCAGTCGAAATTCCCATCGCACTTCCCATCAAAAAACTCACAGCAGGGAGAAACCATATCAGTGCTTGGAATGTGGAAAGAGATTCACCTGGAAAGGAAGTCTCACTTCACATGAAAGAATTCATACAGGGGTGAAACCATTAAAATGCTTGTGATGTGGAAACAACTTCAATTCCAAGGGGAATCCCGTGGTCCATCAAAGAATTCATACAGGGGAGAAACCGTATCAGTGCTTGGAATGTGGAAAGAACTTCAGTAAGAGCACCAAGCTCACGTCCCATTAAATAATTCACCGTGGGGAGAATTGTAGCATTGGAAGGGACCCTAAGGTTAATCTCTTGTCTTTGTCCATGGGAGTTTTCTTGGCAGGGATACTGGAGTGGCTTGCCGGTTCCTGCTCCAGATGGATCACGTTTGGTCAAAACTCTCCACTATGACCTGTCCATCTTGGGTGGCCCTGCATGGCATAGCTCATAGCTTCTCCGAGTTATTCAAGCCCCTTCACCACGGCAAGGCAGTGATCCATGAAGTGAGTGAGGAGGAATTAAAGAACCTTTTAATGAGGGTGAAAGAGGAGAGCGCAAAATATGGTCTGAAGCTCAACATCAAAAAAACGAAGATCATAGCCACTGGTCCCATCACCTCCTGCCAAATAGAAGGGGAAGAAATGGAGGCAGTGAGAGATTTTACTTTCTTGGGCTCCATGATCACTGCAGATGGTGACAGCAGTCACGAATTAAAAGACTGCTTCTTGGGAGAAAGGCGATGGCAAACCTAGACAGCATCTTAAAAAGCAGAGACATCACCTTGCCAACAAAGGTCCATATAGTTAAAGCCATGGTTTTCCCAGTAGTGATGTATGGAAGTGAGAGCTGGACCATCAAGAAGGCTGATCGCCAAAGAATTGATGCTTTTGAATTATGGTGCTGGAGGAGACTCTTGAGAGTCCCATGGACTGCAAGAAGATCAAACGCATCCATTCTTAAGGAAATTAGCCCTGAGTGCTCACTGGAAGGACAGATAGTGAAGCTGAGGCTCCAATACTTTGGCCACCTCAGGAGAAGAGAAGACTCCTTGGAAAAGACCCTGATGTTGGGAAAGATGGAGGGCACAAGGAGAAGGGGACAACAGAGGACAAGATGGCTGGACAGTGTTCTCGAAGCTACAAACATGAGTCTGACCAAACTGTAGGAGACAGTGGAAGACAGGAGTTCCTGGCGTGCTTTGGTCCATGGGGTCACGAAGAGTTGGACACGACTAAACGACTAAACAACAACAAGGTTAATCTAGTTCAACCTCCTGCAATGTAAGAATCTCGGCTGAAGCATCCATGACATGACCATCCAGCCTCTGCTTAAAATCCTCCAATGAAGGAGCACCCCCCACCCTCTGAGGGAGTTCATTTCACTGTTTAACAGCTTCCACCACCAGAAAGCTCTTCCTTGAGCTATTTCCACCATCTCAGCCTCCACTTTTCGAGGCTAAACACAGCCAGTTCCCTAAACCATTCCTCACAAGGCTTGTTTTCCAGACCCTTGATCATCTTAACCACCCTCCTCTGCACATAACTGGACACAGTATTCCAGGTGTAGTCTGTCCAAGGACTAGTCTGACCTTGAACTGGACACTATGCTTCAGTTGATGCAGACATTAGCCTTTTTGACTGCAGCATCACACTGCTGACTCGTGTCAAGCCAAGTATTACCCATTGTATATATGTGCAGCTGATTATTCCTGTGTTAGTGCAGAACCTTACATTTGTCCTTATTAAAATTCGTTTATTGCCTTTTTATACCACCTTTTCCTCCAAGGAGAATTAAAGGTCACAGTCCATCACACTTTTGCTGCATAAGTATACTCATGTGTAGGCACCTTGTTAGCAGCTTTCAGTCCTTCAGCAGAGTTTCTGGAAGCAGTCGTCAGCAGTTGAAGCTACACTTTGAGAAGAAACATTCACAGACACCGTAAAACTCAGTCAAGTGTTTTATTGCTTGACTGGTCATAAATGCTTCACGGTAACACTATTTACAATCATTATAGCAAGAGCTGTAACGTCATACTTAAGTCTCACTCTTTCTTTTTAGCAGCGAGATGCAGGCGGACACAGTCTATAGGCAGTCATGACACTACAGTTTGTAGGCAGCATTTGTTGGTCAGTTGTTTGCAAAAGGAAAAAACAAAAGTTCTACTTTTATCAGCACTTCCAGCTGAAGCTGTGCATGCTCAGAGTGCCAATCCCACTTATATACGACTGTTCTGGAATCTTTTCACTGTTTCTGGATGAATGACCCCCCCCCCCGTCATATATAAATAGAAGGTATAATGGCTCGGCCTCAGGTTCAGGCACGAGTGGGCTTGGCGCAGTGGCGGCAGACGGAGGGGGTGGAGGCGAGCTTGCAATCACCTAAAAAAAGCTCACTGCCGGTGATGTTTAAATATACAATACTAAAAATACCAGTGTTTTGAATATTTAGGAAAATATCAAAGTTCTGTTTGATGTTTAAAATTTTGATTTCTTAATTTGGGGTTCACCATCCGTGTATAAGACAAACCTCAATTTTTGAGTAAGTTTTTTAAAGCAAAAAACATTGACTAACACATGGGAAAAGATGGTAACTACAAATGATGGTTTCCTTTGCAAAGTGAACAGTTGCAATTATATCTTTTTGCACTGTCAACAGTTCACATTTTAAAGCAAGACCAGAATGAAGCGTAGTTCAATTGCGGACTGTGGGTTGTGGGGAGGGGTGTCGTCGTTAATCCAGGAGAATTGCTCTTTCAGGGTAATGCCAGAGCCACAGATCTCCAGCATTGAATGTGTTGGCCTGGTGTGGGGCACCAAGGAGAGCCTGGCTGTCTGGCGGGTGTATCGACCACCTAGAGCACTGGCAGCCGCCCAGTCAGGCCTGCTGGAGGTGGTGGCAGGCTGGGCCTTGGAGTTCCCTAACCTATTGGTTTTGGGGGACTTCAGCGCCCATGCTGACACTGCCCCCTCCTCATGGGCTCTGAACTTGGTGTCTTCCACGGTGTCACTAGGTGTCAGCTGATGCTGGGAATCAAAGCAGGAAAAGAGAGAGAAGGACACTGGAATGTGAGAGGGAGGAGAGGCAGCCCAGTGGCATAGCTTCAGAAAGCAGAGAGCAGGCGGCAGATAGCAAAGATCCAAATACCAATCTTAGCTCAGAGACAGAAGGGGAGAGGCTGGGAATAGACAGCCCAAAAACTCAAAGGTGCGAAGAGGTCAGTGAGAGGAGGGGAAAGAGCGGAAGCAGGTCAGTGAGAGGAGGGGAAAGAGCGGAAGCAAAAGGGTTTTTCCCCCTGTTGGAAGAAGAGGAAGGGCGGAGTTTAGACTCGGCAACTGCAAACTTGCTTACTAGTAAGAATATGCATTTTTAGATTTGATTTCTAAACTCCCACAATATTTACTCCATGGAGCAGTTTCATTAGCATCCCAGCCTTCCATGGCCTAACACAGTCAAAGCTCCATGAAAGAACCTACCACACCAGCACCCACTTGGAGCTGGCTCTGAAGTCTGCCTGTTTGTGAAGTGAGGCACTTGGGGTGCTCAGAGGCCCGACCCCTCCAACGGATGTAAGTTGCAGAGCTGCTGATTTCCATACCCCCTAAGGTACCCATCTCACACACCCCTCTGCGACGTCACTGTTTCTGCCAAGAAAGTGCCTGGTAGGTTGAGGCACAACCTCTTCAGTTCTTTGCTCTTCATCCAAACTGGCTATCAGTTGTACTTAAGGAGGCCACCCAACAGTCCCTTGCCTGAGCTAAGCCAAGCCCCCTTGCCCACCTCACCAGCTTCTTACAGACATCTCAGTTCTGTTTTCCCATCATTGCCAACCACAGAGATGCCAACTGAGAGTGCCCACAAATGGCAAGTTTAGTTGAGTGTGCTCATACGCTATGTCACTGCACTGAATGGTGCCCAAAGCAGCCTGAAACAAACACCAACTGATTATCAAAACACAGCATCTTTGGAGATTGCTACTGCTGCTGAAAGCTCTTAACTCTGTCCCTTGATAAAAACAGGGTTATGACAGGAGGGATGCATTCCATTGTCTCTGCAGGCAAGGGCAGAGGAAGGGGGTGTGGTGGGTGGGTGCCACCCTGGGCGTCACCACCGAGGAGGGTGACAAGATGCTGGGCGGCACTCACCACGAGGCCTGCAGCATGCCCAAGCCACCAGTGGTCAGGACCTCATTAGCAGGACCAGTGGTCAGGGATGATGGGCCTTGTACTCCCACAACATTGGGTGAACCAAGGTGGAGAAAGGTTGCTCTGCACTGACTGGCAACCTCTCTCTATCTCACACGAGGCAGAGATACCTGGGTGCATTGGGTTCGCTGATGTGTTTGGTGCAGAAGTTTCCCCTACGCAGGTTGCTCTCTCTGTGGTCTTTGTGGTCTTTAAGAACAGGCGAAAAAGTCCACTGCCAGTCCTTTGGCAAACACACAGGGCAGAAGTGAAACCAACTGAATCATCTGAAGCAAACTTAACAATAATATAAGGCTATGGCTATATGCACACTAATTTGAAATAAATTTTGTTGAGATCAATGTGACATTTTGGAACCTGGGTGAAGCTATCCTGAAACGGGCAAGTCAGCATAGAGGTTGTTTTTCCCCCCCTGTCTTTACATGGAATGGCTGCAGGTCTGTCCTACACATTTTTCTGAAAGCAAGTCCCAAATGTATGGGTTCAGGGAAAGGCCCAAAGAAAAACCAACAGCCAAGCTAAGCACTCTGTCAGTTTGGCTCAGATTCTAGAGAATTGTAGGCTTCAGAGATCCCCAAGGGTCATCCAGCCCACCCCCTGCAATGCAGGAAGTACACTTTGACTGCAACTGACCCTCACTCACTTGCTCATGAGCACCAGAAGCAGGTGTTGTCCCCTTGCAACGAAAACCCAATCTGTTTTTGGAGATCTGCACACACCTCCTCAGGTTGGGCAGGTGGCCATGTTTCCATTTCACTATTTCATGAAAAGTATGTGTTGCTTGATTGTAGAACAAAAAACCTCAAAGCAGTTTACAAAACCAGCAAAAGCACAGGCAAGTGCAGCAAAATCCTTGGCAGTGAGCATGGGGGGGGCAGGGGGCACCGTGGGATTTTCACTTGAGTTAATGCAGGATGGGATGCCAGTATGGCCGAGAAGCATAGCTCTTGCAGGGGGACCTCCATGGACAGATGCAACCTAGCAGGGAATGGGCTAGGCTGGGGAGGTGGGCGAGCGAAGACCAGAAGCTTAACGCTGTGATGCAGCAGCAGCAGCAGCAGCAGCAGCAGCAGCAGCAGCAGCAGCAGCAAAAAAGGCGAATGCTCTTCTCGGCTGCCTCCACAGAAGTCTAGTGTGCAGATCCAGGGCCCAAATCCTGGAGAGTCAGTGTTCAAGTTCAGAGGCAGGAGCATTTATGTTGCAGGCAAATCCTCACTGGTATCTGCAAGGAGGGCTGGGAGAGACCCCACATGCCACCTGAAGCCCTGGAGAGCAGCAGCCAGTCAGTATAGAGGTGGTGTGGCATAGTGGTAAGAGCAGTGTTTCTCAACCTTGGGTCCAGACAACAGCTGGGAAGAAACAGTGGATCAGAATGTCGGTCTAGGGCCCGGGAGGCCGGGGTTCAAATTCCCGTCTGGCCATGAAGCTCACTGGGTGACATCTGGCCAGTCACTCACTCTCAGCCTGACCTCCCTCGCAGGGCTTTTGTGAAGACAGAATGAGCAGGAGTGGCAGAGCCTAGGAAAAGGGACGGGCCGCCTGTCGTTCTCTCACTTTAGCCTGGGGGCTGATGCCGTAGCTGGTGAAGGCATACTGGCAATGCAGCAGCCCCAGGTGGGTGATCAGGAGCCGGCAGTAAGCGGTGAAGGTTGTGGTGAGGAAATGCCAGTAGAGAGCTCGGTCCAGAAACCAGATCTCAGAATGCGGGTGGCAACTGGAAGAGAGAAGAGAGTCCGCACGATGAGAAGAACAGACCACCCCACCTTTCAAGGGGGCCTAGGGATGGCGAACTGGGCCTCGGTGCTTTCTACAAAGGATAAAGGCATTTCCGAGGGAAATTCATCCTCTGAGGCCCTTCTTCGGGTGCCTCCTCCCCGAGAGGAGGGTGGCTACACAAGAACAGGCCTTTTCTGCAGTGGCTCCCTGTTTGTGGAAGGCTCTCTCCAGGGAGGCTCGCCTGGCACCTTGCGACCTATCTGTAGGCGTCAGGCGAAAATGTTCCTCTTCAACCCAGCCTTTGGCTGATTGACACCTGATATCTTTCTAAATATGTTGGGTGGGGGGGTGCTTGTTTTTCTTCTTATTTTTATTATGCATTTTGTGTTTTTTATATTGCAGTTTTAGGTGGTAAACCACCCTGAGATTTGTGGATGAAGATAATAATAATAATGGGGAAAGATGAAAGCCAGGTGTCAGAGCTGCCTCTAGGTCCCAGCTCACAGAGGACCAACGCTAGTCTGTTATAATGTACAAAAGTCTGTATTGAAGTTCAGTTTCCATTTCCAAGCCGCAGCGTGCAGCTCTACATCTTAGAACCTAGACCGGCGAAGCTCCGTCTGAGTCCCCGCCCCCTAGACACCAGTTTAAGACTCTAGCCTTACTCCACCTCTTCCGTTGTTCTTTCCTCCTCTGGGTCCTTCTGCCCCCCCGGGGTCTCCTCCTTCCTGGACTCTTCTGACGCTGACCCCCCTGACTCTTGTCCCTCCTTCCAGCGGACTTTAGGACCTGGCTCCCCATCCGGGCTACCTGCTGTGCCGCTCGCCTGTACTTTTGAACTTGGCGCGCGCCCAGCCGGCAACCTTCCTCTTGACCGTTTCCCCGCTCTCCGATGGAGGCGTGGTCAATCCTGACTCATCTCCTCTCGCTGGTGGTGAGCAGCCTGATCCCGATACCTGGGACTCCTCCCCCCCACTGCGCTCTGGTGGGGAAGCTGGTCCTGATTTCCAACTGCTGCTCTGGGAGTCCCCGCTGTCCCCTTCCTTCTGGGGTATCCCCCTTTGCACCCCACTTGCCCTGGCCATCAGCGCCCCCTTCTGTGAATCTTCCGATTCGCTGGAGAGACTCAGGGAATCCCTCGGACCACTGTCATCGCCTACGCTCCCCTCGGATTCCTCCCCCTCGCTCTCCATTTCCTCTCTCTCCTGTGCCTCTGCTCCTGAGCCCCTGACACCAGGCATAGCTTGCTTCAGGAAGACTTCATCGCAGGCCATGATAGAGAACAGCCTTTGTCAACCTGGTGCCCTCCAGATGTTTTGGACTATCCGTCCAAAGCCCATCAGCCTCAGCTAGCACAACTGTATGGTGCGAGGAACAGTAGTCCTGCCCTATCCCATGACGGGGACTCAGAGAAATAAGAAGGGCTGAAGACCTATAGGGAGTGGGGAATGGGGCAATCTGTCGTCCAGGAATGGCCCTACTGCAGCTAGCGAACCAGACAAAGCTGGTAAAAGGCACTGCTAGCTCCCTGACACTTTCCATTAGCTCTTGCTAACATTAGATGAATTTGCAAGTCACAAGACCTCCAAAGAAGGAGACTCCACCACACTCCTTGGCAGCAAATTCCACTGTCGAACAGCTCTTAGTGTCAGGAAGTTCTTCCTAATGCTTAGGTGGAATCTTCTTTCTTGTAGTTTGGATCCATTGCTCCGTGTCCGCTTCTCTGGAGCAGCAGAAAACAACCTTTCTCCCTCCTCTATGTGACATCCTTTTATATATTTGAACATGGCTATCATATCACCCCTTAACCTCCTCTTCTCCAGGCTAAACATGCCCAGCTCCCTTAGCCGTGCCTCATAAGGCATCGTTTCCAGGCCTTTGACCATTTTGGTTGCCCTCCTCTGGACACGTTCCAGTTTGTCAGTGTCCTTCTTGAACTGTGGTGCCCAGAACTGGACACAGTACTCCAGGTGAGGTCTGACCAGAGCAGAATACAGTGGCACTATTACTTCCCTTGATCTAGTTGCTATACTCCTATTGATGCAGCCCAGAATTGCATTGGCTTTTTTAGCTGCCGTGTCACACTGTTGGCTCATGTCAAG
The DNA here is from genome assembly GCF_964234715.1 of Podarcis melisellensis. Lineage (NCBI taxonomy): Eukaryota > Metazoa > Chordata > Lepidosauria > Squamata > Lacertidae > Podarcis > Podarcis melisellensis. Next base: position 35,330 of record NC_138528.1, on the reverse strand, counting down.
TTTGTGGTCAACCAAGACTCCTAGATCCTTTTCACATGTACTGCTCTCAAGCCAGGTGTCACCCATCTTGTATTTGTGCCTCTCATTTTTTTTGCCCAAGAGCAATACTTTACATTTCTCCCTGTTTAAATTCATCTTGTTTGTTTTGGCCCAGTTCTCTAATCTGTCAAGGTCGTTTTGAAGTGTGATCCTGTCCTCTGGGGTGTTAGCCACCCCTCCCAGTTTGGTGTTGTCAGGGGCTCAGGAGCAGAAGCACAGGAAAGGGAGGAAATGGAGAGCGAGGGGGAGGAATCCGAAGGAAACGTAAGCGATGACAGTGGTCCGAGGTCTCTGAGTCTTTCCAGCGAATCGGAAGACTCACAGAAAGGGGCTCCCATGGTCAGAGCAAGGGGGGTGCCTAGGGGGACACCCCAGGAAGAAGGGGCCAGAGGGGACTCAGAGAGCAGCAGTTGGAAATCAGGACCAGCTTCCCCACCAGAGCGCAGTAGGGGGGAGGAGTCACAGGTATCGGGATCAGGCTGCTCACCGCCAGCGGGAGGAGATGAGTCAGGATTGGCCACGCCTCCATCGGAGAGCGAGGAAACAGTCGAGAGGAAAGTTGGAAGCTGGGCGCGCGCGCCAAATGTACAGGCGAGCGGCACAGTGGGTAGCCCGGATAGGGAGCCAAGTCCTAAAGCCCGCAGAAAGGAGGGACAGGAGTCAGGGGGGTCAGCGTCAGAGGAGTCCAGTAAGGAGGAGACCCCGGGGGGCAGAAGGACCCAGAGGAGAAAGGAGAGACGGAAGAGGTGGAGTAAGGCTAGAGTCTTAAACTGGTGTACAGGGGGTGGAGACTCAGACGGAGCTTCGCCGATCTAGCTTCTAGACGTAGAGTTGCACGCTGCAGCTTGTAAATGGAAACTGAACTTCAATAAAGACTTTTGTACATTACTACCGGCTAGCGTTGGTCCTCTGTGAGCTGGGACCTGGAGGCAACTCTGACAGGTGTCATCTCCAAATTTGATCAGGATGCCCTTGAGTCCATCAGCCAAGTCGTTGATAAAGATGTTGAATAAGACCGGGCCCAAGACAGAACTCAGTGGCACCCCACTAGTCACTCTTCTCCAGGATGAAGAGGAACCATTGATGAGCACCCTTTGGAGTTCAGCCCTTTCTGTGTCCCCTGTTTGCATCTCACCATCTTCTCCTCTGAGTGACTCCACTGTTTCTTTGTTCTTCCTTTTGCTACGAACATACCCATAAAAGCCTTTTTTTGTTGCTTTTAACCTCTCTAGCAAGCCTGAGTTCATTCTGTGCTTTAGCCTTTCTGACTTTGTGTCTACACGTGCTGGCTATTTGTTTGAATTCCTCTTTCGTGGTTTCCCCCCTTTTCCATTTTTTGTACACATCCTTTTTTAATCTTAACTCAGTTAAAAGTTCTTTAGATAGACACCCTGGCTTCTTTAGGCACCTTCCATGTTTCCGTCTCATTGGTATTGCCTGAAGTTGTGCTTTTACTATCTCCCTCTTAACAAACTCCCAGCCATCATGAACTCCCTTTCCTTTTAGTATTACTGTCCATGGGATCTCACCCAGCACTTCCCTAAGTTTTATGAAGTCGGCTTTCTTAAAGTCAAGAAATTGAGTCCTAGTATGCTTGGCTGCTCCTTTCCGCTGTATAGTAAACTTCAGAAGAGCATGATCACTCGCGCCTAATGATCCTTCCACTTCTACCCCACTAACCAGGTCATCAACATTGGTTAGGACCAGATCTAAAATGGCTGTTCCCCTTGTTGCTTCTCCCACTTTCTGGGAGGTAGACCAGGCTGACAGGCACTGACTGACCCCCCACCCCATGGCCAAGTGGGGATTCGAACTCTGGTCTCCCAAGGGACAAATTGTACAGGGAATGCGTACAATGGAATTTTATGAAAGCAAAACAGTACAGTTTGTTATCGCAAAAATCCGAGGGCTCCCTTGGACAAAAACAAAGACACCAACCAGGATAACTTGGAGTAAAACAGCAGCCTGTAGGCTTGGCCTTTATTGAACTGTTGCAATAGGGTGTTCCCCTCACTTGCAGGAGAGAGAAAAGACACAGAAAAATGGTGTGCAAGACCTTATAAAAACTTTTGAAATTCCCATCCTCTAGGTCAAGACCACCCCCAGAAACATCCTGCATACATTACAGAAAGGAGGGGTTGAGGGAGGAGTTGCGGTGGTAACCTGAGTGTCCTGTCACCTGGCTGGTTCCCCCTTTCCCACTCCCCATGAGTACTTTCCAGGTGACAGAGAGGAGTTTGCAGTTTCCTGCCCCCAGAGGGAAGATCTGATCATTGTCCTTTGTTCCAGTCCATGCTGAACCCACTCCCATATGCAAGTTCTTTGTGATCTTGATTGTCTTCTGTCTAGGACCATCAGGGTTGGCATAGCAACTGGGCAGGGCTCCTGTGGAAGTGCTGGGATGATGAAGGGATTATGGTGCCCTGTATCAAACCTTCCCCATTTTGTAGTCTTTCCTTCATGGAGTAAAATAAAAGTGTAACAGTATGGTTGATTTTTCTATGAATTTATAACAGAAGTGTGGCGTATGTAGTGTGTGAGTGTGTGCGAAGTTTGTACAAACTGTTACGGAAGGGGGGGGATGTCTTCTTCACTACAAATCACTGTCAAATCACTCTGCCAAACCTTTCTTCCGGGCAATGCCAGGTGGCAGACTACCATTGTCTTCTCATCACCAGTACTCAGGATGTGCTTATCTGCGCATATCTCCAGCTCTGCATATTCCCCCCTCCCTCCTCCATATGTTAATCCGGTGTAGCTCTGCATATTCCCCCCTCCCTCCTCCTTATGTTAATCCGGTGTAGCTCTGCATATTCCCCCCTCCCTCCTCCTTATGTTAATCCGGTGTAACCCAACCTCTCCTTAATGTATTCATTATGTAATCTGTGTAACCCAACCTCTCCTTAATGTATTCATGATGTAACTGGGATGTATTTTGCACTGTATTCTGGGACATGGAGGGAGTTTCAAAAGTTCATGTCACCCCTTTCTCGCTGTTCAATCTCGCCTTGAACCTGTTGCGCAATAAACTTGGATCTTCTGCAGTTTGCTCCTGTCTACGGCTGAGCTCATTTTCCTCCGCAGGGACCCACGGACTTAGTCCGATGAGCTGGGTGGCAGAGCAGCCTCGCACCCAGATTTTAGCCGTAACAGTTGGCGCCCAACGTGGGGCATGCGGTTCTCCCGCGTTGCTGACCGGGGCCCCCGAAATCTTCAGCCGGCACCAGGCCATTTTGTCTGGGAAGATCCTTTGGACCCCCGGCCATCTTCCGGGCGGTAATCAAAAGCCCCAGGAGTTCAGCTGGGGAGCAAAGAGGGATCCAGCCGGCTTATTCATCAATCCCGGGATCATCATAGAAGACACGTGAGTATAAGGAAAAGGAAAAATCCAGTGCACTGGTGGGAAAGGGGTGGAAATCTCCTGGCAACTGAATTCTCTGCCCTCCTCTCTATTGCTCCTTCTCGCCTGTCTCTTGGTCCAATTGGTGAGAGAGACCGTGGACTGCTGCTCGACCCAAAAGGGGGGTTCTGAGCTCTATCTCTTTCTCCTCTCAAACCCTCTAGTCAGCCGCACCAATTGAGAGTCCGAAAGTAAGACGGAGAGACCCGGCTTGGAAAGACAGCCGACTCTCCGCAACGGGCATCTCAGTTGAAAGCAAGGGGCTGGAGTTCTTCTTCCAAACTTCCCGAGCGCCCTTACGGAGGGGGCAGGAAGGGGTCTTGCTTTCTATCAATTAATCCCAGCCGCATTGGTCGGTGCCACGTAACACGTGTATCGTGCGTGAGCCCGCTTCCAAAAGCAAGGGGGATTTTTGGTTCGAAAGTCTATCCAGGGATCACCCGATCTGGCACCGCATGGCGTGGGCGTTCAGTAGGGCCCCTTTTCCTGAGATTGTGACGATAGGTAGGAGGTTGCCAGGAGGGATAGCCCATGAGGAATTGGGCAGGATCGGCAGAGTGGAAAGGAACCCCAAGTTATGGAATAGGAAATAAGACAGGAATAGGAAAGGAACCCCAAGTTAATAGGAAAGGAACCGAGTGGGTAGAGCTCGTTAAAAACGTATAAATAGGAAATAAGACAGGAATAGGAAAGGAACCCCAAGTTAATAGGAAAGGAACCGAGTGGGTAGAGCTCGTTAAAAACGTATAAATAGGAAATAAGACAGGAATAGGAAAGGAACCGAGCGGGTAGAGCTCGTTAAAAACGTATAAATAGGAAATAAGACAGGAATAGGAAAAGAACCAAGTGGGTGAAGCTCGTTAAATTGTTAGGAAGTTGCCAAGCAACAAGGAAAAGGAAAAACCCTAAATAGCCCCCTGTACAAGTTACCCAAATCCAAATCAACCCCTCTCTTTCTCCCTTCTCTATCCCCCCCAAAAGAAAAACAACCAAAAAAAAGCAACAACAACGCATGCATATATAAAGGGGTACCCAGTCAACTAAGCATTGTGAGCCCTGCCAGTTTGGTTAACTGGTTGTGTTTGAAGAGGCAAGGAGGCTCTTAAAACCATGTGGGACCTTCCTACTAATTTCACTTAATGAAGCCAAAGGGAGCGGCCCAACTCCTTGCAATAACCAACTAAAGAATGAGAATATATATGTTTACATGTTATCTGTTATGTGTGTTGTCTGTTAATACATATATGAAAATATGTATGTTTACATGTTGTCTGTTATGTGTGTTGTCTGTTCCTTCTGTCTCTGACAGACTGGCTTTCTAAAGTGTGCATAGTTTAAACTGCAAGCTTGCTTCAAAATTTAAATCTAGGGAAACAAAATGAGAATGAAGGGTGCAAATGTTTGTTATTTGAGAGAGGCTCCGAAGAGTCTTTCTCCAAGTAGCTTAAATGAGGAGTATGATTTTAAGTTGATGGTAGATAATGTTATGTTGCAACCTTTGAGTTTGTGATTCTACATCCGGGTTCCAGTCTTTTTCCAGTATTTTGAAATATGCTGTGAAGAAACTAATGTTTCTGCTGCAAAAGCCTAGTTGAGCCAACTGCTCTCTCAAGCTAAAATGCAGTGTATTTATTTCATGAAGCACATAAAAGGTAGAAGCTTTGATAGACAACAATTGTCTATCTATAGAGTCCAGTCCTGATACCAGTCTCTAAGATCAACCAGGGTTTCCTGGCTTCTCATTGGAAAATACCTCCCCCACTTGTTTCAGTCTCTTTCAGGTTCCCCCCCTTCTTACTTCTGTGCCAAGTGAATTTACTCCTGAGTAAGCTTCCTTCAACAAGGGAGGGGGGCACATTCTTTGGTAAAAGTACCCGACATCGCACTTTCCTATGTATCGTTATTTAAAAATCGTAGTTAGGCGTACTATTCCTATGCAAGTTCAGAGACATTATTAACTTTTGTATCCCGTTTAAATCAAATCCAGGACTGGTTTTATTATTTGAGTGGGTATATCAACTGAAATAACCCTATGCTTATAAAATATTCTCTCCCAGATTCTCTCCCTATCTTATCTTAGGAAAACTGCTCTTCCTTTAGAGGGTTCAGTATAAAGCTGGGTACTTTTATTTCCCTCTTCCTTAGTACATGATAGGAGCATTGATTGTGCTCTCTTCCCCAGTAGTGCCTGTGTACATAAGTATGTGTGTGTAGTACAAATCTTGCTGTGAAATCTTGCTGTGAACCCTTTATTTTGGAGGGTTGGACTAGATGACCCCAGGGTCCCTTTCGACTCTCCCAATTTGTGGCTGTGTGGAAGGACATGTGTCCGCAAGCATTGCAGGATAATTCTTAAATTCTGGTGTGGTGATGGGGTTGAAATTCAGCCTAGCTTTGCTCTTTAGTTCTAAAAGGTGAGAGGTAAAGATGTGATGTTTTGAAGCACAACTGGTAATATCAAGCATTTGAGTGATTACAGTGTTTATCATTTTGTCTACTATTTAAAAATCAGACTTCAAAGTCAATTCAAAGTTTAAACACATACAAATACAAATGGGCCTTGACCAATCCTGTAAATAAAGGGGCAGGAATTTTGTCTGCAAATGGTAAGGCCAAAATAACTTAGAATGTTAAGGGAAAAAATCCTATGAATTCTGACTCTCTGGCCATTTTTTTCCCATATATAAGGGCGTGGCATTGTTCCGCGAATGGCCAGAGGGATATTAGCCCTTTCCTGTACATAAAGGAAACAGTCACTTTGCTTGGGCTGAAATTGCTAGCTTTTGTTGGTGAATACTTCAATTGCTGAGTTTCTCTTTTTTTGTTTTAAATCTAATCCTCTTTTAAAATCTACTCCTTACCCTTCCCTTATTCAAATTCTAATTTTGCCAAAAGATGCAACATTTCAATAGTATAAAAGGTTTGCTGAGACATGAACTCCACACATGCACAGAGGCTAGATCAGCTAAAAAAAAAAGATAGGAAAGAGAGAGAGAGAGAGAGAGAGAGAGAGAGAGAGAGGGGAAGGAGGGGAACTGTAGGGGGGGGGGAGAGGAGGTTTATGTAAAACTTGGAACCATTGAGAGAAATCACCCTTAATGTGTCCCAAGTTTGAAATCTTAACATGCCAAATTCTTTTCACAGGTAAATATCAAAGCATTCCACCCCTCAATGGGATTTAAATCACACACTTTGTTTGTGTGCATTTTAACAGGATATGTAAACCCCGATAACAAAGTGTTTGTCCCTTTTCCTCCCACAGCAACTTTTTTTCTGTTCTGTGAAACAAGTCTGAATCCCTACTATATTAGTTCTGGGAATGAAAATAAATTCCCCGTCCGGAATATTGGGTCCAGCAAGCTTCCCAGTTCAGCTCCGTATCCCTGGAAGCTCTGAGCTGGCCTAGCAGAGTAACAGCAGAGTCAATGCAGCGGTCCTGAGTCCATGTGAGAAAGGGATAAATCAAGTCCAAAGACAGATTGGTTCTTATCTCTAGAAGCGTTTATTTACAAGTCATAAATCAGTCTCTCCATCGGAAACCTCCGCCATTCCAAAGGCGTTCCTCCGTGCTTTTTAAAAAGCACACAGACAGCTCCGTTGAGCTGTGTCTCTCAGCGTCTCTCAGTGAGAACTGAAACTAACTCTCACAGACAAAGCCTGTGACGTACAGCCCTGCTTCCGGCCCCTCCCAGATGCAGGGCACCACGGAGTTTTAACCCTGTTTGTTCCAAACTCCACATTAGTGACTTCCATCTCTTTGAGGTTTTGACACTTTTAGAGTTACAAATAATCTGTTTTCACTTATTTAATCCGTTTTTCCATGATGTCTATGAAGTTAATCGAAGCACAACCAAACATTGTTTGTGGAATGGTATTTGTTTACCTTTTGCCTGAGCATTTCTTATTAATTCTGTCATTTTGGCTAATTCAAGGTACTTGCACAACTTTAAATTGCCATTAAATCATTTCCCAGTATTTTGCTATTAACATTCTAGCCGATGTTGTCACATCAAGAAACACTCTTTTATTTTCATTGTTACTTCAGATTTCTTAAAATTGTGTGTCTTAGCATTTATTTACTTTTGGTTCCTCATAGGTCATTTTGTGTGTGTGTGATTATTATTTTAACCTTGTATTTTCTTACGGTTCTCTTTCGTTCCTCATAGGTCATTTTGTGTGTGTGTGTGATTATTTTTTTAACCTTGTATTTTCTTACGATTCTCTTTCGTTCCTCATAGGTCATTGTGTGTGTGTGTGTGTGTGTGTGTGTGTGATTATTAGTTTAACCTTGTATTTTCTTACGGTTCTCTTTCTCTACATATGGAGTAAGTCCCAAAAAACCCCTGCCCCTTACAGGATATCACTTCTACAGATGTGCAATGATGAAAAAAGCAGCAACAACCCCTCAACTCAGTTCTTCACCACCACAAGACCACCTGCAGCAACAGACACCAAAGTTTCAAAGTGCCTACAGCTATCTCTTTCAAAGGCTATAGACTGACGGGGGAGTGGGGCTGACAAAGGGGGGGGGGAGTTGAATTGCAAGGACATTTTCTCACTTTTGATACATGCGTAACAATATCACAATTGTCTCAAGATATGCAACTGATACTTAGTTTGTTTTGTATTATGTGTTATTATGTAGGAATGTTGCAATGTGTCTGACAGTGTGTTATTTCCACAAATGGGGGGGGGGCTATTTTGTGGCTATTTTTGTGTGTAATTGTTTTTATGTTTAATGTCTTATTCCTTACACCCCAGTGGAGGATTCTCATACATTTTATGCTTTTTTTTAACAGATCAGGCTATTATGTCGTCCAATGTTTAGAATTAGATAAATTTATAACCACATTTAGTTGTTTCACCTGGCACTCTGCCAACTTCCCTACCCATTTTAAAAATGTGCTAAAACTCACTTTACCGAGGAGAAGCTTCAGGAAGGTGTATATGCTTTGGTTTAGCCGGAATAATCCCTTATAGAGTTAAATTTGACTTATTTGGAGAAATGCCCCTTAAGAATGGTTTTGCTTTAACAGATTGGTTTGAAAAGTTGAGAACCATGGGGCAAGAGAAATTCAAATTGGACTCAGTTTGAATTGGGCAAGTGTATCCAGGCTGCAATTAGCTTTTTGGTCCTTAATGTACAAGTGAGCAACTTCCCATGACTGCAAGACCAGAGCCTATAATAATAAAATCCCATAGGCCAGGCAAGGACATTTCTCTCCTGACGTGCCCAAACCTGTGCCAGCTGTGGTGAGTGCCAGGCAACATGGTTAATATGAAAGCCCTAAGTGGATTCACCAGGGATTGCCACTACTGTGACACCATGCCGGTGTGAGACCACAGAAGAGCTACCTTGACACCTGAGAACACAAAAAATGGCGGGGGACAAAGCAAACTGCATTTTTTTCCAGTCAATAGTGGACCTTCCTGCTAAATCTAAAGCATAGACCACTACTGAACAAAATACAACAGGTGTTCTTTTATGTGATATCCTATATCCAGCTATCTGCACTACTATACTTGCAAATGACCTTAAGAGGCATGGCTTGCAAGCCCCCTTCAGGTTTGCATAAACCCACACATCTGGTACGGTAGATACAAAGTTATTATTTAGTGCATATCTATATAACATAAACGTACATTGTATTGGTCAGTGTTGCTCCCTCCTTTGCTGCCCTGCTCAACCCACCTCCTTTTCCATTAGATCCTATTCCCACTCACAGGGCACCCCTACCTTCACCGAGATTTAGGGGTGCGGAGAAAAGATTTGCAAGTTCTCACAGAACTTTAATGCAAATCTATCTCCGAATGGGGGACTGTTACAGAAGGGGGGGGGCATGTCTTCTTCACTACAAATCACTGTCAAATCACTCTGCCAAACTTTTCCTCCGGGCAATGCCAGGTGGCAGACTACCATTGTCTTCTCATCACCAGTACTCAGGATGTGCTTATCTGCGCATATCTCCAGCTCTGCATATTCCCCCCTCCCTCCTCCATATGTTAATCCGGTGTAGCTCTGCATATTCCCCCCTCCCTCCTCCTTATGTTAATCCGGTGTAGCTCTGCATATTCCCCCCTCCCTCCTCCTTATGTTAATCCGGTGTAACCCAACCTCTCCTTAATGTATTCATTATGTAATCTGTGTAACCCAACCTCTCCTTAATGTATTCATGATGTAACTGGGATGTATTTTGCACTGTATTCTGGGACATGGAGGGAGTTTCAAAAGTTCATGTCACCCCTTTCTCGCTGTTCAATCTCGCCTTGAACCTGTTGTGCAATAAACCTGGATCTTCTGCAGTTTGCTCCTGTCTACGGCTGAACTCATTTTCCTCTGCAGGGACCCACGAACTTAGTCCGATGAGCTGGGTGGCAGAGCAGCCTCGCACCCAGATTTTAGCCGTAACAAAACTGAATGATTGGGGTGGGGGGGTTCCTGCTACAAGTTTAATGATTTTAAAGGTGATCAAAATCTATATAAGAGACTGTCTGTCCTCAAAGAGTACTATTTACAAGGACACCCTAAAAGCTGAGTAGAGAGTCTCTCTGAACAGAAGGCTGTTGTGTACCCCAATATTATCTATAAATATAGAAAAGTCTTGGAAAACTGCTTATAATGAGTACTATTTTAGGAAGACTAAGGACAGATCGTGAAGTTGAGGCTCCAATACTTTGGCCACCTCCTGAGAAGAGAAGACTCCCTGGAAAAGACCCTGATGTTGGGGAAGATGGAGGGCACAAGGAGAAGGGGACGACAGAGGACGAGATGGTTGGGCAGTGTTGTTGAAGCTACCAGCATGAGGGAGGCAGTGGAAGACAGGAGTGCCTGGCAGGCTCTGGTCCAGGGGGTCACAAAGAGGCGGACACGACTAAACAACAACAACAGCAAACTAGCAGCTGGAACCTTGTCAGGAGATATTACCTTGGAAGGCAAGAGCTTGCTAATGAAGGGGAGTTAAAATAGCTCAAGGAAGACACAGGGCAACAAGAGAATAAATGCCTTAAAAAGAAGCTTGTAAGATTTAAGATTGCTCGGAAGAGACCAAAAGGACAGAATGTACCCCCAAAGCTAATAGGGAGACCCCAACACTGAAAGAAGAGAACAGTAAGTGACTGCTCTTTAGGAAATCCTTGTGACCTAGGCCACATTCACCCAGGAAGCGAGAAAACTGGCCAACTCCGGAGAATGGAAGACCCTTTGAAGATAGGAAAGCGGCGCTGTAGAATTCCATCCTGCGTCATAAATGATGTCAGAGCAGCAGTTTTCATTGCTCCTATGTCATGAGGGCTTGCCTTTCGAAATGGGTCCAAGGTCTGGTCTGAAGTGCATACATCGCTTCAGTCTCTTGAGATTGGAGACTAGTTGCAACTAATCAAGGGCGGCTTTCCCTCAAATCCTTGGTCATTTTGATTGGCTAAGAAACTCTTGCTTCAATTCCATCTTCCCCCAGACCTCTGGGAGATTGGCAGCCGATGGAAGCTGTCATGCAGTGGTTGTCATGCAGCGGTGAGACTTGACTTGAGAAAATAAACTTGCTCCTAAACAGCACAGCCAAAGAGCATACACAGAGTGCTCAGAGCGGCTCCTTACAGATTAACTGCGCTCCTGGAGCCACTCTGCCTTAGTTTACACAGCAGCAGCAGCAGCCCAATTCCACAGACTTCTCCTGCCTGAGACACCCTCAGGCCCACAGAGCACCTGGCGACTATTTCGACTATTTCGAGGGATGTTTAAAACAGAAATTTGAATGTTGTTTTTCTCCTGTCCTTGTTTATCTCCTGTCTGGCAGGTTACTTGATTGGATTGCCTGGGGAGCCTAGCCAGTCTTTTGTAATGAGAAATACTTAGTTCCTGGGATGGTCACAGGCTCATCCTATTCAAACACAGACATACCCTTAAGACAGGATTTGTGAAGGAAAAGTCAATGGGGAGACTTTTCCATTTTCCTTTGACCTTGCAGAGAAAACATTTGGTCAGTTTGGGACAGTTTGGGAATCAAAATGGTTCCAGGTCAGTCTTCCTGTGCTGATCTATGTACGTGCTTGGTTGGTGCACTTATGAACATTTAACATATATCTAAGACCTCAAAATTCCTATCACAGGGAGGAGTCCCAGCATTTGACTGCTAACAGTTAGGCTGGAGAGATTTGTGCAGGCCTTGCCAGGCCTTCTAGGCCTTCCTGCTTTTGCTGACCAGAAGCTTGGTCTCAGGACAGGGGTGTCATGGACTGTCTGGATGCAGAGAATTGGGGGGAGGCCCAAGCTGGGGAAGAAGCAAAGAAAAGCCCTCAACGACTAGGACCCAAATGATTCCACCTCCCTCACGGAGAATCTCTGGTGGTTCCCAGCACCCCTGAGTTTCATCTAGTCTTCACTAGGGATGTACCCTTTAGTGTGACAAACCAAGCCCTGTGGAACTCCCTGCTACTAGACGTTTGCGGGCACACGCGCTAAACCCTTGCCGATCAGAAGGTCAGCTTCACCTGGAAACCCTGATTCCCCTCCTCTGCTACCGTTCTACATTAAGAACACAAGAAGAGGCTGCTGGATCAGGCCCATGGCCCATGGAAGATGCCCTCAGAATACTGCTGCCCTACGATAGAGGGGATTTGGGTTTCCAGGTGAAGCTTGGCAGAACTGAATGGAGCATTTTCCAAAAACTTGCCCCAGCCTTTTGCCTCGCAGCCATGCTCAGCTCCATGCCCCTCTGTCTATGCAGCGCAACCTTCTTCCACTTCAATCAGGCCTTATGGTTGCTTAAGAACAGAAGAAAAGGCTGTGCTGGGTCAGGCCAATGGCCCATCTAGTCCAGCCTCCTGTTCTCACAGCGACCAACAGGATGGCCATGGGAAACCAGCAAGCAGCATCCGAGCGCATGAGCCCTCCCTGCTCCTGAGGTTTCCAGCAACTGGGATTCAGAAGCAAATAGGCAGAGCAAAGCATTTCGCATGCGCAGAGGTATTTGTCTGCTTGCGCATGTGAGGAAACGCTTGTGTCAGGGGTTCAGGAGTGGAGGCACAGGGGAAGGAGGAAGCGGAGAGCGAAGGGGAACAATCCGAGGGCAGTGTAGGTGAGGAAGACAGTGGGGCAAGAGATTCCATGAGTCTGTCCAGTGATTCGGAAGATTCACAGAAGGGGGCACCGATAGCCAGAGCAAGGGGGTTCCCGGGAGAGAGGCACCAGAAGCAAGGAACCAGCGGTGACTCCCAGAGCAGCAGCTGGAGATTGGGACCAAGTTCCCCACCAGAGCGTAGCGGGGGGGAAGAGTCCCAGGTGTCAGGACCGGTTTCCACTCCAGGGGAAAGAGAAGATGAGTCAGGGTTGACCACGCCCCTGTCGCTGAGTGAGGGAATAGAGGGGAAGTCAGATCCAGTTAGCCCCCCCCCGAAGGAGGGAGCAGTGTAACAGTCAGGAGGAAGGTTACCAGATGGGCGCGTGCGCCAAGTTCAAATGCACAGGCGCATGGGACAGCCGGGAGCGCAGACTGGGAGCCAGGTCCTAAAGCACGCCGGAGGCAGGGGGAAGAATCTGGGGACTCGTCAGCATCAGCATCAGAAGAGTCCAGAAAGGGCAACACCCCAGCGGGCAGAAGGACCCAGAGGAGAAAGGAGCAAAGGAGGAGGTGGAGCAAGGCTAGGGTCTTGAACTGGTGTCTGGGGGGAGGAGATTCAGACGGAGCTTCAGCAGTCTAGGGTTGAGACGTAGAGCTGCGCACCACGGCTTTGGAATCGAAACTGAACCTTAATAAAGACTTTTGTATATAACAAGAACTGGTGTTGGTCCTCTGTGAGCTGGGACCTTGGGCAGCTCTGACAGCAAGCTCCGTCTCAATAAAAACCTTCGCAGCGTGAGTTGGCACTGCGAGGGGCAAAACTTGGCATTTTGCGAGCTCACGAAGATCAGCGAGGATGACTACAGAGCAAAAAGTGGCAGCCCTGCAAGAAGCAGTCACGAGGCTGTCCATGGAAGTAGAAGCATCCAGAAAGAGAGAGGAAGAAACAGCAGCGCGTTGCCAGGATCTGCAAATCAGGTGGGAAATTTTGAGGAAGGAGGGGCTGCCAGGACCCAAGCCGGAGGGAGTTGGCCTCGGGAAGAGGGGGGGCAGCGTCGTATCCCACTTCGACGGGAATTTGCAGCAGTATCCTAACTTCAGGGCAGACATAGTTTTCGCGCTCAGTTTGCTTCGGAAAGACTTTAGAGATGAGGAGGAGAAAGTGGGGTTCATAATAACTCATTTGCATGGGGAAGCCAAATCGTGGCTGCGCAATTTGTGGCGCGAAAATGACCCCGCCCTCAAGGATTCAACAGCCTTTATCAAAGCGATGGACGCTTGTTTTCAATCAACAGTTGATGTGGATCTGGCCAGAAAGGAAATGCATGGGTTGCAGCAGGGGAAAGCCACTGTGAGGCAATATCACTCCCGCTTTTTTGCGTTGGTAAATGCACTGGGCTGGGAAAAGGACTCAGCAGCCGTCCGAGACCTGTTCTGGGAGGGGCTGAATGGGGCTGTGAAGGATGAAATTGCAAGGGGGGACAGACCCAGCAGCACAACGGAAGTAGTCAACAGAGCGCTGGCGATAGGAGTGCGTCTGGAAGAACGCCCTTGGAACAAAGATGACGGACGTTTGGGATGCACGCCAGCCAGATCAGCTCCTTTCCTGCCCAGAGAGCCAGCGCGCGCCCAATCCACGCCTCCACTGGGAGGGGGAGAAGAGCCGATGGAGATAGGTGGCGCCAGGGCTCAGACAGCAACCAGAGCCCTAACACCAGGAGCAGTCAAGGCGAAGCCTCCTAGAGGAAGCAGGAAGTGCTACATCTGCGACAGTGCACAGCACATGGCCAAAGAGTGTCCCCAGAGGCTCCAAAAGCACACTGCAGCCTCAGCAACAGTAAAAGGAGCAGTGCAGCAAGAGGCACAGCTACAGGGAAACGACGAAGCCTGGCTGGAAGCAGAAGCACTGGGACCCAGCCAGGCGAGTCAGTGAAGTGGTCCCCAGAGATTTTACAGCCCACAGACCCACTCCCACCCAAACCAGTGGTGCAACTCACTGCATCGCTCCAGCTGCCCAATGGACTCACTATGGAAGTGCCCATTACCATTGACTCTGGTAGTAATGCAGACTTTATAGGAGTGGATTTCATCAAGCAACATCGCATAGCGCTCCTGCCAGCCACGATGCCCCTGAGAGTCATCACGGTCGATGGAAGAGACTTGCTGGGGGGACAGGTGGTCAAGCAAACACCGCCGATGGTGATGCAAATTGGAAATCACCGGGAAGTCATCAGCTTCAATGTCACCCACCTGTCGGACACGCCTGCAGTATTGGGCATGAGTTGGCTGCACAGGCACAGCCCGGCATTGGCATGGTACCAGCGTCAATTAACTTTCTGCTCCTCCTACTGCGCAGAACACTGCATCTTGACTAGCCCAGAGGGAGAGGGGCAAGAGGATGACCCGCAGCTACACTTAGGCACGCTGCAAGCGGTACCCCACAAGTACGCAGCGTTTTTGGAGGTTTTCTGCGAGAAGGAAGCGGACAAGCTGCCTCCCCACAGGCCCTACGATTGCAAGATTGACCTCCTGCCGGGGGCGACGCTGCCGACCGGGAAACTGTATTCCATGTCGGAAGACGAACTGCAAGAACCCAGGGAGTTCATAGATCACAACTTGAAGCGAGGATTCATCCAGGAGTCCAAAGCAGTGGGGGGCAGTCCCATGTTTTTCGTGAAGAAGAAAGACACGAACCAACGGAGATTAGTTTGTGATTACAGGGTCATAAATTTGAGGACGAAGGCCACGGCATTCCCCATGCCCAAGATCGGCGACCTACTCGCGACGGTGAGGAAGGGACGCATCTTCACCAAGTTGGATCTTCGAGGGGCATACAACCTCATACGTGTGTGAGAGGGCGATGAGTGGAAGACGGCCATGTTTACGCCTTTGGGCACCTATGAATACAGAGTTATGCCATTTGGTTTACAAAATGGCTCCCATTGTTTTCAAGCCTTCATGCACCACGTGTTAGCGGGACTCCTTTACAAGAAGTGCGACTGCTTCCTGGACGACATCCTGATTTTTTCGGAATCAAAGGAGGCTCACGAGAGGGACGTCAAGGAGGTCCTGCAAAGACTACGGGAGCACAGACTTTACGCCAAACGGGAGAAGTGCCAGTTCGACATGACGGAGGTGGATTTCCTGGGCTACAAGCTGTCCGACAAGGGACTTGCCATGGACAGCACCAAGGTCCGCTCGGTGTTGGACTGGAAGAGCCCGCGCAGTCAGAAGGAGGTCCAGAAGTTCGTCGGCTTCGCCAACTTTTATCGCAAGTTCATCAAGGGTTTCGCGATGGAGACGGCAGCTATCACGGACACCCTCAGCTCCAAGAAGAAGAAGTTCACCTGGACGGACCAGGCGGAACAGTCCTTTCAGGGACTTAAGCGTCTCTTCGCATCCGAAGAACAGCTGCTACACGTCAACCCCAGCAAACCAATGAGGGTTGAGACAGACGCCTCGGACAGAGCGATGGGGGCGGTCCTGTTGCAACAAGATCCGCAAGGGGACTGGAGGCCGTGCGCATTCTACTCCCGGAAACTCAGCAAGCGGGAACAGAACTACACCATCTGGGACAGGGAGTTGCTGGCCATTCATGCAGCCTTCAAAGCGTGGCGGCACTTGCTCATCGGAGCCAAACACACGGTGCAGGTGTGCACGGACCATAAGAACCTGGAGTACTGGCGCACGGCGCGGTTCCTGAACCAGAGACACATCCGCTGGGCGGAGTTCTTCGCGGATTTCGACTTCAGAATAGAATACATCCTGGGAGGCAACAACGTCATGGCGGATGCGCTATCCAGGAAGCCGCAGTACCTCGAGGAAGCGGCACCGGTGGCAACCAAACGCTTTGGCCACCATGGACCTGGACGCCGTATGCCGTATGCCGCGCGCTGCAGACGGATTCCTTCGCACGATCCAAGATGGAGGAGGTGCGGAGAGGCACAGCGAAGGACAACGAGTTCCAGATACGCGACGGACTGCTCATCCGCAAGGGGGCCCTCTACGTGCCGGGGGACGATCTCCGCGCGAAGGTGCTGCAGCAGTTACACGACGCACCCAGCGCCAGGCACTTTGGCAAGGACAAGACGGCGGAATTAGTAGCCAGGGACATTTGGTGGCCCAAGATGAGGAGAGAAGTCGCGGATTATGTCACGAGGTGCGACACATGCCAAAGGGCCAAACCAGTACACAGGCCACCAGCGGGTTTGTTGGAACCGCTACAGACGCCTCTCGAGCCGTGGGAGAAAGTGGCCCTGGACTTTGTCACAGATCTGCCCAGCTCGCGAGGCAAGACAGCGGTGCTAGTGGTCGTAGACCTGTTCACCAAGATGGTGCACTTCATCCCTTGCGTGAAGGTGGCCACGGCGGAACAGACAGCCAAGCTGTTCATCGACCACGTGTTTAAGGTTCACGGCTTGCCGTGGTCCATCTTGTCCGACCGGGGTCGCCAATTCATCTCGAGCTTCTGGCAGAAGCTGCTGGGCATCCTGAACGTCAAGATCAACTTAGCGTCAGCAAGACATCCGCAAACCAACGGACAAGCGGAGAGGGTCAACGCCATCATGCAGCAGTACCTGCGATGCTACGCGAATCAACAGCCCTCGACCTGGGTGGACTACCTACCGCTAGCCGAGTTTGCCTACAACAACACGAAGCATGTATCCACAGGGGTGACACCATTCTTCGCCAACAATGGACGGCATCCCAGAACCTTCCTGGGGTTAGAGAAAGGGGGGAGGGGGAGACACAGGGAGCAGAGGCTTGGGCAGAGGAATTGCGGGAGGTCCACGAGCAGCTCCGAAGGCATTTAGAACGGGCAAAGCAAGCATACAAGGTGCAGGCAGACAGGCACAGGAGAGTCGGGGAAGACATATGGGTAGGGGACTGGGTCTGGTTAGCAGCCCAGACAGTGCCAGCCAGGACGTTAGCTAAGAAGAAGCTCAGACACAAACAGCTAGGGCCTTACCAAGTCGAGGCACAAATCAATCCGGTAGCCTTCCGGTTGACACTCCCGGAGGGTTCCAGAATGCACCCGGTCTTTCATAGATCAGTGCTTACACCCTACAAGGAACCCCACAGGTTCCAGGCGCCAGGGAACGTACCAGACCCACCCCGCAGATCGCCAACAGGAGGAGGGTCGCCGAGAGCAGGACCACTCAACGAGGTCACAGAGATTTTGGACTCGAGATGGGGAGAAGAGGGGGTTGAGTATCTCCTCGCCAGGGAAGGTACCCCGGCCAGCGCCAACAGCTGGGTGCCGTACTATGCGGTGGAGGAGCACTACCTCAAAGACGAGTTCCATGCACTCTTCCCACACAGACCTATGCCGGCAGATTATTTCGACGAATATCTTTTCACACCCACACTTTCAGCCAGCACATTCCAGGGGTTCTCATCAGACGAGGAACCAGCATCCGACACACGTTCCCCGGAGGGATCACTCTCGGGATTTGCCACAGACCGCTCTTATTGGTGGGACAATCAACCGGAGGTGGGGTGGAGCAGAGAGCTGCTGAAGGGGCCTTGGCAGGCAGCATCCCCCGAGGCGACTGGGGGGGAGACGGACATGGACGTGTTGGGGAAGGACCCTGGGTTCAAGCACAGCCGCAGAGAGATGGAAGCAGAGGAGATCGACGTCGACGAGCCCATTCCGGACTGGCCAAACCCAACCAGCCGGATGCACATCAGAGGGGAGGAACTGTATCCCGCACTCACCCCCACAACACTGGAGCACCTGGAACCCGCACCCGAAGAGGAGGAGGGGGGAAGGGGGGGCTTTGAAGGGGGGATGGATGTCAGGGGTTCAGGAGTGGAGGCACAGGGGAAGGAGGAAGCGGAGAGCGAAGGGGAACAATCCAAGGGCAGTGTAGGTGAGGAAGACAGTGGGGCAAGAGATTCCATGAGTCTGTCCAGTGATTCGGAAGATTCACAGAAGGGGGCACCGATAGCCAGAGCAAGGGGGTTCCCGGGAGGGAGGCACCAGAAGCAAGGAACCAGCGGTGACTCCCAGAGCAGCAGCTGGAGATTGGGACCAAGTTCCCCACCAGAGCGTAGCGGGGGGGAAGAGTCCCAGGTGTCAGGACCGGTTTCCACTCCAGGGGAAAGAGAAGATGAGTCAGGGTTGACCACGCCCCTGTCGCTGAGTGAGGGAATAGAGGCGAAGTCAGATCCAGTTAGCCCCCCCCCCGAAGGAGGGAGCAGTGAAAGGAGCAGTGTAACGGTCAGGAGGAAGGTTACCGGATGGGCGCGCGCGCCAAGTTCAAATGCACAGGCGCGTGGGACAGCCGGGAGTGCAGACTGGGAGCCAGGTCCTAAAGCGCGCCGGAGGCAGGGGAAGAATCCGGGGACTCGTCAGCATCAGCATCAGAAGAGTCCAGAAAGGGCAACACCCCAGCGGGCAGAAGGACCCAGAGGAGAAAGGAGCAAAGGAGGAGGTGGAGCAAGGCTAGGGTCTTGAACTGGTGTCTGGGGGGAGGAGATTCAGACGGAGCTTCAGCAGTCTAGGGTTGAGACGTAGAGCTGCGTGCCGCGGCTTTGGAATCAAAACTGAACCTTAATAAAGACTTTTGTATATAACAAGAACTGGCGTTGGTCCTCTGTGAGCTGGGACCTTGGGCAGCTCTGACAGCTTGTATCAGGTGGTCCGCCAGAAACAAAAGGGTCTCCTTGTGCTCAGGTCAGGAGCAAATGCAAGGAGCATGTGTGGCAACAAGAGAGCACTCAACAACCCCCCACCCAAATCCCCAGGGGTAGACTTTGGTGATATGGCGCCCTGAGCTAGGAAACAGCAGGGCTTGAGCTGACCTCTTTGAATTCCGAGGTGCCGGAAGAGAGCCCAGCTTCCATCTGCCGTAAGGCCTATTATGGGCTGGCATTGAAGGCACAGTGGCCTCTGCCAAAGCTGGCTTATTCGAAGTACATTTACAAGCCATTCTGAGGCTGCCTACCCAGAAGCTCAAAAGTGGTTACTTCTTCTTTTTTTACAATTATATTTTATTGTTTCAATATTTTAAAAATCATATACAGTCAAAACACAATTTTGACTTTTCTCTTAATTTTCGTCAACTTCCCACCCTGTTTTCCATGGAGTTGTTATTTCTCTCCTGCTGCACCCCATCTTCTGTTTGTCAAATCATAACCCCAGTATTATAATCCAATTACTTACGTTGCTCATAGCTCAAATCCTCCTTACGAGTTCAGCGTACTATAATCCGAAAAAGCCCTATTTGTCCACAAAACTGCTAATTTTGCTAGTTCTGCATAGTCCATTATCTCACTTATCCCTTCTTTGGAACTTCTTTTTCCTTCCATTTCTGCGCATATAGAATCCTAGCGGCTGTTGTTACATATAGAAACAACTTTAACTAATTATAACGAATAGCAGGTCACCACAACCAAAAACTGCAGTATCTAGCTCACCATTGCAATGGTAAACTCTAAAAATATAATTGACACAAGACATTTTAAGGAAAATTCATCAGAAACTATTCACTTTGGTTGTTGTTAGTGGCTGTGGACATGCCATAACATTACAGCACATGACTCCTTCCCCCCAAGAATCATGGGAACTGTAGTTGACCTCTAAACACAGTGCTATAGGTCCCAGTGCAACACATGCCTGGCTTATCCTAGAGATCACTGTGTGCAAAATTTGCGATGCCACTTGAGCCCAATATTTACCCTGCAATGCCAACCACCTTTGCCCAGGACAATGTACAACACCCTGGACTCAGCTCTTCAAAAATTATTAGAATTTGGACTAAGAAACAGGAGTGTTCTGGAAGGAAGGATATTTTAAAATGACTGGAAGATCAGAATTATGAAATGGGGGGAAAACTTGGAAAAAATATATTTAAAAAACTCTTCCAAAAATCCCTTTAAAAGAATCAAGTCTTTAAAAAAAAACTCCTAAAAAGTATTTAAAAGAATCCTTTCTAAAAAATTAAAAAATTGTACAGTAGCCCCTTAGAGGTAGGTAGTTGGTCTACCTAGCTGAATCTGTGGGGAAACAAGAGAGAAGAACGCAGGAACAAGTGAAAGAAGCTTTCTCCCGACAGCCAGAACATGGAAAGGCCTCCCCAAAATTTTTAGTTTGGAATGTATAATTGGCTTTATTGTTTGTATTATGATGTGGCAAGATTTGATTTGATATCAATTGGAATGTTACTAATAGAGAATTAATTTTAAAAATATTTAAATATATATATATATATATTCAAGCCATTAATAAGTTCTTAGGCCATCTTCGATTAAGGTTTGCCGGATCATAAATCAGCAAATATAATGTAAATATAAAAAGAGATGAGCAAGAGGTCTCCTTTCCACTGACATCATTTCATCATGTTCTCATAGTGTAGGGGGACAGTTAGTTAGGTTACCCTAAAAACTGTTTGTGAATTCCACCCCCCAACCAGGCCTCAAAGCCTCAAGCACTTTTCAAACTGCACTTTTCAAAGTTTTTTTCCCTCTAAGGCTAAAAGCTTTTAGCTCAGCCTCTTTCTATGTAACAAAGGTAGAGAACAGTGTCTCTTGCTTCTCAGGCTAGCTGACCTTGTCCAAGCACATTTAGCTTGCTGCAAACTGAGAGGGGAAAAGGGGGTTTGGAAAAAAGGATAAAACCCTGCTGTAAAATGTTTTTTCTGTGGCCTGTTTTGTGAATCCATCGCACAGGTGCCTCTGCCCCCCCCCCCCGAATGGCAGAATAAAGCTCTTTCTCTGGATTTAACCCCTTGGTGTCGTTTGACTCTTTTCGTCCCTGCCCGGGTGCAACGCTTTCCTACCCATGGTTAAAAAGGCCTAGAAAGGCTACAATAGTGCTGTGACCTCATGTCTCCAGGGGCTTGGGGGCCCTTAGCAACGCTGGTACACAGCGACCTCCATAGAGAGTGAGTGTTTTTCTTTTCCTCCCCCAAGTCAGTGTGGTATATTTAGTTTTAATTTGGCATTTGTGTTCCCTTTTAATAAGAATAAGAATGAGAATTTTTTATTTGTATCCTGCCCTCCCCGGCTGAGGCCGGGCTCAGAGCGGCTAACATCATAAAAAAAAAACCACAGGAAGGACCTTTTAGGCAGAATTTTGTTCCAAAGCCAGAACCATTCAGCCCTTTCAGGGGCTGGCCAGGGTAAATGTGGTGGTATCATTACAACCCATGGAATTCCTTACTAATTAAACGTCTCCCTAATTTCACAAGAGGAATAACCATGCTCTATATAGCTCATGTCTGGGAAAAGGTGGCATTTTCCAAAAGTCTTACCATGAGGGTGCAATAAATGAGAATTAGCACCTAACAGCTTGTTTGGTTCCCTCCCCTGTACGTTTTAGGCTCACGTTCCCTTTTCCTCTGGGATGCGGTGCAGGCCGTGATTTGGGCTGACTTCCCAGAGAGCCATCCCATGAGCGGTGTGAGTTGTTCAACCACATTCTAAATGAACAGAATATCCAGTCAATCTTCAGTAACTATAAAAGAACTTCAGGGATAGGACCAGAAGCATTAGCCTCATCCTTAGGATCAGAAGCTGAGGCTTCCACAGATGAGTTGTTGTTTTCAACACAACCAAAGGTATGGCGTTTCACTCCTGCATCTGCTAGAGAACCGCCCCCCCCCTTTCCAACTAACTGAAAGTACAACCTGGGAATATACACAGAAGCCCAAATGATTATTTGGAGGCGGAACAGGTACTGCTCGCAGCTGATGGGGTGCGGCTCTTCCCATGTGCCAGCTTCTTTAGAGCGGATCGGTGTCTTTAGAGCGGATCGGGGGGGGGGGGAAGAAGCCAGGGAGTTGTGGCGTCCTCAGGCACAGAGGTTTTCCAGGTAGCTAGTCCCAGGGTCCACTTCTGCAGGCAGCGCGCCTCCACCCGCACACAAGACAAGCCGCCTGCAGGAGTCGACTCCAGCAAAGTGGCCAACCAAGGGGAGATCCTTCCAGCAAGGTTTCAGGGCAGACCTTCAGCCAGACCTAGTCTGTCCTGTGATCCACCCATAATGAGAAAACGAAAGCAAAACTATTCACACAAAATTCAGGCCTTACATCCAGGCTTTTACTGACTGTACATTAAAAGACCTTTTCACAAGAGATATTGAAGATAATGAAACACAGCACCCAGAATTAGGAAGAGATAACCAGGCTGGAATAGTAGATCATGTCAGATCATTTTCCTCCACAAATTTTACAATATTCTTCCGTGGTATCCACTTCCTCCCCCCTTGGATCTACATGAGCTTGCTATTTCCAGGTCTGTCAAATATTTGGTCATCCGTCTCACTCTGAGTAAAAAGACTTCCTCATTTCAATGTTTACAAATAAAAATACAATACCAAATACTTTGAAT